>NC_080593.1:38861815-39486815 GCF_027887145.1 Ammospiza caudacuta | reverse complement strand
ACTTGCATTTGTGTAATTTTTGTCCATCCGACTCCATGATAGGCAAATCATAGTTTAAAACCAATGACTTTGAGACAATTAATGATTTTGCTTCATGGTAGCAATTTCCCTTAATGTTATTAAAGGCACAACATAACATTAGAAATTCGAATTAAAATTATAATTTCAAAATAGGGTGCAGTACTCTGCTAAGCACTGTTAACAAAGTTTCTTCTGTTTCATTCATATAGATAGATAGATTCGAATTTCAACAGACAATCCCAAAATGTTAACACAGATACTGGCAAAAAATCCCTTTTTGTTTAGTGGGATGCCACAAAACATGACAAACCCATTTTGTTGCTCACTGCAACTGTGTGTCTGTGTTTGAAAAGCATGCTTAAATTAAAGATACAAAGAAATGCCTGGGGTTTCATTGCATTGCAAATGTAAAGAAAGACTGATTTTCTTCAAAGGAGGTTGATAATAACCTACAAACAGCAGGTATTTTCTGCTACCAGCATGTAGCTGGCATGTCATGGCTAGTACATCTTTAATCATAATAATGAGTTCTGTGGTAATCATGATAAAATATGTTTTAACTGACAATGTTTTTACCTGCCATTACTACCCTCTACTGAGAATTAGCCAACTTCTTTTCTTTTTCATTTTCTATAGCTTTAGCAGCACATCTCATTGAGGCAGCAGAACCATTAGCTGGATTACTATTCTAAAAGGTTTGCTAGTTGCCAACATTTAACTCTTAAATATCAATT
This sequence comes from Ammospiza caudacuta, assembly GCF_027887145.1. Lineage (NCBI taxonomy): Eukaryota > Metazoa > Chordata > Aves > Passeriformes > Passerellidae > Ammospiza > Ammospiza caudacuta. Next base: position 39,486,060 of record NC_080593.1, on the reverse strand, counting down.
TAAATACTGAGAAATTCAACTGACTGCTGATAACAAGGAATACACATAAAAATAACAGAATGGTCTGGAAAAATAAGGGAAATTGCCATTTCTTTTCCTGCAACACGCAAGCAGTTTTTTAACTCCTTTCTCAAAGAAAATAATTTTTTTTCCTGCCACAGTTATCAAAGAATCATAGAATGGTCTGGACTGGAAGGGACCTTAAGGATCATCTAGTTCCAACAGCCCTGCCATGGCCAGGGACACCATTACTAGACCAGGTTTCTCAAAGCCCCATCCAGCCTGGCCTTGAACACCTCCAGGCAACCACAACTTTTCTGGGCAACCTGTTCCAGAGCCTCACCACCCTCACAGTAAATAATTTCTTCCTAATATCGAATTTAAACTTAACCTTTTTCAGTTTCAAGTCACCACCTCTTGTCTTGTCACCACATGTCCTCGTGAAAAATCCCTTTCCAGTTCTACTGTAGTTCCCTGTAGGTACTGAAAGGTCACAATGAGGTTACCCCAGAAATTCTCCTGTAAGTTCCCATTTTCTCTTATGTGCATTTTCTCTGAGATGTTTCCCATGTAAAACTAGCATATTTCTCTTGTCTGTTGGGAAAAAATAAATAATCAGACCCATAGCAAGACTCTCTCTTGTCCTACCCTGCCAGCACCAAAAAAGGGCCAGTTACTCTCTCCTCCAGCAAACATCACATCCCTCTCAACCCAGTTATTAAGAGCACTCAATTTTTGCATCTCCTAACTGCAAGTAGGAACACAGTAGTTTACCATAAGGACACACCAGCTTCCAGCCAACTCCAGAAAAGCTGATTCTCCTTGAAATGTAGTGGATGCCCTATCCCTGGAAGCATCCCAGGCCAGGTTGGATGGGGCCCTGAGCAACCTGATCTAGTGAGATCTACCCACTACCCACAGTAGGGGGGTTGGAACTAGATCATCTTTAAGGTTCTTTCCAAACCACCCATTCTATGAAATGTCACCTTCTTCTTTCAATATAAAAATGAATACATAAAAAACACCTTCTTCCTTTTTTAATTAAAGAAAAAAATTAAGAGCATAATTAGAGAAATATCACTGAAATTTCACAAAAAAAGTGGAAGTTAGAGAGAAGTGATTAAACTTTTTTTTAAAGCACAAAAGAGCTGCCCAGTAAAACATCCTGAATGGCAGAGCATCCAGCATTAAAAGCTGAACCAAAAGTAAACTCAATGTCTAATAAACTTCCCCCCAAGTCCATGATAAACAAACAAACAGGTGGCTATGAATAAATGCAACCTCTTCCACCAGGCTTGTAGAGAATTATTTGGAAGGGAAATGGGTAGAACTCTTATGTGCAAACCTAAAATGGCTTTGAGTGCTGGGGATGAACTCAGCATGGGCACTGAGGCTCATGCAGCACAAATATCTGCTCCACAGCCTGTTTCAAAAGCCTGTGCCAGACCTCAGGTTCCCGGTTTGGCCAGGAATGAGTAAATTTTCTGGGACAGAGTTAATTTTTTAAACCACAACAGATCATCACAGAAGAGCCCCTGATGTGTGGTTTTATTTTTTCTTCTGCCACTGTCCCCACAGTGGTGCCAGCAAAACTCTTGCTACCAGCAGTCCAAAAGAATTTATCTGACAGCTGCACCCTGGTCACAGCACTTCCAGGAACCTGGGCATCCATCCCAAATCCTTTCATAGATAGGAACCAACTTGAGCAGCAATGGTGAAAGATGAGGTGAGAGCAGACTATCAGAGGTGGCAGCTTGGGCTAAGTATCCTACCCCATCACCAGTCAGCCCTTTACCTGAGCTTTTACAAGCCTCAGTGTGCTGCACTATTTATTTATTACTAAAACTTTCCACTGCACAGCGGCAATAGGAGCAGGGCTAGAGACAACACTCTTGAGTTATTCGGACATGATGGTAGCACAGCTTTTTTCAATACCTCAGCTATTTTGTACAATGTAGGAAATAGAAATGCACCAGAGCAGCTAAGACCTCTGAAGGAACAAAGTACTTAAAGACTAAACTATGAAGAAATAAGCATTCTAAATGAGTGCCCATTTCAAAAGCATTTTTCTTTTGCCACTTACTAAGTTTGCAGAAACCTGCTGAAAGGATGTTTCTCTGTTACAACCTTTAACTCCGAGTTCTTAACCACACCATAGATCATAATATTGTCATTCTTCACTGTCACCACTGCGTCAGCAGCTGTTTTTGGTCTCACAAAAAAGGATTTGACCTTTGGGATGGACAGGAAGCTGAAGGAGCAACTTTCTGAAAAAATAGCCTCCTGTTTACATTTGCCTTGTTTAGCGAACAATTATCTTGGGAGACATAAGTAATAAGCATGTAAGTTTACATAAGCAGAAGTGTCATTTTGATAGCACTAAATATGAGTACATGTCAAGCTGTCGGTAATGGTGCAAACTATAAAATGCTGACCTGTATTTTACCAATAAACCCCAGGAAAATGCAAATGACAAGAGCAACAGCACAGTCTGTCAGAATCTAACCCCCATCTATCACAATGAGCCTCATCAGCAATGACAGAGAAAACAGCAGCTGCCATTATTTTATGACACAATTTTTAGTGGTATTTGTTTACAATTGTATGTTTAATGCTGGTGAATTCAGACCACGTTTTCTATGATCTAAATCAAGAGTGCCAGCAAGCCTCAAACTATTCCATATATATGCCCTAAATATTCCCAAATACTTTAGTTCTACTATAGTCAGCATTAAGTTTTCTATATATATTTGTGTGCTGAAAATAAGTGCTTCATATGAATGAATCTGAGAAGCAGTAGGGTGAAGTACATGCAGTATAACATTTTATGAGAGTTAGATGTTATGTTAGATAACTCATAATGGCAGAGACAAAGAAACTCAGCTCTTTAAAATCTTGTATTCTGCTGAAGTTATAATGCTATTTAAACATATTGCAAGTATTTACACTTATTGTCAAGAAAATCTTAGTTTTAATGAAGCATCACTTCATTTTCTGAGGTTTGAAAATATGCAAAAATCAAACATGAAGTATAATAGTTTTTTCCAACTTTGTATTTCACACTATCTTCACAGTGATATTTAAATATTTTAAAGGGCTGTAAAGGTGGAATGTACAATATCCAATCAGGAAACCAACCTCAAGAGCACCCCTGAGGGTGTACTTTAATAGTACAACAGAACACTATTTTATCTGCTTGGAAGAAAATACTACTGTTTAGAGTCCATATAGTCACAGTTTTATATGAGACCTAGAGAAAAACTACATACATTATGGAACAGATTTACTGCTATATACGTGCATATCTCTTACATTTGCATGTATTTATTATTCAGCAGGTTCTGTAGACCACCTCTATGTTGCAACTCAGTTCACTACAGGATAGTAATGACACTGCCAACAAATGCATCCCCTGAGAGTACTCAGGGAACTTCTCTTAGTTACAGCAAGTCTCTTGAAATACCATCCTAGCTCAAGGAAAAATTTAGCTCTTTATTTACTTAAATTTTAACAAACAACAGGAACAAAGAGCACAATGCCAAATACCCACGACTGTCACCACACCTCCCAGGGTGGCGTGTTCTCTTCTATGTCATCTCTAACATTACCAAATGTAAATTAAAGAAAACACCCAAATCCTCACTGGACTTTTTCATGATCCTGAAATGCAAGAAGAATAATTTTTGGATTGCCATCTAAGGTGGGGTGAATACCTCATCAACCTCAAGGTGCTACAGAGCAAAATCATATGCAATGTTCAAAAGTACCACAATGAGAAAAAAACACACACCTAACCTGCTTTTAAACAGTTACTAATGACTCAAATTACAGAAAGCTCTGTCAGAAGACAGACATGCAAGTCATCTGCCACAGCTCAGCAAAATCCTGTGTGCAGGCTCTGTGGTCAGCTTTTTTTTTTTTTTTTTTTTTGATCCATTTCCAGCAAAAGATGGATTATGAAACATAACCCCTGCATTTAAAAGTCCAATGGGACTGCTGTGATAACACTACCTGTCTTACTGCTTAACACACACCATTGTGTTTTGGTTTCCCCTGCTTGGGCTTCTTTTTGCAGCACAGATGTCAGGAATATTTCTATTTAATATCTGGCACATTTTTTTTCACTGAGGAAAGTGAAAGGCCTCCACAGAGTGAACCAATGTTCACTTTTTTACTTATAGAACTTGACTTCAACTTTCCATCTGTCTCAAGTTCATCCCCAATCGGTGTGCTGAGACAGCAAAAGACTATGGATTAACCATCTGTCTGAAGAAAGCTGAGATAATGTGCCATCCTACACTTGGGAGAGGATAAAGATCCAGCATGACAATCAATGCAGATGTACTCTCATAATGGATTTCACTTACTGGGATGAGTTTTGTTTAAGCACTAGCCTTAGTGATCACTAAATCATTAATTAAAAGTAAAAAGGTTGTATCTTGCCTTCAGCAAAGTACCACACTGCACCTGACATCAGCACAGTGTGAGATCAAACTCAACTCTACTCCATTTCTACTCAAGACTCAAGCCAACTCTCTTTTTCTGTTCCTTCTGCTTTTCAGTGGCCTTCAAGACCATCTCATAGCATCCAGCTCACCCTGAACACAGGTCTCCTGCCTCTCTTCACTGCAGGACGGTCACCACTGTCATTTCAGCCATGTCCACTGCCTTCCTCAACACCTTCCTCTTCCTCTGCTCCTGCTCTCTGTTCTCCCCAGACTTCTCCGCCTGTCATGCTGGGCTTTCTCCTTCTGCCTTGTCATGTCCTTGCATCTGCTTCTCCAAGACTCACTTACTCTTTTTTTCTCTCCTCTGAGCTGAATTTTGTCCTCTTGTCACGTAACTCACTCCCCTTCATCACAAACTGGACAAAAAAAACCCCAAAAACAAACAAAGCAATAAATAACCCTGTTCCTGGCAAGGTGCTTGCTGCCATCCCATGTTTATTTGGTCTGAGCTCCTTCTCCCAATGCAGGCCTTGTCTACTGACACCACAGTCCCTTTGAGCACAAGGACTATTTGGTGTGGGGTATTTGCACACTGCCTGGCACAGAAAGGTCCTCCAGTACCAGCATCATTTCCTTATCCCACAGAGCCAGTGTCAGAACACTACACTGATTTTTAATGCAGCTCATCCAAGGAGAACCTACATCCTTTTCTTTTCTTTTTTTTTGTTTTTTTTTTTTGGTTTTTTTTAATATGCTTTCTAAACAACAAAACAAGTTGTTGTAACTGTAGGCACAACTGAGCATACAAGGACATAGGACATCCACACAAGTGTTGGACACAGGGAGCATTATTTAGCATATCAACAGGCTAGTCAAGTAGAGGCACCTTGTACCATTCCCATCTCATTCCAAGGGAGGTGAAGTAGAAAGCCAGCTTGTGTCTCCAGCCTCAGGTAACGGACATCCAAGACATTTAACTGCCTAGCACAGATTTATTCGTCTGATCCTACAAAAGTATCAGCCCAACTCATTCCAGATGGGTGCATACCCAGGTGCCCAAATTTACATAAGCAAGCACACAAACATGCTCCTGCACAGACCCACGCTGCCCACACAACAAGGAGCACAGCAGACCCTTAAAATATCTGTTCCACTTCTCTCCCACCTCACACACGGTTAAAAACTGTGACCTAATTATAATTCATTGCATATTGTTCTGCAGAATAGTTTGGCAAATGACAGCTGCTAGATAAAAACATATCTCCTTCATTACTTTTCAACAAGTTCTCATTTGTATTCATCTCCTCTGTCCAGATGAAATGACACTGCAAGTCAGACACACCTGTTTGACAAGAAGTGAGGTCATCTGGGACATGAATTTGTCCTCTTACATAAGAAAAGGCCTAGTCACAGAATAAATAATAAGAAAATAATAATAATAATACACATCCATAAAGCAGTATGATAGCAGAATTGTGCAAGAGTGGTGGTCCCACATAGAAAATACAGTATAGTGAATAGTTTAATAAAAAAATTAGAAAAACATAATTTTAAAAAGTCAAAAAAAAGCAAAAGCTTGAACAGCAATGAGAGACAGACAGATGAAGGAAAGAAAACATCCTGCCCACTACGACACCAGCCTCAACATCTGCAGTTGCTGAGGAACAGAATTTATTAAGGCAAAGTAAATCCTCAGGGTGAAAACAAGTTCGAAACATACTTCAACCTAAGGAAAACAGGATGCTTCTCAAGCAAGGAAAGCAGTTTATACTTCAGAGAACAAAAACAACTGTATTCATTTGTCTTACTTGCCAAGTGCCATAAATTGAGCCTCTCCAACTTTAATTAGCTGTTTAAAATATTGACATTTAAAATAGTTTTATCTCTACTTAATGAATTATTTGTCACTTATAGCCCTATGTTTTCTCCTTTATGAACCTGAAAAAAGCACCAATATGTTTCTCTTTGCTTAATAGAGTGTAAGGAGAAATAGGTGCTCAGAAGGTAGGTGTTTCCCCATCATCTCAGGCTTTTATTCAGACTAACTGAAAAAGAATCTTCTGCTATGGCTGAGCCCTTGGCTTAAAAGAGTTCAAAAGTTGTACTGTCACATCTTTAAAAAAATACACGTACTATAACTAGCAAGTTTGCAAAAAACATGGTAATACTTGTAGCAGGCACATACCACATCCATCTGAGGACTGGCTGAGGACAGATTTGGACCAAGACAGACTCAAATATTGGCTGGGGAGAAGAATCTCCAGCACCACCACTCTGTAGCCACTTTGAGCATGACTAAACATTCAGGTGGGATGCTGCTTCTGCAGTGTGCCCAACAAGCACCTCCACGACTTTCTTTCCATGTGACCATCTCTGCAGTGCTCTCTTTCCCACATAAACTCCACTGGGGCTCTTCCTCACCAGCAAGGCGCCAGATTGCTGCAACACACCTGCACAGAGACAGTGGCCCCCAAGAGCAGATGGCTCCTGCTCAGAGAGGGGCTTGTGTGAGATGCCAGCAGTGTTGATGATCAAGTTCTGCTGCCTGCCAGCGAATTTCCAAAGAAAATGTCACGCTTTTGATCTACCTTGCCTGGTGCTATACATCTGTAGCACTATTTCTTTCTATTTCCTTTTCTCCTCTTCTCCCTCACACTCTTACCACCCCTCCAGCCCCCACTCCCCTGCAATCAATCAGTAGTCCTAAGCTGGAAACCCCTTGCTGTGAATTGGATGGAGATGCTGGTAGGATGTGATCCTATCCAGAGTCTCAAGTTTGTGATTCCTTGGATGCTTTGGCTACTAAACTCTCCACTTGTGTGTACTCAAAGCATGCTGCAAGGCCAGTCTCACTTTCTATCCTGAAGACCGAGAATGTTTCAAGCTCATTTTGTTTGCCACTGAATATCTGTCATAGAGAGATGAGCACTCCTTTCTATTTCACTGTTCTCTGTACCATGTATTAATTACAGGAAGGGCATCCAGAACATAGCTTTGGTCTCCTTAATGGCTTTTAGAAATCTAAACACATGAAAACAAACATTGGATTTTGTTCTGTACATAATCCTGACCAGCTGTGACTGAGCTTTATATAAACCAGCTTATTTGATAGACTTCCTTAATGAGAATTGCCTTGTAGTGCAAATCATCTGAGAAGGTAGGACAAAAAGCAAAATTCACTTTCCTCTGTGCTATGGTGTCATCACTTAGAAAAGGAATCAACACAGCAATTAATTATTTTTACACACACACTCTCATCTGAAGGACCGGCATGACCTAGTACCAGACAGGTAACTGCAAAGTCTGAAAATTCACAGATGTGCAGCATATTTATGGAAACAATCCAAAGACATTTGGCTTAGGGGAGGCAGGAAAGGGAAGACCACCAAAACACTTTGGTCTTCTTTCTGAAGATTAGCTGTGTGCCCACCTGACCACATGTTAAAGCAGCATTTCTTTAATAAAAACAGAATCTTAACCCTGGAAAATTACAAGATTCGATACGGAAAGCGTCAGCTACAGAAGTTGCAGCTGTGGACACCAAAAGCAAACTATGAATCAAAAGTAAAACACTCGCTAGGCCAGGAAACAAACTATCTGTGTGAGATGCCCAAAGACTGAAAGGCAGAGACTTTCTCATTAATATCAAAGCAGCACTTACCACATCCTGATCCAAAAACCAAACACGAGGTGCCGCGCTCTGGACACACACACACCAGAGTTTCATTCTCCAAACATGAAGAATATCCCCCATAACACTCCACAAGGTCAGGAACAGGTTCTCGTGACCTAGTGGGTGGCAAGAGGTGGGGCCATGGACAATGCACATGGACTGGAGCACTATCTGCTCCCTGAGCAAGAAGAGCGTGGCTCTACCTTCAGCCACTCCAGGGTGGGTATTGTCCGTGTCACGTGTGAGACTGAGCAAGAGGGGCTGGATCTGGAAGCAAGGGCAGCTTCATGGAAGCTGGATCTGGAAGCGATGGCAGCTTCATGGAAGCACAGTAAGAGAAATGCAAAGTTATACCAGACAAGACCACCAGCAAACAAGGGGGCAGTGCTGACTTTTACTGAGGAGTGATGGAGCTTCATTTCCTTAACTCTATCTAGAGGGAGGAGGAAAAAAAAAAAAAGGGAAAATGACCCCCCACATCCCTCCATATACCTTCCAGTCTTAAAATGTCACCTGAAAAGGAAGTTGATTTTACTTCCTTTTAGAAAATTCAGAAATGTCTTTTCATAATTACTAAATGTGAAATGGTTGAAACCTCAGAAGATGATTTGTCTCTCTCCTACTGTTCTACTAGTGGAAGATGGCAGGAGGGCTGGAACTATATTTTCTTTAAGGCTCCTTTCAAACCAAACCATTCTATGATTCTATTTGACAAAGACACAGATGTTTTTATTTTACTTTAACTTACTTAAAACAGAATCCCCAAATGAAAAGAAATCACTTTACCTAGCAGTAGCATCAGATGACTCCTCCTTCCATTACTGATGCCAACTACAACATGGAGGGCAAAAATGGCCAAGCCCTGAAAAACAGGTTATTTTTTCCAGCCTACCAATGGCTTTTGTGCCTTTTTCCACAGTACAGAGGCTTGAACAGACAAGACTCATTCTCAAAGTCCTTCTTAGCCATGCTACAGATGAAAAAAGATTTTCCAGTAGGTTATTTAATCCATGGCCCACCTATAATTACTCATGCACAGGAAGAGAAACTTCTGGTTTCAGGCTTCTGAAAGCAGGTTAATGAAAGTGCCTTTGTTTGTGGGGAAATAGGGAGCAGGGCAACTTGCTTAAAACGGTACATTTTTGCCATATGTAGGTAGAAAATAAACCCATCCATCAAGGATATATTAAAAATAGATGAAAACTGGCTCCAGACATAAGATTACTTGGTGAAAATGCCAGAATAATGGACATGGATTTTTTATTCGATCAACTCTGAACAACAGGGGAGATTAGTTTATGCAAACTCCACAGAACAAGGCTTTATTTCAGAAAGTAATCCTTCAATTTAGCCAAGATTTTGTTTGCTCAGAGACACAATGGAACAGAAAAAAAAAAAAAAAAAAAAAGAAAGAAAATATCTGGCATACAGAAAGACAAGCCCGTGTACTGCACTTAGAAACAATTAAAGATGTGCTTTGCACCAGAGTAAAGCTTTTAACTACTGGAATAGGCAGAGCCAAATCTCGTATTTTGTGCATACAGTTTAAACTGCCAAACAGGGTTTATGTACCGATTAGTGGAGATTATGTAGAGTGGTACAGCCATTTTTTAAAAATACAATATTATTACAAAGAACCCCCAGAGGTTCATATGAAGATGGTCTCTATTTCATAGACAGTAAAATCACTGAGGCATATCATCACAGCAATGACTTACTACTCCTGAAGGAGCCAAGGGAGTCAAGCTCAGGGCTGTTAATGCGGGGAACAACCCTCCCCTGCAACTGAACATGCAGAAACCAGTTTACAGCTCAGATCAGGTTTTTACTGGACTTTGACTGAGGTCTTAACACGTCTGCATCGCCTGTCAGCTTCATCCAGCTTTTCTAAGGAATTAGGACAAATTAAAAACACCTAAAATATTTCATTTAGGAAGTCTCTACTTCTTGTCACTCTAGTAACACCACTGGTGGCTGTAAATCTTCACCAGTCTTTTGGGAAGAGTCACTTTCACAACCCTACCACGTGCAAGGGACAGTATTACACACTGGATCATGCCCTTCTGACGTTCAAGTTGGGATGTCTCAGGCCTTACTTTAGTCTACGTTCAGTATTCTGATCAATGTAAGGATATTTATCTTCACTACAAATACAAATACTTACATCACTTAACAGCTCTAAAAGTTTTTTTTTTGGGTAATCTTCACTTTGTAAAACACATTTAACATGATTAAAAGGCATCAGCAGTACAAGAGCACCATAATGTAAATGTAACTGGATTTTAGCAGTTCATCCAAAGTGGAAACTACAGCATGTTTATGAGAAAACAAACACATTTTTCATTAAAAGCCCTTCTCTACACTTTGATACCCACAGGGAAAACTGAGGTGTTTTTTGTGGACATCAACAGCAATGCCAGCATTACTCATTACTTCAGCAAATACTGTCATGCTTGGATGTCACCTGGATCATGTCCCACCTCACCTAAACCAGGCAGGTCACTGCTGTGTGTACTCTAAGTGTCCCTGGTACATTACCCTGTGCAATATAAAGGCACAGATACACGTCCTAGCAATGACCACGTGCTGTGCATGCAGTATACTCATCATTGCCATGTCTTCTCCCATCCCTCCAGCACTCCAGGAAAACTCCTTGGAATATCCTGCCCTCCTGCTTCTCACCTCATCTTACCACCATCTACTAACCACCCAGGCAAACCAAGGAAAGCAAGACCAAACTGTATTTTATGAAAATACACACTGAAGGCAGCTGCCCATCACCACCCCATGCCTACTTTTGGGTGCAAACTCCACAGGCTCTCCAGTCTCTGTTCCCACACACAGAGGGCTTCTGAACCCCATGGAATGAGGATCAGTACTTTCAGCTTAGCACAGAACATGCAGGTAATATTTTCAGTTGGCACAACAACTTAACTACACTATGTTTAAGTATGCACAAAACTTATCTGAGTCTCTGTGTTCTACCTCAAACCTGAAATAGAAATTTATCATCAAGAAAAGTACATGATTTATGTAGCTGATGGTACAATGCACACCAAAGTCTTCACAAAGAAGGCAAGCACCCTCTTTGACCAGGAGATTGCACAGATTACAAATTAAAAATACAACTGTAGTTCTACCATTGCTGCTACCGTCTCATTGCCAAAGAAGAAAAGAAAAAAATATTTTTTTGGGAGGGGTACAACATACCCCATACAACATAGGAGAAATCTAGACCTGAGGATCACCCCACAGAAGAACAGTGATAGACTGAAGAAATGTCTCTGGACTACTGACTGAGAAAGCCTCCTTGAGTGAAGCAGCCCTGGAATAAAAAACATCCCTGAGCTAAGGGACAACACACAGAAATGAAAGATGCAACAAGCCAACAATAAAGATAAAAAAATGTTTGCCAATTACTGCTCATTTTTTTTGTAGCTGGCTGCAAAGAAAAGCAGTCCAAGCCAAACACACTGACTTGGAAGAGATCTCTTTCCAGCCTAGGTACCAAGTTATAACACAGTTTTCAGTAACTCCTTATTTCTTTGGTGCATCCAAAGGAGAACTAACAGGAAAATGTGATTTTTGTTTTGCCCTCTCTTCTTCTCAAAATTATTAATACTGTTCTAATGCAGGTGACTTTACATCACTTTCAAAGAGAAAAATTAAATTTTGTCTATCATCTTGTGACAGGAAAATACCAAGGCTGTCAAGAAATAAAGTGCATGGTAAAATCATCCTGAAGATAAGCAAATGTTTAACACAGCCCTGTCCCAGAAGGAACAAGCAGGACGCCCTGGAGAGCTGCTGCCACCTTCCCTCTCCTGGCTGGCAGGAGCACTGTCCAGGTGCCCACAGCACTTTGCACCAAGAGACCTGGCCCTCCTCTAGCCACAATCAGATGCTGAAATAATTCCAAGCAAGATTTTCCCTACTCACAATTTTGGAAAAGCAATTCCCAAACCTGAAGGAGTTCTCCATTTGAAACACACCTTTGGGTCATACTTTTTCCACGATAATGAGTTCAAACAAGATTACAGCTCAAGCAACAAAACACTGGAGCACTTTAGACAGTGGAAAACAAAGAAAAATAGACACCACATGAAATAAACTGCTGGGCTCTGTGTTGCAGTGGACTACAAGGCCAGGAAGAGAAATGCTGTCAAACTTGAAGGGAAAAGGGCATCAGGCAGGTAATAGCACTATTTACAGAAAAACACCATTTATTGAGAAGAAAGGGAGCAAGTGCCTAAAACAAAGAGTCCTTTATTGGGCTGAAGAAAAGCACATTCACATCAATGTCAGCCACCAAACAGGCTGCAAGGACTTTATGTCAGGCCCTACTGAAGGCTCCACCATAGAAGGAACAAGGAAAGGGGTTGCTTTTCCACTTCAGCTGAAATTTTTTCCCTGGTCACAGCAACACCCTGTTTTATTCAGTCTGCAGAGCAAATGTTTGCTAAATAAAGCTAATTGAAAACTAAAATGTGCAAAAATATAGCCCAAAAAACTTGTAGGACAAATACTGGGGTAAATGAACACATGAATAACAAATTTCCATAAAAATACATGAAGAACAGAAGAGTCAGTTTCAAATTTCTAGGAGTTCTTCATATGTGACTAAGAAAGTGCATAGAAAAGAAAATGTAAATATTTCATGTATTGTTAGCAAAAGCAGTTGTGACTGGCATTATAACTGCTTAGCTTCTTATCCTGCATAATATCTGAAATATTTCTTAACATCAAGTCACTGACCTACAAAAATACCAGAAGAAAGCAAAGGCAGTGTTTTTGACTACAATTCAGAATATGGATTATGAAATTATAAGTAGATAAGATGGCTTTTAAAAGTGAATTATATGGATTTAGAGCTACTTCATAAGCCTATTCAGAACTCTTCAATAGTTTGTGTCCTAGTGCTTCTCTTCCTTGATGCAGAAATAAACTTTTTTTCCTTTCTATTCTGATTTCCAGCAATTGAATCTGCTTCACACATCAATGTTAGCATTCCCATGAAAAATTTTCCTGACTGACAAACCTGCTATGGGTAAACGAGTGATGAGACAAATCCAGATTTCCCTCTGAGCAAAAAGGTTTCAGGCCAACATTCCCATTAAACTATGACAAATTATGGTGAAACGTTGTGTATGAACACAGGGATGAATATGAAATGAGATGAGCTTTGTTAAAGTCACCACAATAAATATAAGATTAATCAATGAATACTGGGCATTTACTGCTGAGCCTTTAAAGCTGTCCTACTGCAAATGCACTGCAGGTACTAGAAAGATACCCAGACTTGCTATAGATGCAAACAGGCAGTGCCAATACTGACTGTAGAGAAAAATGCTCCACAAGTCACAACTTGGAAAGGGAAACCAGTGGTGGCCACAAAAATACTTAGGATAATGAAGGCACAGCCACCACTCCATCCCAGCAGTCATCCATCCAGGCAGTGGAAATGGCATGGAGTTTGATTTCCCCAAAATGTGAACTTGAAGGCAATTTACTACTAAACTCATGGCTTAGGCTTGAGCCTATGCACAGGTCAAAAGCAGAGATACTGAGCCCTGGAGAGCATACTCATGACTAAAAAGAACATAAACCATGACAACTATCTTTCTTGAAGTTCAACCATGGAGGGAACCACCTTTGCTGCTCTCACCCCAAAAGGGTACTCTGCTCTGTTCAACATTTTGGTATGGCTAAAATGGGTTTCCTTTATCCCCAAAGACCTTTCTTGCTACATAAGTAGCTCACCACTTTCAACTCTTCAAATAAAAGTTTTTTAGGTGATCACAATCCCCCTAAAACGGCACAGTGGAGCAGTTCAGTGCCATACCACAACACATGAGGCAGGAACCAATAAGTTCATTCTGCTAAAACTACTGCTGTAAGATGACAACCAGGCAGAAACAGAGAGCAGCAAAATACCTAAGTAATATTTGACGGCTAGCAGAGAGAACAAAAAAAAAAAAAAAAAAAAAGAAAAGAAAAAAGAAAGGGCTGTGGAAAACCAGATGAAAATCAACACTGCGAGCTACTGGCTTGAAAATAAACCAGCTTTCCACCAGCCAGCAGGAGCAGCAGCAGCGTACTTGCAAGTCACCGAGATCTCAGTAGGGCTGAAGATTTGTTCCTTGCGGTGCTGTGACCCATCATGGCACAGTTCAGCGAGGCACCAAGGAGCTGGGTCATGCGATGGGCAGATGCACGTGGGAGAGAAGCCCTGGGGCTGCCGGAGCTGCGCGGCTCCCGGAGTCCCCTCTGTGACCAGTGAAGCACAGCAGCGCTCCTGCCCCCAGCTCCTGCAGCCCGGGGAGAAGGGGCAGGCTGAAACCTGGGCTCCTAACCTCCTTTGGATGGATACCTGACACACTGAAAAAGTCAGGTCCTTCTTCTTTAAAAAACAAAACCACAAAAAAAACTCACCGCTTTAAAATGTTAGATTTACATGCACACCACACAAACAATGCAGAGAGACAGAACCACATTCTTTCCCCTTTCAAACTAAACGCCACATCACCTGTTTTCTTAAAGCCATGCCCTAATTTGATAGATGGAGAAACTGACTCCCTCTGTCCTGTAAAAAAAAATGAAAAAAAGACAAAAAAGAAAAAGAAATTAATACTAATAATCCAGAGGATTAGGGCTCAGAGGTCAGTGCATAACCTTTTAATGAGCAAGGTATTTAAAGACTGATGACACAGTATATTTTTATTCTTCAGTAATTCAGTACAGAAGTTTACATTGATTGCTTAAAAGGCCATTTGATTTTATTTCCCATATTTAATTGTTCTTAGTGCCCAGTAAATGGGTGGTTGAAGAAAGTAAAGGATAATTTTATTCTTCTCGTATCATTAAAAATACTGTCAGCCCAACTCACTCATTCACACGCCCTCTGCATGCCCTTCATGTTTGCACAAAACCATGTGGATTATCTGTTTTTCATTACCACCAAACCCGAAACCCCCACAGTGCTCAGCCTCTCTAACCTGAATTAAACGTCTCACAGGTGCATGAACAAAAAAGGAGGTATTTTACCATTCCAAAGCAGAACTTTATTAATATGACAAGGAAAAACCATAAGGCTTGCACAATGGAATTTTGTTTTACCTCAGAATTTATATCTTCAATGAAAAAGGGCTGCCTGCTAAGTCCTTATGTCTTATCATGGCTTGGATCTCCTTAGATCCTGCTCATTGAGCAAGAGCTGCAGGTCCTCAGACATGCATTTAAACACATGGCACAGCTATATGCCTAAAGTTCAGCATGTGCTTAAATTAGCTCATCATCTGCTCATCTTTCTCCTTGTCAACAGAGAACAAATGTGAAAGACATAGGAAGGGCTCTCTCGCCTATCCAGTATTTGTTGTATCTCACAACACAGTTAAATTATGGCACTCAGTGAACATCGTGACAACTTCCTAGGTACAAAGTTATTTTTTGATTTCCATGAATTATGGAGTTATCTGGACGATAGACACAATTCCTAAGTTGCTATTTATGCAACACGCAGACAGTGTGGGTATTTGTTGAACCCACCTACATACTTGCACAATTCCAACTCACCAGAACCCGAAACAAAAAAAACCCTCTCATTTTCTAGTTTCTCTCTTCAACATTTCTATGATGTAAGAAATTATTATCACCATTTTCCATCCAGGCAGCTGAGATACAAAGAAATATGGTTTGGATTTGCAGAAGGTTCTGAGGAAGTTTAAAGCCCAGATCACCTTAATTCCTAACATGTTAGCCTTACTTTCAACAAACTCAGAAGGTGAAACTGTTAATGCCATTGAACTCAACAGGATATTTTACAATGGTTTCAACAGTGTCAGAATTTCATCTTCTAATGCCAGAAGAATTTTTATCTAAATAAAATCTGGGACTTTTTCTTTATAGCAATTCACAATATTTTATCACACACCTCTGAATTACTGAAAAGTTAACTTGATTCACTACTTAATTTAAAGCAAATCTCCCTCAGTGGAAAATACTGGTTCCTAACAACAACAACCAAAAAAAGTACATAGCATACAACAAATTTCATCAAAATTCATACATGCATATAAAAGGCAATTTTTCAAAGCAATTTTCATGTACCATTCAATATTAATGATCTCAAAGATCATCCCTGTAGAAAGGACTATTGAAACATGAACAAAAAAGGAAATGGCATAAAATATCTTTTGAAAGATAACCATGTACAGTTTTTGAAATGCAATCACATAGTTGAACTAGTACAATTTATATTGGATCTGTAATCTACTTAAGTATTTATTGATTGACACCATGACAAAATAACTGTTGCCCTAATAGGATTCACATCCAACATTTTTTAGGTTTTCCAAATAGTTCACATGGTACATTTACATATAAATCAATTAATATTGACTGATTGATCAATATATGCACAGTATGAAAAAGAGTTTTGGCGGCTTTATGTTCTCCGCAGAGCAGCTTTACCTACTGATGATTAATTTTAATTTACTTTAAAGGATTCTATTGCACTGAAACTTTAATTAAAAACGAAATGAGATAGTCTATAAAGTCTGCATAGCATCAATTACCTAGACTTGATATCCTGCACTTCGCCTACCCTCTGTACATATGGTTTCTGTTAAAATAATTGGAAAGCACTTCTGAACAATGTCACCCACACATCTATTCTAAGAGTGAGAGGATATATTACCATTAAACATCACTAATATTAATAAAGAAACAATTAATTCTTCATTATCTATTTCTAAAATACACCATCAGACTCCTCCAGTTCAAACACAAATAAAATGTTACATATGCCTGTCAGTGAAATGGGTAATCATCATCGTTGCTGTAATTTATACTGCTTTCTCTAGTAAGTCTAATGCCTCATTTATTTATAAGGCTTTTCGGCTGACATTATAAATAGCCTCTTTGAAATATTAAAAAAAAAATCTAGCTCTTATTAAGCGAACTCACATACTTCCTGTCAACTCTTTCCTTATAAAAAGTTGATTTTAATTTGCATTGCACATTTTTTGGTGAACAGGCAACATTCATGTTTAAAAATGTTACTGTTTCATTAAAACATACAAAATAATACTTTCCACTGATTCATGTATGTATATTAAAAATATGTGTTTAGCAGATTGATCTCAATCCCAAACTAAGAAGATCCATACAGAAAATTATTTGAAAACTGCTGGTGAGCTTACAGTAGGAGTAAGTCTGCTCAGCAGCTAGTCTGATTTGAAGATCAACCCTACCAATGCTGTTCTGGATCAGGGACAAGAACAGTTCAATGTTTTAATTATTGAAAAAGCATGGAATAGTCACAGTCCTACTCCACTGCAGCCAGCATCAGGTTACAAGCCTCTGTGGTGTCTCTGGCACACTGCCTGGACTATGTACTGCTATTTGTAAATTAGACACTTGTGTAGGAATGTCAATTTAAAATATCTTTGTTTAAATGAGCCTGATAAGAGATGACCAGATATCCATTTTATATGACCACTAAATAATTGCATTGCACCCAGCCAGCTTGTGAATTTTACAGGACAGCTAATAACAACCTACAAGGTAGCTTGTGAATTCAACATTAAAAAGAATAAAGCCATCAAAAACAATAAAAAGCATACTCTATAAAGCTGTAACAACAAAAACATCAAAAAAGTCAACTACCATCCATAACAAGAGCAATCTCTGAGCTCTCCATTTCTGAGAGTAATGGAGAGTCTAAGGTGCCCCTATCAATCCTGCTAATACAGCTCCAGCAATTATTTTCCATACTCTACATCAGTAAGTTAAAATATGTTTCCAATGCCTAACACAGCAGTCATTAAAGTTTCCCCTGGTTCAATCAGCATAACTAATGATGCCACATAATAACAGAATGCAATCTCTAATGAAAAGCCCAACAAAGTCTCCCTGCTACAATACTGCTCGTGATTTAGTATTCTCAACTTGTCCATCCTCCATCTTTTACTCTGTGGATATTATCACCACTCAGAAAATTACATTTCAATGAACTTGTCAGGAAATAAGTAATAAATTAATCAGGCAGCATAAACCAATTACACTCATTTTCTGTGTATTTTCTTCCAGGGCCCACGCACGAGTGCAGTACTGGCCGCACTGGTTATTCCTGCTGACTGCTCAGAAAGGCTGCAGGCTGTGAGCAGGAACGCTGCTGGAAGGAGGGGGAAAGGCATCTTTGCTCTGCTGAAGCCATCACAACTCCTGTTGATGCCAGAGGACATCCAGCACCAAAACACTGCTATTTTTAAATTATTTTTTTAAAGTATATACAAATCTCCATACAAAACTGAACCAGTTCAGGAACTTTGAAAAGTATCACAAAATTCCCAGTGTGAAAACTTCCAGCACCTCAGAAGGTTTGCAAGTGTGGCCTTGTGTATTTCTAGTAGTCAGCAGTGACAAAGAAAGGTGCCTACAAGGCTTAAGTTTTTGTTGTTATGAGTATTTCAAAGTCACATTTGGGAGTATCCAAAGCAATTTATGCCAATGACCATGGCTAAACGGAAGGAACTGAAAGATCCCAACACTGTTTGGGCAGCACCCAGCTGTAAGACGATCTCACTCTTCCCTCCAATTGCTAGAAAAACCTTTAATACTGATATGTTACTTCTAAACATGGGAAATGAGCAACAGGACCATGTAAAGAAGCAGTCAAGAGCTCCCATGCTAACAGATTCAATTTGGATGCCTCTTGCTCCAGGCTGTGTGAAAATTTGGGAAGAGCAGCACACTGGTTTAGCACCTCTTGTTTAAGGCATGATGTCCATCTTCACAAGCAAGAGAACCAGAAAGATTTTTTTCTTTTTAACAAATAAAGCTCAGATGCTGAAGCACAAGGCACACTCTGGCATGGCACAAAATTTCACAGCAAATTATTCAGATGCAAAATCTGAACAACACAGGCTAGTGGTCCTATAGAGGTGAGCCCAGGTGACACAAAATGGCACAGAAACTCCTTGTTTTACAAGGAATGCGAGTCCACCCATTTACAGCCTTCAAATGGATTTAGCCAGACTCCAAATAGATGCACTTTCAAATAACAACTTTCCACCAACTGCTTTTGTTGATATATAATGAAGATTTTATGAATACAAACACACTCTTCCCATGTATGAAATATTTCAATGAACTCTTAAACTTAGTCCTGCAAGAGTAATTATACAATCATCATGCACCTGCCAGACTCTAGACCCTCACAGGGCACCGACATCCTCTTTGTGAATATTGTCTGTGCTCTGTCTCAGCTGGGAAAAGATCCAAGTGGGTTAAGCTCTGGGAGCTCATTACCATTGCCTTCTTGAAGGCTGAATATTGCTTAACCTTTCCCCTGCAGTCGGCATAAAATTCCTAGAGGGCAGTTTGAGACTTATATGGACAAATTAAAAGTGGAATTTATTAAGACTGGAGTAAAATAAATTGAAATAAAATGAAATAAAATACGTCATGATACGTAACCTCATATTTGGCATGAGGTAGGCCAGAAGTGCAGTAAAAAATTAAGTTACAGCACTTTAAAAAAAATTATCTACCAAGCACTTTTGCCACCAAGCTAGCTGCCAAAGTAATATCCCTTCATGACTTTGACAATTCTTTTCTTTTCTTCATTTATCCTCACAACAGACATCTCCTACCAAGAAGTCATGTGCTCTCCTACTCTTGCCTATACTAATTTCAGAGTGCATTTATCAACCTTAACAGTTTCAGATCCTCTTTTTTTTCCTTGATTGCCCATTTTATGTTATCATTCTAAACACCTTTATAAAGGTCGAACCCAAAAAGCTCATAAATTCACAGCATCGGTCAAGGACGTGAGAAACTGAACTGGACATTGTACTTTTCACTTCCACTTGCAACAGCATGGAATAATGCTCACAAGACAGGATTATTTGAGCTTGTTCAGGTACTGGGAGCAGTGAAAATGGAGCAACACAGTCCCTGGCTGGCTTGGAGATAGGCTCTGCTGTGTTCAGGTCTATGCCCATGGCACGCTTTCTCCATAGCTCAGGCAAACCAGACAGGCCAAAGCTCATCCTTTGCCCACTTTGGGTGAAGTCACAGCTCTGACCACAGCACAAGTATCTCTACAGACAGCACATCTGACACGTGCATCGTGCTGCCAGGAAAACATAATGGAAAAAATAGAACAGGTAGTCCCATTCTATTAACAGAAACAAAAATGGATCAGCAGCACCCACACATCCCTACAAGGACTGCAGGAGACAACCCCACCAGTCAGACCCCATGTGCCATGGTGGCAGGGGCAGCATTTTCAGTTTTTTGCTGATTTGCAGTAGGTTTTTCCCAACATGTTCCAACAGCAGCCAGCCCCACAGCCCCAGCAGGATTTAGAGAACCTGCGCTGCTCAAACCTTTAACCCAGTTCACTGCAGCCACAAGCAGGAAAGCTTCAGCAAGCCAATGGGTCTACTGCAGAGATAAAAAGTGCTCACAAACCAGTACATTCTGCAGCACAAGTTCATTTTGCTACCCCTGGTTCATCTCCATGCCATAGAGCAACAGCCTTTTTAAGTAAATCTCTTTTCCAGCCAGCTTCCATTTTCATGTGTTTAATTTCCTTGTATTATCCCAACTGCACCACAGCAGGTCATACTAAATGATTTCTCTTCATTTTCTTTTTTTTGGTTCCATACATTTTCATATACTTCAAAAGCAGTGAGGTAGTTCTTGTGCCCCATCCTTTCACCCTCCATTAGCAAATATTTAAGTCTTTCAAATTTGTGCTGTGAGTCCATACTTCCAGCACCTGAAGTTTGTTTAGTCCACTAGCTTTCAGAGTGTAAGCATCCTGATGTCAAATGCTGTATCTTACCTTCCAAAGGAGAATATAACTCCAGTTACACTCACTTCAAGGTTTTTCTATTCTGGGAAACAAAGCAAAACAAACAAAAACAAACAAATGCACTATTTTCCCCAGTTGCCCTTAATTTGACTTCACTATGGTCCACATTAACAGAAACAGCAGCTAAACTGTCTTTGAAACTTTATTCACCATAGCCAGAAAAAAAGAGAAGGAAAAAAAGACTGGTGAAATGCCTTTAAAACATGCTTTAATCTAGCTGGAATGCCATAAATTGCTTCCAGATGTGCTCCATACAAAAGTCAATCATAGCTATTTATACTGACACTCTACAGTCCAAACAATCTGAATCCAAATGCCATGTCTCTGCTACAATAAAGCTATAAATGTCAGTCTTGTTGAATCTGGAGAGGTGTTGAAGAGTTCATGCTAGTTTGCTTTCTGGGCTATTTGTTAGCCAGCAATTATTTTTAAAAAAGGAAAAAAAAAGAGGGGAAAAAAAAGGAAAGGAAACAAAAAGAAACTTTTAAAATAGGTCCTTTCCTTGCTGAGCTGTTCTTAAAGCACACCTGACACCTTCCAATCATGACCTTGAAAGTGCCACAGGTTACAAGTTGAAATTCATTTCATAAGTTAGAAAAATGTAGTGCTTAGGCTCTGAGCCAAGAATAACTGAAGGGCTTGGCAAGGCTCCCATGCCCTCCCCTAGAACGAACACACACGTAGTACACCTGGGACTAAATGAACTGGAGTACAGTAAAATGACACACTGGCTGCAATAATACTTCTATTCAAAAATCTTCCAGGGTATTGGGGGAAAAAAAAATAATTCTTGCTGTATGGAAAAAAAAAGAAAAAAGTTTGGAAACTGTACCCTCATCTGTTGTTTTGCATGCAACACACAGCCATTAGAATCAAAGTAGTCTTCACCTGGGAAAGCTGAATAACGACCAGCATTTAAATGAAGAGCTGACCTATGGAGTTATTCCACACTGTTTCAGGGAAATGTATTATTTTTGTGTAGTCTCCACAGAATTTTCTCGTTCATTTTTATAGACTTCATTAAGACCCTTTTCCCTCCCTTGCAAAAGTGCACCTGCAGTTCAATTTATGTATAAATGTTCAGAGTTTTAATTCTGGATTTTTGTAAGTGAAAGACAACAGGGAATTTTCTTATCATTGCTTGCAGATTGGGGATTTAAAACATTTCAGAAAAATCACAACATGTAATGACTAGTCTTCAGTTCCCTGCCTTTTTATTTCCCTTGATGTTTGCCTCCTACTCCAAAGATTTCCTCTGCCTTCCCTCAGCTCTTTACATTCTTCCAAGTCCGAAAGACCATCCCTAAAATGGAGCTGAAGAATATTCCTCCCTCCTGGGTTAACCTATACCATGGACTGCCATTTTTAACCACAAAGGTTGAGAGAAAAAGGCAGAAAACACACATTGAAATTATTAAATTTTGATCTCAAACTTTCTGAGAAGGGAAGCAAACTGTACAAGACACAGTATTTCAAGATTCAAACTCTGTGTGTGTGTGTATATTCATATACTGAAAAAATTGAATATTTTAGAACAAGATTTGTGCTCTCAGTTCACCTTACTGGAAAACTTCAGTTTTTAATAAATCTCTTCAGCCAGAGGTTATACAAATGACTACAGAAGCAGCAAACATAATACCTGTATTTAAGAACGGGGGAGGAACCTATCTAGTGAACTACTGAGCTATCAGTCTGGCCCAAACACTAAGCCAGGTTTTGTAACCTAATTTGAAGGAATGTAATTTCTGTGTAATTGCAGGGGGCTGGAGCAGAGATAAGCAAGAGAGAGGCAGAGAAGCTCTTCAAGTTAAAAGACAATTCTGGCATAAGAAGAAAAGATTAAAGCTTGGCTGCGAATTCACTAAGAATGGAATTCACAAGCACGTGCCTAACCATGAGGAGGGCAAGATGCTCCAGCCACTGTCCCGTGGGAATGAGATGGAGGAAAGCCCTGCCACATGGGAGACTGAGAAATTTACATTACTTCAGTATCCAGCAACAGCAGGGGATAAAACTTGGTGATGCACAAGCTGCCTTCCTCTCCTGTATCAGCTTACATTCATGCATCTATCTTTATTCCTGGCTGCTACCAGACAGTGAGGAGTTCTCATTGCATTGGTTCTCCAGATAAAGACATTTAAGTCTTGTAAGAAAAGCTTGGGAGCTGCTAAACCCATAAATAGAGGGTACCAATACCATTTTTCATCGACATCTCTCTATCAGTGTATTTCTTCTTTTTCTTCCATCCCTGCAGTGATACCAACCTTCAAAAACCTTGACCTTCCATGAACCTTACTACACAAAGCACCATGTTATTGTACATCCTCATATGATCAAAATTTATACCAAAAGTCCTTCTCACATCCTACCTCACTGTGAAGGCCTTCCACAGTCTCTCTGAAGCCTGCCCATGCATTTTTAACATTTAAAGACAAACGCACACCCAAAGGAAGCAACTAATTTACTCTGTGTCCATAATCCTTACTATATTCTCTGCACCAAAGCACAGTGCTCTCCCCTAAAATGTGCATTAAGCCTTCCATTTAGATGCCAAACCTTCTGAATATAGAACTTAAGAGTCTTCTCATGGAGCACCAGCCCCACTCTGGGATACAACGAAGTAAAGTAACTATGACAATAATAATAACTAACACTAATCACTATCATTGGCCCTAAACTCTGTGAATCTGTTCTGCTTTTGCAGCTGTGCTGTTTCTTCTGAGGCACCAGTGGTGCTGCCAGCAGCCTAAATGTTAGTATTAATTCAACCCACCCTTCCTATCCAACAAAAAGTAGCCTATCTCCAGATCTGCATAGCTTCTGCATTTGTGATGGCTGACCCCCAAAAAGAGATAGAAGGAGAACAAAAGTCACCAAAGTTACCAAAATATACAATATAGCTACTGTTTCAAACAAACAGGTTTGAAGCCAATATAATTTCTAACAATATCATCCAATGTTTTATTTGCTTTAAAGTTGTCCTCCTTTATTGGAAACAATAAGCCTTCCAAAACAAAGCAAAATAACACAAAACCAAAAAAAAATTTTAAAAAAAGAGAGAGAGAAAAAACATCCCTCACTTCATGTTTAAAATTATTTACTATAGCTTTAAAAGTAACAAATGAAGCACTTGAGTCTCAGATGTGCAACCAGTAGGGAGTTGGCTCGATGCATCAGTTTTTACACCTCTTGCAGTTAAATCAGAGATCCAAATGCAAAATCTAGCACTCAGAGGTGAACTTATAACACTCCCTGGAGGAGTGTGTCCATAAACCATTCACTGGATTACACTCATCCATACAGTACTTTATTTTATAAATCCACTCCCCAACAAAAAAAAAAGTAAAAAGGGAAGGGAAAAAAAGAAAAGAAATCTTAACTAAGGTGAAGTTAAGGTTGTATAAACTATATATCATTTTTGTCATCACATGTCTAAATCTCTGCTTTCCTTTTTGAGATTTCATTAGTACAACTTTCCAGTGTTTTTATCTCAAATGGATTTGTTTCTCCAAATTTTCGTCTTGGCCAGCAAAGGGATCCAAGAACACCCAGTGACATATGTGGCACGGCCACGCGTGGCGCAGGAGCACTCCCAGGCCTTTGGGGCGTGCTCAGCACAGCTACAACACTTTCAAAAACTGCTGTGCTGACTTTTCTGTGGAATGTCCTCAGTGACAGCTTTTTGGGAGTTTCACATTACGCCTCATGTTCTTATGAGTCTTCCAGACATGAAGTCTTTCGCAATGGATTTCATAGAGTCATGGAAGCATTCAGGTTGGAAAAGATCTCTAAGATCATCGAGTCCAGCTATTAACCCAGCACTGTCAAGGCCACCACTAAATCGTGTCCCTAAGTGCCACATCTAGACATCCCGCAAATACCTCCAGGCTTGGTGATTCAGCCACCACACTAGGCAGCCTGTTCCAACACTTGACAACCCTTTCTGTAAAAATTTTTTTCTTAATATCCAATCTAAACCTTCCCTGGTGCAACTTGAGGCCATTTCCTCTCATCCCACTGCTTGTTACTTGGGAGAAGAGACCAACCCCCACCTGGCTACAACCTCCTTTCAGGTAGTTATAGAGTGCTAAAGTCTCTCCTGAGCCTCTTCTTCTCCAGGCAAAACAGTCCCTGTGCTCTTTCAGCTGCTCCTCATGGGCATTATGCTCTAGAGCCTTCACCAGCTTCCTTCTCTTCCCTGAATGTGGTCGGGCTCCTGGAGAGTGTATGTAAACGTGCATGCATTGTGTGTGCATACCCACACGCACGAACAGGTGCACACAGACACACAGGAACACACACACAGACACACAGGAACACACACACACAGACACACAGGAACACACACACACAGTCTGGGGCTAGAACTAGAATGGGTAAAGATCAGTGTAGCTTCACTGAATTCAAAGGAATATGCATCAGATGAGAAAACCTGAGGACAGTGAACCTGCGTGATGGCCTACTGACTATTTCAAAGTTGACAGAACATAAAAAATGTGAAGATTTCCGAGGTCCTTCATGATTAAAAAAAGGAAGCACATGCACTAGTAACAGAAAGAGTGGGAGTTTATTCCAATAAATACCATTCTCTTCACTGACTAACACACAGCTTCTTCCATGTCTCTTGTTTTATTAAAATTGCAGAATGGGTGGCTTCTGTGGCTTAATAGCAGTGTTTGATTAGACAGCCTCCACTGACCATAACTTGTTTCTCTTTTGGAATATGACAGTTATCCAGATTTTCTACATTTACTGTAATTTCTCAGCTATGTCTGCATGGATTTATGCATGTTCTTTTGATTCTCTACTAGTTGTACACCACAGTCTAAAAACAATCATAAACACAGTTCTTAAAATGTGCATTAAGTTCTTAAGAATTTTTTAGCTGTCTTATAAAGTGACATTATTAAAAGAAATATTTGCAACTTTCAAAGTTTGAAAACTTGCCATAATGCTCACCTCCCCCAGTTCAACTCAAACATAAAATGGAGTTCCTCTTCCAGTGGTTCAAGTTCATTAAAAATGTAAATAAACAAAAAACTCAGTTCCTCTACGGGTTCATCAAACTTTGATCAAGGCAGAGATCATTTTTCACACCATTACCTAAAACTGCACTCACAGTTCACCCTCAAGCCCCTTGCCTGCAGCCATGAAGATACACTCTTAGAACATACTGGATTTGCCACTGGAACGGCCAGCTCTCACAGATCCATTTCTTGCTGCAATGGGGATGGGATCAGCAGCAGGATCAGCTCACCTGCAGCTTTGCCTTCTGCTCCAGCTTTGGCTGACTCCAAACAATGGGTCAAACCAACAGCACTATCAGTGTCAAGTTGATCCATTGCACAAGCCCACATCGAGGAAAGATGTGCTCTGAGAATATGCAAAACTGTCTACAAACTCAATTAGTCAGCACACATAATTATGCCCCCAAGTGTTAAGAAACTGAAAAGCCTTTTTGGTTATAAAATACATTGGGAATCTTAATGTTATGGTCAGTAAGACAACAGACCATTATTTATGCTGCATTTTATCTAGTCCTTGAATGCAGCTCCCCCATTCCTGATGTAAGATTTTCATTAGCCATTATACAGCTGAATGGGAAAGCCAAGCCAGAGAACCAAACCCACTCAAAGACACACCACATTAATAAGTTGACAGCACATGCTATAAAATACAACTGCGGGCCTCTTACGTGAGTCACAAACAGTAACTTTTACAGCAGGACAGTCAATAAAGAGCAACCACCACCCCAAAACATTAAGAGTGTCTTGGTGAGCAATAACAGGTAATGGTTTGTTCGTCTGTTTACTGGCCAAGCTCTAGAGAATAATCTTCTCCAATTACACTGTTCTCACGCATCATGCCATACTTCAGTGACCACATCTCCGTGTCAATGGTTTTTAATTCTTTTATCTCCCCTAATCTTCTCCTTTAAAGAGCTACCCTAAGTCTTTGCTTACATCATTCTGCTGAATTTCCATTACCACGGAAAAACATCTGCCCCTATTAATTTTTTCAGTGTACTTTTGGTATGTTATTGCTTTTTTTAAAATCAACTAATAAAATCATATCAGAGAGTTTTTCAGTACAGCCTAAGCAAACACTGGTGTATGACTACAATGAGATATAGTACAGTATGCAAGAGAAGTCAGAGGCTGAAATGAGAATACAATTTCCCATGAGAGAGTTCTATGTTCGAGCCATTTAACTTTAAAACTAGTTCAATATTTGAACAAGACACTATTTTATTCCCATTCAAAGTTTAAACACAGATCACTTCGAAATCAATCATAAATTCAAACCTCTTTATTTTAGAAACTGCTTCAATATTTAAAAGCTTTCTTTCTCCCTTTAATGTAACTGCACCTTCAAGGCTGCAGAAGCAGAACTGACTTTGAGATCCTTAAGAGCAATGCTATTTTCCTGCCAATACATACAAAAGGCAGTTCTAGGAAAAAGAAAAAAACCACAAAGGCGAGGCTGTGCTTTGCTTCAGAGTTTAAGAACAAAGTCTGGACAAAGAACACACAGCCTAGTCTTCAGCCCAAACTAAAGTAAATGAACTTGGTGCGGGTGCTTTTCAGGGCACACCACCATAACTCCTTGTTACTGCACCGCTTTTGTCCTCACCTGGGTGTAAGGAAAAACCAGATGAGTGGGATCAGTGTAGACGAAAACCAGCCCTCCTTTAGGATGGTACAGAGTGAGAAATCTGCAATTCAGAGGGAGGATGCAGAGCCCATTCGTGGCCCACACGGTGGCTGACAGTGCAGAAATGGACGGCTCCAGCTCTGCGACACAAAAAAAATATTTCAGCCTGGTGAAATTGCAACATTTCTCACCCATATATCATTTCCTTGTGATGATCTTAAGAGTTCTTGGGGGTGGATGTTACATTTGCTTGTTTTTAAACCTTAAAACTCATTCTTCAGATGGGCAACATACCATGGAGAGTCAGTGATGGAGAAGTGAAAGCAGGCGAGTTCCAGAACTGTGTCAGTGTCAGCTCTTTGGCACATGCCACTCTCATCCAACTAATTTCAGTACCAATTTGTTTCTAAAAATTATCTTTTGTGCCCTCATCTTTGTACAAAGCTCTTTTTCACAAGCCCAGAGCATACAGCTCAGCACAAATGTAACACTACAAAAATACTCATATCAAGTAGAAAAGACAAACTGATTGCTCTAAAGCAAACAGATCTATTAACCTCAGAGCTGCCCTACTCTGGTTTCTGGTCAACTACAGTCTTCACAATCCAGTTAGAAGATCCCTTTAAAAAGGATTAAGCATCTGTACTATTAAGAGATCACAGAACATGAGAAAGAATTAGTCTGTGTCTTTGTGATATCAATGCATTTAACCACCTATGGCTTTGTATGAATCCAGTAAGTATTATTTGGCTCTATATATAGCAACATGATAGACCTGGCTGCATGGGTAGTCATGCTGCTGCACCAGCATCTGAATGTCACCTTTCCCAGGAGAGGGCAGCTGTCATTCATAACCACCTCTCCTTAATTGAAAAATGAGGGGCCCCTATTTCCAGGGAGCCATAGGCCAAGAGCATTAGGCAATAAACGAGCTTTACTTTTTACGTACCTCCAAATAAAAAGAAGTCAGTTGTAATCAACACAGCATTAACATACTGTCTTGTAATATTTCACATAAAACATGTCACTGAAAACTCAGTATTGAGCAGGAAGGAATTTGATGAATCAAGCAGATGAAGCCAAGATGTAGTTATTAGATGCATTACATCTTTAGCACATCATCTGTAAAAATGTCCAGGGTAAACTAACGCTCCAGGGGAAACCTGACCTTTAAGAGGCTCCCTAATACTACATCTAAATTAATGTCAGTGACAGGCACTTCAATCTAAAATAGCAGGGTTCTTTCATTCTATCTACACTATCTATTCATCCATTTATTTGTGTGTAAATGTGTGTGTGCATAAATGGATTTGTGTCATTCTGCCACTGGGGGAGTGGGTGGGGGACAAAAAGAGCTCATCGATTTTTTTATTATATTATTTCTACTCCTTACTGCTCCTATGCATATTGTTAGTTTTGCAGGATTCATTCAGAATCCTTCCAGCATAAAAAAGGGTAGGAAAATTATTTTTTATAGGAACTAAGTATATTTCTCCAAGGAAGTATCAACCTTGAAAAACAAACATGCTTAAACTAGAGCAAGATGGAACTCTTGCAGCAATCAATAGAACAAGGAATTCTGAATTTGTTTTAAAGAGCTGGGCCAGGCTCTGACATGACCAGTGGTCAAGATAAAAATCATAATTGAGATCAATTCTGCTGTTTCAAAACAAAGCAGTGAAAATAAATTCAGTAGAAGATGCATTTCTGCCTTGAAGGAAAAGAAACAAATGAAAAATACACTGCAAAATACTGATCATAGAATAAATTCATGGCTGTTAGTCAGATCAGTGCTAACTGTAGTGGCCAAACCTTCCCTCACTTCTATTTTTCATTCCATTTTGGAGGTTTTATGACCAAGGGATGAGGCCATTGCAAGGCAGCCACTCTGATGACTTTCTTCCCTTGCCGATACCTCAGAGAGGACCAAACCCACCTAGACCTGACCTCCTTCCACTTCTCAGAGACAACTGCATAGTGGTGTTTTCAAGAGATATGTCTTCATGCAAAAGAAGCTGAAACCAGTTCCTTGATGCAAAGGATTTACACCTTGCTCTGAAATGAGGACAATCACATTAGCTAAATCCTAGTGAAGTAAAATTGTTAAGTCCTTTCACATTTTGTTGATCAAGAAACCTTTTATTGGAATATTTTTCTTTTCAAACTTCTAATTGGTCTTTATGCTGTGGTGAGCTACTTCACATTTTAGTTACTTTATGTGTGGTTATATTTTCTTACAAAGACACAATTGATCAGGAATTGCCATAATCCCACACAGAGAAGTAGTCCTAGAAGCACTGAGTGCATAAAACATTAATGTCAGTAGTGTAGACATGACAAGTTTCAACTCTCCTTTCAGCTAAACAATCTGCCTCTTTCATACTAACATCACTGCTCAGCCATGGGCTACATAAACAATGTCAAACCTGGTTTCAATATAAAGTGAGCACATTAATGTTCCCACTAATATACATTTCCCAGTAACCACTCCATTAGATTGCTTAGTTCAAACTGATATCATATCATATAACATATCAGCCAGCTCAGATTCACAAGCTCAGAAGAAACAGATATTCTAAGTATTAAAAAAAAACCCTTTCTCGTGTGTGCTCAAGAGCCCTGCTAATACAAAAACTCCCATGAGGCTCTCAAGAAAACATGCCTGTGTGGAACACAGCCCTCCTCTGTTCAGTGAGAGGTTTTTAAGGTTTTTGCTTTTTTTTTATTTTTGGATGATGGTCTTTCACTTAACTTCTTCACAGAGACTAAGTAAATGGATACAAAAATAAAGAGGTGCTGTTCAGAGCAGATAATCCTTTCTGTAATCTCAGATAATGTATCCAAGACCAGTGGATCCAGAGATGTTTCTCTTTAACCTATCCCCAAAGCAAGCCAGTTGTGAGGCTAAAAAGTTGAATGCACATGATGCAGAAATTCCCTGATTTAGTTCACTACAGACCCTCTGATTATAAAGCAAGACCCTATCCCAGACACATGAACTTTGTCTTTTCCCTCACACCCAGTGAGAGCACAGCAGCATCAGTCTCAGGGCAGAAGGACCTGAGAACTGCCCCCTGCAAGGGAACCTCACGTGAGCCTCCTTAACAAGCCCATGGTCCCACAAAGCACATGCTGTACGAGCAGCGTGCTGCAGACAACATGACTGTGGCCTCCCACGTCAGCCCAGGTTACAGGGTGGTTTATTATGGGCTGGGGAACAATATCCTAGGAGCTCACACTTCCAATTTTCACGTTCAGCAGCTGGAAAGGCAAATATCCTCAGCCAGAAAGTTCATTAACCTTGAGATTTTCCACGGCCGGATTTCTTCAGTATTGCAGTAAGATGCAATTTTACATTTGGGTTATGGGTTTTTGAAGTATTTAATGTAGCTGGAAGCCAACAAATACCAGCTAACCTTATCCCTGAGCTTGATAGTGTGTTGTGCAAAATATAGCCACTTTGAAATAACATGGCTTTAAAACTGTTTATGCTTAACGCGGTGAAATTAAACACACTGAGTCAGACATGCTAACTTTTCTATGTTGTTGAGTAACACTTAATACCTTAAAGAAGTGAGAAACAGGAAAGAGACTCGGGGATTTAGAGAGCAGCAGGGAATTTCCATAAAGCCATCTGATTTCTCAGAAGAAAAAGAATGAAGGTTGAAAGTGAAATTGAATTAATCCTGGAAATATGTAATGCATGCCCCCCAGTAATCAGACAATGGGGAGCACTCAGCATAGATAGAGGAAGGTCCAATCAATCTTAAATGAAACAATACCCACTCTGAAGTTCTCTGACTCTTCCAGGTTCACTAAACTTGACCCAGAATACATAAGTCTGGACTGGCACTGATCTCATAGGGCACATCCTCAGAAGGTGTAAATCTGAGCAACTCCACTGACTTCAAAAGTCTGCTGAGCCTCTAGCTCCAGATGTCTGTCCGCAGTCATGAATTCCTAATTTCACAATACTTTAACACACCTAAAAGAGCAGCAAAGGCTAAAGTTTTTGCACTTGTTGTTAAGTAAACAATTACTTAATATGTTAAATAAAATTAATAGCTGAAAGTATTCTACATATTCTGATCAGCAGTTGAGATTTATCCCATACATTCAGGTTCAAAGTAATTTTGCTTTGGGCTTCAAAGCTCACTTTTAACTTCAGCCAGCTACCACTGTCAAGTTTCCAGGATAAAGTTCAATAAGGTTTACTTTCTAGTAAGAGTTCAGCCACTAACCTATGCCACACACTTTTTCATGTGCAGTGTGCCTACTGAAATGCAAGTCTTCAGAATATTGTGTTATGTCAGTGAGAACAAGGTCTGGCAGAAAAACCCCGGTCAGGGCTATTTCAACCATTCAACAGCCCAATTACTTATAGTATGTTAAACCTTCCAGCTCCATGAATGCAAAGCTGTTTGCACTCAGGCAGCCAGCGTTGCACTGATAGGGTTGTACATCGTGAATTATTTTGTCAAAATACAGTGTTTCAAATATAATTGCCAGAAGAGATGTAACATGCAGGCTTGCAGCCTCAAGTGCAATTTCCTGGCAACTGCAATGGTGCGAGCGTATGGATTAACACATGAGCAATTCCAGTTAAAAGTGATGCAAGTCCATTAACGTTGGGTCTGACTAACATCCCCTCATACACAGGATTCCTTGAAACCAGAAATACAATAAATTAACATGGAATAGATTCACTTGCAACATTTAGTATACAAGCGAAGATGCTACCAATTAGCTGTCTGTGTAACTCATTTTGGAAGATGGCATCTACTTTTTCTTTCCTTATCAGACTAGAAAAAGAGCATGTCCTGCAAGGCCTTCTCAATCTGCTGAAGTATGTACTCTAAAAGATGCCCAGAAACAGGATTCAAAGGTCCTTACCATGCTCTATTATTCTGCAGAGTTATGAAAAGAGAACACCAACCAGAAAGAGAGTGTGTTAGAAACTGTTCTTCCTACAAATTCCTCCATCTCAACAGAAGCAGCATTTCAGGTACTTTCTGCCTGTACAATAAAGAAATAATTTTCCATCGCCACCATCAATTGATTTTTCTGAAATTTGGGTTCAATTCACCTTGCATCATACACTCCTATTCTTTCAAGAATTACAGCAGCATGCTATGAAAAAAATACAGAAATAATTACAAAACATGCCCCAACAACAGCATATCTTATGTTCTAGCTGGTGAATCACACCAAGCTCTGACATAATCACCTCCAAGGTTGTGCCTCTCCTACTAGCCATGTGCACAGTAAGCTGGTGGGACCTCAAATCATCATGGGCTTAGATGAAAAGACAAAGCAAAAATCTGGATATACTCTTTTTTCACAAAGTCAGGAAATAATTTGTGCAAGAGGAAGAAAAATTAGATACCACATCTAGATACATCACTGAGTGGGATACAGAGTCCAATGCTGGGGAAGTTGGGAGGTATTGCCAAAGAACTGTTTTGCCAGAAACCAGCCAGTTATCAGTTGTCATTAAGCTTTTTGATATCTGACACACATGGAAAGCATGCTACTTATAAGTATGCAATTATGTTATAGAAGTATTCCTTTTTTATTTTCCCCCTTCCCTTTACCCATTTAAATATGTTGGTTTGACTAGACTGAAAAGCAAAGTCTCCCTCAATATTAACAGAATAGATGTGCTACAAAGTGAAGGTGTGCCAGACTGCTTGTAACATTTCTGCCATCAGAAAGTGATCTGAGAAGGGTATAGAAAAAAATTTGGTGTTCCTGTGCTATATAGCTGTAGGTTCCTATCAGGAACTTGATTCTCCCAAAAAGGTATAGAAAGAAACTGAAACACACAAGTGTAAACAGGTGTGAGGATTCAAAACCTGCTAATTTGCTGTGATTCACTAATAACTGAGCAATGCTGTTGCCTTACTTGTTAATATTTTATTGGAGACCATTTCCTTGAAATGGGATTGCTACAACCCATCAATTCATTATTTCAGCACCAAATTTTAAAAGACACCTATTGTCATCATCTTTTGTCTGGTTTTGGCCATTTAAGTCTAGCATTGAGGGTTTCCCTCCCACACATACCATTCTAAGCAGCATCATACAATCTTCTTCTGCCACACCGCTTGGAGATTTAGGGGATCCACAGGAAGGAATAATCTGGTTTATCTAACCCATAGTGCAATTGATTCCACTTGGGTGGCTGACAGAGAGCTCACTTTTAATCTGCATCAATATTTCTTCCCTGCCAAAATGCCACTGCTGAGGTGCCACCAGCAACGTGTGTTGTGTAATCGAGACCACCGTGCTCGGGGCAGGCAGAAAACTGAAGGCTCCTCTGTGCCATGTAGACATGCCTACACTTGGAGAGGCAAAGCTGACTGCAAACTGCTTGAGCCACTTCCCTGTGAATTATTTTTACTTCTGTGACTTGACTTCTTAATTTCCTCTCCCTCTCTTTTCAAGCTGATGCTGTAATACGGTCACACTGTAGAAATCTCAGTCAGTGCAATATTCTGTGGAGCCACACAGCCCTCTGATATTTAGGAGGCTGCTCCTGATTCATCAAGGCTTCCTTGATGCCTTACAACGTCTTGGCGAGGTCACAGGGTGCAGGCTGCAATTTCCTTCACCTTTTTATTTGTATTAATCAGGAGTTTGGGGAGCGTGTATCCCTGTGTTTCCTGGCCGGCTCCAGGCATCACTGCATCACAGCGGCACCTGGTGGGACGGGGCAGGGCTGGAGCGCGCCACTGCCCGCCCCGCAGCCCCAGCAGCGCCCAGACATCCACTACAAAACCAAAATTAGCCTTGCTTTGCTCTGGCAGGCCTTTCTAACATCTGTTGCTGTGAAAAGTTCAGAATTAATATCACTGAACCCTACCCTGGTATTTGCTAAAGAGATGCAAAATGCTGGATGGGGAGCAGACTGCACAGTAAGCCACATCTTAGAAACAGCCTGCAACCCGAGGGATCTGGGAGATGCTGCACACAGCACCAAAAGGAAAAAATAACCTGATAAATAACTCATCTCCAAGGCCTCTCAACTTTTGATTCATTAGCCATCATTAAAAATTTATAAAAGTATATTAGAAGTAAAGCTCAGTTCAACCACCCACATGTATTCTAGCAACACTATGACACATTGAGCCCTTTTCTTTTGATTACTGCCTTCAATCTCATCATTTTTATTTTATGGGACGCAAAGCATCAAATTCAGCTTCAGAAATACAATGTTCAAAATATAGTGGCCAATAAATGTTTCATCTTTTTCACAAACTAGACCTTAAAGAGCTTCAGTTATTTATTTTTATAGCAGCAGCATACATAAGTGTATGACACAGTAAAGGATACTGATCTCTGAAGACCTCAGATTATCTTAAACTCCAGAAAATCAATATCAAATCCTGTGTTTATGGTACTTTTCATTATTTATTTTAGAGCCTAAGGAAGTGGACAGTGGAGACTGCCAGTTTTGTAGAAAAAGAACCCAGCAAAGTTGCAGTCAGATTTATAGGTCAAACACAACATTACAAAAGAAACCATTTGCCCCCAAGAGCTGAAATCACTGCTGTTCACCATAAGCAGAACACTTTTATTAAAAGTCTGCAGGCTGTTGCTACACCTCCATCTAATTTACTTCAGTCCTTACACCCTGGCCCACGCAGAGCCTGTGCAAGGTGAGCAAGGGCTCCCACACAGGTACAGCTGCCTTGGAGAGGCACTGCAATCTGCAGAGTGCAGCTGGAGCTGAGGGTGTTGCTGCGATCTCCAGATGCTCACACACCTCAGCATCGATGCAAATGAACACCAGGCGTGTCAGACTGTGCCCGCTGCTTTCAAGACTACCAGCACTAGATTAATTTTTCAAAAGTGCAAGTCCATGAGGCACATGAGAAGAGGGGGGGGAAAAGGAAGGAAAAGGAATGAAAGAAAAAGTTTAGAGAGCTTCAATCCTTAAAAACACTTGGATGCATAGAGCATCCAAAGACAGAAATAAGGATTTTTATCTCTTAAAAAAAATCCACTCTGCATTGTGATTGCTGAGCCAACTGAAGAAGAAAACTACTAAGTTAGATCTGTATTAAGTATAACTTTAAATCCCAAATTAACTTAAGGAGGTTGATTAAGAACAGGAAGAAATAAAATCTTAAGGAGCGGACAAATTATCCTAAAGAAGTGCTGGTTTAAAATGCAAAAAAGGGCCATTAAAGTGAAAGGGGCTCTTACTATCTCTGACTGTGCTCAACATACACTTAGAGCCAATCTCTCACTGCTATAATGATTCCAACACCGTTTTCCTGTATCTGAAATAAAAAAATGTAAAAGATAATTCTGATTGTAAGCATCCCTCTTTTCCCCTTGATTTTTCATATCAATATTAAAATGTCTCAGAAAAATAGCATTGCTGCTATATACAATAGTACTGCATACTCTTTATATTAAATACTGTGATCTGACCTTGTGATAAGCAGAAGGTATAGATATGAAGAATTGTTAGAATAATTACAGGCACTGGAAGAGTCCTGCAGGATAGGGACTGACGGGAATCCTTTTTAGCTTTAAGATGAGATATCTAATAGAAGGCATGTTTGAGGTTTACATGAGACATTAGACATTCCTATTTATAACATACAATTAATTTGTGGGATGCACTGCTACCACAGCACACTGACATCAAAAGCGCTGCAAAATTCAGATAAGGTTAAGATAGATAACATGAAAATCACATGTTGCACCAGAGCAGATTTAGGAAACATGAAGGATTTCAGCCTTTTTGCTACACAGCACAGACCAAAATCTACTGACACGATTTTTAAAAAAATTCAACAACACTATTTGAAAGTATATTTATTGTAGGGTTTTATGCACTTTTGTTTTAAATACCCAACTCCAGCCTGTCTCAAGAGAAAGGACAGCTTCTTAGATGGACCACTGGTTTGATCTGGTATGGCAAGTCCTATATTCTTATGCTCCTACCAGATAATCGGCAGTGATTTGAGTGACAATGGATGGGTACCAATCCTAGGGAAAAAAATATTCTATCATTCTATTTCTCAGTGCACTGAACTGAATTATGTTAGGTTAAGTGTTGTCACACTGAATAATCTCATGCTGTATCACATGTCCAAAGACACATCTCAGTGTAATGTGTAGGACAGCGCACTCAAATTTGCTACAGATGTGAACTGAGGGGTGAGGGGGAATATAAACTTGAAGTCTAGTACAACTTACAGCATCTACCACAGTAGTAAAAACCATGTTAAAATATTTTAATTCAAAATGCTGTCTGACTCCAGAAACAGAAATTGCTCAAAGATATAAAACACTTGTCTTCCACCTCTCCTCAGCCTATCTAACTTCATATAATCACAAACTGTGCTTAATGTCAAAGAAATTCAAAGGCATCTCTGATTAAAACACTTGGGAGGGTACAAGTGAACAGAAGAGCCCTTAGCTTCTTGGAAAAACTTAATCATAATAGGTCAATGCTACAAATTCATTACTCTGAATTAAAGTATTTTATTTTGTCTATTAAACACAAGAACAAGCTCCCACAAGAGTCAGGAGTAATAGTCTCAAGTTTTCCCCACTCCTTGGACATTCAGGCTTGGTTTCTCTAACTTGGGTCTTTCCATAGAAAATATGGGATAAACTGTCTCAACTGCCTCTGAGATTACCATAATTTTTCATGGAATACAAAACAGGTAGGAAAACAGAAGACCCATGTGCCTACAACCCACACCACAATGCTCAAATGTTCATCCCTCCACATGAATAATTCTGTCTGCTAGTATTGCTCCTTTTTGCTACTTATGGCCACTAATTACAAATTCGAATAATTTTGTAAAGCACTCTTTTTGCAAAAGAGTCACTTTTGCAGAGCTTTCAATTTACATATGACAACTATAGGCAAAAGAACCCCACCAAAACCTCCCAAGGCCCGTCCTCTATTTAGACAATGTAACATGTTTAAGATGAACTCTTTCATATCTAACCACCCAAAGTCCTTGGATATCCTTAGTGGCTTTAATCGCACATATTTCCAAACAGAAGCTGAGCAGGCATGAGCAGAGGACACTTCTGCACATGAAGGAGCCTTCTCTTGGTGACTACCCAATGCAGACATCCCAGCCACTGTCCCCCAGACAGGAGAGCCCTGTCCCCAAGATGATGGGTAGGTGGCCATGGATGCCAGACAGGAGAAGCACTGTGTAAGCCACTGCCAGTCTTCCACCTCCCTGTTTCCAGGGGATTATGTGCAGACAGCTACTCACATCTGGCAGCTTGGAGAACTGAGACCTGAGACTGTATTTTAGTGTTTGCTTTTCAAATCATGCATTTAAAACAAGAATTTGAGGACTCCATAAAAGAAAGGCTTTTTACTAGCTCCTACAGCCCCATAGCTAGTAAGTCTCAGTACTGAGATTTCTCATTTGGCTTTTCATATGTTAACACTGAGATTCTCCAAAAAACATCTTGAGATTTGATGTCTGACATCTCCACTTGCTTTGAGAATCCTCATATCATGCACAAGAGAGTTTGACTTTAAAATAATAGTTCCTTATTATTATCGCATTCTGGAAGATTTTTATTGCAGAAGTTTATGTGGCTATTTTGTTACCTGCTAAGAACAACAGGTCAATAGTAGCCAAGAATTCCTTTCAAGGTGTAATTCAGCAGCCACCATGACTCGTCCCATTTTCTGCCATGGCAGTACTGCCATTTTGACCAGCTCTACACTGCCTTTGCTCTGCAATGCTGCAAGTAGTTCACAAATAAACAAAATGTTGCTGGCACCATCTGCTCCTTGGAAACCTGCCAATCATCATCCAAACCACTGAGAGGAGCTTGTGCTGGGATTTACTTTCCATCCATCCTTTCTGGAGGTTTGGCTGCTGCTGCTGTCCCCAGTAGCCCTACCAGCAGCTGTAAAGTGAGCTTTGATCCATTTGTGGGGGAAAAAATCTGCAATCTAGTAAAAATTTCCATCATACTCATTGAGATGACCTCTTGTCTCCTCAGTTTACAGCACATGTACATCACTGGGTCTGCAATGACCCAAAGTCATGGAACATTTTGTCCTCAGTATTTATAGCTAACCTGAACATCATGAACACAAGGAACAGATATAAAAGGTGTATTTTGCCAGTGATGAAATTCAGCCACTTTTGAAAATGGCAGAGCAGATCTTAAACACACAGAGTCCTTCATTAGTGTTTCAGAGATGAAGTAGGGGCTATGGTGTATGAATTTCATAGTTGAGAGAAGATAGGAAGCTCACAAAGGACAATGTCACCAAATTTATTCCACACAACAGAGTTAACAAATCTCCTTATAAAAATGTTAAAGGATTCATATGTTAAGATATCTCAATATTGGAGGGGGGAAAAAAAGAGAAGGTAAAGAAAAGAAAAATGGGGCAGTGTGCCGTAATGCTACCGGGAAAGAAAATCCTCCATAAATTCCATACTGACACTGCTAACATTTATCTGAAATGCAGTTTATTAATTTATCGTAATCAATAATAACCAGTTTATGAGATCACAAATGCACAGTTCACCTCATTTATACTTATTTGTAATTTATGCACACAAAGCATCATTTTGTTCTACTATTCTTCACACTACAGCTTGTTTGGGTTTTTTTACTACAATTGATATTGCATTGCTAATGCCTCTGTGAGTCTCTATTTACTGTAACTCTTGGCTGCTTGTGTACAATGGCAGCAGGCTCTGGCTTCAGTGCTGTGACATATCTATTTAATTAACCCAGCTGTTCTCTCTACAGTGTGAAGCACCAAGCAACGACACCATACTGGAAAGCACAACTCATAAAACCAAAAAAAAAATTACAGTGCCACTTGGAAAATGAAACACAAATAAAGTCTGCTCAGAAAAAAAAAAATACAGATAAACACATCCCTGTCTGCCTTGACAGGCCTCTGCTATTCAGTGAGATACTGCACAATGTCGCTGAAGATTTTCAGAAGTACCATTTCTTATTTTAAATCCACCTCCTTCATCTTGAATAAAATTAGCAATTTATTTGCATGTGAACAAAAATGGACCATTTTCTTAAAAATAAAAAAAATTCAACAGCAGGCCTTTCCTGGTGGCAGTGTTCTTTTACCTATGCCAACGTCCATTCTTAAAAGTGCTTCAGCATAAGATATAAAATAGGAACATCTCCCATTGCAAGCTGATACTGCCTTTTCCTTGAAAGCTCATAATATCAAAATCAAACAAATTGGTCTGTTTATCAAGCTGTCACTTTGCAGCATGCTGAAGGGAAGGAGGAAAAAATAAAGCATTCATTGAAGTTGAAGATCATGCAGCCATTGCACATGAACATTACAATAAATATAACTTAGAAAAACATCTCCTGCCCATCATGAGCTGGCCTCAAAATGAGTCAGTTGTACCAATAAAAAAAAAAAAAAAGGCAAAAAAGAACAGCACCATACCCAGTTTCTTTGAGATGTGCTGTCTACACAGACACACTGGATGTGAAAATCAGTTCATTGCTTTGGAAGAACAGCATCCAGTGGAGCTATATCCATATTCAAGGGTGCCTCCTGACCATTTAAGGGTGCCTCCTGTCCCAGCTCCTGGCAGCTGGGACAAACGAGACATGGCAGCTTCAGCCAGTGTCTCCAGTCCTTCAGCAACCTCGAGAGCCTCAGCCCATACCCAGATGGAAATTAACTCAGTTACATCAAGTGAGAGACTGCTTGCTCTCCTTAAGGGCTGTCAGACCCTTCCTGCATTTTCAGCTGAGAACTGAGGAGGCTGTCAGTGGTTCCTGGACCGAGGGCACTCATACCACCCATGCCAAGGCACTCAGCACACACCAGGCAGGGTTTTCTTCACCCCACTGCTGAGGAGTGCAGAGGACAGCCCTTTTTAGTGATGTGCCTACCCTGTGGGCACAATTGTGTCATGGAATGAAACCTGGACAGTTCATTTCAAAAGCACTTCTAGCCACTGATTCAGGGTAAGGCTACCATGAAAAACTTCCCAAATGCTCTAGAATACAAGCAATTCAAACAGATACTAGTACAGTGATACAGTCTGAATATGATTTATTGAAGTTTAAAAAAATATTATATTTTATATATTGATGAAAGGATCTAAACCTTGCAGAGTTGCTGTTCTCACAGTAATGACAAGTAACAAGAGAAGCTAAAGTTGTCTAACATCACTTGGCATCTTATACTCTTGGCTATTGCAGCTACAAGAGTTCCCAGGATTTTAAGTACAGCCCTGGTGTCTACTGTCATTAAATCTATGTAATACAAATATATATCTAGTGTAGTGTTACACACACACTCACCTCTATAGGTAGACAGACAGACAGGTACAGGGCAACTTGCCTGTAAACTGAGAGTGGAACAAAAATGGCAAATTTCTACCTACCACAATCTTGTTTCACACGCTGAAGTCAAGATCCAGATGAGGAAATCCTATGCTAGTATTTTATTTCCTCAAGTATCTGAACAACAAAAGTTTCTTAAAATACTTCACCCAGGGTACCTATCCAGAAACCTGCAAATTAGGAGAGATGCACCTAAATCTATTTATGGTGCAAGGTGGAACATGAACATGGAAGCCAATTAACCGAAAGGAAAAACATTTCGATTGATGTCGACATTCAAGGCACTCAAGAGACTGCATTCCCTGCAAGTTAAGAGCAGAAAGAAAGAAACAAGAAAAAGAATTCTCTATTAGAAGACCATCCTACAAATGTAGACCTAGAAATGTACTGACCTTTCCTGTGACCCTTTCAGAAAAGTGATTTTTGTGAAGTCTTTGGTTTTGTAAGCACAGCATTTTATCTCATTTCCCAAACCCACAATATGCTTTGTAGCTCTTCCCTGAAACAAACCAATCTACACAAATATTTCAAGCTTTTTTAAATACTCACAGTTGTTCATCACTGCAGTTCACCTTTAGCAGTACCTTCTTGTAAGATAGTGCTGCATGTCCTCATGACCCTCTCAACTTCTTTGGGACCACCACTACATGACACATCAGTCCACTAAATAATGCAATTCAGAATCTCCAGGAAAAGACAGATGCAACTTTCATTTTAACCAGACTGACTGAGTCTGTCAGTGAAATCTCACTCAGCCATTCAGATTGGCACAGTTGTTAACAATGGATTTCCCAACTATTAAATCCTCAAGCTGATCAAAATCCTACTTCACCAGTGGGGTGAAGTAGAATCACATTCCACAACACTACTAATTGGTTGTCTTATTCCTACTATTTTGTAGGAGGATATAATGGTGATCACTCTACCAAGAAACAGGGCAAGGAGCAGCTCCTCAGAGCTTTCTCCTTTGCCTCCATCAACTATTGTTTACCATCTTTCACGACTCAAGAACTTTCTCTTCACAGTGGCAAAATTAATACTTTGCCCAAGAATCCAACCTGGTTGCAAATAATTAGTTTACATAAAGAAACTGGAACACTTGATTTATGGCACACCCAAAACCTACAGTCGACCCTAACATCTGATTTGTGTCTGCAATATTTGTCTGCCATTGCTGGGCTGAAAAAAAACAGTGAAAAAACTGCTAAAAATTACATAACAATGTAATTTTTGTAGATTCTATACAGGACAGTTAGTGACACATACTTCAGCATGAATCATGAGAAACAAAGAAGAAAACAAAAATGAAAGCCAGGTTAACAAAACATTTTGATTAGTATGACTAAAAATGTGCTTTTTCCTAAAGCAGTTCACCCACTATACTCGAAAATGGAAGAATCAAAAGAAAAAACTACTGCTGTCAATGCCAGAAAAAAAATTAAGAAAATATTCAAAAGCAAATAAATCAGAAAAGGAATACTGAAGATTCTTGCATGCAATAAGAAATCTGCAAGGACAAGCAAAACACTAGCACTGAACTGAAATATAACTTTCTTATTATGGCATCCTTAAGGGGGGCAACTAGTTAATGACCAGTTGTTCCTTCAAGATAAGGAACAACACTGTCTCCACCTTAATTTTAGATTTTCATCCCACCATTTCCTTGCCTAGGTATTTCAAATATGTTTACCTTCTGCAGCATTGCAGGGAGGTAAAACTTTCCTTTCTCGCTAATTTTTGTAGTTGTCCTACTTAGCTGCAAGCCAAGCACTTGAGGTTCAACTCTAGAGCAAACTCATGCTACTCTTAGTGCCCTGACCCCATTCAAACTGAACCTGCAAGAATATCCTGATTTTTTCTGCTGATGGAATATTTCATCAGTGAAGAACAAGGCACCACAGACCATCACTCTTCCTCATGTGCTCCATTATTTCACCACCCTGACTGAATCAGCAGCAAAAGGGAACTACCAGTGAGCACAGTAATTCCTAAGCAGGTCATCACTGCATTTCAGAGGCGAGGGCAGTTTTACAGAACACAACTCCTTCGCATTCTGTAGTGGTAGGAAAAGGTTCTTTCCTGAGCCCCGAGCCAGGCCAACTGGTTCATCCCATAATTACTGTATTGTTATGCAGTAACCTACCCCAATTTCACTAGGGTGCCATAAATCAGGCCTCACATTCAGGGAGGCTGTAAAACCATCAGTGGCAGATAGCCTGTGTCCAGCTACAGTCTAGTGAGAGTGCTCTGAAAAAACTGACAGTAGGAAACTTTACTGCTGTCATCTGCTGACCAAGGCGAGCACAATGTTTGTGATGCAAGGGGCTGATGTCTACCAGACACCCAGGAGGGAGCTGAGGTGCAACCTTTTGCTGCAGAGGTCTCTCTCGGCATTCACTTTTATCAGCTCCAGTGCAATATTTTCAAAATCTCCCCCTGGGTGCTGTCCTTCAAGCCTTTTCTAGGTATCCAGTCTCAAATTTGATTTTCCTCCTTTTATTCTCCCGATTCTTCAAAGATCATTCCAGAAAGCTGATTCGATTAGAAGTCTCTTTTAATGTAAGCAATTCATCCTCACACACGCAGAACTGTTGATTCACCTTTTCTTTAATTTCATTTTGCCTGACTTTCATTTGAGCTATCTCAATTTTAACCTCTGTTAAAGCTCCATCTACCTTGTTTACTGTTTCTTTGATTTGAAAGATCTCCTCCATTAAGTCCTTAAGCGACAACTCCGTGGCCATTTTTGGCTCCAGCTGTTTGTCAGGAGAGGTCAGCCACTGCCTCAGTCTTT
Organism: Ammospiza caudacuta; assembly: GCF_027887145.1. Lineage (NCBI taxonomy): Eukaryota > Metazoa > Chordata > Aves > Passeriformes > Passerellidae > Ammospiza > Ammospiza caudacuta. Next base: position 39,442,249 of record NC_080593.1, on the reverse strand, counting down.
TATTTGTCTGGAGCAACATTCAAATTGTTTTCAGAGCAATTGTTTTCCTCTTATTTCCTGCCATCTCTGTTTGAAAATAATAACGAATTACCTCAATTCTAAGGAAGGTTTCATCCCTTTACTTCATTATCAAGAGCAGAGAGAAAGGCTGTTTCAGAGGTTGGCACCCTGCACAAATTTCCTCAAGTCTTGCTTGAGGAATAAGAGTGCAGCAACAGTGAAAAGTTATCTTCTACACCTATACAGGATCCTGCAAGAAAGCACTTGAGGCTTCAGAAAATTCACCTTCTGAAAATCCTACCAGGAAGGTAAGTATTAGATCTTCTGAAAAAGAGGGCCAGTAGCAAAAATACTTAATTTAAAACTTGCATACTAAAAGTTCCTGGGGTTTTTTCCTCTTCTTTTTTTTTTCTTTTTTTTTTTTTTTTTTTTTTCTAGCTCTAGTTAGCAGGATCAGTTCCTTAGCAGGACAGGAAGCCTGAGGCAGCTCTGGAAATAGGTTTCCTGCCTCGATACAGAGTTGCCAGACTATCTTTTCTCCTCTAAACACATACAAAATGTGCTCAAAGGAACGCATCCAACACACAGAACTGATGAAAGAGTAGCTTTAGATCAGAGAGCAGCCTTTCTCAAACAAACCTTTATACTTTGGTCTATTATTTCATGTCAATAAAGAAGATACAGAGACTTAAGGTGTGTATTTAAGTGAGGGGGTTGTTTGTTTTTACAAGTATCTTTACTTTAAATCATATCCCAGCTGTTACTAAGCCCACCTGAGAATTAGCATGCTGTAGATTAATATTTTACCTTAAAAATGTAGATATTTTTTCATTTTGAGCACACTGTTCCCTTCCCCCTCACATACACAAAAAATGTCACACTGAGATTCATGCACAACCCTAAGACACAAAACCATATTATTTTGTATGCCCTCCCAGGTGAGACATATCCTACCTTTACTGGACACTTCTCTTTAAATGATATGAGTCCTTATCTATAGGAAGCCTTCCCCTCCATGTCTGAGCTGAAAGGCTGGATAACTAGCTTGTGTGTGATGCGCTATCTTTAAGGCAGCTAATCTGAAGTGAAAATGAATCTCACACTTACACACTTTTTTCCCAAGTGGACTCGTTTCTAGTTTTAACATTAAATTTCTATTCCATTAAGGAGTGAAGCTGTGTGTTTATTAGAAGCTGTTTTTCTAACACTACAGAATCTTGACCATGTAAAAGAAATGTTTCAGTATTACCTATAAACTGTTTTTGCAATAATTTTACTACAGTATTGTGATTTTCTTACATTACAAACCTGTGCTTCTTAGAAAACAGAAATGCAAAGTTAGATTCCTAACCTACTAAAGGACACCTAGCCGTACAGACTCAAAAATACTTAAGTGATTTACAAAACTCCACTGAATTAACCTGACAGGCAGTTTATATTTTTGACCTTTGACTTAACAGAGGCAAATATTTGCAGAGAGAAGATGGGTTATCAGGCTCTTGCATATACAATCTCAGGCCAGCTTCTTTATAAGAACGAAACTCCAAATTTATCTTTTTCCATTCCAAATGAGCATTTTAACACCTCCCACAAGAAAGAGTGTCTTGATGTAAAGTCTTAATATATACTCTTCATCAGAATACCATAAAATTTTTCAGTAATAATTACAAATCTCTAGAGTAGGAATGGAGTGGGGGGAAGAAAAAGGAATATCAGTGTACATAAAAAAGGCTCACCACTTTTGCTTTAATCTATAATTTAGCAAACAAACAAGTAAATAGTAATACTTTCTTCTTCTAACGAATGAACACACAAACGTTATCTCTCCCGGTGCAATCTATTTGGTATGCCATAAAACAGAAGACAAGCCAGCTGGGTCTTGAGTCCCATTCTCAGTGGGGCCCCTTCCCACTGGGGCCAGAGCAGGGCAAGGCAGGCTCTGTGTCAAAGAAACCAAGCCCAGATGAATGCAGGCCCCAGCACAGGGGCTCCATAGCTGCAGCCATCAGGAGAAATCCAGAACAGGATGTAGGAAAACTGCACAAGCTGAGTCTAAGGAGGCCACATCTGGATAAAAGATTAAATGTAAGTGTGCTGTACACATAGAGGACAGAAAAATAAAATTACTGGGACCTAAACTGAGACATATCACAGTGACAACGCAAAGAATAAACAGCAGCACTATGAGCTATGTTTGCTTACCAAGCAAGGAATGAAACTTCATGAAAAATTATAATTTTAAATGACCATAATGCTGGGATACAAAACCAGCACATTTGCAGACTGATATTTCTAATCTTTACTTAATGTCCGTAGAAGCGATTGTGTAAAATAAACCACTAAAAATTCCTAGCCAAGCAAAAAGCCAGATAATTTAACTTCCTGGCTTGGCTTCCAAAGACTAATGCAAAGTTTAGTAGCTGCACAGTCAAATAAATCTTTCAACTACGGCTTTTTTTTTTTTTTTGAGAAAATGGTAAATATGGTATTTTCCATATTATATACCAGAACTACAGTCACAACCCAAGAATGTAGATCTTTCAACCATTCATTACAGAAAATATTGCTTGAGGGAAACTGCTTTAAACTGATTTATGTGGTAGACACCCCAGTCAAATTGGACAATGTGGCAGATGGTAATGGATTTATGCATATTTATGTAGCATGTATTTACTTGTCGACTTTGTTATCCATCTTTTGCCCCTTCCAAAAGTAGATGGCAATTTATAACAACTGCGATGCTGTGACTGGCTGACACTCTCTTTGCAGCCCTTTCCTCTGGACAGGCTAAAAAGCAGCATCCTTTGTGCAGCTATTTTAATTGTTTTACAGTTTTATTACAAAACATCCTGTCTGTTACGCTTGCTTCCTGAGGCTATCATAACAATGTTAGTTGCCAGTGCTTAAACCTGCCTCAGGGTATCTGTTTTTGCAGTTACAATTAAAGTCAGTACGTAGTTCACCAACATGTTAACATTAATTTGTCTTTTAATTTATTTGACCTTTTAAACTAAGCAAGTAACTGAGGTGAGGGATGCACAAAGTTCAGCTACTACACACTTTTGCAATAAGGTGGTTTTAGGTTCTTTTCCATCAAAACATTCAAATGATCAGTTGCAAGTGCTTTTGCTTATTCCAAATCTCTTCAGAAAAGGCAAAATATATTCACATTGCATTTAATATGCATGTGTTTTATATAACACTAATGCATATACCACTAGTATAATCTTCAAAATTCATAACAGAGCAACTGAGCAATCTGAGAAGAGTTTCTAAAACCTTGATGCACTAAAACCACTGCAACTCTTACAAATCCTTATATTATCAAGGATTGTTTACAGAACACATCAGAACTGATGCCAAAACAAAGAACACAAGGAACCAAATTATCAGAAAGCAACAAACTGCTTTGGTTTTGGAGTCATTTTCTCCTGCAGAGATGGCAAATGTAAAAGAGAGAGAGAGAGAGAAAGAAGAAAAGAAAAGAAAAGAAAAGAAAAGAAAAGAAAAGAAAAGAAAAGAAAAGAAAAGAAAAGAAAAGAAAAGAAAAGAAAAGAAAAGAAAAGAAAAGAAAAGAAAAGAAAAGAAAAGAAAAGAAAAGAAAAGAGAAGAAAAGAAAAGAAAAGAAAAGAGAAAGATGTTATCAGTGACTTCTGGTGCCCTTTGCTCTCATTGAAAAATGCAGTCCTATATCTGCATGCCTTATACTGGTCTCTAGAATTTGATGCAAAACCACACAGGGACACATTTCAATATGTAAGATAACTTATATATGCAAATACCATTTTAAAAAGCTGTTATAAATAAATGTAGCTTTATACTGATCACCTATTAATCTAAAATACATTTAAGCAAGTCTCCCAAGCTGCAGGAAGAAGAACCCCCAGACAAAATTTCAGGACCACTTTAAGCTAAGTCTGAGCTGTGCTGGCACAGCTCCCCCACGCTTTTGGTACCATGCCCTTTGCCTATGGGCATCATTGTGAGCTGCTGAGTCTGTCTAAAACCCTGATGAGAGGGGTACCACCCACATCAAGAGCACTCCCTGGTAAATTAGACGTGGGGGGATGGTGAGGAAAGACTCATCAAATGGTCATTTAGTGTCAGAACCATTCAAGCTCAAGCAAGAGGCAGCAGAGAGGGAGGGAAGCTTGGGGAAAAAAGGCTAAAAAGGAGAAAAGACCAAATGAAAACAGCCACTACCATCTAATAAAAAATTAATCCTCATAAAAATGATAGGAATTCATTCACTCCCTCCTGGTTGATTGAAGCATTTGACTCCTTTTCTCACAAACCTCCCCCATGACAACCAAAGCTTTAAACTGCTATTGCCATCTTCCTCCCGAGTTCCCAAACCTCTCTCAGCTGCAAAAGCCCTTACTCAGCTGTGCTCCTGAGCATCTACAACCTCCAGGCTTCCTTTTTCTGCAGCCCAGGCATCATCAATTAACACAAATAATTGCACCAAAATGACAACAAAAAAATGGTTTTTTTGGATGAGGGGAAAGAAAAAAGGATGTATTAAAATACAAGGGATTTTGAGAATATTTAATTTTGGCATCAACAATAGAAATGCATTTTGCATCTATGTGATTCAATTTTAACATCTGAATAGTGCATGCTATTCTTAGAGATACCGAATGCCACTGAAACAAACACCCAAATTTAAGAAACAACCAACCAGCCAAACCAACCCGGGCCAGTTATGTATCCTTCTGTTTCCCCTGTGCTGCCAGCAGAACAACCAAGCTGCCATGGGATTTAGTGCAGCGAGCTGTGGAAATAAGAAATCAGGCTGTACCTCATCTAAGCACTGAGGCCACACAATATGAAGAAAAATGCTACGGCTGGAAGTGGTTGTCGGTCAATTACTCACCCTTTAAAATCCTATTATCTTCCAATTCTGCCGAGGAAAAAAAGGCACTGCTGAACACAGAAAGGCAGAACAAACACTATCTTTTTAACCAAATGTGTCCAAAAGAGTTTGTCTCTCCATATGCTGCCAGTCACCCAGCTGAAAAGCTTAGTTCTGACTGGGTGGCTCACAGCACCAAGTGAAGTTAATGGTATTTTAAGAAGAGAGGTGTATGTGGCAATATTTGACTTAAGGCTGTTTAGCACACCGTGGCTACAGAGTAAGCAACAGAGATGAATTCTAGATAAAGCAGATAAAAAGAATGCAAAACCTGGCCAAAAGAAAGACTAACGCCTGCCAGGTAAAACGCAAAACTGTGTGTCAAGAATAATATTCAGTAATGAGGCAGCAAGACAGATTCAAAATATATTTCTAGCAGAGTGGAGGATCAGTGCTCTTGCCATTACAAAAACCTGCTTGAGTGCCCCCACATCAGTGTACCCCTTTCACACTGCTAAAGGCATGAACTACGATACACAAAGATTTATCAGGTGCCATTCTGCACTGGACAAAAAGAATAAACTTTGCTCTGGTTTAAAGAATAAAGCTTGTGATAGAAATGTGATAGACTCTTTAAGAAGTTGACCATCTACAGGGTATTCATCCCACAGTCTGAACCCCAAAAATCTCCACAGCATCCCTCCTTCTCCTCATAATTGCATATTGACAACAAAAACATTTAACACAATCAAAAGGGGGCCACTGCAGAGGGACTGAGTTTTCCCCTGCCCTGTGGAGATGAGACTGCATCATGTACAGCCTGAAGGGAAGCAAAGGAGACCACAGGGTCCTGCACAGCTCTCCAGGGCTGGCTGGTCCACAGGACCACGAGAGAAGGAAAACAACTGTGGAAAGGTGTGTGCTTAAAGCAGCTCTTCCCTGGCAATATCGGTGTGAGGGATTATTTCCCAGGGACAGAAGCCCTCTGCTGGTCAACGCTTTTTGTAAAATGATTTACAGCAACTAAATGCACACAGGTTTTAATTTGTCCCTGGTTTTCCTACAACAGTAGAGCCATGAATGAGAAACACAAAAGCACTCTCCTTTTGAGGAAAAATCCACTAACCAGAGTACAGCAATCAAATCTTTTTTTATTCTTATTAACTGGGTAACTTCTGTTTTGTTATTTCAAAAAAATGCTGTTCACCCCATGGTTAAATATGTAATCAGTTTCAAATAGTCTTCATGACTTAAAACAGTGCCGATATCACATATACACCACACCTCTTTCACTGTTCACACAAAAATGACATGAACTATTCAAATAAAACATGTTACTGACATAAGTACTCAACCCTGCAATTTGTTCTCCAGCACATGTATTTAATATTTAAATGCATTAAATTTTTCAAACTTTTAAATATTTAATATTGCTATTACACATCTGAATTGTATTTTAGGTTTCAATATTATGTATAAGCATAAAAAAAGGCATTACCTCACCTTCCCACAAAATAAGAACACTGGTCCTTAAAGTAAAACAAGTCCAGTTTTGGTTTTGACTGTGAGCAGGCCTCCTAGATGCAGTACTGAAATTGGTTAATTGTATTTTTAAGCCTATTTTTGGTACCTGTTCAAAAGTGGAATTATTTTCCTGGGAGGCATAGGTAAGTAATAATGTTTTTAGACGCATCCCTCAAAGTTCAGCATAAAGAATTAATTCTTGATTTCTTCAAAATATCAAAGGCTTGTTTCAGCCAAAAAAAGAGCCTCTCTAGACAAGTCAATCTTCGAATACACAGACTTCATCTTGCAAACAAATACACAAACACACACAGGATTCCTTGTCTCAACACCACTTTACAGCTCTTATTATTTATTTATTGCTATTACTGATTCAGTCAAGAATCAGCCTTTACAGTCTAGTGCTTTACTCATGCACCAAGAGTCAAGGTTGATCCTGAACCCTCACTGTTTTCATTACAAGTTCATCATCTAGCATCTAACAAAACTCTGGGAAAAAAAATTAAATTTTCATCTTCACATTCCTTAGTCCAAAGCTCTTAATCCATAATTTTGCAGTTCAGTGCATTTATGGTTAGCATCTTTAAATCTACTCAAAATAAAGAAACCAAGGAAAATATATAAATAAAAGACATCAACTCAGGTGCAGTCCAACAGATGCAAATTTTGTTATGTGGTGGAAGCAGTATATTTCTAAATCTATACCAACAACCAAGCAGTAAATCAAAGCAATACAGACCATCTACAAAAGAGACACCTACTACTAAGATACCCTTAAAAATTATTTTTAAATCCAATTCAGCAGGATTCTTATAAATTAAGCTAATGCCATCACAAATTAATTACAGAAGACTTCTTCTGTCAAAAAAGGCAGAAGAAGCCTGGCACAGCACACCACTTCTGCACCTGTGTAACCCTAATCAGCTGGTCAATACCAGACAAGTCACTGCTTGGCTGCCAATGTATACTTTGTATGTCAGTCAAAAACTCACATTTATCTATGTGAGTCAGGAAAACAGAATGTTTATCCAACCAGCTCAAAAATTCTGGCTCACAGGTACCAAAATTTGCCCATGTATCCAAGTTTAGCTAGCAGCCAAATTCTTTTTCCGCAGGAAAAATATGTGAATGAAAATACAACAGGGATCTCCTAGAGAAGATGCAGTAGCCTGCCCTCAAGATCTGAATGACCTACAATAAAACACCCAGTTCATCACTCTTGTTAACAAATTATTACAGCTGCAGCCAATAGAGCTCATTCATGCGCGCTGAATTCAAGTTGCTGATACCTTAAATCTGTTATTTTCTTATTTCTTAGCCTCTAACTCTATAACCCTAGGCAACGAAGCTCTCTCTCCTATGCATTTCCTGAGTGATTTTCTAGAATTTTTTTTCAAAGATAGAGAGAATTTCTATTAAATTATATTACACTGACAACCACTCACATCAAGAGGAGGACTGATTTTTCAGGCTCAACACCCAGCCTTCTTTGAGGTGATCACAGGGAGCAACCACCATGTTGCTGTCCTCCAGACCCCAACCAGATGAGAAGGAAAATGCTCTGTTCTCCTTGCAGGACAGAAACAGAAGTTATGGGTGCCAGCCTAAGATCCAGGCAGGAATTTGCAGAAGCTCTTTCTGCCTGCTCAGTCCAAGCTTCCCACTCCTCCTTTCCCTCAATGCCCTTGGGTGCTACTGTCCTCCATGTTCCAGAGAAGGAAATGGATGCAAAAGATCTATTAAATAAAGGCATCGCACCCACACAGGGTGTGGTTTTACAGAAAAGGGCATTCTCAGACACTCTGCAAAAGGGCATAACTTCAAAACATCATTTTTAATAATAATTTATAATAATAATCATAGGACAAATCACATCCTGTGGAAAGTAACTTGTACCACATCATATTCCCTCAAGGATACTCTACTTAGCTGAAAGAGCTTAAAACTGTAACTGCAATTACAACAACATGTTAATACTTAAAACTCTTTTAACCTAGCTCATCATTTGATATTTCTGACAAAGTACTTTCTGGACATACAACAAACATCTTGTGCTGGCTAAAAAGCCAAGCACCATCTCAAAGATTCAAGTTTATGAAAACCAACAGATAACATTTATACTTAATTTTGAAGATTTAAGACAAGACTGATGTTTCCACTTACACTAAAACCACTATTACGGGAACAAAAATGCAGATTTTAAAGCCTGGAGAAGACTGGACATCAGTAAGCCAAGCTCTTGGCAGGACAGTTACAAAGGGTGGAAGTTATTAAAAATAAATTGCTGTAAGCCTTAGTCCGAAATGTCTTATGAAGCAAAAGCACAGTTTAACCCATATTTCATCAGAGCAAATCTCCCTGAACAGTGGAAGCTGAGAGCAGCATGCCAGACCTACAGCACTAAGCTAACCAACCCTAGGACAGGTTCTTCAGCCCAACATGGAGCTGCATTAACTTCAAGAAGACTTTTGAAGGAGTGAGATGTCCTTAAAGCCTGTACAAGTGGCACAATCTGTCCCTGCAAAGTGCTGACCCAAAGCCCTGGAGCCTTAGAGGATGAGCAATGTGTTAACTGTATTAAATTGTTACGGTATTGACATTTAACTACTTTTAAGCAGTACATGTCAAAGAGAATGAATGCATCAGTGCTGGGGAACCCAGAGCAAGGCATGGTTCGTGGTGACTCTGTAGAGCTGCAGTGAGAGCACTAAACTGCAGAGACCAGGACCAACCTCAGCGAGCTCCACAACAGGCACTGAGGGTGAGGCCAGGGAAAGCTGACACACGCATGCAGAGACACAGGAGGAGATAAAGGATTTCACTAAATGGAGTGACTCACATTGAACAGGCTAAATACAGAAGGAAAAATTATGCATAGATCCATTCTGAAACAAATCAATCAAACTGAACATTATTCTCCATAATGTATAATATGTGCCAGCTGAACAAAACAAAATATAAATACCTATTAACAAAAAAGAGAAGTTCAGTCGAAAAGAAAATCATGCCAAGTACCATAAACAGATCAGTGTATTTGACAGTATAAAACAGTATCTCTCATGGCAGTGCTTAAATCAGTTATAACTGTGGGAGCCCACAGCTCTTGTGGCACAGGGCAGCCAGGGTGTCTCACTAGGGATTGTGCCAAATCACAGCCCAGCCTTGTCCTGCACACGGGCACCAATGCCACCCATGTGGGCACCTCTCCAACATGGACATCAGGTTCAGGTTACTACTGATCCTACTTCATTCCTGCTGCCAAGAAGTATAGAGAGTCTTCATCTTAAATAGGAATAAAATTTACAACTATTAATGAGGCTAGCAGAACTTAACAGTGCCAGAGCAACATAGGTTCCCTACTGTTCCTCCAAAGTCATTAAGTAATGAGAATTTCTGATCACTTTAAGGTAGATTTGAAGTACCTTGAAATCCACACTACTGCATGCAGAGTAACTGGAGGGCAAGTCACATGGATTAAAAAAGAGAAGCTAACTGCAATTCTAAAATTAACACTGATACCTTGGAGATGCCTTGTATCTCCAATGCAGCACTGGGAAATTGTGTTTTTATTGTAGCAAAACTAATGATCCACAAATACGCAAACACTGATAAAATTAAATTGTATCTTTTTTAGAGGCACAACTTAGCAATGTGCTGCTCTGTATTTATCCCTCTGGAGTCTATCTCTGCCCCTACACATTTTGGTTTAACTCAGGTGGTGAAGGTCATGCTTGGTTGTGACAATATTTCAAAGCCTAATACTGATTCCACAGGAATGGTGAAGAAGTTTTAAAAAAAGGTGAACTAAGAACCACGTTTGGCAACCTAATTATGGGGCTATCATACATCAGGTTTCTCTATTTTCACATATAGATATTTGATGCAGGTAAAAAAAAGGAGGTGTGCTCTGTTGAGGCTCCAGTGATGCTTTAACATAGCATAAAGTTGAAAGATAGTAATGAACTAAATAAATCTATGTGAGCAAATCTCTTTAGGAACTTAAGTAAATGTATACAAGTGAGTCAACCTGAAGCTGCTGAGACATCTCTGAGCTGCACCACTCAGTCCTGTCATGGTGTCACTCTAGCAAACTATTTTTTCAGCATAGGTGAAAGGAGAAGAGGGAAAAAGGAGATGGAAAAAAGTGAAGGCCAGAGTTAAGAGAGAAATATGTTTAAGTGCCTGATTTTACAGTTCACAACTCATTTTGCTTTTGATAATTCCACTTTCTTTGTTTCTTCAATCTTCTTTAAGACCATATGAATTCATTTTCTCCCCCTACTTCCTCAATTTCTTTGCCTGCATATCCATTAATTTCTCTTTTACTTCTCCACTCAAGTTTCTCTCCTATTCTCTCCCTTTGTGATTTTTTCCAAGTCAGTGGCCCTTTCTTATTTTTCTTTTAAAAATTAGATCTTCATTTCATGGTTGCTCTCTCCACTCCCCCCCCAAAAAACCCCACCAGAATATGTTCAATAAGTTGCTGTACTAAACCAAATATTTCCTTCATGCAAGAAACATCTTTGAGGGCACCAGCAGTCCTGTTGGAGACAGGACAGCAGTATTAAAGCACAGCTAATTAAGTATCTTTTCCTTCAAATTCCATATGGACTCTACTTTTACCATGATTAAGTAAGACTCATCATGGCAATTATCTTCTGGACTATGAACAATATTAAAGTGTAGCACATAATATTTCTATAAAAGCACATTACAAATTGATCCTGAGGGTGGGAGCAGTAATTTTCCTGTCTACACAAACTATCTTAAAGTGCAGTTAAGAAATCATTTCACAGGCTCAAACTATGTAATAAGATGAAGGTAATAAGCATGACTGAGACACAGAGGGAACAAATTATCTACTGGCAATATGTCCCACAATTGTGACTGGATAAAACAGTTAATCTGCAGCTGAGCAGAAAATGTATAATCTGAAGGGATTTCTTCATTTAAAATAAAACAATCTGCTATCCTTTGATAAAACAGTAAGAACTTTCGGTATTACACAAACTACAGTAAACAGCCCAATAGGACACACGTCCAACAGAAAAGGAAGTTCAAAAGTTACTCAGTATCTCCAGCATTAAAAAGTTCCTTTAGTTGACTAGAGAATACAAGCTAATAAACATCTGGTATCATGAAGATTCCTCTCCTGCTCACACATACCTTTCTGCTGATACAAGAATCCAGAGTTTCTCTCCTATTGCTCCCTCCTGTCTTACTTGTACTCACCATCTCAGCTGTTACATTGAATTAATAATTTGGTTGTAAAACCAAAAAAATTGTTTCATATGAAGCAGGTACTCAAAGTTCACTCACAAACCACGGGTGCTTTTTCACATGAAGTTAAATCATACTCATCTTTCACAGACAAAGCATCTGAGATTTAACTATGCAGAGTAATCTTTCAACACAATTATTACTAATTGCTTCTTGTGATTCCATTTTCCAAACGTGTTCTGACAAGAAATTAAGAAAGCAGTGTAGGTGAGGTCTTAAAAGTGAAAGCCAAAAGTAATATTATAATTTAAAAACCAACTTTTTAATACATTAGATTAAAAAAAGCCTTTCTGTACTTAAGCAGACAACATAAAACAATTTAGATCGTGCTGAAGATCTCTACACACAAGAGAAAAATAGAGTATATGATTCCATCATAGAAACTACAGACACAGCCATTAAAATTGTAAATGTCTCCATTTGCAGTCCCACAGGGAGGCCCTCCACAGAAACACCCCTGGAAGAGCAGAGCAGAGTTTTTGGTTTTCTCCCAGATTCCATCACCCTGTCGCTCATGGATGCTGCACTGCACAGGCACAAGCACAAACATCAAACTGGGCTGTGCACACTGCAGGCACTGACTGCAGTGCCACACAGCCACATCTTGCTGAGGGGAAAACAGGCCAAGCAATTAAATATGCATCAGCATTAAAGCTAAATAGACAGAAATAGCTTACAGACATAATTCTGGCTTACCAGCTCGGCATGCATAACCTGCATACATATTTCATTTTTAACTATGAAGACAAAACTTTTGTACAGTATACTTTCTGTGACACTGTCTTTACTATTCTATGCATCACTAAGACTTGGAGAAAAGAAAAATGACAGTGTTAGCACAAACTAAGCTTTTGTGTACTAAAAACTTATTCAAGGTATAATTGACTTTAGAGATAATACCTGTCCAGTTAACACTAATAACAAATATCGCATAAAATTCCTTCCTTGGTGCTTAACCCTCCAGTACACAGCTCTCACCTTCCCCACTCTCTTTTTTTCCTTCACCTTTTTTCTTTCAGTTAATTCCCAATAATATAATCCATAATAACATGAATTCATAATAAAAGGCAGGCCTGTGAGCCATTCTGCCTCAGAGCAGCATCCACAGCACACCAAAAAAAAAGAAAAAAAAGAAAAATTGGCAGAAACATTCAGTTGTAGCCACACATTTAGTGCTTACTTCCAACAGCAAAATGAGGCTATCTGCATCCCACATTTCATATGACTTAATATATAATAAATCTCTGGCACTTCCATAGGTACAAAAAGGAAATTCTTTCTTTCCTGCACTATGGCAGCTCAGAGTAGTTGCCAAACCCTTCAAAGTGTCAGCAACCTCTTATAGAGAGATAAAGACAATGGATAGCCCTACCAAGCTGCTAACATCTGTTCAAAACCTGCAGCTTCTCTTTTCTTCTTCCAGCACTTACCCAAGCTAGCATGCACTTGCATAAGTCTTTAAAGCACTGAACATTTAAGCATGTCACAATTCTATGATGTCTCATTTATATAATTAGTTCTAACATATGGCCCACAATCAGAGTGGGAAATCTAAAATATTCTTTGGGAAGCTGTCAAACCTGAAGGGATATATTTTTCACTAAGTGAAAAGAATTAAGTATGCAAATTCTGCTTACAATAGGGATAGGGAGGAAATAGAAATCTAGCCCAAAAGGCATGCCTGCTCATTGCATCAAACATGGGTTATTATGCTCTGTACCTGTCAGAGGCAGCTCAAATCAGAATACACAGTGACACGCAGAGAAGCTCTGAAGTCACCAGGATTTTAGCAGCGCTGTGGAAAACCATACAGTAGATAAAACCAAACCCACTGTGAAAATGCCAGCTATAATTAACACACTGGGCTGAATATGGATTCAAGGCAGATTGTGTTAATCCACATCCTTTCCAGAACTACAGCTGTTCCCTGGACTGGGACACCTCTGTAACATCTGTAGCAAGTAACACACCATGTGCTAGCAGGCACCACTTTCCTGCAGCCTCACTCCAATTCCTCCTTCAGAGACAAAAGCCCAACAACTCTAAAAACCTCTGGACTAAAATTTAATTCTCCTTCACTTGTTTCTGGCCAGGAAAGCAGGATGTGTTTCAATTGTGGCATCACTGTGAGCAGTGGCAGTAGCCATCCTGCTCCCAGCACTGGGAATGGCCAGCTTGGAGAGAACCATAGCCAGCATCCACATCTTGACAATAGATTATCTCACTTCCCTGAGGCCCCTTCAGGATCAAATTTGCACCTGTTACTTATCAATGAATTATTAATTAATCAGTTGAACAGATTCAGGTGAAAAACTCCTGGAAATGCACAGACGAGCGTCCAGTGTCAACAACAAACAGAGCACCAGGAGGGCTCCCACAGCATCCAGCTTCCCTGGGAAGTTCAACTGGCTTTCCCACACATCAAAGGAAAGGGAATAAACTGCAGCAAAAATAGACAGCCTATATGTGCAACTAATAACTTTGCTCTTCAGTACAGCATTATTTAGCATGGAAAAAGAAAAATCCAAAATCATCAATGATCCCACTGTAAGGAAATAACATGCTCCAAAATAGTCATCATTCACTTCAGAATAAGCACTGAAATATGGAACCAGCTATACATTTGTCAAACAGTTAGTAGGAAAGTCAAATCTCTTCAGTAAAACCCTTTCCTAAAGGGAACTTGAGCAATGTAAAAGCTCAGTAATTTGTCTGAATAAAATCCTGCACCCTGTGGTTAAGAACCTGCCAAGCAAGCCAAATACACTAAACAAGCAGAGCTGGCATTTGACATGTCTCTTTAGAGTGAGCTGTGACAAGTTACTAATGATCTCACTTAGAAAGCAACTAATAGTGTGCTGTAAAAGGTATAAAGCATGGAGAAACCTGGTAATAAGGACCAAATGCTGACTTGAGATGAACAGCTAAAACCATTTTCCATGAATGACACTGCTCAGTTCAGCTCTAAACCTGTCCCTCCAAACGTTCTGCACCTTTTTGTTGTTAGGTGGATTCATCCCTAACAACACTGTAGGCCTAAAATAGTGCTCTATATGTGTGAACAGCAGTATGTTGACATAAAATTTGTTTTAAATCTTAGAGTGAGCCCCAAACGTGCCACATTTGCCTACAGTAAGAGCTTCACAAAGCTGGAAAACTGGCAGTTGTGAAAAGGAATTAGAAGTGTTAACAGGTACAGAAGAAAAAACTTAACCATTGCACTCCATGCAATGCCAAAAAATGTCCATGAGAAGGGAGATCACCAAAGGAGGAACCACTTGGACTAGAGACAAGTTTGTAAAGCCATCATTAGTGATTTTCATTAGTGAGTGCAGGCATTTCCACTGCCTGGGAAAAAAAAACAAAAACAAAAACAAACCAACCCAAACAAACAGAAAAAAGCCATCTAGAGATGAGAATAAGAAGACCCATGCAATGCAAAGAGTTATCCTCTGCAAGAAAGCATATGGGGCCTTCCTCATTATTTTAACCACATTCAAGTTACAATTTAATTTAAATTTTCCTTGCAGCTCATTGAAAACGCTGTCTGAACCATCTCTCCCAATTTTCATAGGTGGAAGGAAAAATCAGTACTAAGCTGATGTCTTATTCAGATAACTCATTTTTTCTAAAATTATTACCACTTCTGGTTATCTAAGTGTTATACAACATCAAAGATGGAAGCTGGTTTGCTGTGACAGGAAATGAAACAGACCCAAAGTTTTCATATTTGCACTCAATTGCTGAATGAGAGCAACTGCATGGTAAGGTGATGCAACCTGACACAGTACTTTCAACCCTGCATTTTCCTGGTCTGTGTCTGTCAAAAAGGCTCCTTTTCCTTTTCTTCCCAGTCCCTTCCCTCCCCCAGTTTCAGTTCTTCACTTTTGTGTCTTAGGTTGCTTGGCATTAATTAGAATTATTAAAAGGAAGAGTACATAAGGAGCCAAACATACAATGTATCATATTTTTGATACCAATTTCAGTTCTTTCAGGCATTTTTTCCCAGTATCCATGTAGCACAGATTGCCTCTGCTAGAAGATGAGAGTTAATGGACAATCAGGAAGGCACGGTGAACCAAGGTCACAGAATTAAATATTATTTAAGAGCACAATATGCAGTGACACAAATTACATTTTTGCAGGGAAACAGCAACATTAGCCTCAGAGGAAATGAATGATGTGCCTCCTTCCCACTGTTAAACTGTTCTTTAATAGAGACAAAGCATGAAAAAGGATGCAAATACTTTTAAACACAAAGGAGATTACAACCTAAGACCTTAAGCCAAATCTTTACTTGTATTAATAAGGCTGCTTTACATCACTGCAGTAGAAGAAAGGGATCCTTAAGACCTTTACACTGTCAAGGCACCAGGACTAGAAAAAAAACACCTTTAACATAAATGAAATAATCAGACCTAGCCAGATTCAAATCTAGGGAAAATAACATACATTGTTTACACAACAATAATGTGCATAATAATACTATATTAAATATTATATAACATGTTATAGAATTTTATTTAGAAGTAGGGCATGCAGGTAATTACTCTCTTTTTTCCTCCCTTAACGCGTGAAGAGGAAACAATATTTTCAGATTTGTCTTAAAACCTGAAGGCCAGAACTATCAGTAGCCAGGGATTCTGATGCCTTAAGCTACTTAAGAGAAACACATAAAATTAATTTTCTGTGCTTTCAAATATAGCACTAAAAGCTAAATGAGCTTGTTGAGTTAGCTTGCTCCTTCTCATCTTAGCAGCCTTTCAATTCCTTGTTTTGATCATTATTTTACACCTAAAGACTATTCACATATTTGACATGCAAGCTTCAAGTCATTTTGGCATGGCCCAGCCAACACAACCAATATTTAGTCAGTTGTGTTACTGCTTATTTAGAAAATGCACGAGGTAACTCCCCCAATCACATAAATCATTACATAAATTCTTCCCATTTAGAGAAGCACAAAGCACCCCCCAAAAGAGCTTAAAATTTGACTTTAAACACCCCACTAGGTATCACAAAAAATATGTTTCCACTAATAGTTACAAAGGAATATTACAGATAACTGCAGTGAGACTATGGTAATTCAAAGTCAGTGTAGAAGCTTAGTTTTAGCATCAGCAACAGCCACAAACAAAAAAATGAGCATTTTTCAATGACAAACATTAATGTTGATATTTTCAGGAAACTTGGGGGGGTATTCTTTGTAACTGAAAATAATTTTGGACCTTCATTTCCAGAAGTGTACTTTACTCCCATAGCATTCCAAAGGCCTACAAAACTTCATCTTACATTGGTGACTTCTGGACAAGAAACCAAAGCCAACTGAAAACATGCCTGAAAATAACCAAGTGGCTTTGTGGCCAAAATCAAATTACTTTTTGTAAGGGCTTCCATTTTTAGTAAGGTGAGTTATTTATAACAAGAAAGAAAGTAAATTCTATGTACATTTTATGCAACTCAGAGTTTCCAGTGAGTGGAAGCACATCTTCAAACATCATGTCAGTAAAATAATATGCAACAAAAATATCCATGGGCTCCCAAAAGGAAAACAAAAACCTCCCATAACTATCACTTTTGTCTTCATATGGTCACTTTCCTCCCTTTCTTCATGCTTCCATTGTGCTCTAGTCAGAGAAGTTGTTTTAAGGAGGCTTTTTAGCCTTGGAGTACTCTATCACAAAAAATTATTTTTACATGGTCAAAGCCAGTAGAGCACCTAAACAGTCACAGCTAAGTCCTTGATTAGTTCTGTTAAAACCAATGAGGAATGAGTGAGCTTAAAATTAGTTTCCTATGTAAATGCTCTAGAACAGGGTTGCAATTTCATCTCTTTCCAGTTTATCAGGCAATTCCTGCTTCTGGCATAAGATACCTGATACCTTCACCAAACAGCGTAAGTAGTAACATCTTTTCCTATAACTTCCTCAAAAAATGGGGAAAAGTGCTCTCCCCCATATCTTCAGTAATTTTATCTTTGAGAAAAATTTTAATTGTTAAAAGGGAAATTCTCAGCAACTTGCCTTTCTTTAAAAAAATTACATGCCAATAAAAACCAATTATTTACAATTAATTTCTGCCTGATGAGAAAAAGATGATCTGAAGATCATCTCACAGCACTTATCAGCAAGACGTGCCAAGTATCCTTTCATGCCCTGCTGTATTTGCAATACCTCTGAAGCCCAACCCTTGCTATTGTTCCAGTGAGGCAGCTGGAAGGGCAGGTAAAAGTTACAAATGCTGGAGAACTAGCCAGCTAAAGCATCCAGGGCTTGAGCCTGAAAAGAACCAGCCCAGCACATCATCTTTCCCAGAGTTTCTGGCCCATCTGATCAAACACAGCTGCATTTCAGGACATTGTACTCACTGAATGCAGCGGTACGAAACAGTATCCCTTGGAAATACAATGATCCAAGAAGTAAGATTATTTATCATTGTGCTTTACAAAAGGAAGTTTTTTGGGAAGCAGCAGGAGGCTTTCTATATAAAAAAATCTTTCTTGATTGGCTCTTTGATATTAACAAAGGAGTCTATTTCATCCTCAGTGTGAGCACATAGCTTCCCGTTAAGCTAAAAGAAGTTGCACATGCACACAGGAGAATTTACAGCATCACCTCTTGCAATAGCATCCTTCAGTTTTCACAGGGCTCCACCTGTGGTTTTTCCTGAAGGGAAAAACACCTAGCATTTTGAAGTTAAAGGCAGATACTGTATCTGAAGGATGGAAAATCATGAAGCTGCTAAAGCTGATCAGCCCCACAGTCTCAGTCCAGCCAAACCTTCTGTGCAGTAAGGTATATTTTCCATTTATTTATAAGCACATGCAAAGGAAACAGAGGTCTGTAAATGGAGTCAGACTTTGACTTCATACATGAGCTGAAAACACTTGCACTGAGGAATAAGCAGAGGAATTCAGTATCAGCTAATTTCTACTAATTTTGAAGAAGAAAATAATACTTATGTTTAAGTAGGGCTGGCTATGCAGCAATAGTTTCACCTTGTATAAATGTGAGATCTTCCAACACTAAAAAGCTACAACCTCGCTACAGTGATAAAATTCTACGAAGGAATCACGGGCAACATTATGCTCAGGGAGGTCACACACCTCCACTTCCACCCCGCACAAATTTCCAAACCAGTTTTAGTATAATCATGTGTTTTTGACTCCACTGCTTTTCCCTCACAAAAAAAAGAAAATAAAAATCACATGCTACTGTACTAGGATTGCATTTTCCAAATAAATGCGAGTTGTGGCTGAAATGCTGATTACCCAGAAGAAATCCTAACAAAAGCAAATGTCATAAACTATAACTATACACTACACAATATATGCAGTTTCTCTGTAAATGCAGCCCTGGCCACGAGAACAGGAATGTCTTTGGAGTCCCATTACATATAGGAAGAATAAGATATTTATGAATGGGCAGTAGCTGCTTGTGCTCATTGTCCTGGGAGAAGCATATATATTCTTAACAGCTAGTGGACTTGAATAAGTTCCACATATTTATTTTGTTTCAGAAGAATACAGAAGCTACACCACAGTCCAGGATTTAAGGCTCATCCAAACCACTGTCAGTTTTCATGTGAAGGGAAAAAATAATTCACAGTCAGTTCTCACATAAAAGTATGCACTCCATCCTGGAACACACTTTTGACAACTGTGTAGTGAATCCTTCGTGGAACATACTATTTGGTATGACTCAAAATCTGTTTTTCTTAAGGGCACTTCCATGAATACACTCTCAATTACATAAATAATGTATCACTAGATTTTTGAGAGGCTTTCATTATTCAGAAATAAGTCTTCTTCTGTGAATAAGCACTTCAAAAAAATAATCTTTTTTTTTCTTTTGCCATTTCTCCCCTTTTGAATTACTAGAAGCTTGAGACTTAGGTATTCACAGAAGAGTTACATACTTTCTCTGCCCTGCAGTTGCATAAAAAATAAGAATTCTAAAAAAGAAAGACAGAAAGGAAAAAACAACTGAAAACAGTCAAAATAGAAAGACACAGGAGAGCTGTGGTCTATCAAGGTAACCTTTGGTCTTAACAGTGCCTACATTACCACAGAAAAGGAGGGCATTCTATAAGGCACAAGTACAGAATAACTTGCCCATAGTACACTTCAGATTTTTTTCCATATAACTGAGTTTTAAATCACTGTGGCGAGATATTCATCCTAACTTCTGTTACTGTATCTATTCTAATTAGCCATGTAAATGTCAGTTTTCCTTTTTGAATTTATGCATTTAGACCAACATATCTAGTTTGCCACAACTTCCCAAAGTTAATGAAGCATTGTATAAAAAACACCCACCCTGTTTAAATCCGTTATCTCCACTTACTGCCTTTGAGTGTAGTTCTTTGTTCTTGCTGTAAGTTAAAGTGCATCATTTATTTATACACACCCCCCCACTGACTGCTCATCCTCTAACTTAACTATGCTGGTTTTCTTTCTGTCAGTACCTTGACACAAGAAATTCCTTCCAATGCCACAAAGCACTTCTGCCCATCCTGCAGTTCTTCTCTATTTTCATTCTATTTTCTTAAAAGTGATTCACAACTAAACAAATAATCCCTGCTATAAAGCAACATTGTTATAACAAAAGCAATAACTACTAACTAGAAAATACTGTCATTGTTTTATAATTTTTTTTGTTGATTTCACCTTCTTTTTATTTGGGTTTTTTCCTAGAGAGACAGACAAAAGCCTAACTTGCCAGCTTTTCAATTGCAGCAAATGTAGTCAATTTAATATTCAGCAACATGCAATTAGGTCAAATTATGTATTCAGAAGTTTTTACTTGGATTTGTTAGCTGCAAAATTTCATCAACCACCACAGTGCCTGCTCCCTATGATTTGCTAGACATTCCCCTAGTGTTCCTCAGCCTTCCTCCAACCCATTTTCTATCACCCACTTATTATACGTTCCCTTTATTCATCTTTTGAATTGCTAAATAAAACCAGTATTCTTAACATCCATCCTGCTACTCATATTTCTATATCTTCCCATTAATCTTCTATGATGTCCAAGTTCCAAGTGTCCATGAGGCTCTGAGCATGGCACACACCCTTGAAGACAGCAAAACTTTTCAATTGCACTGTACCACAACTCCTCCAGAAGGAGAAGTTCCACTAAGTCTGCCTCATGCTTCTTCATTCCATATTCTGAAATGTTTCTTACAGGAGAGCAGTTTTGGGTAAAAACTTTTTCAAAGTCTAGAGGAAAAAAAAAAAAATTGCCCTTCATTATCTTCTGACACAAAACAGTAGTCTGGATTAGCTTTAGCTATACCTGTACCTACTTCATTAGGCCTAGTTGTAGAGAGGCTCATAACAATCTATTATATTCTATCATGTTATGCACCTTTCTTTGCCATTCTTCCCAGGAGAATCCTGCTCTGAACTGAGAAAAGGGCCACAGACATCCTGTGATCCAGCAAACCCTTTCAATAGGCAGCAATACAACCAAGGAAAGGAGAGGTTATGCTTTGATATGAAACATCAAATTCTCGCAATATTTCACTAAGCCTGTCTGGATGCTGCTTCCACCACCAACTGATACATTTTCTTTCTTCTCAGTCCTTAGTTGGGCAATCCAAAAGTGGGGCAACAAGACAGCTTAAAATACTACACACAAATTAACTTCACTCCTTTTCTTGAAAAGCCATTTGTCCCAAAAGGCACTCTTCTAACCTCAAAAGCCTGCAAATAGCAATGCTTCTGAGAGCTCACATGCATCCCACACAAACAGGTATCCATTTAAGTGCCAGCTCACAAATGCACCCAAGATTGTAAAGAAAGCACTTCCATTCCCAGGATTTCAGCAGGTTCTTTGGTACACTAAGTTGTTACCAGCCTACAGTCACATATTGCTCCATTGGGTCAGACACAATTTTATAGCAGCAAGTGCTACATTTACACTCCATTCTCACTGCTTTTCTTTGTCTCTTTTTGAGGAGGGAATTTCTTCCATGTTTTCACAAACAGCTTGTTCTTGGTTATTTTAGCTACTGTGTTTCTGTCTAAAATCACCCAAAATCAATGATTCAGAAATACTTCTATAGGAATATTTTTCTTCTAAAAGCACAGCATCATGCATTCATTTCTACCTTACAGCCTTCTAAATCTAAAATAGCTTTAAGGTATAATCACAGCTGTAAGCCCAGCATCTGAATACATCCAAGAAAGTAACCCATTTCACCTCTCTAGTACTTATTATCAGCGAGAGCTTTAAAACATCACAAGTGTAGGCAGCAAACCACAAACATTACTGAAACTGAGAAGTAAAGCCATCCAGTAACTTAAAATGCAGACTGTGCAATCCTAAAACACTTAAGGAAAGAAATTCTGAATTGAATATTTTAGAAAAAGAATGGTACATTATTTCATTTCTAGAGTGGATCAATATAGTAAAAACTGGATGTAAAAGTCACATTGGCTGCAAATATGTAGCTTCCTTTCTTCCTTGAACTGTCACTTTACAAACATAGATTGGTCTTTCAGACTTCATCTAGTGAAATGCCATCTCTCTGCCAATCTTGGTCTACAGTTTTTATTGTGCTGCTACAACTTAACATTCACAACCTTAAATATTAAGTTTATCAGCCCTGCAACTGCAAAGTAGCAATCTTAAAATGCATAACCCTTATGAACTAATAAAAATCAAAACAAATAACAGAACAAATACCGCCTTTTAATTTATTCTCAACTTAAAAGTACTTGGAGACTAAAATAATTGTATTTTTAATTCTCTGGAAAAAATAAGGAAGTCATTGTGCATTTGATTCTTGAACATCATTGTTGGAATTTCTGCAGAAAAATAATGGTTCCTTTTTCCTGCCATCTGCTAAGTACAAAATGTGAATTATCTAAGCCCATGTGAATCTTCTGAAAGAAGGACTCTAACCAAAAGTCTCCCTAAGTCTTCTTAATAACACTTGATAAAAATTGTTGACAAGGATGTGGATCAGGCTTTCCAGCTGCCCTCCCAGGAAGCTGTTGTATCATGGGTCTGAAATTGTTCAGGACAGAGATACTGATTCTTCACAGACTGTTTTCTAAGGACTTACTGTAAATACAGTTCTGATCAGATTGAGACAAGCAAACAGTTCCCTTTCCTTCAGCAGTAACAGAGGTTAAAAACTCATCCCCAAGTTCTCTAAAGAGTGTACAATCTGGTACTGAACAGATCATTTCATTCTTCACTACTCAAAGGCATTTCAGCGTGAACCCATTCCCACTCATGGACAGACTCAACTAAATACACATTCAGTCCCACCGACACGAGCTGAGGCTTGGATCTCATCACCAAACACACGCATTAAGTTCCCTCACTGAACATATGCTTTCTGAATGGGGACTCAGTCAATTCATACATCAAGATGCTGGAAACAGAAGGGCACATTTGCTACATGAATGATGAGATAATGAAGATGCTGAAACATTACAAAAATACCACAAGCAGAGTTTCTGTCCTGAAGCAGACAATGGCCAATGTCCTAGCACAGGTTCTGCTGTGCACTTCTTGGGACTCCTCCAGGTAAAACCACTTTCTGTAAGACCAAGCTCTTGGCTTGGTAGAAGTCTCACTCCTGTGCAAGCAGTACCAACTATAGAAGAACTAGCAATAAACCAGGTGAAACATATTGGTCAAATTTTCAACCATTCAGACAACAAATTCTCAGATAACGAAAATGGCAACTTGTCAGCATGAGTTTTCTTTCTTACACTTAAAAGACAAAACACTCCCACCACCTCCAATTTTCAGGTAAAGCCTAATATTACAGATGAACTTCCTATCACAGTGAAACATCCTGACACCTAACTGCAGGATCCTTTAATGAAACAAACAACAAAGGGATATAGTGCTCCTAGTTTTCCATTAAAAAAAGGAAAAAGCTGATTTCATCTGCAGGGAGTCAGCTACACTAAAAGTACCTAAAAACTAACTAGTGTCCATAGTTCTATAAATCAGGTTTAAGGAAAAGAGACAAGTGAAAAAGCAACCACTGAAGTGTTCGCAGAAAAATTTGGATCACACTGCTCAGGGACATCAGTTTTACCAAAAGTAAAAAATTATTTGAAAAGGAGAAGTTTTGTTACTTTGGAAGGAAAAACACTTTTGCATAGGTAATACACAAACTTTTAACAGGCCTAGTGCGATCCAAAACTTAAGGGTTTCCTCTGTCTTATGTATTATAAAGTTAAGGTTAGTTTTATTAATGTTTTGTCTCTGGTGCAGAGCAACAGCTCACAACCAGAACAGGTCTGTTGGTCAAGGCCATTTTCACACCTTAGGACAATGGCTTTGGTCTAATCAAAAGGAAATGCTGCTTCCTAACATGACAAACTATCTTTTTTGACATAACAGACAGAACCGTTGCTTCTCTCTGAGCTCAATCTTTATTTCATCGTCACTCTTATCAGATCAGTGCTGGTGGCAATACATCAAATGCTTAGAATTTCAATGAAATTGCCATTACAAAGGCTTTCAGGGGTTTGCAAATTTTCTCTGGGCACAGAGCAAGACTGGGGTATGCAGCAGTCCATCCCACATTGCCTGCTCTCCTGATTTCCCAGTGTGATCAGAGCAGGCTCTATGCTCACCATCTCATCCTGGCATTTGGTGTTTTTGAGTGTCACCCACTGGCTGGCTTCATATTTGGTTGCAACTTGGAAAGGTCAGCAGCCAGTTAGCAGCTATAAGTTGATAATAAAACTATACATACACACATATATGGTTCAACCACCTATGAAGTATTTTCATGTTAGCCATTGTTATGAACAATACAAATTATTTATAAGTTAGTTATATAACAATCTATGCTTATACTAAAATACATCCAAAAATACACATAAAGACACACAAATACAACATACAATATAATTCTCAGCATTTTCTTACTACATGTAATCACATTGATAGTCAAAAGAAGCCAAAAATTGAAATGTCACATACTGGGTATTTGATCTTTTAAAAAATCACATCTTGATGGTGCCTCCAGTAATTCTCTACATAACTTTACCCATTTTTGTTCTTTTCAAAAAGCTCTTCCTCTTTTCCTTTAACACAATGTTAAAATTTATCCAATTTCAGTACCTGGTACCAGTGAGCTGACTTTGCAAGAGTGCCTTACTGACAGCTCATCTCTTACACATATGTACTGCTCTGCAAACAAATAGAGCCAGAGGATGCTGAACCAGTTTTCTGAAGCTACCATTCCAGAAACACTACAAACAGCTAAGAAAAATATGGCTGCATAATTTTTAACAAAACAATATGGAACCTGATCCAATGCATTAATGGTCCATAATGCTATTGAACAAGACTACAAGAGAGACACTTTACTTGCAGTTGCTTGTCAGACAATTACTCTCTGCTACTGTAATACTTCATGTGCATACTTCCAAGGAAGACTCATGAACGCACAGGTTCATTAAGGGAATGAGAGAATCGATTGTAAAATGGAAAAGGCCGAGTGAGGGCATATTTCAAAGAGATGAATATGGTACACTCCATTATGTTGTAATCAGCCTCTCTCTTTCATCCTAAGAACTGTAATAGTCTATCCTAATTTTCAAGGAAAAAAAAAAATTCTCACTGCCTGCATCGTACCTTCATCCCAAATACAGTGAGGAATTCAAATGTGCTGCAGGCAGTTTCCATTTACCATGGTCTTTGGAGCAGACGGTATTGATGTTGCTGACCATTTTTCTCTTTAATAAGAAAAACATTCAAATGCTACTAATATTGCTGCCTTGGCAAACCACATTTTATAGATGGGACTTGCCCTGTACATGACACATAGAACATCAATCAAGGCTGAATTTTATTTCAATTTATTATGGTTGCTGTCTAAATGAAAAAATGCTTATATCGTTAAAATGTCTTACAATATAAATGTGCAAATGATGTAATCACCCATTTTGTGAGAAAATTCTGATTTTGATTAAAAATATCTACAGTTGAACATCTAAATATTTAATAAATGTGGAACAAAAAAAACACAAGCGCATTAAGAAACCACAGTAATTGATATCTGGTGTAACATCATGGTTTTATGCTTGATAGCTTTTATCTTTAGAAGATGAGTTTATAAGGTCTTCTTTTAAAATAGTCAGACCTGTTTTTTTCTTCAAATCATTGAGAATAAATTACTTCAATCTTGACTTCGTTCAAGACCTCACATATGTGGTTTTTTTCAAGTTATCATTTATCACAGTTTGCTTGCTATAGCCAGCTGTCTCCAGACTGAACCTGGTGGCCTGCAAAAGCCCTGCAAGCCTTCCAGATACACAGCTCTGGGCACCACACAATTACCAAGGGGCAGAAAACAGCACCTTGTAAGAAGAGAGACTGTACTCAATTCTGTAATTGACTGGAATTCACAAACCTGTCCCAGCTACTGAGACAGAATTTAAGGCTTGGCAGAGTCCCACTGGCACGCACCACATGGGACATCCCCAGGAGCTGGCTGGGATGCTGGCTCTCCCAGCTGCTGCCTCCAGCATGGCACAAAGCCACACACCCAACATCATGTCCCTGCCGCAGAGAGCACTGCAGATCATCAGGTCAACTCAATGGCAGTGAAAATGCATTAAACTCTCATATTCTCTATCATCAGCATACCGCTATTATATAAATACACTACTCCCCCATTCTTGAACAGCCAGCTCCTTCTGCTGTGTTTATTTGACAATACTCTAAAGTCCAGAGCCTAAATGCAATGCATCAAAGAATAATAAAATGTTACAGAAGTTCACAAGCACATTGAAGACCAGAAAATAAATCCAAACAGTTTCTACCAGAAAATGAGAGTTGGCAGACTGTCAGGCAACTGATTCTGAGCCCACCTGGAGTACTGTGGGCAGCTCAATGGCCCCCAGTAGAAGGAGGAGGATATGAGGGCTGAAGCACCTCTCCTGAAATGACAGGCTGAGACAGCTGAGGTTGTTCAACCTGGAGAAGATGAGGCTCCACAGAGATCTTAGAGCATCTTCCAGTACATAAAGGTGGCCTACAAGATGGATGGAGAGGAACTTTTTACAGGGGCATGTGGTGACAGGACAAAGGGTGATGACTTTAAACTGAAAGAAGGTAGATTTAAATCAGAGGAAGAAATTCTTAACTGTGAGGATGGTGAGGCACTGGAACAGGCTGCCCAGAGAGGCTGTGGATGCTCCATCCCTGGCAGTTGATCCCCATCCCCATCCAAGGCCAGGTTGGACAGGGCTTTGAGCAGTGTGATCTAGTGGAAGGCATCTCTGCCCACAGCAGGGGAGGTGGGACAAAATGGTCTTCCAGGTCCCTTCTACTCCAAACCATTCTGTAATTCCATGTTTTCCTTACTGGGACAAAAAGTATCTAAACCAGATATTGGATCCAACAAGCAAAAGACTGAACTGCAAAGGCAGTGGTTTAGCAGTATTGAAGATGTGGTGAGCAAATGTAGTACAGCTACACACTGCTGCCTTTGTCACGCACAAGCCCCAGCATCTTTCATGAGAGGGAAACTTCTTGAAGGTTTTTGCCTTGCACAGAATTTTATCATAGCCAAGAACTAAGGAGCAATTCCAGTTTGGCCTTTAAAGAAGAAAAAAAAAGGATAAATAACTGTAAATGAAAGAAGTGTATGAGAGAGCGACATGACAGATAAGTGGACTTTCACAACATTGCATATTGTAAAGTTTGCCAGAGTGTATTGAAAGAAGAGTCAGTATCCTGATTAAATCACATCCTGCTGCAGCTGTCCAACTTCATAGCTAAAGTATTCATATTAACTCCATTAAACAATTACAGAAGGAAATACAAAATATTATTAAAAGTACGTTGGCTTTGTGCTTTTTTTCAGATTTAATAAGAGATAAAATGCTCCCAACTTTAAAGAGTGATTTTTTGTGTGTGTATTCACACCCTGGAGGCCGCAAAGCAGTTGTCCTATGGAAATCCTGCAAAATCTAAACTTTACTGTACATTTCTGATAGACATTTTAGACAAGAAAGGAAGGATATTTTAGCATTTATGGAGCTGGCCTGACATTTAGGGGATCTCAATTTAATTTCCTTGTCTGCAAGACTTCCTTCATAATCCCAGACAAAGTAAATCATTTTCCTTTCCCTAGTTTCTCATCTTCAAAATGGAGCAGACCATTAAAGTACTTGAATCATGCAAGTTTTGAAAGACAAAAAAATATCGTTTTCTTTTCCATTTTTCTTTTTCCATGGTTAGAAATTTAACTGAAAGCTCAATCTTCAAAGGCTCCAATTGTATGCTATTTTGTTCTCAAAATCAACAAAACACACTATTTATAAGTAAAACACTTTGTATGTTGCAGATCTTTGTCACTGGAGAGTCTTCCATTTTAAAATGCCTGCTCTGTGATAAGAAAAGATATTGAAGAATGAGCACTGGGAAAGTTAATAAACAAAATGCATTCATGGCCCATTACTTCAAATAACTTTACTATATAAATAGTCCACTCATCAAATAATGGCCTCAATTAACATTTAATTCTCAGACAATGCATTTGTAATGTACTGCAGGGATTAAAAGTTCTGCATGAATATCACTATCCTGGAAGTGCCACTACTCACAAGAGGAGTACTGACATATTTTCCACTTGATTAAAAACAGTTTCTAGTCTTTCCTCACCCTGCTTCTCTACTAGACCTCCTGGTCCTAGAAGGACCCAAAGAAAATATATTCTCTACATAGGAGCTCCCAATTCTGATGAAGACAATCAGCCTTGCTTTTAAAATCCATAAGCACACTAATGCAGCGTTACTAGAGAGGAGAAAACCAAGCAGGCCCTTTGATTTTGTTAAGAAAGCAAGTGATGAAAATTCCCTCATGTAATGCATGCTTCAATCCTTTTTACAACAAGGTGGAACAAAGCAAGCTTTTCACAGAATATTCTCAGTTGGAAGGGACCCACAAGGACCATTGAGCCCAACTCCTGACTCTGCCCAGGACACCCCAAGTGTCACACCCTGTGCCTGAGAGCACTGTGCAAACACTTCTGGAACTCTGTCAGGCTTGGTGCTGTGACCTGGAGAGCCTGTTCCAGTGCCCAACCACCCATTGGTGAAAAACCTTTTTCTAATATCCAACCTAAACCTCCTCCGATACAACTTCAGGACATTCCTACAGGCCTGGTCACTGGTCACCACAGAGAAGAGATCAGGTCAAAAAAAAAAAAAAAAAAATTTAAAAAAAGTTAGCACTGCCACCCCCAGGAACAAACATGAGGACATGACCAAAGCAACAATGGAAGAGCCTGGCATTATTTGGACACTGAGACAGTGATAAGCACTACAAGAACCGCAGAGATGCCTGGATACTTGCTACTTGGTATATCTAAATGTGAAAGACCTCCCTTCACTCAGCCTTCTTGCTGCTAATAGTGAAAGAGAGTATCTTTGTAGTATGTGGATGCTTTTATCCTGCAACACAATGACTGAGCCTTGATGAGAAGATAACCAAGTCAATTACTCGAACACCAACAAAACACATTCTAACAATGACTGCCACATTCATGGTGTCATTTTCAAAACTGACTCCAGTACATTCAGATTTTTTTTGTGTCCTGTGGGTTTTACCTGAATCCTAATGAAATTAACTGCTAGAAGAAACCAAGCCAGTACAAGCTACCAGATTTCAAGGCATGATGCAAAATCTGCTGAAAAAGTCAACAGATTCTTCTACTAGAAGCCAAAAAGGAGGAAGGCTAGAAAGCTCCTGGAAATCTAAAATGAACCTCGTTGTGCTTTGATGGTGAAGTGACAGAATAAATAAATAAAAAATATTAAGAGCTAACTTACAACAGAGATCTAAATATAAAATCTTGCCAAGACCCATTATTCTCAAAATGTATTTTAAGTCACGTTAGGACTTCTGCCCGTGGGTTCATCTAAGGCACAAAAAAAACCCCAAAACAATTCAGTGAAAATGAAATATTCAAAAAAATAAAACTGCTTCTCAGCCATTATTTTCCTCACAAGTATTGTCTTACTTTAAATTTACTGCTAATACAGTATGTTAGCAGTTGTCCTTAATAAGCTCTGCATACATCCAAGAAAAGTGCACACACTGACAAAGATGCTTCTAGTTTTGCACAACACATGGCTTTTTTTATACGGTATGTTCTCTCTTGAAAACTACTCCCTCACAAAATGAAAATTCAGCAGAAACTCTAATAGCTTTCATATTTCAGTCTAATAGGTAGCATGGCATTGCACTGCCACCCACCTTTGCTACAATATTGCACAGCACATTTAACAGACATTTGCTTCCTTCACTCAGTCCTTATGCGCAGCTTCTGCAGGACCTTAGTATTAACATTTAACAGAGTCTATGAGCATAAAGCACATTTATGAACACCTGCTAGAACATTTTATTTGCCTTAAGAGTTTTATTATAACTGCTAAATTTTCTTGCTATGCTTTATGGGCCAAATCCTGGTCCAGTTTTAGCCTCAACTCCCACTGACTTCAACAGCACGCAGATTTGATTGTATGTGGGTTTCCATACCAATTCAATACAGCTTTAAAGAAAATGGGATCACTGGTAAGCACAATACTGAATAGAAAAAAACAGCACTTAGCAACTCTAAATATCCACTGAACACAGCCTTCAAATGCAATTAAATAAACAAATAAACCCCACACTCCCAAGTCTGTAATCTCCACACTGCATTACAAAACCCAACCCACACTGAGGCTAGAAGTACAAGGTATACAGGTCAGGTATCCCATCCACAAACAGCTTGGTGGGATGTACTACCACCAACTACTCCCTC
Organism: Ammospiza caudacuta; assembly: GCF_027887145.1. Lineage (NCBI taxonomy): Eukaryota > Metazoa > Chordata > Aves > Passeriformes > Passerellidae > Ammospiza > Ammospiza caudacuta. The sequence goes on along the minus strand of NC_080593.1, from coordinate 39,411,789 downwards.
TCACATCACTCACTGATGCTCCTGCCAGCAAAATTTGGTTGTCTGTATGAAAGCCATCAAAGGCCAGAATGCAGCCACGTCATGTTGGCCACCTTCTACGACACATCCAGTCACAGCCCTCTTCAACAACACCAGATCACCTGGAACCAACCATGCAGAGCCAGAAGTTGCAGCTGATGAACAAGAGCCCAGGGAAGATGTTCCAGAGGATACCCTGCCAGAAGTCTGGCTGTTCCAAAGATGTTCTCTACAAGTGATCTTCTTCTTTACCATCTTACTGGAGATGTTCCTAACACCCCTGTGAGACTGAACATGACTATACAGAAGCAACACAGCTCCTCATATCTCAGAGAAAAATAATAACAGAGGACGACAGGAAATCCACATGGAACTCCTCTAAGAAAATTTAACCACATTTGAAATGACTTAAGAGTTTACTTTGCCCACTGTTGTTAAAAGTCCAAAAATAGTAAGATAGCTAGCAAAGAATAGACAATATGGCAATGTCACATCTGTTTCACAAAAGCCTGACAGTAAATGCTTGATTCAAAGCATACTATTAAGCCCCCCAAAATTCAAGCAATTATAAAAATGAAATTATAGACACAATGATGAATGACGACAAACGAAACGTTAACAGATCTAGCACCATACAAAAAAAATATTGATTTTCTCTGATTACTACTTAGGTGATCAGAGTGTATGAGGTCCTAGTTGCCTGCTTGCTCTAGATTTTATTAATGCTTCAATATCAGACACCCAATTTGGAAATCAATGCTTACTTCATCATTTTTCTCTGAAGGATCCTATTATTCACAATTGATTTAACAGAAATGAAAGGCTTACCATTAACAAGACCCAGCTGCTGACACTTCTTAGATGAATTATTGAACTTCTAAGAGTGAATTAACTTAACCATCACCAAGACTTATTGTCTGATGTTTCTCATACCAAAGTCAGTGTATTTATAATTACAGAACCAAGTGGTAGAAAGTAACTCCTTTGCTGCCTCCTCCAACACCATACACCCCAAGTAAAAATTTGGCTTTGTAAAGATAAAAATATGAGTTTTGCACCAAATTCAGTCAGTTGGAGCTTAGTCTCTAACTGCCTTTCGACACCCTGAATCTTCATTTATTTCTAAAACTCATAGGTCATTTCAAGGTTCAGAAAGAAGAAATCCAATTTATGGCAAGTTACATCTTCTGTCAATGAGATTACTACAGTCAAAGCTCCCTAGGGCTGCTCATGCCCTGCCAGAAAGCCTACAGAAGACTATTATTAATTCCCTTTAGGTACAAAATGAAGAACCACCTTATGAATTGAGATAAAAGTAAAAAATATTACGCTAGTGCAAGTAGAAGCAGTACTACCAGTCCATGGCAAAAGCAGTGTAAATGTACAAAGCAAGAGTTTAAAACCTGCCATCTCAGCCACAGGGCTGTCTCTGCTCAGAACATAAATTCATCATGCCCATTTTCCAGTCTAAGAAGGACTATGCACCACCCAAGGTGAATTCAATTCCTCAAGGAAGAGCTTTGGCTCTGCTGAATGAAAAGTTCAAAACCAAAAAAAGAGCTGGAAGGTTTGGAAGGGCAGATGATCACACCAGCCTCTGTTGCATGAATATGTAATCCTATGCAATTCCCAAGCAGGTACACCACTAATAATGCTCTTCACAAGTCATCCTTGAGAAGTGGCAATAAAGCCCTGAGTGCCAACACACTGCCCAGCTGCACTGACCCACAAACACATTAGTGTCAAGAGCACAGAGCTGTGCTAGGCAATATGATATCCTTCAGCCACTGACAGAAGAACCACAGCTGCCTGGTGACGCAGGCAGAACAACTGCTCAGCTGCCAGAACAAGTGAACATTTCAGGTCTTGGTAGACTTTTGGCTAATCTGTACTACCTGGCTGAATAAGCCATCAAAATGCTAGAATGGCACCTGCTTTCCCCTTTAGCATTCATCACACTTACAGAGGTCAGCTTATGGTTATACTTACCTCTGCAACTGCTCTGAAAACTTCAGCACAAGACCAAGTTCAGACTCCAGATGCAACACATTCGGGAAGTCTTCTGGATTAATAACACAATTTTTTGCCTCCTTTTTATTGCACAGAATAGTGAGATAACAGACCTGCTTATCCTTTTCACACAAGCTGAAAGTCAACAACTGTCCAAAATCACTAGGGCCTCTTCTCAAACCTCTCAGCGGATTTGAGTGCTTTCACACTGCTAGAGGCAAAACACCTGGGCCTTTTTTACCAGGGTTACTGTGTGAGGAAGACGGTCTTGGAGCAAACCAATCACTTTTTGAATACCGTATTTCCCTCCCAACCCCTGTTTTAACCCCTATCTTACTGAAACTAATCTGAAAATTCTGCTTCGGACATCGCCCAAACACTTTGAAAATTAAGAAAAAGGGGAAGGAAAGAAGCTTCATAGACAGAGTCTCCAAGATCATAGGAGATCATTTCCTACATTAGGAAAACAGACCAAAATCATAAATTATGATTATTTTTAAAATATTTAAGTATTAAAAATTTTCAGTCTGCCTCTTCTCTAAAGAATAACACTTTTGAAATGGAAGGTGGTTGGCCATAACTGAAACCTGCTTAAATTTGAGATCTGCATAAAACATCTCAGCAAGTAGGTTATCTTTTTTTTTAAAAAAGACATGGACCTTGGCAGATTTCCTGCTTTTCTTACACTCATTTCTTCCAGTACTTCCCACATTGTGAAATAACTCTTAATGCTATAAAGACAGTGCAGACTGCAAAAATTGGTCCTAGTGGTTCCAATGGGAGTGACATGGCCAGATTTTGGCATTCAACAAAGTTTCCATTTCTACATAGGTTTCATTTATTTTTCAGTTTAAAAATAACACCATATTTTGGCATGTAACTAGAGCTGCTCCTGCAATTCAGAAGAAATAACACTGCTGGCAAGCCTCAAATCTGTTCCAAGACAAAAAACTGTGTTGGCAGAACTTTTTCTAAAAGTTGTTTTTGACTAGAGGCAGAATTCAACACCAGCATAAATGGAGAAACTTCAGTGAAAACAGTTATGTTACACATTAAGTTTATATAATGCGAATATATTTAGCTGACATGGAATTTAAATTCTTTTGAACCAATTCTGTTTATCTTCTACACGTACATAATAACTTAGCACCAAATTCTATGATCATTCTTCTGTGAATACTCTTTTCCCTCCTACATAAATGGTACTGTGCTATTTACAAAGTACCACAACCATGCCACACATTTTTTTAACGTAAGAGTTATCCAATTAGGATATGGTGAAATTAAAGCTGCAAGATCTATATTCCTGCATCAATTACAGGCACAGAAGAAAATAACATAAATCTGACATTTCACAACTTCTGAGGGTTTGATTTTGCAACCTACTTTCTAAAATACCTTTTTTGCACGTCATACCCAAGGATTTTTTTAGAACATGAATACAGTTAACCAATGTACAGCGGTGCTTCATCAACACAGATCACAGCAAGATTTCACTCCCAACTCCATTGTAGCACAGACAATAATGAAACCATTCAATTACCAAGACAAAGATGCTCATACCCCTTGGATATTCAGGATTTGGCTGGTTGATGGATGGGACAAAGTACTTACAAGGAAACCTGTACTATTTTAGATTAACTGTTGAGAAAAAGTGAATTGAGTTCTTCTTGCCAGAGAGAGGGAGAAAGTTACATGACAGTGGCAACAGGCTGCTTCAATTCTCTTGAAGAAAAAGCAATACAAAGCTTAAACATGTATATATTTCTAAAGCCAAGTTCTAAGCACAGCTTGCTCACTGTACCCTAAATACAGTTGACTTAACTCTAAATACAGTTGTGTGAGTATTGCATTGAACATCTTCGGTGTTTTGCCTTTTTGTCAAACTATGCTTTTTTTTACATTTTGTTATACTGTCACTGAAAAAGAAAATATAAAGAAATGTAGACTGAATTTATTTACCTTCAGATTCTTAAGCATTTGTATCCAATGCACCACAATTCATTAACTGCTTCACAGAATTCAACTAAGCACAACTAACATACCTTTAAAGGTCCCTTCCAACCCAAACTATCTTATGATTTGAAACAGCTGATTGTACTAGTCAGTCTGCCTACGTGTAAAGTATCTTTTCAATAAAATATACCACTCTAGATGTCCATTGACTTAAAACTATTCAACAAATAAAAAGAAAGGTAAGAGGTGATACTTATGTTCAGACCACAAAATAATGCAGTTAATTTCACCACCAATATAATTAATACAATGACCAGATAAGTACAGTTAGAACTCCGAATAAACTTAATATGCTTTATATGTAAGTAAAAACTAAATAGAACATGAATTAAACTTGAGGTCTAGAATTCCAACCAGTAGTCTCATTGAGAATAAATTACACAAAATTTTCAGCATAGTGTGCCTAAGAATTGATGTCACAAAAATCAGACCTTCAGAAATTTAAGGCAAATTTGCCACCAAGGAAAACACGTCAATCATCTTTTTATTTCCACTGTAGAAATGTACTACAGGTGTTTCAGAAAGACTTTGATTTTCAAAAATAAGTGGTCTGTTTCTTTCCATACATTACCAAGTCTAACAGAGGCACATTTTTATTTAGGCTAAATCATGCCTTATGGGATACACTTAGGAGGAGGAAAAGAGGACATACAACTGGCATTTGAGACATATTGCCAGTACAAAGCTGCCAAAAGCACACAGCAGGGAGCATGTTTTGGCTATCCATGAGCAGAATAAGCATGCACTCCTTAACCACTGCCAGCTGGCATTTGTTTCCAAATACAGAATGCTCACTAGGCAGTTTGGAGACTGGACATACTCTTAACCTTAACTATGCTCCCATAAAAATGTGATGCTGAGATACCTCATTAACCATGCCTCTCTCTTAGCTGACTGCCAAATGAGAGAGACTGAATGACAAACAAAAAGGATACATTTCTCCCTCTGCACAAAAAAGCACTTAAAGTATATCCTAACATACTCAAGTACTTACAGTAGAAGAAAGATTTTAAGAGTGCTGGAAGAAAATTCTGCCAGAATCTCAAAAAGCGGAAACACTGCCACGCTCTATTGTACATAGATAGAAAAAGTGAAATCCAGAGGCACAGAGTAACAAGAAAACAGCAATGTATAGAAGGAGTGGCTGGCACTGTGATTATAAACTGCACTACCATGTTTAATACAACCTCCAGCACTCCTCACAACAGACGCTCCCTGCTTTATGTGCTGGGGCAGATTTGTGGGTAGAAGATTAATGTCCCCCTCCATCTGTTAATGACTATATAGGTCCCCTGGGCTTTGCACCAAGGGTACTTTGCCCTTAGGATGGAGCAAGAAATGGGAATCTGTGTTTGTTACAACATGCACTTACTATTTCCAGCAACACTAGCAATTGCTAGATGTGTATATTATTTCAACTTTATCTACCAAAACCATATTTTATCATGGTAGCTCAACTGTGGTTCCAAGTAGATTTTCAAAGAGATCAGTTAAAAGGAGAACAAACCAATGGGGGGGGGCACTTTTCACTTTCAAAGTGCTTTCCTGACACATAGAGCCTGCATCAGTATTTGCCCTGTAAGTGCTCTATTCATTTAACTTTGCACTAGTTTCAAAGTGACTCCACTTTTTGGATTTCCCTTTCTCTGTCACTGATATCCTGCTGTCATGGACCAAGCAACTCGCAAGGAAGAAATGTACCAGACTGCCATGCAAAGGAGAGGGCACTAATTAAAGTTTTCATTTCCTTCAGGGGGTTCTGAGAGTGGATTTTAACTTACCCCTGTTAACTGTACCTTTCCTCCTGAGACCTGGAGGCCAGTCAGAAGCAGCTTGACACCAGCACAGACTTCGTGGACCTAAGCCAGTTTGATATCCTGGAAGAATACAGGGAAAGAACTGTTACAAAAATGATGTTCTGAAGGAATGAGGCAAACATAGTCACCACTAGAACCATGATACTCAGAGCAAAATCAGAGAAAATCTTAACAGTATCTCCAATATCCATAAATGAGAAATCAAAACCAGAGCTTGCTTCACTAAAATCTCCAAATGTGGTATCTCAGGTTTGTTTCATGCTTCCTTTCTTCTTTTTCCCACCCCTACCAATTGCAACACTGACCTCAATTCCATCTCAAGGAAGAAATAGTTGCCCCTGCCAAAATTCCCTGTGAGCACCAAAGGGAATTCCGGGGGCAGCCAACCATGTTTACATTAACACCAAGCATATTTAATAAACTTCTCCCTGTTTACTCAGCTCAACTTTGGAAAAAGCTGGAACACCTTTGCAGCTGAACCATCCACACAAGAATATTCTACCCTCTTTTTGAAAAAGGGAGATGCAACTTCAGCACATGACCTCTACCAATCCTTTTGATCCAACTGGGCACTGTTTCTCACAAACCATTCCTGCCCAACAAGAAAAGCAGGACAAGACCATAGTCAAAAAGGGAAAAGAAAGAAAAATGGAGAAGAAATTGCTCTGTACTGTCCATCATCTTCAGCAGAGAATTTCCTGGTCTCAAATGCTGCCAGAGTGAAGAACCTGCAGCCACAAAAGACAATTTTTTCCCTCTATATCAGCAGCAGTACAAAACAATGAGTGTTGAACTAACAAAGGGGTCTGCCTGTCTAGGCCTTAGTACTCATACTATTACTCTGAAAACACTTCTCTACTGGCTTCCCAAATAAGAAAATACTCCAAATCTAAGATACACACTTAATGTTGTTAAAATTCATTGTAAAACACAACCAAAACATCCAGCCTGATTTGTATATATTTTGTTTCTGTAACGCAATATTGTTAGAATCAACAGAGTTGCTCCCAGATTTCTCATCTGAATCTAGTGATATTTAGCCTTGTTCTTATGCTTCCTTAAGAAGGCATGCATTCCACCTTTCATTTAAAAATTAAAGGAATCATCTTTTCCTTTAATCTTTGTACAATAGAGGAAAACGCATTCTGAGTATGATTTAAATACACAGAGCAGGTAAAAGGGATTCAATGCTAATATTTCTTGATTAAGTCCTTCTCAGGTCCTTTTGGAAGTCTGACTTAGAGACAAAAAGTTTGAAACTCAATGCTAAAAAAATAATAAAATATATAGAGTTAAGAATATTAAAGACAAAAGCAAAAGGAAGGTAAGGGATAGAGCAAAAAGCTGCAGTTTCCCTTTCCTGTAGGGAGTACAAGATAACACAAGATAACACATCTCCTTCTGAGCAACAGCTTGCTTTCCTTAATGTGCCTCCTCAAGTGCCATCCTATGGCCTGCACAGGTAGGCAGGCCCTGGAGAGAAAAGCCACTGAAGTCTGTGCATCCTACAGAGCACTGACAGCAATCATTCAAGCTTTTATACAAGCCTCTGTACCTCTGCAGAAAGGCTGCTCTCAATCTGGCCTCCAGAGAAAATGCAGCAGCCTAGATTGATAACATCTACTCACCCTGCTGCTGATTAGACAGAGACTGTCTCTGACAGACTTTCTCAACAGCTGAACAGGAGTGTTTAGCCTCAGCCACAGCTAACACATCTAGCTCAACCACTGGGAAAACACATTTAATGTCAATTGCAAAAAAAAAAAAACAAACATATCTGTTTGTGGGAAGAGCAGGGGAGTTACTGTTGCTTATTTGTGGAGAAGAAGGGAGGAATGTATCAGGTCTGCACACATACACAGACTCATGTCTCACACATGGGTACGGGATAACAAATACAGCTTGTTCTCCACTACAGAATTTTCCACTTTGAACATATAGACATCAATATACAAAGTTCATGTTATTTCAGTGAGATACCTTTTGAATGAATAACGCTGGCAAGATGACAATTCATGTACCACACATTCTTTGGTCATCACTAATTCAAGGACAAATTGAAGTCTGAAGGCCAAATCTATGGGGATTTCTGGTGACATCACTAAGACCTCACACAGATGCCTGAGACAAGTAGTGCTGGTATTTTGCCCACCTTTGCACCAAATTAGTTCTGAGAAATGACTCAAAAAACAGTCAAACATGATGCCACAACTAACAAGAGTGAGCTCCATCAACAAGAGTACTCTCATCACATCAGGAACAAAGGACATATGAACAATCAATCTTAGAAAGTTTCAGTAGCCATTCTGTCAGGAAAAAAAAAAAACCAACAACCCAATATTTCTTTATCAAAGTATAAGTTATCAAATTTAGTATGTTATATACCTTCCCAGACTTGTGAAGAACTCACCAACAGTACCCACAGCCAAGTCCAGCAAAGACTACCACTTGACCTGTGTCACATTTATTTTCCAGAGTTATTCTCAACACACAGCAGCAAGGCTGTGACTAGTCAAGGCAGCAGCAGCACTTTGCCCCACAGTTTAAACTTGCTCCTTTGCAGGTGTTCTTTATCCATTTTTATTCAAAATTAGCTTGGCCACGAGTACTACACAAAGGGCTCCTCTGATCCCACAAACAGTTCTTTTGTCCTAGGAATATAATTTAAAAGACTATTTAGAATAACTTTTACAATACTTATTTTCTCTGCAGGAAATCTTCTCACAGAATCAGAATAATTTAGGCTGAAAAGGACCTCTAGAGGCCATGTCCTCCAATTCCCAGTCAAAGCAGTGCTGATCTCAAAGTTAGAACAAGTTGATCAGAGTCTTGTCCAGTCATGTTTCTAAATCTCCAAGGTCAAATCTCACAACCTTCACAGACCTCTGGTCAGAGTTTAACTATTCTGATTGTTAATTCTTTTTCCTTATGCCCAGTCAGAATTGCTCTGTTTCTATATGCAACAACTGCACCTCACGCTTGCTCTGTACACCTCAGAAAAGAGCACTGTTCTCTGTTCCAAATTAGGAAATGGAAGGCAAAAATTCACCTTCATCTTCTAATCTCCAGGCTGGAAAAACCCAGATCCCTCAGCATCTCCCTGTATGATGTGTACTCCAGACACCAACTGAAACAAGGTGGCTGCTCCAGATTAAAACTCTTTAAATTATTTATGAAAATGTAACAAAGCCTTTCACATATCTCACCTGCATCATACAACATTACTTTACAGGTCCCCTGAGGCAGACAGGACCATTGGTACCTTACTTTCTGATCCCAAAGAAAGCTCTGAGGACAACCTCAGAGGAGCAGCAAGCATAAAGGATTTGATAAGATGATGAACAGAGTGGCATCTCAGATCACCTAAACACTCTGGAACAGCACTTTTTTAAGAGTACAAAGAAAAAAAAATCAACATTTAAAAGAAGTTTAATGTGGTTTAGAATGTAGCTATAGAGCTTCCTGCAGTTGACCCCAGAAAAATAAAAGACGTGATGTGTAACTTCCTTTGACTTTTCTTTGAACTCTTGATAGAAGTTCCTGCTTTAAATAGCAGGATTTTTTTATTAATTGCTTTTACAATTTTCATTAATATTTCCAATAGTACCTAACACTAAAATATCTTCATGCACCAATTCCATGGATTAGAACACCCTAGAAAAACAGTTTCTAATCTTTATTTTGAGATAGGGTGCACTGCATTACTTGGATGAAATGAGCAATACCCGTCCCTCACTTGACCCTGTTAATTCCAAAGCATTTGCAGAGAATCTAGACATAGGTCAAAACAGATACAAAAAAAAGGATACATAAGAAAAAGATCTGTTACCCTGAGTTACTGAGAGCACAATTCCATGCATGGCAGCACAAAGCCTGCCCTCACAGGGCATGAATCAGGTTTCATTCAGAGACCCAAGGAAGTCAGCTTTCTATACAACTTCATAGGATGTTCCCCATATGCAAGAATGGTTTTAATAAAGATTTTATTTATTATGTATTTAGAGCTTGTCATCTATTACTTGGCTACATATTGCTGCCACAGGGAGAAGCTTTTCATATCTGCCTAGATAAGACCTAAAACCTCTGAAATCATGACTGCCAAACACTCCAACAATCAGCAGCCCCAGATCTTAAGATTAAGCTGTGGAAGTTCAAAACCTGTACCCTTAGCAGATGCAGCAGTTCCACCCAAGAACATAACATGCATTAACACTGAAAAATAGCTGTGAAACTATTTATACAGACAAACACACCTGTATACTCATTTGTGCATACTGTTGGCAGAATTGTGCATATTACACACATGCCCCATACTACACACATGACCTTCAGCAATTTAAGAACAGTAGCAAACAGCAGTGTCTGCAATATTCTGCATTCATGATGGAAAAGCCATGGCAAACACACCAGAGCTGTCACACGGTGATGGCACCTCCAGAGAGGGACACGAACACACACACTGGCACAGGACTCAACTCAGCTCTGAAGTTTCCACATGACCTGGAAAGGTTTTGCCATCACCTATGTAAGAAAAAGAACAAAACCCACTCTATGTGCAAAGCTTTTTAATGCCTCCACAACTGGCACTTTCACATCTCCAGGTTAGGGTTTTCTCCCCTCCTTTCATCCTATCGTCTCCATTCAGCTTATGTAGAGACCACCTCCAGAGTGCCATGCTAATTAGCAACTGCTTGCACTCTTTATTAAAACTAAAAATAACCCCAAAAAACCTAGTGAAAAGAAAAACTGAATGAGCACATATGCATTTCATCATTTCAGTAATATTGGTGTTATTTTAATTATACTTAAATAATTTTAATTGTGATCTGAGCAGCAGAGTAGCTATAATTGTTGAAAAATAGAGTTATAAATGAAACATAAGGTCTATTGCCTTACAGACTTGTTATAAAGTGCTACAAAAATATAAATGTCTGTAATCAAAACTAACAATAATAAGCTCACTGTGTAAGGACAAAACAAAGAGGTGAACAGTAGAGGAATGTTCAGCTGGTGTAACAAATGAATCCAAAACCTACAAAGTATAACTTCAACAAACTAAACAAATATTTAATAAAATTAAGTTCTTTTTACTTTCACTTACATGAGTAGGTCCTAAAAAGAGGGAAAAAAAACATTCTTTATAGTTCTACAAATTTTCTGTATTTCCAGTAGTTCATTGGCTTTTTCACAATGGGCCTTATTCTGTTTCCTTATGTCTGTACTTCCTGTATGTTCAGCATTCACCAATCTACCTTGAATACAAGCTAAACTATAGATTACAGAAAATGAGAAGTTCAGTGACTCTTCCAGTCTGAAAGATTTTCCCAGTACTGTAGCAAACAGAATACTGCACATTGCTTTGTGGGAAGGGAAATATGATTTAACTGACATTTCATCAGTGTCTTGGGAGTCAAAGACCATCTCCTATAATATTGAATATTTAATTAGAACACAACCTACAAATAAGAAAATATTGGCCATAATTTTCCCCAGTATCTTGCCTAAGCTGTAACAATAGTTTGCACTTGCAATATTCACCACAGTAGACTCCATTATTACAATTAAGATCAGCTAAGCTGTTTTAGGTAATTTCAATAGCTACTGTCTCCTCCTCACAGATGAACAAGAGAGAGTCAATGATATTGAAAGACAACAGATTTAATGCAGATAACTTACAGAGTTCAATACCACAAAATATTACTGAAACAACAGGTTATTAAACCAGGCAAGATATTAAAGCCTTGTGCATAAGATAACCGCTAGCTAAGAAGGGCTAGAAAAACTTCCACCAAAACAAAATCCACTCTGTAACTGCTAATAGCAGCTGGTTGACAATGGCTGGACTTTGTATTGCATCCCACTGAGGACTGGCAGCTTTTTTAATCACTGCTTGTATCACCTACTAGGAGAATCCCACCGTGGGGCACAAAGTAATGGAAAACTAATCTTTGTCTTGAAAATACCTGTATTTCTTGTGTGAAACACCAGTATTAGCACAGATCTGGTTGAACCTGCTTGCAACTCTGATTTTCCATGTGGAAATGCACAGAAGTCAACAGGAACTCAGTTTATGCTACCTACCCACCATATCCTTATCGACAGAAGTGTGAAAATGGATGATCCCTTCCAGGCACACCTGGCTCAAACTCCTACTGTACACACCTACAGACACTCATAGCTAGGAATTTGCTGCAATAATTCATTTCTTTCTACAGAAACGGGGATAAGTGAGAACACTGAGCCTTCTACACCTCGCCCACACTAGAGACCCACTACCCCCAAAACAAACTCTATCAATAAATCCCTTTTACTACTGACATAGACAAAATTACCTCAGCAGAAAATGAAAAAGCAATCCTTGGTGGTGCCACTCTTTCTACGTAGAGAGAACCCAATTTTCATGTGTAACATAATGCTATTGGGGTGAATTAGCCTGAAAATGCAAGAGGACTGAGACTTCTGCAAGAAGGTGCAAAAGAGATGCAAAGTACCCAAAGTGCAACCATCTGCGGTGGAGCCACTTTGGATTTTTCACAACCACACTTAGTCACAACATAATGACAACCCAGGTTGAAGCACTCCAATTTACTAACATCATGAGACTACTACAGGAGGACAAATCCTGCAACCCTTCATCTAGCAAAGTATATTTTGCTGGAAGCTGACCCACATAAAAAGCTGAGGATCAACCTTCTCTGATCATTAAAACAGACGCAGACAGATGCTGACACAACAAGCTCCTACCCAGAGCTTGATTCATAAAGGAATGATTTAATTAATATTTCCAATCAAAACCAGCCTTCTTGGTTAAAAAACAAAGCACACACTAATTCCTGATGCTCTTATTTTAAGAGCAATGGTTTTTTACTCAGTTTTGCCTCCAACTCTTCCCAAATGACATAACCAGAACTACAAACAAGTGATGTCCACATAGCAACTTCTACCACAATGACACAACTGATCTAAATTTACACTGACACCACTTTACCTTAAATCAGCTTCTCCCACATGCACAGGCCTTTGCACTAGGTATCCAATTCCTTCAGTCAGCCTTAGCATCATATATAATTAACCTATGCTTGCTGAACTTCCTCATGAGAACTCTTCCAAGAGAAAGAGACGAAGAGCAGACTCAGTGAATTTCCTTTCCTTGAACTGTCCTGGTGGGCATCTTTTGGATCTAGCACAGTCTTGGACAATAATATTTTGTGTTGCTCCATTAACTACTTTGCTTTCAGAATCCGTGCTATTGTTCCCCTTTCTCTTCAAAGCATAAAGTTAGACAGCATTTATTGCCAGTAATTTAGCCCTTCATATTTTGTTACACGCAGCTTGCTTAAATGCTATTAAAAGCATTTCTCAGCCAAAGGCAAAATATCAACACTATCCAAACCAGCAAAATTCTGCCACAGATTCAAGCGACCAAATTGTCACTCTACATACAAACAACAGCGTGCCACTAGAAAACACCAGAAATGCATGAAGAGCATCCCTATTACCTTCTTGCATCAACGCCTGTGACACGCACACATTGGGTTTGCTAACCATGGATCGCTCCCTGGCAGGCAGCAGAAGGGATCCAGCAGAGCCCCACACCGCCAGCCTCACTCACCCAGAAGTAATCCCTGCTCCAGCCGCACAGCCACCGCGTCCCAACAACATCCTCCGGCGAGGAGGGGAGCCGCAAAACTGAACTTTCGCTCCCCAAAGGCGCAGGAGAGCCGCCCTGCACGCCTGCCCGGCCGCTGCCCGAGTTACCGGGGCACAGGAGCAGCGGGAGGCGAGGCGCGCAGCCGGCGGGAGCGCGGGCACCGCGGCTCTGCTGCGCAGCGATGCCGCTCACGGGGCGCACATCGCCGGGCTCTGCTCCCGCACACCGAGCCGCTCCGCACAGCGAGCGCTGCCGAGACTCACTGCCTTGTTTAACCACACCAGTAAACACCAAGTTTAGTGGGGTTTGGGTTGGTCTGGGTTTTTTTTTTTTTAATATTCCGCCGAAACAGCCGTTCATTCAGGCCAACGCCGCCCAGCAGGAGAGCAGCCGCAGCGGCGGAGAGGGTGCCGGGCTGACAGGGTCCCGAGCACAGCCCGGCGCTCCATGCTCCCAAACCGGCCCCGACGCGCCTCGGGCGCGCTTTTGTCTGCGGAGGAGAAGGCACGGATCGCCCGGGCGCTGCCGCCACATCACCGCGCTCACGGGCTGCAGCCCGAAACAGCGCCCGCGCCGCCGCGCGTCCCGCCGGGCAGCGGGAGGAGGTGCCTGGTGCCCCGCGCTGACCCGCTCCGAGTTGCTGCGGGGGCAGCGCGGACGGGCGCGGAAGGCGGCGCGGGGGGAGCGCCGCGCCAGCCGGGACCGCCCGGGCGCAGCCGGCAGCGCGCCCCGCTCCCCTCCCGCCTCTCCCCGCGCCGGACGCGGCAGGCAAGGAACCGACCCCGACCCCCGCCAGCCGCCGGCAGCCCCGCGTTACCTCGGCAGCCTCCCGCTCCCGCCGCCGCCCCGCCAGTGCCGCCGAGAGCGGCGGCGGCAGCCCCGGACCCCCCGCCCCGCCCCGCCCCGCCCCCTGGCGGGGCCGCGGGGGCTCGCGCGCCCCCTTGCCGCGCGCGGGGCCCGGGGGGCGCGGGGCGATTCCCGCCCGCGCGGGCCGTGAGGCGGGAGCGGCACTGAGGGGACAGTGGGACTGAGGGGACAGCGGGGACAGCGGGACAGAGGGGATAGCGGGACTGAAGGGATTGAGGGGACTGCGGGATAGCGGGGGCAGCGGGGACAGCGGGATAGCGGGGATACGGGGGATAGCGGGATCCCTCCGGCGCGCTTCCCGCCCGGAGCTCCGCCGCTGGGGGCAGGTGCGGAGTGGGACGGGACACGGCACCCCGGGCTCGCCCCCTGCTCTCCGGACGCTGCCAGGCGCTTCCCAGATCGAGCGCGGGCACCCCCGGTTGGAGCAGCCGTACGCCCGTCCCTCTTTCCGCCCAGCGCAAGGCACCGGGGCGCGGGATGGGCTTACCCCTCCCGCCGACCGCTCACCTCACGAGTGCTCTGCGTTTGGACTGCTCTGCCCGCAGCCTCTGGATATAGTTGTTCTTCCATCAGACTCCCGGCGCGGCCCCCGTTGGTAACACCTTCGCTGCCGATGTGCCTCCTCTTGCCTTGACGGCTGCAGTGACTCTCCGTGCCTTCTGCAGGTGTGTGTGTCCGACGGGGAGCAGAGCACGCAGTGAGAAACGTTAGGAATTCCTGCTAGGGAAGAAATCCCGCAAGAGGGAGAAAAGGTGTGGTGATGCTCAGATGGGCAACGGGCTCCAAGCCTTCCGTCCCAACAGTACAGGAAGTGTCTGGGCCTTCAGCATCTTCTCAGCTGCTGATCATCTCAGCTTAGAGACTGCAAAATCTTCAGGAGTTAAAACAGACAAAACCACCCTGAATTCAGATTTTTTGACAGCTGTAATGAGCACAAGGAAGAATTATGTAAACAGTATTAAGTGTTAATAAACACATGTCAGTGTTAGGCACTCTTGTGTAGAAATGTTGGTAAAAGCCACAGTGAAAGCTTTAGTCATAACGTCTTTTTAACTTTATGTAGCTGGTGTAATAGGCCCTGTGCACTGCTGTTGCCTCGACGGAAAATCATTACCCAGTAATGGATGAGCCAGTTCGGAAGGAGTGCCACTGGGATACTGCACACTTTCATTCAAAGATGCTATGTATTAGAGGAAGTAGCAGGAGACCTGCCAACTTTCTCAATTTAATTATTAAACTGTCAGTTCCTGACTCCTTGTTTCGACTTCCTGAGGCAACATCTGGCTGTAATAACAAAAATAAATAAATAAAATAAAATTTGATCATTCACTCAGCAGCATTCTCTTTGCAATGTCCTTTTTACAGCAACTTTTATGAAAAGCTCAATATGGGGGATCCAGACCCGGCATCTCTCTGAAGTCTCCAAAAGCAAAGACAAGAACAGTTTCAGCTGTGATCCTCAAGGCAAAGATGTGCAGAAGGCTATATCATATACTTGAGCCTTTTTTCAACGAGTCTGGTGGTGTGTGTTTTAATCTTCCTAATCCTTCTTTTATTCATAAGAACATCAGCGGGTTTTTTTCACTGCATGAATCTGCATGATATGACTCTGGGAGATTAAAAAAACCTCTTTTGCGAGCCAAGAATTTTTGCATTTTCATCAAACATTGCTTCAAAAGGGTAAAGTTAGTTTCAGGAAGAAAAAAAACATAAAGGGTATCAGATTTAAATGCTACCAAATGTGAGCAAAACACTGAAGAGAAGTTTTGAAATATCTGAGACTGTGTCTTCACGTGCCCCCTGGATCTGTTTCATATGATGTGACAGCTTCAGCTCACAATTCGTTATGGCAGTGGCTTTTGGAACTGAATGCCTCTTTTTTTCATATCCTCACTCAAACACACGCACACGCTTACGAAAATATGGATCTATATATGTACACATGCACACGGAGAGACAAATACAGAGTGACTCAGCTCTGCATTCTACTTGCTTAATCAGTTTCAAAGCTTCAGCACTGTTCCTCTGCCTTATTTAAAATGCCTAAGGCCACCTTTCCCACGTTGCTTATTTCAGCACTGGGGTACAGAGCCTTTGACAAAGCTGGGCCATCTACCCTGCCTTCTGCGGGTCACCCTCTCCTAAAAGCCTTTCTGCAGGTCAGGAGGTCAGCCCTTCCATTAATCACACGGCAGCTTGGGATTCAGCATTCACCCTGCACACTGGTCCTAGGGAATCCTCAGAGACCTTTCTGCCTGGTGGTCACTTGGGGCTAAGGAAGGAGATCAAGATCTGGAGGCAGAGGTCATGCAAGCCCAAACTGCAGAGAGATGGTGTCAGGAATGCTGTGGGGTGACCACCATCGCCCAAGCACTGTACAGTGATTTTGTCTGCCCCATGCCATGGACAGATAAGAGCTGTAGCAGCTCTGCTGGTGAGTACTGGTCAGGCGAGTATGGCAGCAGTGCCTAATTCAGTGCCTCCATGTATAACTCTTTCCCTAGTGCTCCCAGAGAAAGCACTCCTGGTTTTCTCCCTTCCATCAAGAAGTCAGGTAGACAGATCAGGAGAGTCTGAAGTCAATGTTGCTGTCTTTTGGGGTTCTGTCAGATTTTTTACATTAGGTACTTGGTCGTCTTTCTCAGAAGTTTCCTTCTTCTCATAGCTTGGAGGAACTTCTGGAACATTTTATTGATTTCTTAGCTGCTCTCCACTGGAACTCCTCATAATTCCTTGCTTCCTAAGGCTTCCTTGGGTTCTTTTTCTTTTGTATCCCCAGTTCAAGCAGCAGAAAAGCTAACTATCCTGTTAAGTAGGGCAGCCTTTCTTAAATCGTCGAAAGAACTCTGGATAATCCTTTCATACCTGTCTCCCATCTTCAAGTGAAATGACTATGCCTCTTAAGTTGTCATAGGATGGAACTGAATACTTATATAAATTCTATTCAAGACTCTCCTGTTTTCCCTACAGTTCATGACAGATCAGTCAGACTCTTCCTTTAGACTGTAAAGAAGAAAGAAAATAGAGAGAGGGGAGAGTGTTCAAAGTGGATTTTCTGGTCAAATTCTATTTAACATTTTTTCTACTATTTGCCAATTCCCAGGCCTATGGTTTAGAATTATTTTTTAAAAGCCACCTGGGGTTTAAAAAAAAAAAGGAAACAAATCCTCAAAACAAAATGTTTCAAAATGCTCTGGACCAAAGCAATGTCCCCCAAGACAGCAAAGACTATCCTGTGACCAGATGCAGCCTTGAAAACTTCTGTAGGAAGTGGAATTTATACTATAGGCAGGAAAATTTGTACTTCTGTACATTAAGGAGTCTATAATCAATTTCCCTAGCTTTTGCTCAGGAGATCCCGTGACTACTTCTGTACATAATACAAATTCAGAAGTAAAGAGGAAACTATGCAAAAAAAGAGCAAATCCTTCATGAAAAGAAGGTCAAAGAACAGTTTAACACAGAGAATTTCACAATCTGTTGGAGAAGGTCAATACATGATGGATAAGACTACACCAGATGTATTTGTATATTTACAAATGTGAAAGCAGAAATTAAAGTCTTATTAAAAGTAGCAGCTGTTAATTGCCAGCCTCACATATAGACACAGGCTTGGAGAGACTGTTAATTAACTGAGTGAAAAAGTAGAGGAATTTCAGCTCTGAGTTACTTGTCATGGCCTTAAGAATTTTGGTGAGAGACTCTGATTCCCAGGTGGATCCTGAGCTGGATAATATTTGTTGGCTATACGGAGGCAATGATGTCTATCTGAAACAGAATTGCCCATCCATAAGGATGTGCTGATCCACTAGGGTCAGCATCAGCAACTATTAAAGCAGGCTGACATAAAGAGCCTCCCAGATATCTGTTTTCATATAGTCTGGAGACATCAGCTCGTATAAAACTGCAAAATATTTGAGACTCAGAATGTAAAATTGCTTTCCTTAATGAAAAGCTTCCTTTACTGAAGGGGAGAAAAAAATATCCTTCAGGATTTGAATACCAGCTAGCAGACAAGAAATCCAGAATCCCACTAAGTATGGAGCACACTTACATGAACATTTGCAACAGCCAGCACTTAGCTAAGGACATGATAAAAATCCCAAGGTGTTAATAATAACAACAACTCAATCCCTAGCAATATTCATAGGTTGTTGATTGGGGTTTTTTTTCTGCAAGATACTGGCAGGAAGGAATATGGAGTCTGTACACAAAATTTAGAGAATTAATTTTGTGTCTTCTATGTTTACTAGGTTACAGAGATGATATTTTACCTTTAGAGATGAAAAATAAAGCTGTGCTGCACTCAGACCATCATGCAATAATAACTGATGGTGGCAGCTGAGATTATGGGAGCATCTGCAGCTACAAATACTCATCTGGGACTCCTTTAGGCTTCTGTGTATCATCTGGTCTTCTATTATCTCCTTGGGAATTAAACTAAGCAACACATGGGTGCCATGATTTCTGAATGCTTGATAAAGGAAGTAAAAAATAAAGCTAATGAAAAATCCAGCCAGTATAACTGATACTGTAAAACCACCTTTACTAGCTCGGTAATGACTTAAGAAGGGCATGCATAAAAGACAAAGAGCAAAGGCGTTAGAACAGCTAACCCATTTGTTACCTGACCGTTCTCTTCAATGGTAATGAGAAGATTGGGAGATAATTTGGTGCATTGTGTTTAAAGAACAGCTCTTCGAGGTTGTCCCCGGGATGGATTGCCAGGGAGTATCGGGTTGCAAGTGTATGGTAAGACAATATGAAGAACATGGGAGGAGCGTTTGGTGGAGTAAAAAAAGGT
Source organism: Ammospiza caudacuta (assembly GCF_027887145.1). Taxonomy (NCBI): domain Eukaryota; kingdom Metazoa; phylum Chordata; class Aves; order Passeriformes; family Passerellidae; genus Ammospiza; species Ammospiza caudacuta. Next base: position 39,392,606 of record NC_080593.1, on the reverse strand, counting down.
TGTAAAGGTCTCTTAGGATGTAAGGTTGCAGAAAGGAAACTAGTTTGTACGAAATCATGTCACCTTGGCATATAATGAGTGACAACGAGGTGGAACCCTGATTACAAGGAAAAAGTGTACGACAGAAAAATTGTTACAAATACAGAGGTAAACAAAGAGATCTGGCTAAAGTACTTCGTGTACTTAGCTAACAAGGAGAAACAGCTTGGGTGGAGAAAAAAGAAAAATGTAACTTATGGAAAGACAGAGGTCTAACTCGAGCTGTGTTGGTATTTCTGGATTTGTTTTATACATTTATGATAATGTGTAATCCCTCCAAGATTTCTGCTAATCTTCTCTTGGTGGAAATTATTAATCTAGTAGCAGATCAGTGTTATTTGAGGGGCTGAAATTAACAGGGAACCCAAGTATTTGACTGTGGAAGTGAAGTATTTCAGTCTCGCAAAGGTCCTTACAGCTCATCACGGTCAGTACAGAATTCACAGAACACATGGATTACTCTGCCTGCTGCTTTACAAAGCACTAGCAGAAAGACGTTACCAGAAATAATGAGTGGAAATGAGTCTTGCTGCTAGCATGTAACAGCAAAGTGAGCTTCATGAGAGGATTTGGAACCCAGCCACCAAGGGATGAAGGAGTGGGGACAGTTGCACATGTGCTGGTGAAACATTGCATGGCAGTCTGGTCCTGTAGGCTGCGTGTTCCGGCAGAGGAATCCGAATGGCTGCCATAAGTCAAAGCTTTAGACATCTTCAGACAAGCATGAGCTAGTGTCTGTCCTGCAAGTAATGGAGGGGATGCACTCTGTAAATCACACCAGTGATCCGAGCTTAGAGTTCTGATCAGAGAAGAACAACAAATCTGTGTTACAAAGGTCCCTGTGTCATCTTTTTAAGTAATACCACTCAGCCCTCAACAATCCAATACCGTTCTGATAAAATTATTTTTGGATTCATGCTTCCTGAGATACTTTCCTATTTGTCAAAAACTAGCAAAGACTTCTGCTCCTGCACAGGTGCCAGATGCAAAGGACTTTTATGTCAGGGACCTAGGTTAATATTTCAAAAATCATACCGATATACGAGTCGAATGCAAGCATGCCAAACATAGGATTTAAAAAAAAAAAAGGAAGGACAATAATAATAGTTACAATGCTGCAACCAAATAATGGAAGACTGAATCAAGAGGAGAACTTAAAAAAATTGAAGTTTTCAGCATAGCACATGCCCAGCTACTGGGTCTGGCCCATAAGTTACATACTCTCTCTTGCTCTATAATTGTAGTCCATCTACAAATTTCATAGTCTTGGTAGATGGTAAGCTTCCTGGTTTTCTAGAAGTTTTTACAATATTTGAATTTGTGTTGCTGGTTAGAATTCTTGTAAAATTCAAGAGATAAAAAGCTGTAATAATCACTGCAAGTGGTCACAGGGAGATATGTGTGTCAATAAATATGTCATTTTTAAGTGTGTATATATATATATATATATATAAAAATTTCTACCAGCACATATAGAAGTTCTTGTCTGCAGTGTCTTAACATACTTGTCCCTGGCTCTGCTTTCTGAATTTAGTCTCTAGGGCAGATGTTCAGTCCTACAATTACTTCTAAAATGACATTTCTATCTGTAGTCCTAAGTAAATAGTGTGGAGTATAATAGGGAAGGACAGTTTTAGGTGACTTATTCTAACAGTTGCTTCTTACATTCTTTTACAAATTGGTTGCTGCATGGATGCATATATTGCACCTACCTTCATCAGCATCTTACACATCAGCAACAAATATCTCATGGAATAGGGAATCAAGAGTGGCAATTGAACCCACTGTTCAATTCAACCCACTGTTGGAGAACCTATTGTTCTCCAATCCTTGACATGTTGCAAGTGAGTGGCATGGCTGAGGGAAAGATTAACAGGTAAAGATACCACAGGTCCCTTGCTGCTGTGAGTTGTTGGTTCATTACAGGATCTGCTCTGGGTTTGTAAGCAATCCTGCAAGCACTGCTGAGCCACAGGGTACAATTCATTGACTGAAACCTAGGATTCCAACCTCCTTCTGGAGAGGTGTCTGAGGATTAGGAAAGATACCCTAGGGCATCTCATATTGTCACTCAACACTTCAGTAAGCCTTTAAAGTCTCCAACTTGGAGTAAATTTTTAAACAAAATATCTAGATGCACTCCAGCCTTCTTTTTCAGAGAGTCACATTGAATCTTAAGTATTTCATTCTTTTCTGCTTATCTGGAAATAATTATCTCCAAAACAATACAAACAAGTTAGCAAACAAACAATACCACTAGGGTATTTGTAATTGAGACCTTAGGCATAATTGTTTATCTGTGGAGGATAAAACACAGCTATTTATCTATGTTAACCTTTGACTACTTTCTTAGTCACATGGAACAGCTTATTAAACCAGAAAGGGTGGTGCATAGAGGTAATAGCTACTCTGAGGAGGTTTGCAAAATCACTCTGTCACTGTTTCATTCAGCCCGATGAGGTCAGAGCCTTCTAATTAAATTCAGTGAGTTCAGCCTTCAGTCTGCACCCTCAGTTGTCATAAACACGGTTGATATTTGTTATTATTTATGCTGTATTAATTCTCCCAGGGTGTTTGGGGTTTGTGCATATACAGGAAGAAACAGACTTATAGCTATGGGGATAATATGTGCCTTCCTAACTCCAGAAAATATCCCCCTGACCACTAGGCTTGGTAAGAGTTACTGACTTTCATCCACTGCTCATATCTGACTGTAATTTGCTGTGGAGTGTTCTGCTATAGCTTTCTATAAGGACTAATATGAAAATTGCATTGAATCATATTCAGAAATGAAAATAAAGGGGGAAGGAATGGGCGCCAACAGCTCCACAGGCTCAGCTGGAAGAAGCACCCCACCTCTCCCGGCTGGCAGGCCCAGTGCAGTGAGAGCTCCCTCTTCCGTTGCAGATAATTGTCATCATCGGGCATGCTGTCATTTTAACCCCAACATCTGGTTACCTGGTAGATTTTGTCATTGCCCTACTTAACTTACGTTTCCATTTTAAATTTACATTATTCTTTTACTGTTTGCTATTGTTTTCCTCTGTGCCATTGCTTGGGCTTTCTGCTGATTAACACAAAAATCAATATCTCTTCTACAGAAAAAGATCTGAATAAGCTGAGTGCAATAATACAATCATCAGGGCACAATTTAAAGTAAAACAAAGCAAAACAAAAGAGGAATGTACAACATATTCAGAACAGCCTTCTCTGTGGCCAGTTGTAAGAAGGCATCTTTGGCATTTACGATCTTGGTGAAAGTTAGTTTAAAATGTCATCAGTAAACCTGGAATATACTTGGAACAATTAATAATACACAAGATTTTTTTTAGTTAAGGAATTTATTTACTTCTTTCATCTCAATATGCTTCCAAGGTGAGTGTGAAACTTGTTTATCTGACAAGGTCCAAGCATAAGAAGGAATTTTTAAGACTTGGCTTTCAAATGCAATAGAAAATAATTTCAAGAAGAACTATTTATGTTGGACATTGTGTTACTATCTCCCAATAATCTGCCTCCTTCTGTGTTGTTATCTCCTTCTTTTCCCCCAACTAACTGGTTCTTCAGCATAAGTCTTTAGGGAAAGAAGAGTCACTTGCTAAATCCTTTCACAGCCCATAGCACAGAAGGGTCCTGACCTGAATGGTCTTTGGCCCTCGAATATTTTACGAGAATTTGTGACTTATTTTTCTTGTTTACAATATATAATGGAAAACTTCCATTGTTCTCATGTTGTATTGAAGGTTATTTTTTATTCCAGTTAAATATGTCTTGGTTGCTCTCAGAGTGCCAGATTCTCTGAGATACGTCAGATTCTGCAAAACAATCGTGACACAGATTACACAGTATGCTAATGGTTGTGTTACAGTAAGACGTGAGGAAATAGTGCACTACTTTAAAGTCTTACAGTGACAGCACAAATGACACACCATGATTTTGTTTTTGTTTGGACTCTGCTGGCTAGCAAATGTCTGGAACAAAAACTCTGGGTTTGTCTACAGGCAGTTACAGTACTACCATCAGTATATGCTCTTGTGTGTTTGCCTTCCTTCAACTCTGACCAAGGATGAGTGAGCACCATTTTGAATACAAAGGCACTTCAATTTTCATGCTTATTCAATCCTGGGCCTCTGCTGAGACTATGCTAGTAAAAATGCCACATATAAAAATGGTTTTATGATACATGTTTGTCCTCAAAAAGTCCGGCTGCAATAGTAACCGATGTGTCTGATGATAGAGCATACTTGCGTGTTAGAGTGAGAGAGTGTATGTATTTTCAGGAAGATTCAAACAAAATAATGGGGACAAACACATTATTTGAATATTTTTCCTTTTATATTTGAAAATTCTGGACAGTGAAACCATCAATTTCTCTGCTTGCCACTATGTGTTTTGAGTCTAAGCAGCCACAAAATTCTCTGACCACTGAGATGACCAAATTCCTTCCTGAGTGTAGGAGTTCAAGTCAACTCCACTGTCTTATATTTTTACATCCACAAATTTATAAAAAATGCTGTATTTTTCTTATAATAGTATTGCCTTCTCCATTTGGTTTTATTCTTCACCAGTGAAAATGCCTTCAGAATTTCTTACAAGTGATATGCTGTAACATATGGTAAGATTTCAGAAGTTTATGTCCTAAATTTCCAGGCAGGGAGGCAAGCAACATAATAGTCATGAGTGTTTCAGGAAACAGATCTTGACCACACTGGATATTTAAGGTTTCATTGCATCTAAAAAAACAAAGAACTAAAAAGAAGTCCTCCTCCTTTTCAAGTTTCACATTTCAATTTACAGCTATAGAAGTCAAATTTAGTTCCATTTTCTCCACATATAAACCTGGCATGGCAGTGTTATCCTTTTTGCTGGTTCTCCTTCCACATTAACCTTTTAATTCAGTGGTTATCTTCAATTAAATTTGTGAAAAGTCTCAAAGATGTAAGTTTGTTACAAGTTCTGTGAATTTAATGACTAGCTGGAGAACAGAGACTTCGCTGTTGGTGCTGCTGAGGAAAAGAAATTCTGTCATGTGGGATTTGGTGTTTGGTAGCACATGGGCCCATGACCTGGCTGCCCACTCAGCAACTGCCACCCAGTCCTGCCAGACTTTTCTCCACCTGGAGGCAAAAATAAAGTATAAAAGGGTGACACAGGAGGGAGCTGATGGTCTGGTGGATACATCAGGGAGGTTTTGCAGGAGGTGAGTTAATGATCTGAAAAGAACAAGGGCAGTAAGATAAGGAAGAGGCAATGACAGATACAACAGCAGAGGGATTATGAAAGAGGAAAGCCAGCTAGCAGAGGTGATTTTGGAGAAGATGTAGGACGCTAGTGTATAGGAAGCAAGGCTGTCTTTACAACCTGCTTACTGTAAATGTAATTGCTTGTAGACAATAGGAGACAATAATTGTAAATTACAAAATGTAGTGCATAAACTGTAATTTATATATAATATGAGACAATATCCTCACTGTTAACAGGCTTGAAGTTTAATATCTTACTAGATTATCATGCCAATAACGAAGTTTCGTTATTTAAAAGAGATACATTATAGGAAAAAAAATCATAGCAGCAGTATTCAAGTACTCATCCACAAGTACTTTCCCATGTTTCCAAGCTGTTGGTTGTTTTAGAAGGAAATATAATTACATTAAATACTTCCCTGTGTTCAAAAACTGAAATAGCTTGGCTTTCCACAAGATTATTAGCCTGCAGTAAACATGGGTGAGGTGCTCAGTGTAAACACAACTGAAACAGAATGGTCAACACTATCTCATTAAAATGAAGACTGCACAGCACAAAACACTGAAAGACATTTCTCTGTTATATAAACTATTGAAGAATATTCATTTACCCATAGCTCTAAACCAATGGTATAAATTTGGTTAGAGTACCTAGATTTCCCTTACTCTAGTTCAAGATAAATACTTTGCCTCCTCAAAACTAATCAATTTTACCAGTGGGACTGGATCCTTTTACCAGTAACATGCTGGCAGCTCTGAGGAACAGCGCACTACATTCAGACCTAAGGGACCCTGTGTATATACAGCGCTGTCACAGAGAATACCTGACTCTCATTTCCCTGCACCCCATCTTGCTTGCTGGTTTTTTATCTAAGCAACATCATATTTAGGCCAAGTATTACAAAAAGGGTCTTGATCCGAAGCATGGTCAGGCGCTGGAAGAGGCTCCACAGAGAAGGGGTCACAGCACCAAGCCTGACAGAGCTCAGGAAATGTTTGGACAAAACTCTTGGGCACGTGGGTGACTCTTGGGGCTGTCCTGGGCAGGGTCAGGAGCTGGACTTCAATGATCCTTGTGGATCCCTTCTAACTCAGGGTATTGTGTGATATTTGCTAAAGGAATCCAGAAGAAGGATATTTCATTAAATGTAGGAGAGCTGTGGTCAACAGAATCTAAATTGAACATCCACTGGGAATCCAAGATACACAGGTCCCAAATAAAATGAAGAACTTCCATTCCAATGTAATTTCCAAGGCAATATGGCCCAGTGAATGCTGGTCATTTACCAGAATGTCAGGAAGAAAAATTAGATGTGTAGGTGAGCACCTGATAAGGAGTCTAGACACATGATGGCTTTCTCCATCAAGAGGGATTCAAAAAGTTACAACAAAGCAGTTAAATTTTTTCTTATTCAGAAGACAGTGGTGAATATTCCGGGATATTCTTGCTGAATGCCAGCCCACAGATCCCCTCTGGAAACCAGTAGCTGTAAGAAAATAAAGGTATTCATAAAAATAGGTAAGGAGAGAACAGGAACTTGAGCTGTTGATGTGCAGTTAATCTCAAAAAGACACAGAAACAGAAATAAATCTCATGGAGAAATGGAAAATACTTTTCCTCCTGAAAAATGGTGCTAGCAATAGAAAAGTTATGTGAACAAATAATGTACGTTAGACAGTGGAAAAAACAAAGATATTTGGGAGAAAGAAACACTTCCTTTAAACCTTGTGCTCATTTTTTCTTATGTATTTTTAATATGAGAACAATAAAAATTACATTGCCCAGTCAATGCAGGTAACATTTTCCTAGAATACAGTAGAGTAGAATTTGTGCTCATATCTGTCTTAAAGAAAGGCTGTGTTAAGGAACTTGCTGTATAATAAAGAAATTTACTTTATGGTTAGACAGAAAATACATGTTGTACAGGGACATTTTATACTATGTATACCATTTTGGTTCTCAGAATGTAAGTCTTGCACTGGACCTCATGCAAAAGAATAAATTCAGAGCATTTCCTAGTCACCACAATAAGGATGTATTTAAAATGTAGGTACAAATTCATGCATTTTGAAGTATGTCTGTGGAGCCAGAGTGAGGTAGGCTTACAGCAATATTCAGCTAAACTCACTTTAAATGCCTCTTTTTATCAGTGACCTTTCCTTTAGAATTTCTGTGATAACACTTGGGGATATCACATTAAGTTTCTTAGTATAAAATTGAGCAGTGAACAGACTTTTAGAAAGATTATGGTGCTAGAGGGATATTTAATGGTGAAATCACTTACTGTAGTACTCATTTCTGAGAGCAAAGGTCTGAAGTGAAATGAATTTGGTGATCTTTGATTAGTCCTCGTTGGGCAGAGGTCCATGTCTGAAGTCAGCTATGTGTATAATTAGGTATAATTTTTACATCTGTTCAATAGAGGTTAATTGAACTATCATAATAATTGAATTCCAGTACTTCTGATTTTTTCTATTCCAAGTGTTCCTGTGAGATCAAAGCCAAGTATTCATCATCCAACACATTTGTAGGAAATTCCTGTTGCATTCAGTATTTGGTTTGTGGGTTAATGCAGGGCATTGGCATTTTTCAAACGTCTAAGCACAAATACAGATCCAAGCTTTCAAAATAAACAAGCGAAAGAAAGAATAAAATGCATGCTACACATAAATTCATTCTATACTGAAAATGTCTCATAACTTAAAGAAACAGTCAAAAGCATATAGGTTAGCAACAGACAAATTGACAAAGCTGGAAAAATCTAATAATCCTACTCATGTATTTTGCAAAGTTTTCACTCTTCTTGTTGGTGGCATTTTAGATTCAGTTTGTATTACTCATATTCAGTAAGTAAACACTTTGCATTAACATTGAGCCTGAAATAATACAGCTTTATTTTTTCCTAGAGTCGCAGGTGTGCAAACACATGACAAAAGCATATGCATGAATGCTGTGTGATGTGAGCAGTTACACATATTTTACAAGGTTACTGTTCACTCATTCAGAAAACTAACAGGGTTTTTTTTTACTGTTTTCTTATGAGAAAAAAATAGGCACCGTGATGAACAGCATCCAATTATACATTCATCTGGGATTCAACATTATTGGATTATTTTTGGCTCACTACACTTGTCAGACCTACTCTTTAATTTTTTAAGGAAACCTTCTCATTTACTGACTTCAGCATTTATGAAGAATACAGACTTATGATATTGAAGTTCTCTGACCATTCAAATAGGCAAGGTACTGACAAGGTTTTCTTTTACAGAACAGGAAGGAAAGGTATTGTCCATACCCATTTAACAACAGGCTTCTCAGTGAGGACTGTCCACAGAGGTGTCAGAGATGATCAAGGAGTGCAATTTCACCAGAGCTACTTCAGAAATTTAGACAGCATATGAAAAATCATAAAAATTAAAAATATTCCATCTGAAAGTAAACTTTTAAAAAAAATTAAATACTGCCGTATTGTCTCAAGGGCTTTATGAACATTAAGGTTGAATGACCCTGATCTGTCAGCTTACTGGACTACTTCTCTCACGGTACACAGGTTTGATATTAGCAATGTCTCACTTTGACGTAGCATGGGAGTTGTGGGAGTTACTGTCTCTCTGGGGAGTCCAGATATAGTGGAAAATAGAGGTGAGGCACAAATATATCACAACTATTAAATTAAAAATTCAATTTTTTATTTCATAATCCTCTCAAACTATTGAGCTTTTTGCTGGTGAATTACTTCTTTTTTAACTAAAAGTATAAGGTTCTAAAGGAAGGTTGGCTATCAATCCAGTTTTCTTTTAGCTACCAAATAATTTTCTGAAGAAAGTTTCATTGAATGTTGTCCCTATTAGACAAGGACCAGTGTTACTACCCAAACCAATCCAAGTCTGTAAGTGGTTGTCTCATGAACTTTTAGAGTCAGTCAGGCTGGTAGACTGGTTGCAGTGGTGTTTCTGTTTTAACAACTGGAGTCAAGAACAGTGCAGAGTTTCAACAGTGCAGAGAATGCAGGACTGATCCCTACAAACACACTTAACCTTTTTTGCAACTAAATCCCATAAACCAACTTTAGTGGTGCAATGAAGTTCATTGTCTGCTAAGTCATTGTGAATCATAAAGTCCCCATTTGTGTGGTATAAATCAACATAACTATTCAACAATTAAATCTACAATGAATATATTTTTTAAATTGCCAAGCATTATGTTTCATTTTACAAGCTTGCACATGCATTCTTTACAACCTACTGTCGTGTAATGCTTTATAAATGATACTTGATAAACAACAGCTGTATAATCTTGGAAATATTCATCAAGAGGCACATATATCCATGGTAAATCACTTTTGACTTGTACAATGCTGGTGGCTGGCATATATTCTCCTAACTGCTTGCACGTGGAACATAATAAGACATGGCACTATACTTCTGTGAGACAAAAATACATTCAGAGAACATACTAGGGTATCAACTGCAAGCAAGAATGAAAAATATTTGTCAAGTGCACAGTTGCAAAGTGTAAATCTCACAGTAGATGCTATATTTATGCAACACCACTATGCATGTTTTGCATAATAATGCAAAATAACATCTATTTTCAAATTGGGCTTCATTGCACTAATTTTCACAGTTTATTGGCACTGAATAATAAAGCTTAGGGAAGATGTGATATCAGGGATTGGCTTTGCTCTCCCATAAATTAAGCCAAGCTGCAGCTCCTGTATTTCTCTCAGCTGTTAGAGTTCTACTAATTCCCTAGATTATGTCATAGTTTATTTCCTATCTGTTATACACATTTCAACTTTCAGAAAAGTCCTTGGGAGGCAGAATATAAAATAAAAGGGTTCGGGTATACTTTCAGATGCTTCTCTGTGACTTCTGCAGAGCCAGATACAGCAGTTCATATGTCAGTGAGTTTTGGGGAGGAAGAGATAAGGAGAGAAGAACATCATTCACATGCTGATGGCAACTGGGTACTGATGCTGTACACAGCAGTGGGACTAAAGAATTGAAGTGCTCTGTGATTGCTACCTTTGGGCTCTGTGCTGAATTGAATTGCTCGTTATAGCAGCCTCCAGCTTTATTGAGGCTGCGCAGTTTCTATTTAACATTTACACTATAAGGTTACAAGTATTGTTCAAGAAGGACCATTTATCTTTTGTTTAGTATCTTCTGAGGAAGCCAAAGTCTGAGGTACAAACTGTGTCTACTCCACTCACGCAGCAATTCCCATGACATGGGCTATGCTTATTTTTAAAAATCATGGATAGGATTCTCCTCACCTAATCTAGCAAAACACGCCCAATGTAAACCCCTCAGCTAGGCTTCCTCTAATACCCAATGGAGAAAAGCAGACCAATTAATCCCATCCTAAATACTACCTGAGAAAAGAGGATGAACCTCCCTGTGGAGGGCGTACAGACTCTAGAGGCAGCCTAAAAGGTTTCCTTAGAGTAGAAATACTTTTTTTTTATAGGGTAGTGTGAAGTGAGATGAGTGCAGCCAGCTGTGTCCCTTTTAGTGTCTGTGCAGCAGCCATCCCCCCAGCACAGCTGCCCTTAGCTACAGAGCACATGGGGGTTGTGTGCATGTGGCACAATTTACCCCAGCTGTGCAAGTGAGATTTCATTCAGGGAAGTAGCTTAGTTTACCTGATCTGCTGTGTCTGCCTAAAATTAAGACCTTGATTCATGAGTGTGTAAATAGCTTTCATATGTGTTACACGGAGCAGTAGAAAACCTTTTTTTCCATCATAACTTGACAGGATCTGGAGTTGTTTGAGGAAGATGTTGCTTGAACAGGCTTTCTACTGGTTGTTTGTATCCATGATACACATTAGAGGAATTTGCTGTCTCTGCTGTTCTGCATTTGTGTCTGTGTTAAGCCAAAATATCTCAGGTTTTTGACAGAAGTTGGCAGGGTCTCTTTATATCCTTGTATCTCCACTATGGAAAGAGGAAAAGCTGGAGCATATCTTTTATTCACTTATAGAGGCATAACTTAGGCAGGAGCTCTCAAGAAAGGAGGTGCTGCACAGGAAGTCTCCTGGCAGTCTAATTAAAGGATGACCTTTGGGATGAGGGGAAAATTGCATACTTCTGAAACAAATGCTAGAAAACTAAGGAATTTTGCTCCTTTCTCAAGTTTGAATTTGGAAATATAAGTCACACAAGACAACAAATTTCTCATCTTCCTTTCTTGCTCACTAGAAGTTCTTATTAGGAAGCATAGAAAGTACATATTCTTTGCCCTTTTTTTAGGAACTTTGAGGAGTTTCTATTGAGGAACTCAAATAAATTTATTGGCACATTCATCTGTTGTGTTGGCATCTCTGGTTTTATCTGTGCATTGTGTCTATGTCTGTTTGTGAACAGATACGTGTCCCTCCAACCTATTTAGACCTTTTTAAACCTTTTTAAACAATGTGCTCATCAATAGTTTTTCTTCTTTTCAACATTTCTGTAGAAACAAAGACCGGATATATTAAGCCAAATCCAAGAGCAGAAGAGATCTTACTGGTCTACATTTCTGTATAAGTGAGAGCAAGTAGTAAAAGTAAAAAAAAAAGTTTAAAAGTTTCTTCAGTTAGGCACAGGCTAAATTTACATTTTGAAAGCAGCAGAGTGAATACTTATGAGTTAAAGTTGTATTTCAGCTCACTATTAAAGTCACCCTGCTAACGACACAGAACAAAAAAGCTTTACAGTGTATAGTACTGCTGATTAATTCTTAACTATAGAAAACCTTGCCTTCCTGGTGACATGAAGGTTTCCAACAGAAGGCAAAGACAGGTACTTATGAAACAAAACATGTAGAGGCATCTTTTTCCCTTCTATTCTATTCCAGGTTTTGTTCGTTGTTTGGATTTCCTGAAACAGAGGCAACATCTGTAGAATTGTGTTTAAATTCATTAATGAGCCTCTTCCCCAGGCACTCATCTAATCCTTTTCTTGATTCATTTTAATTTTGGTCTCCACCCTGAAGCAATGAGTTCCACAGTTATATGATGTATAAAAGCATTTTCTTTTGTTTGCTTTAAAACTGCTGTTATCTGAATGTGCTCCATTTCTTAATGTGATGAAAAACAGTGAATAACAATTCACTACCTACACTCCTGAAATAATTTTTTGCTTTTTAAATGTCTGCCATGTTTTTAACATAAAATGTGCTGTTGGCTTTTTTGCCAAGATTATTGCCATCTTTACCTCTGTTTAGTTCTACTGAAAGGCTTTTGAAACAGGGTAATTGGACTTGTATGCAGCATCAAATGTGTTACACATATGAGTTTTATTAAGTTGTTTTCTGTTTTGCTCTCAGTTCCTTTCCTAAGAAATCCTAACACTGTAGTTGGCACCAGTTATGCCATCACCTTGAAGATTATCTTATAGAATGAACCCCAGTAACCCTGGATTCTCTGTCCAGGATAGCAATAGTTCATTCAGAGCCCATTCTTTTAGTATTCAAGACTGATTTACTCCAAATGCATTATCCTGCACCTATTGATAATGAGCTTTATTTGCCGTTTTACTTCACTGCTCTTTCCAGTGAGCTCTGGAAGTCCCTGCTGTCTTACACCTCAGAAAGTCCCTCTGCCAGGTAGCACAGGAGAATGATGAGTTATACAGATCCAACTACAGATATTTAGGGAACTTGCTGGTTGAGAAAGTTGACCATTTACAGCTATTCTTTGTCATCTGCCTTTAAGTCATTGCTAATCCTTGGCAGCAGCTTCCTGTTAGCCCCATGGTAATTTATTTTGTAGAAACCTTTAATGAAGAAATACATCAAAAGCTTTTTAAAACCCCAAGTACTCTAAAGCAATAGGATTGCTGTAATCCACATGCTTGTTGAGAGTTTTAAAAAATTCAAATACATTTGTAAGAAATATCTTCCCTCACTAGAGCAGTGTATTGTGCAATATACTCTGTTTGTCCAGATGTCTATTAATCTCATCCTATATTACAGTCTGACCATTTTGCCTGTACAGAAAGCAGACTTGCAGTCTAAGGATCCGAGGTCTCTCTGGAGTCCTTCATAAAGATTGGTGTCACATTTCCCACCTTCTGTTCCTCTGGCAATAGGTTAGACACCACTGTTAGTAGTTTAGTGATTTTATATTTGGGCTCTGTTATAAATCTTCAGTGAATACCATCTGTTCCTGGAGATTTCTTACTGCTCAGTGTGTCAATTTGCTCTAAAGCCTTTTCTATTGACACTTGAATTTGAGCCAATTCCTCAGCCTTATCTCCCATAAGGAATGACTGATATCAGGACCTCATTCTCTTCTGTAATGAACACGATGCAATAAATTAATATAGCTTTCCAGCAATAGCCTCATCTTCCTGAGCATTCTTTTCATACCTTGATTGCCTATTGGTCCCATCTGAATCTCTGCCAGGCTTTCTGGTAATGGTATGTTTGAAAAAAGTTTTATTAATAGGTTACCTGTCCTTACTGTTACTCCTTCAAATCCCTTCTGGCCTGTCATACAGCATCTCTGTATTCGGCATTCTGCCATTTATACTCCTTTCTCTTCTGTTTGTTTGGATGCAGCTCTCAATCTTTACTTCTGACAGCTTTCTCTGCTTTAGTATTTAACATAGGCCAGGTGATTTTTTGTTTCTATATTTTTAATGATTGCATATATTTTCTCTGTATCTCTAATATAGAACCTGTCTAAATTGTCTTCCTGAAAGTGTTTTACTCCTCTGATGGCTGCTTTTCATTTTTATTTCACTCTTTCACCATTTTATATTGTTTCTATTTTTAAAGGTTTTGGTATTGTGGCACATTTGGGACCTTTCCCCTTGCAATAATGAGGATAATGATTGTGGTCACTATTAGGGGGTTCTGTATGAGTAGATATCTGTTCCCTGCGTAGCTGCTTCATAAACCAGTCATCTCTGATACCAAAAAATGTTCTCTCAGAAACAAGCATGCCTAGAAATAACATTTTTTAGATAAATTAATTTGTTTTCAGAAAGTCTACTTTCATTTGCAATAGAAAAACAGTTACTGGGGAGGAAAAAATGCTACCCAGATTTAGACCTTTTCTACCTAAATTTACAATAAATTTATATGATGTGGATCATACTATCTGCTACATAAGTACAACATTTCAATTGTTGCAAATTTTACTTTTTCCTTAGCCCAGTGTAAGTCTGATAATTTCAGTGGATCTGCTTTTCCGATTTATACTGAAGTCGAAGTAAGATCAGGTCTTAAATTTGCAGATGCACCTAAAAGGGATACTATAATTTGTAATAGTTGCAGACATATGCACTATGTGGTCATTTTCAATCAAGCTTTTATTCCCTCTGCTTTCTTTCTTCATAATTGTTTTAAATTGATGGCTTACATGATGTATTTTCCAGTGAAATTACCAATGAGACTCGAGAACTCCACAAACCTGACTAGCTAACTTTCACCTTCCCTGCTAATCTGTGTACTTATGAAGGAATTTAGCCATAAATCAGCAATAACTATTAATAGCTATTTTAGCCAAACCAAATGTCATCCATTCACTTGACTTCCGGTACCAACACAGCCAAAATGCCACGGGGTGATCAGGAGACGAGTGTAAGTGCTACACAACAGTGCATTTAGTTTTTCCATTTGTCATATCATGTCAACTCAGACTCTTCAACATCTTGCCACTTAAGATGTAAGCAGGAATAGCTGTCAATATAATCTTCAGGACATCTACAAACAAATTTAATCAGCTGAACACAAGGGTGACTAACAAATTCCAAAGAGAATCAAAAGTCTTCTCTGGAAGGAGGAGCGATCTCAGTGCTTTGCTTTGGAATTTATCTGTGTCACTGCCCTGCAGTCTTGCACTAAGTGCTTTCTTCTGATATTTTGCACCAGTGGACATGAACCTCCACCTGCATGTTTTACCAGGAATCCCATTCAGTCATAACAGGTATCTCAGTACCATGGATTTCCACACAAGAAAAGTATTGAACGTTACGGAGTTACCAGAGAAATTTCAAAATAAAACTGTTTTAAGGGTAGAAATAATAATAAGAAATAATAATTTAAAAAAATAGATTCTGTGGAGTGAAACATTGCAAATGATAGTAACAAATGGAACTTTCTCCAAATTAAAGGCATATTTAATTCTGGTACTGTTCCCATCATTTAGTTTCTTGTGTAATGTGAAAGAGATTTTCTTATAGAGCTAAGAGTATTTAGTTAGTTGATATTAAAAACCTAAGAAGAGGTAGCTGTGGAACCTCCTTCCTGCACTAGAATTGATATTGCTCAGTCATGGGGGCAACTCTTATGTTTCTATGCCAAGTCAGCTTCTCTCTTTACACCAGTCTTAAATGTTCAGGAGTCTGAAGGCAAGAAGATGCTTTTCTTACTGAATATTTTGTTGCAGCAGAGAGAAATTCTTTCTGATCTGTGACAGGTACTGGCACAAAGTTCTGGCAACCCAAAGCTGATAAAAGCCAGCTCTGATTATGCCAGTTTCTTGCCATCAAATGTTACGTGCTTCTGTCATTCCAAGTAAATCCATCCAACTCATGAATCATAATCTATCACAGGTTGCTTTTATCTTTCAGATTCCAGTGATATCTATTCTCTACTTCTGCTTCCTGCTCTTATACCTAGTATAAATCTTATGTACAATTATTACTTAACTATTCAACTGCTTGCTTGGTTTTCACATGTGCAATTCAAATTAAATGACGAACAAGTAAAAATGTTCCTGAAATTTTATTTTTACTTCTGTAAAGAAGAGTTAATTATTTTGTTATCTCTACCAAAACTTTTGTCCAATGTCAGAAAAAACTGTAACTATTTTTACTTCTTTCTTGAATGAGAGTGTATTTCTTGGACTGTATTGTGTCCTTTTTTTTTGTCTTGTTTTTGTAATGAAGAGGGGATTTTTGTTCAATAATGTAGATCATTACATGATATTACATTGGTGTAATTTAGCCCTGGCAGCTGGTAAAATAGGACAAAATATAAAAATACATTGGTTCTTTTTAATCTTCCATAGACCATATTACTGATGTTTTATTTTTCAAGAGAGGGGAGTTGAAGATTTTGGTTCCATTTAGTCCTTATTCGTTTGTTTATGCACCTTATCAAGAAGAGCTGTTCCCTAAGTGTGACATTTTTGCTTTATGGATGCTATTGACAAGAAATGGTTGAATTTCATACCATCATTGCAGCCTTCCTTTCCTTGAGCCACTAGGAGTGACACAGTTTCTCTCCAGTGGTGCAGTCTCCTCTAGTTCTAAAATTTGAGGTTTGTGCGCAGCAGTTTCAACAATATGTACAAGTATTATGACTACTGTATTTTATCAGAGGTAGGATATTATGAGAGGAAGGGGCTGCTTGTAAAAGAAATTACAGTGCATAGTGCTTTGGCTCTATATCCTGCAGGTAAACTGACTGATATTTTAATTTCCTAGGACTCTTTTGAAAGCTCTCTAAATGAAGGTTCTGAAGAAAATACATAACTTTGGTTATCATATTTTATGGTTATTACTGTGTACACATTAAATGTGAATTAATGCAATAAAACAGTACATTTCACATAAAAAATACTATGAATTTCACTGCTGTTGCTGACAGGGCACATGTATCAATGTAATTATGGGTTACAAATCGTTGGTAATAGAGGCAGTGTTACAGTTTTTGAAATTTCCCCATTTTGTGAACTCAGAAAGAATGCTGCAGCTTGTATTTAATTTATCTTGTCTGGTAGGCCTTTCAAAAAAGCAATATTGATGCTGGATTTATCTTTAGTTTGATGACAGTCAGAGTAAATAAGCATGTGGAATGTACTGGTGCCAGTGAAAATGTTGGGCCTGGCTCCTCCCTGGATTAGTTTGATGCTGTGAAACCATCACAGACAAGTGAACAGAAGAGCTCTGAGGCTTTTTGCCTCTGCAGGACACTTACAGGCCTGACACATCAGGGAGCTCTCTGTTTAGGACTCACTACATTTACTTCAGCTCCACATATTTGTCTGGCGATGTCTGTACTATGTTTGTTTTTCAATAAATCACTGATCAAAAATGTGTCTTTTAAAGCATTTATGCAGAAGAACAGTGAATCTTCAAACTCTACTATTCTGAAGATAGCAAATAGCAAAATTTGGTGTGCCCATACCTACATATCTAAGAACTTGGATGAACAACCAGTTATGGTGCCTTAAACCACTGCCAAATACCCATACCAGATGCGTCTCCTGAGCCTGCTGAGAATCTCTAGCACAGGTTGAAGCCTGCACGTTTTACTTCATGCTTCCCATAAGTGAAAAATTTGTAGTTAGTCAGTTACCATGGCTCCACTGAGATGTAATATCCCAAACAGCTGGGATAATTCATCTGTACATCTGAGCCTGTGAACAGGATATTCATTTTATTACCATGTTATTTGTTCTACTGTGTCATTCATTCATTGCCAGTTGAAAATCAATATATTTTTCCTACCTTTATGCTTCACATATCTGTCTAAATACCACTTTTATACTCTTTTACATCATCCACAATCATACTTTGTCTTGCTGCTACGTATAATTGTGGAATTTCCTTCCAGTTCTGATCTTCTGGTCTTTCAAATCCCTCCTTCAGTGTCAAGTCTTCCAAAAAGCTTACCTATGTTGGTCCATTAAGAGAAGAAATGCTGTCACAGCCCTAGTGTTCAGAAAAATACAGACACCCTTGTACCTGAGGAGTACCCTAAATGAGGAAGAGGTGGGTAAGTTTATCGGATGTACCACTAGTTTCCAATAAATGAAGAGCATTTCTTTACACATCAGTGCTAGAGGTGAGTTACAGTACAGCAATAATAAAAATCCTGATCAAGCAGATGAGTAACTGGTTGAATGGGACTGTGGGAAAGGAGCAAGATTGGATGGGGAGGGGAAACAAAAGAGTCAATCTCAGCTAAAAGAAGTAAACTGGACTGAAATTGTTAAAACTGTGGGAAGCTGGGTTTAGAACTTAGTGACCTCATTCCTTTGAATCATAGGAACATTTAGGTTGGAACAGTCCTTTAAAATTATCAACTCCAACCACTAAACTAACTCTACCAAGCCAAGCCCACCACATCTGCAAGTCTTTTAAATACCTCCAGGCAGGTACTCAACTACTTCCCTGAGCAGCCTTTTCCAATGCTTCAGGACCCTTTCACTCAAGAAATTTTTCCTTATATCCAAACTAAATCATCCCTGGTGCAACTTGAGGAGTTGAGAGAGAAGAGACCAACCCAAGAGACCACCTTGATACAACCTTCCTTCAGGCGGTTGTAGGGAGTGAAAAACCCCAGCTCCTTCAGCCACTCCTCATCAGACTTGTGCTCCAGACCCTTCTCCAGGTTCATTGCCCTCCTCTGGACATGCCCTGGCACCCCAGTGTCTTTATTTTAGTGAAGGGCCCAGAACTGAGCAGGATTCAGGCTGAGTACAGGAAGATCATCATCCCCTAGTCATGCAAATCTCAGAGTCCCATTTATTAAAACAGCTATTATTTGTTTCTTCATTGTAAGAATAAATGATTAGAAAGCATTCAAACTTTAAACCAATTAGGTATTATAACAGTATAAGTACTTCAAGAGATTAAACATCTTCTATGAATATATGAGCAGTTTCCTTTCCAGCTTAGAGTCCCTTGTCAACACTTTCAGTACCCACCAAAGACCCAAGATGCAGATGGTCAGCACCTGCTTCCTTCAGGCATTGGTTCAGCTGTACACAGTCCTAAGTGTACTGTCACTGCTTAACAAATACATCATAAATAATTACTGTAATTAATACTGAAGCTACTTCCTTGGGCTACTCATGCTTTCTGTGTCAGTTCTGCTGCATGTAATAGTGCTAATCTTTTAGGCTAAGTAGCTATTAAATTCTTTGAGTTTGGTGAGTTGTTTCCAGCAGCAGAAAAAATTAAATATCATTAGAAATTTGCCTCATATTTCTATTTATCCTCAGAGAATTCATCATCAGTTCTCGCTTGTCTGAACACATTAGGAATCAGTCAAAGGGAGACTGCTCATAATCCCTAATCACCATTTCAAATTTTCTACCTATTCCTGAAACATTGTCCCTTAGCCACACTATCATGATTCCTTTGCTATCTTCTGAGCTTTCCTGCTGCCTTTGTGGTGACATCTGACTCAAATATATTTACAAACAAGTCAGAACACCACTCGGTCTCTGTATTTCCATTCAGACTCCAGGGAAAACTCATAATTATGTACATCTACAGATATTTTCTCCAGTAACAAATGTAGTTTAAAAGGATCCCTCCACTATCTCCACTTTTTTACTTGTTTCTATCCTGTTTTAGCCCCTCCATGCTGCATTAAGTCCTCTCTGAATTACCAGTGCAAGTGTTTATGGGATTATAGTGTATGCTTGATCACTGACACGCTCCAAGGTAATCATTCCTTTTCTCATATTTGCAAACCTTCAAAAAAATTTAAAAGCACCACAAGTGGATTTTTTAAATGTATTTGCCTTAGCACACAACCTTACTGCCCAACTTGCAATGGTAGAAGACAAGGAAGAGCAGAAACAAACAGGAGCAAAGGGTTATTTTGTCTGCTGCTGGGAGGAAAAAAAAAAAGCAATACCAAAACACACCCACAGCCCTCATAGCTCAGTGTTTATCCCAACCTTGTGTACTGGTTTGTGATTGGGACACACTCTCATCTTGTTCTGAAATAAAGAGGAATGTGACTGCTACCTCATTTAACCTGACTTGAAACTAGCAATTATTCTTACAAGTTCCAAAGGCTTGTGATGGCCAAAAGATCACAGATATTCTCTGGGAACCAGCCCACCTCTAATAGACCTGCATCTCACTGCATTGGACTCTGTTTCACTAAAACTAGTTGCTATCAATTAGCTATCCTGTCTTTCTTCTTAGTTTCTATGGGCAATCTGAAAATATCATGGCAGAGGCTCAAGAAATAAAAGGGGACAATTGACTTTGATGATATGCTATGTATTTTGTTACTTTTAGAACTCTTCTTTGCCTTAGGGATGTTTTGTTATTATCACTGTTGTCAGTTCTGAACACTAAAATTTACTGTATTTGATGTTAAAATCTCAACTCAAGGTTGTAATATCTATAAAGAAAATATTGCTATAAAGATTAAACTCTGAAGGGGTTGTTCACATCCATGAGCAGACAGTAGAATAAATACTGAAAATCTTATCTTCTTCTATTTCTCTGAGAAGCAGGAAACAATATGAAAAACATTTATTTCTATTTGAGAGCAAATACTTTTAACAATACATAATCATTATCAGTCAATACTCAGATGTTGATAGTAATTGCTTGGGAGATGTTTTTCAAGATGACCTTTAAATGCCACAGTCCTAAGCAATGATGTACAAAGAATATTCTTTCATTTCAATATCTACTAGGAAAAAATTAAATTGCTTTTGAGCATAAGCAATATGTATGATAGTGGGACATATCTACACATTGGGTCACCCTGCACAGTGAGCAATGAACAGGCTAACATTCTGAATTTGAAATTACCACCTTTGGGCATGGCATTTCTTGCTGCAAACAACCTTCAATTCTTTACTCTTTAAGTCCAATGTCAATGCTTTTTCTATGATCCATCTCATTTTTTCTCACTAGCACATTAAACACACTATACAAAAATATTTTCCCAAATACAGTCCTAACACATTAGTGTTTGCCTAACCTAAGCAGCAAGATTTAGCATGAATTTTACAATTTTATCCAGCTATGAAACTAATAAGATCATTCAGAATCACATTATTAATATATTTTCTCAATTTTGGAGCTGCAAAATTCTTATATTTGTTATTATATTCAACAGAAGGAGCTGAGATGAAACTTTCTCTATGGAGAAGGTACTTGGTAATTGCCTTTTTAGAGTTTTTTGCACCTCCTTTTGAATTATTTCAAATTACATGATCAATATTTGATGCTGGCCATATTTCATTGAAAAGAATACTGTGGGGTCAATAAGTCTCACTACTGTTGAGAGTATCCTGTATGTATTGGCCAAAGCTTATATGCAAATGCAGCTTTTTTTCATTCAAGTATCTATGAAGTAATTGCTGTAACTGATTAATTCTAAAATAAAGAGTAAATGTGAACTTAGACACATACAAGCTGTGTATTTAGTCTTTTTGAGGTAGTTATATTTGTTGAAATATGGTATTTCAGCAGCAGAAATACTGCTTAGGAAGCAGATAATTACTCTTATAATAAATCAGATGATCTTCAGAATAAAATGACATTCACAAATGAGAAGAGTGTCCCCAAACTCTGGTTGTTTACCAAAAGAAAAAGAAAATATCTGTAATATTCCATATTGCAGAATGAAGCACATGAGGAGTGGGGAAAACTAATTTTCTGAAAGTGGGTGGAACTGACACAGTTTTGGTTTTTTTCTTTTTTCCTTTTCTTTCAAATCTCTCCTTTGCATTTAACTTCCCTTTTATGCCACTTTACACCCAGTAATCTGCAAGCTCTTTTAAATCATTAATGAATGAACCAGGCTGAACCAGGCCTCCCACTGATTTTATAAAGCAGGAACATATAATTAGGCTAATTTACAGGAGAAAGAGCTGATGCACTGGAAGGGTGAGTGACAAATCCAGAATCCCGAAGGACACCCAAACCAGAAGCAGTTATAAAACCCATGCCTTTTAACAGCAAATCTATTTTTTTACCTCATCCACTTTTGGAGTAGTTGTACAGGAATGGGTGCTAATGTAAAATACCAGCTCCTCCTACAAAGGGAGTTGTGCTAAAGTGCTGGCCAACTAAAAGCACTTGTCAAATTAATAGGATGAACAAGTTTAATAGGGTGATCAAGTTTATGCCTTCTTCCCTCAGCACAAGCTTAGGCATGTAGGATCCAGGCCTCGGATCCAAAGCTGGCAGAGGGAGATGCCCCAGTGCCTCTGAAAATCAAGGCCTGTTTAATAAGATGACCAAAAAAAGAATCTTCTGCCTGGACTTTTAAAAAAGATTTTACTTAATGGTCATTGAGGAAAAGGAAATAAACTAACCAAAGTACAACTCAACACTTATCTTTAAGTGCACTGTGAAAGCTGCATTGAAGAGATAAAGTGGTCTCTGTGACTCAGTAAAGGCCTCAGTTTTTGTCAATCCTTTATTTAAAGCTCCGCTGACCTAACCACATAAAGGAAAATAATCTTCAACCTATATTTGTGTGATGATTAAGTCTGCATGAGCTCCAAAAGCAGCCACGACTGACAGTAGAGAAGAGGGTCTGGGGATATTCAGCTGTGATATGTTGCTTCTGTGAAGGTCATCTCTTCTTTCAATCACAGTGAATGATTGACTCCACGTGAAGTTCATATTGCACGACGTACTTTCAGAAATGATTCATGTTAATGGTGTATCCCAAGGGATTGATGTTCAACAGAAGCTACATCTCAAGCTTAAAAAATGATTTAGCAATGAAAGCCTACAAACCAAAGCTCACGTAGAGACATTTGATGGTAAACATCAGAGAATAAATACAACTAAGAGTCATAAAATTGGATGGACAATAAATCTGACTGCTTAAGACCTTTTGGGGCTCAGATCATAGAATCCAACATCACTTACGTAGCCATTCCTAGATTCAGCTGTGCATTTTTTCCTGAGATGAAAACAGAAGACATTTTCAGCATTCTGACAGGTTGGAGCCACTTAAGGAAGTAGCTATGTCAAAAAACATAACAAAGTACAATTCTGAGGAAATACAACTCCCCCAACACTACCCTCTCTCCTCATCTCAGTGTTTATGGGACATACTGGCGCTGGAAACCCTTATCCATATTTGGAAGCATGGCAATGCCACACTCAGGCTGTGGCTGGGAGCAGAGGTGACACACTGTGCCTTTCTCCCCAGGAGCCACCGCTCCTCTGCCACCCCCAAGGCCAACGCTCTCACACTCATGGGAGTGTTTATTGGGTAATGTTGAGCACCTTAGCACACCCCATTATAGGAAAGACCAAATTATGCCAAGGTTTCTCCATCAGTGTTTCTCTCTGAGCCAGCTGTGAGTTTTGTGAGGAGACCTGGTGGCTGGCAGCCTGCTGGAACTACGGATGAGTGCTTAAGGAGGAGATTTGAGGCTGGAAGTCATGCAAATGTCTACTCACATCAGGACAAGGTTATGCAGAGGTGTTTTTTAATTACTATTCCAAAGCATTTTTTTTGTATTTTGTCAAATGTTGACATTGATGGGGGAAAGGGATTGTCCTTCACCAAATATAAATATAGAAATCATGACATCAGAAAAGAAAATGTTACGTGTCTCAGCTTTCAACTGAAATGACATTTGAGAGGGATTTCTGCTGAGGAGGGGTAGGGTGGTGTTCTGTTTGAGATTGTCTGAGTTTACATAGGCATAAGCAAATAAGTGGATTTTTAAAGATCAGGTCAGTAGTTTTAAAGATTATCTTGGTAGATATTTGTTGCCTTTATTAATATGTAGGACTATAAGTATTTTTTCTGTATTGGGCACAGAAATGTAAGTTATCTTCAACTTCTGCTGTCCAAATAATACACCTAGCACCCTAAGCTTCAGAGGAAGTTATACAAACCTCACAGCCAGTGAGTGCTATGTGATAGCTATTTACCATTTTTAAAAACCACTATTTATGATAAGTCTATATAGTCTGGATATCTATATGATTGTTCAGTCCCTTTTTATCTTTCTGAGTTCTTAGTCTCAATGACTTCTAATGATAGCAAATTTCACACCTCAAATACTGAAAAAGTGTTGAGTTTTTTGCTGCTGGCTTGCACCAAATGGCTCCTTCACTTTAGAAACAAGCTCAAGCTGTGGGTCCCTGGCTGCCTGCTCCAGAGCACACAGTATTGCACGGACTCATGCAGAGTGAGCAACTTTTATCATCTCTGGGGAGATTCTTTTCTTTTTCCCTCAGCAACCTCAGTGGAAGCTGGGTGACACACAGCCCACTGTGTTACATCTCCGTTCCTGTAGCTCTCCACTGCTCTCCACACTCACGATTGCACAGTCCCACAGCTGATTTGCTTTTTCAGCTGCAGTTGCCCATTGGTCTGTGTACAGTGCAGTCCTGGATCTCCTTTAGATGATATAATCAGCTTAAAGCTTCCCAGGTTCAACAGATTATTTTTCTTTGCAGCTGGATTTCGATGTTCTTTGTTATCACTGTGACTTTTCACCTGTCTTATTGAAGTGTCTTTAATATTCTCTACAGTCCCCTCAGGTCCTATACAGGTATACAACTTAGTCCCCTCAACAGACTTTGTTGAAATGCTATCCTTTCACCTTTCCAAGTCATTAATGAACTCATTAAACATCATGGCACATCATAAGGAACACCTGGGGCAATTAATCCACCACTGTGATGGGATCTGGTAATTTAATCTTACTTGTTTTTCATCTCTAATCAGGTCTAGACTGCAGCAATGTTAAAATCTTATATTTAAAAGGTTCAAACTGTGTCTTGACCTATCTGTTAATGTACATTTATTTCATATTTATAATTAATTCCCCTAGGACTAAGAATAATTGAAAGGCAAAATTCAAAAATCTCTCTAAAATTCTAAAGCCCACTTTGAAAAAACTCTACCAAATGGTCAGCCTGCTGTGTTATTACCTGGTTAAGCCTTTTACACAGGTGCAGTAGGAACTGTACAAAAAATACTTTCTGCTGCTTAAAATATTCCTTTGCCAGATACAGGGCCTTATGCTGCCTTGTCCATCTACTGTTCTAATTTCTGTGTATTTTTTTAATCTCTTAGCATTTCATTTGTTCTAACTAACTAAATGGAATGCTTCAAGTCTACCATAGAACTGAAAGGTGGATAACATGAGAACATAAATAATTTGTGGAGCAGAGACAGAAATCCAGGATTCCCCTGTCTCAAGAGATCAACAACACCTCTATCTCTTGATTAATGATCAGAGGAACAAGAAATTTATCATAATTCCCCAGTGATCTCTGCCCTGATGTCTATCTGTCATATTCTAATTACTTTCTTCATGTGAATACAGCCAGTTCTATTAGAGCAATCTCATATTTCTAGAACTCTTATCTATAGTCAGACTGTCTTGTACTGTAATTTTTCATACAATTTTCACATCTAAGTTTTTTGTTGTTGTATGTTATAGGATACAAATGAAACTGCCAGTTTTGCCTACTTTTTGAACAATGGCATTTCTGAGTTTCTATTTTTTAAAACGTAAGCTGATACAAATTTTTCCAAGTATGGGCAGACAAAAGGCAAAACAGCATCTCAGAATGGATGCATATTCTAGTTATTCTTCTGCCTCCTGAGAAACTGCCCTCAGGGACAAGGGAAGACAGGCTGAGGGGTTGTTCAGCCTGGAGAAGAGAAGGCTCCAGGAAAACCTCATTGCTGCCTTTCAGTACCTAAAGGGGCCTGTGAGAAAGGGAGGGTGAAAAACTTTTTATAAAGGCCTGTTCGATAGTTCTGAACTGGGCAATGGTTTTGATCTAATAGAGGGTGTATTTAGGTGGGGTATAAGGAAGAAGGTTTTTACAAAACGTGTGGTAGAACACTCTTTGAACAAGTTGCCCAGAGAGGTGTGGAACTATCAGGGTTTGATTGGTTGGGGCTCTGAGCAATCTGGTCTACTTGAGGATGATCCTGTTCATTGTAGGAGGGCTGGCTAGATGACCTTTAAAAGATCCCTTCCAATCCAAACTGTTTTATGATTCTATGAATATCAGGAAATAAATCAATTAAAAAAGGAAAGGAAGAAATGAAGAAAAATAGTCTTCTTAGAAATCTTGAAATTACCTTCTTTTAATCCGTTCTTCATCAGAATTCTTTAAATTTTCTAGTTTATTGCTAACATGAAGATTCCGTTTTCTCCTAACTTTACCACAAAAGCCCCTGCTTGGCCTCTCTGAAATCAGAAACTTTACTTCATCTACTAGAACCTGCTTTTTTTTTAGCAAAGAATAATATGATTTTAGTTGTATTAATCACCTCTGCTGAGCTTCAGTAGCTCCAGCAAGGTTAGTAAATGTGTAGATATAATGGGCCTGTAAAAACATTCCCTATTTCTTTGAGAGTTGGTGATTATTTTTCTTTGTCTGCTGTATTAACCAAGTAATGATTAATGTTGGCCTGATAAGTCTTACATAAAAGTGAGACATTAATTTTATCTTTATCATTATAAGGCTGTCTAATGTTGTGAATGGCTGCAAGAGGTCTGAAAAGATTAAATAATTTTGAGAGAAGGCTAACCTGTCTGATCTAAAAAAAAAAATCAGGACTATTTTAATTATTTCCTCTTCTTCTAGAAGATATGTGAACTGCAGCTGAGATTTATGTAGTTTACATTTTTTTTCTGAGTTGCATTGGCCCAAAGGGGGCTGCTTTTCTTCTTGAATAGTTAAAGCATACCTTTCATCAATCTTTTTCTCTTTCTGCCATTCCAGGGCACCTATGCATGTTGTCCAATTTACACATTTCAAGGTGGAACAGGGGAAATATGTACCCAGAAACCTCTTGCTTTGAGAATACTCCTGAAATACCATTTGTGCTCCACTGTTTACCTGGGCAGCCTAAGAACACCCCATGATCACAGCCTCTCTTAGATAAAGTAATTTTCTTTGGGTGAATGTTCTATAAGCACAGTAATACCCACATCCTGCTACTGGTTAATTCAGTGGAAGAGTGACCCCGTATTTTAAATATTATTCACAGGCATCCATTCAAACTCACAGTGGGAATCTTCGAAAGCACAAATGGAGCGTAAGTCTCAAATTCTTTTTGACTTCCAGCAGGACTGAGACTCCTTGTGGCTCACAACATCTTCCATAACCAATAAAATGCCAAGCTAAAAACATTGCACTGCAGTGAGGTTGACTTATGCTGAAGATAAGACAATGTTTCTGAGTTTATTGAAGCTATTGTTTTGGGTGATTTTATAGCTTAACCTTCAGTAAGTGTTATGAACACCATATCCTTTAAGATTAGAGGGAGAAGAAATTTATCTAAAAGATAAAATGCCTGATAAGTAATGAAAAGAAAATGTAGGTTTTGTATGAAGTTCAAGATTTAATGCATACAAATGTGAACTGCCTTGGTGTGCTTATTGTAGCGTCTGCACTAGGACACATTTGCAGAGGAGAGGGGGCAAAGGCAGAGGAGGTTTCCCCATGAGCAATGCCCTGTGAGGTGCCTGACACATGGTGGGGATCTAGCTGGGCAGCTCCCCCTGTCTCTAAAGCACACTGAAGCTGCACCCAGTCTTAGTATCCTTAATTGGGGTATTTCAGTTTATTGTACACTAATTAGATAGACCTGTTGGTTGAAGAAGAATCAACACCCCATAATTACTTCATTGTAAAATGTAATGAGCTTTGGAACCTGGCTTACTGTAAAAATTGCAGCATAATAAATAGAGCACAGTTTTCCAACTATAAACCAGCAGTGAATTCTGTTAGTGTATTTCTTCATGAAACATGTTTATGTGATAGTCTTCCAATTTTATGGCTGAAGTTTATCACCATAAGGTGCATTTCATGACAGCCAAATAACTACATTCAGTTAGACTTGTCACCATGTGCCTTCAGTATCAAGACACATGCTGATTGTATCAAATAGTGTTGACTGTCTTTGGCTGCAAATAGAAAAGATGATTACACTGTTCTCTTTAGATGTGATGTAATATTATTCACCTCACTAAAAACTGAAGGTCAAGGTTGTCTAAGAACATGAGAAAGATCATCAATTGAAAGCTTCATAATGTGATGATAATGCACTAAGAGAGACAGCAGTAGTTTTACATTAATATTTCTGTGATTTCTTATGCACGAGGCACTGCACAGCCTACAAACTAAGCAAGTGACTGCTGGTACATTTATACAGAAAACAGAACAATTCCAGGAATTCTGATGCTACCATATTTTGCAGTCACTTATTTATCTCAGAAAGGTCAGTAAAAACAGTTTACACTCTTGTGTGAAACTCCAGCAAAGGATTAGCACATTAGCAATGTATTTATGCCAGAATGTCATTATCATCTGCCTGAGCCTGTGAGAAAGCTCAAGCAAAATAAGGGACTGTGATGGAATCTAGTGAAGTAGTTTTAAGGAAAAAGAGTTTGCTCAGGATCATAGCCAAGCCTTGTAAAACCACTGGCAACACAGTTTGTGCTGAACGTGGGCAATGGAAACGCTTGAACCTCCTTCCAGTAGTAAACACAGAATGCCCAGCACACCATGGCGCACACTGTGGGATTTGAATAGAAGCAGAAGACCCACAGTAGCTTTAAGGGGAGCTGATTTCTGTCAGCTGCACCTCACGCAGGCCGGGCATCCCTGGATGAGAGGCAAGGGGAAGGCAGGCTGTGGAATCACGGGGTGCCCCTCACCGGAGCCTGGTGTGGGGATGGCTCTGGCTGCCATGGCAACCACGAGAGGAGCTCCTGCTCTTTGCCCTCAGCTGGAGACACTTGGCCCCCTGCTGCCCTGTCGCCTGTGGCCCTGTGGCAGCCCGACACTCACCCCACCTCTCTGAAAACAGCGGAGATCCGGGAGACACAAACTGATCTCTGGTGGGTCTTCAGCTCCCCGCACTAGTATGTGAGAATAGGAAAATTCAGACTACAAACACAGCTTGTATATTGACAAAATAATCATAAATAATTAGAATGTAATCTGCTTTGAAAAGACAGTTTAGTCTAATTTAGGACTGGATACAGAAATATTTTTATGGTAGACGTTGAATGGCACTGTGAAAGCAAAGGAGGGCAGGCATTTTCATCCTTAAAATGTGTCATTGTAATCCTTAACTTCATTTAGCACCCCCAGCACAAGGATAATATATAATCTACCTAAATAATCTTCATCTAATAATACTGATCTATATTCTTAACATCAATCACACCTTAGTGTATTTTAGTTTAGGAAAACACATAGAGCCTGGAATAATGACAAAAGTTGAAATGATCTTCTCTAGAAAATGTTGTATTCAGGGATTAATTTAAATGAGGTTTTAATATAGATTTTATTGCTTTAATTTTAATTTTTCTGTTTTGTTAAATGAGAGTTGTCCCCTTAAGAACACATTAAGAAAGAGAAACAAATCATCTTACTAAATAATTTTGATAAAATGTCACCCATGACGGTGCTGAAATTTTGGTAGATGTTTCAAAAGATCAAATAATATATTGGCATGATCATCTCAGGTTTTCCTTTCAATAAGCAAAGGGAAGTATAAGGAGACATCACAGAAGTTTTAAAATAGGGAGAAGGAAAGAGAGAGAGAAAGTAAATACAGTGAGAAAAGTGAAAATGAAGTCATTGGCAGAAGGGAAGTAAGAAGCAGAGGAGCTGCCAAGCGAGTAATGAGCTAGACCCACAGAGACATGGGTGGGTGGCTCAGCTGGCAGCTGCTGATGCTGCTCAGAGCACCTCTTGCCCCATCCCCATGCCAGGGGATCTCTGTTGGGTGCCTGTTGTTTCTCACCCTTAAATTCTTAACCAGCAGGTATTCAGACAGAGATTCCTTCTTCAGATCACTCAACACCAAGATCTGCATTGTGGCATCAGTTTTCCTGGCAGAGTGGTTTTATAAATGTGAGTTCATAGAACTGCAGCTGAAGCCAGTGACGGCTGCAGGTGCTCAGCCGTCTCATCCCCTATCCTTTTCCTTTTCCATGCACCTGCCCCTGCAAGGTGCTCTGAGGGTTCAGTCTGAGTGAAAGAGAACTGAAAAGCTCCAGACACATTGTAGCTTCCATAGCTCCTGTCCTGCTGCATTCCTGCACCTGGAATGGTGTTTGTCCTGTGTGGGACAAGGAGATTGTGCTGTACCTGTCTGGGCACCTAGACATGGTCAGGGACATATTTTGTCCTTGGCAACCCTTCAGAGAGATGCAAGCTGGATTACTCATGTGGATAGAGTGGCAGTATCACTCCTTGAAGTAGTTACACAGGGGAGTTTGATTTTCTCGTATAAGTAAACCATTATATTTAAATAAAAACCATCTCTTTTTTCTTATAGCAAACATGTTCCATGCAGGCTTTGTTTATTCCCACAAAGGGGCCAGAGTTCAAATTTGTGTAAAAATATCTGGTGATCAGAAAGTGTTTGTTTTGTCTTTTTTAACTGAAAACAAAAGACTGCATGGAAATTAAATAAAAAAAAAACCCCAAACACTACTATTAAGCTTTATTGCTAATAACCCTATGCATAATAATCAGTATTTTGTCCTCCTGATTGTGTTTTCCTATAATTTTCAAAGGGCCTAAGTCAGACTATGCAGTCCTTATTACTCTAAATGCATAACACTGTCTTCTAAATTCCCTGTAACTATTCAAATAGCGGCTCAAAAAGACAAATTGTCTATCACTCCAAAGTCTTAAAACAAAACAAAAGGCACCATATTGCCACTTTAGGGACACATTTGTTGCCTGCTGTTGCTATTATATATGTCATTTCAGTCCTGCAGTTAGCCATAAACTACATCTTTTCTTTTTCCAGAGAGAAATAAGAGATGCCTGAAGGGAAGCAAGAATGGAAAGCATCCTTAAAATGACTGATTTACAATTGGTAAGAAGATACAATATGAAAATTATAGCTTTCTGAGTGTGGCACATGCCAGGTTTGCGCAATGCTCTCGCTTTAAAAGCTGCCCCACAGGCCAGTGGGATGGCTCAGAGGACAGCATGTGCAGCTGTGTGACAGGGAGAGAGGGACCCCAGGCCGTGGTCTCAGGACAGGCAAGCAGCTCCTCTCAGGGGATGAGCTCATGGGGCACCTCTGCTGCACACAGCCCCCTGCAAAAAAGGGAGACTGCAGCACCCCACCTTTCTGCAGCACATCTGGGAGTGGAATGGAAACAATAATGAAGGCCCCAAAAACATCAACTGAGAGGAAAAAAGGCCCCTGTGATTCAAACCAGAGGCTGTTTCAGGAAGTAAGCAGCCTCTTAGCATAAAATCCTACCCAAGTTCAAGTAAATGAAAACCAATGCCTATTTTATGTGACTGTGAAAAGCAAACATTGAGAATGCTATTTTTAGGCTCCTGGGATTTAGGAGTCTGATGTTACTTAATCTGTGTTAGCTCCTGTGCAGCTTGGTCTCTAACTTAGGTTGTTAAATAGGATCCATCCTCAGCTTCTGCAGTGCAGGGTGGTGCTCTCAAGCATCTACCTTTATCTGGAAGGTGTAAGAGGAATACGAGCATTTTGTGGTGTATGAGATGCTTTACTAACAAACAAATGTAAAGTGTTTGGCCTTTTTACACTCAAAGCCAATAATGAATAGGGGAACTGCTGATTCATTTTGCATTTTAAGCAAAAAGCATGTCCATTGTGTAATTCTGGGGAGAATTTGGCCCAGTACCAGGGCTGGTATGGTGTCTGGCTCAAATACCTTCAGCAAAATAGAGATGGGTGCCTTGAGTCTGTATCTGAAGCTTACTCAGTTTATTTCATAATCCAGTATTTCATAAAAATCCTGCTACTTCCTACTAGCATAAACAATTCAGGATTGTGTTGGACTATCACATCTATTATTAATTAAAATGCTTATCTTCCATAATTTCAAAAACTCCTCTTCAACACCTTTTGTATTTTTGCTCTCTGGATTTTACTGTAGCATGGGATTCCATATTTTTCTTTCATCCTTTATGAAAAAGCACTTCACTTTGTGTTCTGTTGGTTACCTGATTATTTCATTCCATGCCCGCTTGTTCTGATCTTATCAGAAACAGAAATGATCCTTTGGCAGTGTTGTTCTCCAGTCACTCAGGACTGCAAAACCTTTTCTATAACTTTCATGCTCACCTTTAGGATTAGCTACTTTGAATAAAGCAGAATCATCTGCATTTTTATTCATTCCATATTTACAATGGTTTGCAAGTAATTTATGTATAGTACAGATCTCATATGTAGCCTTCCTCTACTGGGCATCTCTAATTTTTTCCTGATATTTTTTAGATATTGACATTTAATTTGACATTAATCCATTACAGGATCTTCCCTCTTACCAAGTAATAAACTCTAGTACTCCAAATATATATAGATTTTCTTTATTTAAAAATCTGTTATTCTATAGGGAGCTCCTAAAGCATGGAGCTAGCTGCACCAGTGTCTCCAAGAAGCAAAATTGGTTTATTACAGCTATAAGTGAGCTACTCCACAGAGCTTTACTAATAAGTTGCACAGTGATTATCACTCTGGTGTTCTTATTTCCCCATCACATGCTGGGATGATTGTTTAAAAGTCTTGTGAACTTGTTTTGAAAAATGATCCTTGTTTCAGTAACCCAAGAGTATAAAACAGGGTGACATTACAGTTTGTGTGTCTCCAGCTTTAATTTGTATTTAATAACCTAGTTTTTGTTAAGTATATTAAATTTAGTTGACTTTTAAAAGAGCACCCACTGAGTTTTATGCACATGCAAATTGTATGTCTGTTTGCTATAGAATTAAACCCTCAATTATAATGACAATAAAGATGTAGTTATAGTTTTAATAATCAATTATCAAATAAGTATCCTGATTAGTGCTTGAGATTAAGTTAGTGATTAAAAATTCCCTTATATGGGAGCTTCAGGAACGGGTTTTCTTAAGGAAATTGATCCTCAGACCCAAAGAGGAGTACCTGGATGCAGATTTATACTTAAAAAAAAAGATAAAAGAATTTGCTCTGATATTTGCACTTGTTGCCACAATAAAAATAGCAGGTTTGTGTCAAGATTCCTACCTGTATCAATGATCATTTAATCTGCACCTGTTAATCAACTGTAAATGGGAATTCAGTGTTACTTTTTGAGCTGTTCATGAGCAGTTCTGTGGTTTGAGACAAATATCTTCAATTTCTCCATGGGCAAAGTGGAAATAACAGACAGGTACTACCTATAGATGCTGTAAAAAATGCTCGAAGGCATGAAACAGGAAGAGATAAACACAAAATACCGCTGGGCTGAGGTGTAACTGTGATTGAACAAAAGGCTTGGGGGATAGGAAACCAAAGTAGCTAAACTATTTCTCTGGCCTTATTGCTAATTGGCTGGTGATCTTGGGTAGTGTCAGGTGGGAATTGCATATGAGACCTTCTTTACAGGGTGTTGAACTGCACACCTCAGTGCTCTGTACTCTTCTCATCCTGTATCTAGGCCTGTGGCATGTTTTAGTGAAGCGCTTGAAAGGCAAGTTTGTTCACTATTTGACATTTTGAGCTAGTTTATTTTCAGTACATTGTCAATTAAACCTCCAATGTTTTCTCATTTTTGTGTGCTGTTCAGAGCATCAATGTTTGCCTTGTTATTTTCCCCCTAGGAAGATTGCCTTGTCTACTAATTCGAATGTTTTGGTCTTTTAATCTACATGGATTTTAATGAAAACTCTTTTGACTGTTAGTTCACAGATTTTCCTTGCATTAAAAAGAGCCTGAGGTTTTTTCCATTGAAGTAATTTTCCTAATATGGTGAGAAAATGCCAGCATCTAGAAGCAGTGACTTAAAAGGAATGAATTAATACTTGAATGAAAATAAAACAGGATACTAATTCTGATTATGCAAAAATTTTCTATACAGTAGTGCTAAAACCCAGTAAATCTAAGAAGTCACATAAAGTTCTTAGACAATAGACTATAGAGAAATCAAGAATGCATGTAGAGATTGAAAATTCCTGGAGAGAGCAGTAATTTAGAGGGCAAAATCTATCATCTGGATTTGGGAGAGCAGTGGTTTGGAAGTGTGGAGATGGAGTCACTGATTTTGGAGAGCAACGGCAGGAAGCAGTGAACAAGCATTTCTTGTAGGTTCCTCTTATTTTAAAAAAGTCACATCTGGCAAAGAGATCTTGCCTTGCCTCCATTCTGGAGCCTTCAGTTTAACAGGTCCTTCCAGACCTTGCACTTCTTGGCACATAATTTAAATTGCACTGTCCAAAGACGTCCCTGAAAGTCTTTCTTTCTCCCCACCAGGGTTTGTTATCCTTCTCTGAATATAATACTGCATGAAACACTTATATGGAGAAAATTATAGGTTAAAAAATATTAGAAGTTGACAGTGCCTCTTTACTTCCCAGAAAGGCAAAGAGTTAGTCATTTGAACATTTCAATCTCTGCAAGAAAAACCTCACAGGTCTTAAGGTATTCCCAAAGGACTTATGGTTCCTCTTCTCCTGATAGCATTTAGCACAAATCATATTTTCCAAGGCCTTCTGATCTGCCCATGGCCCTCTGTTTTACTGAAAACTCTTGCCAGTACACAGGACATATGCAAGTGAACAGGGACATCATTAATTACTGTAGCTTCACTTCAGGTTTCACAGATGCTAATGTCCTGGAACTTCTACCCCCCTGCTGACTCAGACTTCTCCAGACACAGGAAATCTGTCCTACTTTACAATAAAAACTTCTGTCACAAAATTTAAGGATATCCTGAACATTTGTAAAAATGAGTGCTAAGGTGGGAATGTTTTTATGAAGATCTACAATCACCACCAGACCGTGGGGATAATTGAGTCTATGGACATGGAAAGATCCATTCTAGAGAATGCCCCACTTCTTTTGTGTGACTAAGATAAAAAAAAATAGTGCCCAGGTTTCTGACATTTTTTATAATTTCCATCTCCTTTTTGTCACTATGATTGCTGTGAAGCAATAAATGTTTCAAAATACTACAGAGAAAGGGAAAACTAAAGATTTTCTGACCTAGAGAATGGGCAGAAAGGGAACAAAAGAGGAAAAAGCATAATCCTAATATTTAAGAATTCAAAGTTTCAGTTTTAAGAAAACCACCTGCTTTACCGAAGAAGGCAAAATATTCCTGTTGAAGTTTCTGGTGTTGAGAGCAAACACATAATTTCAATTTGTGGGAAAGAGGATGCAAACATAAAATTCTAAGTGGAACTGCGTCAATTGTGAGTAATCATGGGTAAGAGGAAATGATAGTTCTGTAATACACACTTACTGTGCAACAAAAAGTGGTTTTTTCCATGTGATTGTATTTAAGATTGAGGCTACATTCTGCTTTCATTGGAGTAACTGAGTGTCATTATATAACAGATCTATCCCCAATCTCTAGACCCTGGAACAGAGAGTGGGTGAAATCAATTATGCATCTGCTTACTTCTGCAGCAGCCTGTACATTTTTGTTGTTTTGGCAGCATCAAATATGTATAGCAGATGCCATCTCCTGGCAAGATCGCTTTCGGAAAGTAGTCCTAATCTTACACAGCTTACATGCAGGAACCAATTTTTAACTATTTTTGAAATATGCTTAATGTGAAAGCAAACTGTTATGTCCTTGGAGTTTCATAGAAAGCAGAAACAGTTCAGGGACATTAGTTAAATGCTCTGATTTTCACTTGACAGTTCCTAATGGTCTTGTAGCAAAGAACTCTATAAAAGTTTAAACACATACATTTAAATACATATTTTAAAATTTTGGAATTCTTAAAAATCTGACCAAGTTAGGTAGGGGTTATTTTTTTCTTTAACTACCTGATACAGTTGGAAAGAGTACAAGCTTTAGGATTCAAGAGGGGGTTTGTAAGCTTATCTTCAAATTCTTGTCTAATTATATACAGAAGGAATAGGAATCAAAGTGTAATGATTTTAAAGAGACACATGTCTTGACTAGCAGAGAAATCTAGTAAAGTAACATGGAAAAAAACCCCAGAGTTCAAGGGGGTAAAATGCAAACCAGTC
Organism: Ammospiza caudacuta; assembly: GCF_027887145.1. NCBI lineage: Eukaryota > Metazoa > Chordata > Aves > Passeriformes > Passerellidae > Ammospiza > Ammospiza caudacuta. Next base: position 39,356,652 of record NC_080593.1, on the reverse strand, counting down.
TGATTTGACTTGTACGTATTTAGCATATTTTATTGCATTTCATGAATAATTATTGAATTTCAGAAGCATCTCTAAGTGGCAAACAAGTATGATAAGGCCACACAACAAGCTCATGGAAATGAGGTTCTGACATGCAGTGATCCACTTTATTACACCAACAGATTGCCTGGCACTCAGCAGAGCATCTCCATGGGGTCTGTGGCCCTGCTGCTTTGACAAAGCTGAAGCAAAAACAATAGTGGTGAATCTTCCAGCTAACTGTAATCTGTGTTCATTTTGTATTTCCGAGTCCTTTTGGACTTAGTGATGTTAAAGTAAGGAACTAGGAGTAGGTGTCTCTTTGCTCCACCTCTGTTTGCACCGTCCTGTGCTTTGTGATTTCTGATACAGACAGGTTCACACAAGACACCAAACTGGCAAAAGTAAGGAGCTCAGAAATAGGCTGCAAAGTGGTCTTAGGATGCTGGGGCCACTGGGGCTTCAGGAAAAAAAGGAATTGGTAGAAAAAAGCTGACATTGAGTACCAGATCAACATTACTACAGTTTAGACAAGGAGAAAACTAAAAGCTAGACACATTTTCGGATGGTGAGTTTAAACTTGCTGAAGCTTCTCCGGTGTATTTAATGCAACACATTGTCATTGCTTCTTCTGTTAAAGAATAAGAAAGTAGGTGATTAAAAGATGCTGATTTTCAAAGAGTATGCTACATAATTTGCAGCCAATGAGTTCCATGGCTGAGAAAATGAGTACTTTGCTCATTTTGTCAGACATGGAAGTTGCAGTCAAACACTGAAGCAATAGTGGTTAAAGGGCTACCTCCTTTAATTGAATCCAGGAGTTTGGTGTCTTTCTGGATAGGAAAACTGATGGGAAAATAAAAAATACTCTGACAGCTGGGCACTTCTACCCCTAGATGAGGTTTCTTACAGGGCAGCACAAAACCCTGGTGATCCGTACTTGAAGCAGGGTGATTTTCTCCATTGGAGAATCATAGTAACAATCACAACTGGCCTAAATAATGGCATGAAAAGGCTTGGGGTCTTTGGAGCAGATCTATCCATTTGGAATATCATATTCATGTAGAGTAAATATATCTGTGGGGTACTTTCAGACCCAGGCAGTCCTGTGTATTCATGTATATGACAAGCAGAAAACTGTCTCAGCTGCTACAGCTGGAATTACTTATACTACATTTTAGTAATAAAGCCAACAAAGAGCTGCTTACCAAAATCATATCTTTTGCAGTGGTTTTAGACATTCTCAAAAATTTATAGTGCTTTTTTTTTGTAGGGCTTTATTTTACTTGATTTTTCTATCATTCTGCTCACACATTTCTTGGCAATGTTTTGCTGATGCAGATGTATGGGGAACAGAATCCCAGTCAGGGGCTGGTTTTGCCATTGTTGCCTATGTGGGAGCTGAGAGCCCGTCTCTCTGGAGCATCCCAGCTGAGCTGAGTGCTTCCCACCTCTCACTGAGCCTGTGATCTTGGTAGGGCAGAGACTGTTTCCATAGCCCTAATTGCTGGCTTTGCAAGGCTCCTTGTTACAAGTGTTTTTGCGCTCACTGAGGCATGTGAATCAAACTTGTCTGTGTTTGCTTCAGCCCCATAAACAGTGCTTGTTACAATATAGGCTGTTTGCCTGATTATTCAGAAGTCTAATCATTGTAGGCTTCATTCTAGCAGCACTCACACTGAGCTTGTTTTGCAAAGCCCTCTCACTACTTCCATTATCGTTTTAGTACTATGAAATTCTTTCACATCATACTGTTTTCAGAAAAAGAGTGGGGGGAAAAAACATCAGAAAAAGCCGACACCACAGAAACAGCTTCTTTGCACAGCACAGTACAGTACTGTTTTCCAAGTCCTGGCCAGAACTACTACTACTTATTTTGTTCTATGGGAAAAAAAAAAAAACTGTTTCCTTAGGTAATTCTCATCTGCCCAGTCCTGAGCCTCATTATTATCTCTTTTTCCCCGCTTAAGTAATTATTCCCTGGCTCTTAATTCCAAAAGTTGAATCAAATAATAAAACCTGGAAATTGCTGTCATTGATGTAGGGAGAATATAAACCAGCCATGTTTTCCTCCTGGAGGTTTTAACTTGAAAAACTGGAGCGTAACTGTTGTCATTGTCTGAAACTTCTGTAGCGGCTGGTAATTTACATTAATTAAGTATGCAAATAGGTGACATAAACAACAAATTGGCCTCAGCGTTAACAGTTTTCCTCCCACATTTTGAGACAAGCAAAGTGGTATAATGGTATGGAAGGGATCTAATTCATCCTAATTCTGATCTTCCTCTGGGAGCAGAAGGAATCCAGCTGGGCTGCTGGTGCTGTCAGTAATTTTGACACATGGAAGATTTTGGTTTTAATGTAATTTCAGATAAAGACTGCTTGACTTTTTTTAGCAACATTCACAGCAAAACAAAATGTGATGAGAATTAGGGAGCTGCTGGTCAATCACATTACCTCGAACATGCAGAATTCCCATCTTTTAAGTGGAAACAGAACTTAGTCATTTATAGGAGGCATCAGATTAGTCCAAATTATTTCTAGATAATGTTCAAGAATCTTGGTTGCAGTTTTTACTGCCCTGAAAGGACTGTCTTGTTGGAGCTCCGGAAATTAGGGCTTAGGGTTATTGATCCATTTTCTCTCTGGCCGTGGCAGAGAATGTGTGTCAGAAAAAATTTATAACAACAATACTCACTTATCTTTAGACATACTCTTCTTTTACAGCCAACCAAAATGAATAAAGAATGTATTCACTTTCAGATATCTATGTGCATTCACCGCAGCTCCCCTATAGATCACTCTTTCCTTTATGTCCCATCCATTTTTCCCTCCCAGAAGGAGGGATGCCACAACCTGCCTCAGCCCCCAAGTCCTGGCTTGCTTCCCCAGCTGCCCCATATTGTCCCACAGGCCATTTGTTCTGCTCTCACGCGTTGCTCATCTTTCAGTCATGTCATGCATGCTGTTTGCTAATTGCATCGTGGCTAACTAATCTGGGTCTCTCACTCATTTGGGGTGGTGGGGGGGCACTTCTGCCCTGCTCACAGGCCTCTGCAGCATCCCTGGCAGCATAGCTGTGGGTAGAGGACTGAGCTGTGTTTCATCAGAAGCTTAACTTTTTTGGTTAATACATTTCTTTGCAGATCTATTTCTGCAATTGTACAATGCTGAACATTGCTCTTGTCTTCATACCTATACATATTTGCTGCACATAAATAAATGGTTGTAGAGCAAAACCATGCACTGGTGCTCTCATTGCCTCCTCATCTGCAGATCACTGCAAGTTTTACATATTTGAAGTGAGTTTTGCTTATTTTGACTGGCTGCATCATTCATGTGGTTTTGTATTGTCTCTTCTAAGTGGAAGTGAGACCTAAGTGCAAATTCTACATTCTGAGGTAAGAATGCTCCATGATTTGCCAGTACCTTTGTTCATCAGGGCACTGGCAGAAACCAGTAGAAAGCAAACCCAGATAAAAGCATATTTAGTAGTTAGAAAATCATCACAGGTATTAGCTTGTCTCCATTCACAGCCTTTTAACTTCAAATATAAGATGGAAAAGTCTCATGTTTAATAAAGAATGAAAAACAAAAATAAACACAGCTGTATTCCATGGTCTTTATTTGACCAAATTATTTACAGTTGCCTTTTATTATTAAACTTTTTTTGTTTTGGAGGCTGATAATTTTCTTTACATAGCTTTCTGCTCAAAAGAATCACAATAGAATAATTTGATCCCATATGCTATCAGGACAAAACAAGGACTTCTCCAATAATAATTGAAGATTGTTCTTCAGAGTTTTCAGGTGACGAGATGTGAAGACAAATGTGAGTTATTTTAACACTGCTTTGGTTTTGTGTAATTTTGGTAAGTTACATATGAGCTCTACAGACTCCAGCAATCCTGTCACAGACTAGAGTTTTTAAAGATCAGTCCTAGAGAATTTCTGTGTGACCATTGCACAAAAAAAAAAAGTATTCTTAAATAATCAGCTATGTTATAATTTCATGTCAAAACTGCAGACATGGTGAATTTGCTATGATTGCACTGCAACAAGAACTACCAGAAGAATCAGGTAGTAGCCTGGATTTCAAGGAATTAAATTTCAGCAGAGTGTCACACTCACATTTTCTTGCTATAATCTAGGCTTGTTTGAAGTGATGATATCTGTAGGGAAAGGCCTCGACTTCTGATACTGAAGAAAAATCAGTGTCAGTGAAGTGCAGACCCAAGTGATAGGGCAGGGATGAGCTTCTTCAGAGAGGAAGAGCCAAGGAGTGTCTGCCATTTGGGACAGACAGTTCCTAAGGCTGGCAGGCTGATCTATTTGTGGCTGTCTAGTAGCATATAAGAGCAGCTAAGCTCTGTGAAAGAAGGAAGGAATATGGCCACGGACTTACTTTTCCTTTGGTCAAATTAGGAAAATAGCTGTGCATAAACCTGACAGGCTCTGTTCATATGGAGATGCCATTTCTGCTTAACCTCAGACTCCCACTGCTTGGATCTTAGTTAATTGTATCGTGGTCTGTTTGGATCATCTCTCTAGGCAGTGTCCATGGGGAGCACTGATGGAACATACATTATTATTTGTGCAGAAGTATTGAAGAACGACTGAAATACAAGTCTTGATCCAAAGAGATCTGGTCCAAATCCTACCTCTTCCAACTCTACCTACTGTGTGGTGGTGACCACAGAGCTCTGAATCATCTGGTTCTCCTAAAGGGAAACTGGTTCTGTGCCCAGTGAACCACAGTGACCTCCTAAATAAATGATACAGTAGAAAACTTGTTGTTGAACTGTATTGTGCATACTGGCCTTGAAGGCTTTACACTGTGCCAGGCCACTTTTATAAAAATAATAGACTGTGGTTTTAAAAAAAGCATTGGCATGCATGTACATTGACAGTCATCTTCACAGGAAATATTACATCCCTGTATTAAAAAAAAAAAAAGCAAGAACAACAATATTCTTTAAAGATGTCTGGGCTTTAACCTATCTTAGCTTTGTGAAATCTTTAGGATTGCAGTGGAGTATCTGAAGTCTTTGGTGAGGTGTAATGAAATCTTTATGCTGAGGTAACTTTCTTCCTTAATAGCATGGTGAGAGAGAATCCATTATGTTTTAAATCTGTCTTTGTCTCTGTGGAGACATTTATTTTGAAGTAACATTTTAATCATGGCTTCAGCCTGTGGGGAAAAAAGAAGATACCCAGAGCTGAATAATGCATGTCCAACTACCAAACGGGATGCTCTATTAACTCTGATTTACATATGACGGATTGTTTAAATTTGTAATATCACCATTCAGATGGCATTTTGGAAAGGTGAAGACCTCATTTAGGGCAACCATAATTCAAGGAGTAAATGAACATAGTTTAATAAACATTATTTGAATGTATACATTGTCAAAATAAGGCTGACTCCCACCACAATCACTTTTAAAACAAATTAGTTTCCAGGGTCCTTTTCCTACCACATGGGCTTAGAAATTACTTGCCTGGGTTTTCTTTACTTTGCCTGTTTTTATGGACCACAGGCAATTTTGGGGTCAGAAATAACACACATCAGCAGAAAATGTGAATTTAACAAACGTCACTATAGGCATGCATTTCTCATACCCATGTTATTTCCAGAATCAAACAGTTCTGGTCAGTTCAGTTTGGCCATTCATCTTCAGTTAATGGGTCTATGAAGAGTGATCCTTTATTTATTTTTCAGTGGTCTCTCCTGGCTTTTCGGGGCTGTGTGTGTAGAGGGAGACATTTTGCCCTTCTGGCAGCGTTTGTGCAGCACTAGTGGGGTGTGCCCTAGTTGGGGAGCGCCTGGTTAAAGGCTTCCCCCTCGCTGGACTGGCACTGCCCTCAGTGACAGCCCTGCAGCTCCAAGCCCTGAGCTGCCACTCCTGCCTTTGAGAGTAACTGTGCCACCCAATGCCACAGACAGCGCTGGGCAGAGGCGCTAACAGTGCCACAGGCACACATAACCTAATATCTTATTCAGAAGGCTTGCACAGTAATCTCGATGAGAATACTTTCAGGATTTTTTTTACGAGCTAGAAGCAGTGAGCACTGTTATAAATGCTAGCATATAACACTCTGAGAGGAATAATTGCAGCACATAGTTACTTATGTTAATACTATCACATTATCTTGTGATAGCTGTGCAATTAAATGAGTCACCACTACGCCAAAATCTCATTTGTCTCCAAGCACTCTACAAATATGCTGCATTCACTGTCTGTGCTTCGGTCTGATAGCTTTTTAGTCACTGCATTCTCTTTGTGTTTGGAGAACAACAGAGCTGTAGAGCCTTTGAAAAGATGGAACATGCTGTTTGAAATTTAGTAATAGAGGGATATTAATCTAATGAGTGGTTTTCCCAAAATGTACTTAAGAATATACTTTTCTGAGCGATATTTATACAGCAATGTCTGATTCTTAAAAGAGTGTTTTAAGAACAAAAACAATGTTGTGACATAACAGTCTGTATCCTATTTATCCTCCGCTTTGACTACAGCCTGTGTACTCCATATTCCACTGAAGCAAATCTCATTGGCACTGTTTTTAATTTTCAGATATTCCCAATAAGATATGCATAAGTTTTGTGATGAGCAATACTGGAACATCCCAAAAGTGAGCGAATATTCCACTTGAAAAGTGGTCAGCTCTTGTTTTCTGGTAGGAAAAGAAAAGGAACCTAGCAAACAGAGAGGAAAAACTCATTGGTGTTTGGGGAAGCACATTTTTGACAACAAATATCATTTGTCCCTTTTGTGTTACCGATTTTTGCTGAAGAGATTATATCGTGAATGAGGAAGAAAACTGATTGAAAAGGTTTCCTTTTCTTTGCAGAGTCTCTTCTGTTTCTTTTCCTGATTAAAATCTGCAGTCTGAATTTTGCATAGATGATGCCTCTCTGTCCTGAAAACACAGCTAGGTCTAAATGTGGGTAGAAATTGCTCAGCTTCCACCTAAATCAGTGAGGAACTAGAACATTGCCTCAATGCAAGCGAGAGCTAAGTACAGGCACAACAGCTCCTCTCCTGGTTGCTGTAGCAGCTCAGAAATGAACTGAGGATAAACAAAGAAAAACAGACTTAAACAGCACTTGAGAAAATGTTCCCTGTGGCCTCAGGACACCGTTCTGTTATGGTCAGATGCTGTTAAGGTTTAAGGAAACAGAAATCGAGAGTGGTACTTTTATACCCCAGAGTTTAATTGTGACCTTTTGTATTTAGGCAATATCTTTTCCCAGCCCAGGAATTAAATATAGTGCAGAGAGACAATCCTCAATGTGACATCAAGTATATTTCTTCCCCTGAAGAAATAAATGTGAATGATGAAAGCAGGAATGTGGAAATAAAAGTGTTACTTCCACACTTATAATGCCAGCTAGCACTTGTTACCAAACTTGTGAAAATAACACGATTTACTGTAATAGTTTACACTTGACTAGTGAGGTATAAAATATCTTTATCTTATAGCCATATAAACTATGGTTAAATTAGGCTGAAGAGAACACACAGAGCAGTGCCCACAAAAGGATTAGGAGTACAAAAGCATTACAAATACAAGTGGCAAAAGCAGAACATCCTGTTCGAAATATATGTTGAACGGAATGGAAATGAGCGGAATTAAACTAAAAAAAGAATGAAGCAGCTCACCTCTTGGGTAAATCTTAATCTGAAAGAGAAGTTGATTTAGGATGAAGCTATACAAACCCCTTACTTCCCTGGAGCATTTTGACTGATAATAAAACAGGGACTGTAAATGTGAGAATGCTTGGAGATAATGTGATTAGTCTGATCACTCAGATTTTTACCAGAACAACAAAAGCTTTGATTGAAGTGGTAACATTGTATTTGTATGCTCTCACCTACCTAATTATTTACATTGAATACCAGAAATTTTCAAGGCTTGTTTTGCTTTATTTTCATATCAGGATTACTCAGAAATCTGAGGTGAGAGTATTCACTATTCTTGTGCTTGAGAGAGATAGAGATATCAAGCTTTCCTTTCCAGGTATGGGAATTAGAGTTTCAAAAATAAAAGTAACAAACCAAACAGCTGAAAACAGCCTGTGCTGAAAAAACATCTCAACTGAATTACATTTTTTCCCATTTGCCTGATGTGATAAACCTTACACTCTTAAAAGATCTGTCTTTTAAATGGAAAATCAAATGGAAAACCTCAGCGCTTTGGGTTTTTTTATACTTCATGAAATATTGAACAAAAAAGAGGTCATAAGCCATTTTGCTGACTTTATAGGTCTCGTGAGACTTCTTCAGGCTCTCTTCTTGTTTGCTGCTGTACATCTGGAGTGAGAGTCATGCAGAGACAAGATGGCAGGTGTAAGTTGCTCTTGGAGATGTAAAACATTTTCCTCCACAGCATGCAAGACAAACACTTCCTTTCCTGTTTCCACCAGAAGGATAAAAAAAATCTTTGGGCCGTGCTCTTGCCCCCAAAAACCAAATTATTTTTTCCAGAAGTTCCAGCATGACTGGGATTTCCTCCTATAAAGTAAAATATGCAGCTTCCTTTTGAAGAAATTAAAAAAAAAAAATTAGTTACTGCCATGGGAAAAAAAGGTTTCACATACTCTTCTATAATAATTTAATGTTGTAATTGCACATATGAAAAAGAGTAAGCCATGGGGAAAATGAACATACGGAAGACCTAGTGTGCACTAAAATGAAAAAAGTCTATGTCTATAGCAGCAGCAACCACACGGCTCAGGAATCGCGGTCACGGTGAGCTTGTGAGGGGCACACAAAGCTGGAATCCTCCCCGAGGCGCGGGCGGCTCCCAGCGCCCGGGCCGGCCCCGGCTCTTCCCAAACGGCGCCACCGGGTGCCGCTGCAGGAGAGAAAAAGGAAATTAAATGTATGGAATGCTGTCCCGGCCTCGGCCAAGGACGGGGAACGCCGATCCTCGTGATTCCGCACTCGCGCCCAGCTGAAATAGTGCTTCCCCTCCTAGCACACATGCAGCCTTCTTGTGTTAAATTTCTGTATCATGAGTTATTAATTTTACTGCTCTCGAAAGTTATTGAGGAGAGAAAATAATGTCGTAAAATCTGTGTGTGACTCACATGAAGGGCAATGCAAGAGTTGATGGACTGAAATGATTTCATTTTGCTTAGAAAACCTCCAAGACTTCACTATGCAATTCTGTTGCAGTTAAACCTCTGTGGTCAGTTCTGATTTCACATTCTTTTAATTTGTTTGTTTTCAAAAGAAACCTCTCTAAAACGCAGCTGTCAGCACTGCTGATTCTCCTAAAATTTTTGCACGTATTCACCAAATGGTTTGCAGCTAAAATCCAGGAGGGGAGCCCATCAGTCCCAGCACTGCTGACCCATTCAGCCCTGCTGGACAGGGATTCACTCACTCTGCGCTGTCTTACCTGAGGCCTGATTGATTCTCATTTCATTGACAAGTTGGTTAAATTCCCCCAGAAACCTAACAGGATTCTGGCAGAAACTAACAATGTGCGGATGTTATTAGGAATTGTAATTAAAAAGAAATTCCTGTGTTATGAGGATTTGCCTAGGAACCAAAAGGCAGTATCAAAGCATATGTCTCTGCTGTATATTATTAGACTATTTTGTATTATTGAAATATGCAAATCATGGCTATTAAGGAGGATTTCAAATAAGCAGCCAGAGGAGTAGAAAGTTTGCAGGTGGCATGCCGATTGTTTCAAGATGCTCTACCAGAGACTAACAGCAAACATTTACTGCTTATCAAAAAAAAGACTTTAAAAGGACCACACGCACACAGAAAGCTGGCATGACAAAACAGAAATGTGAAAGTAGTTGTTAGAAGTAACAGTCGGTCTTCAAAAAGTGGAAATTGTGTTGAAATGAGGAAAACAGAAAAGAACATAAACTCTTATACGTTTAATATAAAGCCTTTATAAAGTGGGCCAAAATTATTTTGAGGAATAACTTGTGATAAGCATAAGAGTGAATAATAAAACTTGCTCTAAACACATCAGAAGCATGAATTGTGCCAGACAGTTTATAGGCATTCTATAATGTTTGGGCTATAAAAGAAGTATTTAAAGAGATAAGCCCAGAGCTGAAATGCTAAATGAATTTTTCACAATAATGTTCTTCATGGACAAGCTTAGGCAGGTTTCAATAGCAGAACATTTTTTGGGTCCAAGTCAAAGAAATTATCTCAATTTAAAGTGTCAGAGAAGAAATTTTAGAGTAGACAGAACCAAATGGTAACAAATCAAGTAGATTATATCAGGTTTTCAAAACATTTCTAAAGAAGTCTGATATATGTGACAAATTATTAATGCAATGTAACTTGACATGTAGATTGGCCTCTTTTCCAAAGGAATGGAACGTGGTAAATGTGATGTTCATTTTGTTCTTAAATTCAGTGGGACCTCAGGAATTACAGCCCAATGAGCCTGACCTCCTGTAGCAAGCTGATAAAGCTTTTTCAAAAGAAGGGTGTAAGGCACAAATGACTGGAGTTTATTGAAAAATTCAGCATGCAAGAGGATGAGAATGATTTGGATGGTGCATTATGAATGATACATCATAGATGGATTTCCTAAATCTTTAAGCAAAGATCCTTCATTAAAGCATGCTGAAGAAAGCAAGCATGAGATAAAGTAGGGTTTCTCGGGTGTCCATACACAATTGAAACAAAATCTTCAGAAATCAGGATAGGGAATGAATGAGTAGCTTTCTATTTTCACAATGCAGGGGTTTACTCATGGATTTTCTCCAAGATTTGATGCTCATACTGGGCTATTTTATATTTTGAATGCTTTAGAAAAGAAGTAAATAGAGAGGTCATAAGATCAGCAGATGATTCAAACCAAGAGCCACTTGTGATGGGATGCAGGATGTTTTCTCAAGATGGAGCAATTTGGCTATAAATGGTGGAAAAAATTCAATGTTAAATACTGGAAAATACCCATGGGGAGAAGAAAAGCCTTCTTATGCTTATGCAAGTGCAGCTTTAAATAGGTAATATCAACTACACAAGGAGGAGTCTGAGTTCTTCAGGAGATATTGTATGCAAATGTCAGATTAATGTTCAGCAATAGCAAACAAACAAAGCCCCAAAGAATTAGCAGAAGGAAATTATGAATAAAATAGAAATCAGGATGCAATTATAAACATGATACAATTTGCAGATGCAGAGTTATAAATCTGACCCATATTTTGAAGACCATACATTATTCTAGTTGGACTTATTTAAAAAATATTGTGGAACTGAAATATATAGTAATGATGGCAATAAGTGTGGCCAAAGATAAGGTATGGCTACCACAAAAGATGGAACTTAATAGAGAGGGCATACTTTAACTTGGATGAGAAACATCTACTTGGCATATGAAATAACAGAGGTTATGAAATCATTAGTGGCATGGGAAACATGAATAGGGAGAATAGGAAAATCTCCTCTTTTTGTCACAGTGTAAGAACTGGACTCCCTGGAGTGCCTCTCACAGATAGTAAGTTTGAAATCAAAAGAAGGGAGTATTTTTTTGTTTTTAGTTGCCATGGAACAGTAGCCACTGTCTCAGCAGCAACTCCTGCTCTACAGAGATTTGAAAAGGCCCACAGAGACAAAAAGAACATTAGATAAAGCTCTAAACTGTACCTCAGTCAAGTATAAACAAATGTAGTTGTCAATTGTTTATGAGAGGCAGACGCTAGCTTAGGGAGCTCTGCTCTGAGAGGAGACTGAAATCTGTAGGCTTGAGGAAATGGTGTGTTGGATTCATCTAAGAAAGGAGTCTGTTGCTTGTCCTGTTCAGTTGTACCCCTCTCATTTACAGTAGTCCAATCTCAGCCAAAAGTTATGATTATCCTAAGAAAGCCTGGGGAATGTTTTCACTAAAATCCTGACTGTTACTTCTGAGTGCGATATGTTCCAGGTTTGTGATCTGTAAGTCAGTTTTTTTTTGTGATTTGTAAGTCAGTGGATGTGTCCTGAGGTAGCTTCAACACCCAACAGACAGAACCGCATGCCTTCTACATGCAAGGGGCACAAAGCCCTGCCATGGGATTTCTCCTATCCTAAACTACAAGCCAGATGTGTGACTTATCAACTTCCAGTGGGAATCTCACGAGAGACAGGGAGCATTCAGGTCTTATCAGCACTGTAATCCTGTTGCCTTTGCTGGAGAGCAAACTTGAGTTACAGGGATGCTCTGTGCAGTTTTGGTGCAGGGGCTTTTGTTCAAGACAGCATGAAAAGAGTTAATGTAGATTACAGTTTAACTCTTCAGGGAAAACAGCTCCTACAACCTAAGTATGAGTGTTCTCCCAATGTGTATTTCTGCATAGCATTTCCTCTTCTGCAGAGCAAACCTCTACTGTGGACAAAGGAAATGCTAGGCACTGTGAGTCACAGGTCGCAATGACTAAATGAAATTAAGATAAATGTGTGCACAATCAGTGCAGGTGACTGTGAAGTTCCAGGCAATTCAGAAATCATTTTAGATACAGTAGTTCAGTACTATGTCCAAGCTAAGTCCTGGGGGTTACTTACATTTTTACAGATTTTCAGCAATTTGTAAGGATTAGTAAGTTATTGCTGAGACTTCTAGCTAATTAAGTACTTAGTTATATAGCAGAGTAAGAGTAGGATGGTATTTGAAATGGCTTACCTCTGACACAGAGAGGTCACCTGGTTTTGTTAATGACACAGTAAGGCCATAAACTTTATTACATATGAACCTGTTAAACTCTAGTGAGTGTGGAATGGGAAATAGAAGTGCAATATCATCAAAATCTCTGAAAAGACTTTTATAAGGTCGTGATATGCTGACACCAAGGATTTTAATTTAAGGTTAACATCTTCTAATAATACATTTGATAGCTATAATGTGACTTTCAATGGAAAAATTATTTAACTGTTATATTTAACTTTAAAAATTATATACCCCAAATGTATTGTGGCATATATTACCACCATAAATTAAAATGAATGTGTACATTACATAGTAACAAGAGAAAAAGGGGCATTTTTTAATTAATGGAATGGTAATAGTTCAGTGTCTTTTCACTTGTTCCTGCAGAGTGAAAGATGTTATGAATATGAAAGAGGGACAAACCAGTAAGAGGTTTAGCTTCTCAACTTCTCCTTTACTTCTGTCATGCAAGCTTAATGTATTCTGTACTAGTTTCCTGGGAACTTCAGAAGGATGAACATGAAAAAGGAAAAGAAAGGCTGTCTTTCTAAGCAGCCTTTGTCTAGAAACCAACATTCATATTAAAGGCTGAACTGTGTTATTTCAAGCTTTAGCATATATACCTCACCAAATAAGGGACCAGCCAACTTATGTAAAAGAATAACCTGCCTCTGAGCAGAACTTATTAGCTTGGGCACAGTTCCACAACAGCGTGTCCAAACAGCTTTTGGATTGAATGTATCTTCCATTTTGCACCTTAGAAAATGAGCTAAGCTATTCCACAACTGTCTCCACCTGACTACAGAGACATGCCTTCATAATACAGCTTGGACCAAGGCCCTTCCCCAGCTTGCTGACACAAGCTGGATGTCGACTGCTCTTACTTCCCAGCTGATGTGAGGCAGTGGCAGCACGATAAGTTCAATACCTATATTAACAGGAAAGCCATTAGATGGGCATTAAAAGAGCACTCAAGAACACATAGCTTAGTTTCTGAATTTTGTAGGCTCCTTAAAAAGTGCTGTGTGAAAGCAAACAGCTCTCTCTGCTTGCTTACTGCCTTAAAATAAGAATTGTCTGGAAAAAAATTGCAGTTAAAACTGAAGACACAAAAGGGGTAGAAGTTTCTGTCATTAGCCTTACAGATCAGTCAACCTCCAGTAAAACATAAACCGTGCTTAAATAAAATTAGGAAGTCTTCCCAGAAAAACACATCTTTGTCTGTGGGGCACCTATAGTTCAGAGGAGAAGGACCATCCAGCAGGAGCTCTGCTCTGGTGAGTGGCTGTGACACACTCAGTAAGTATTGTGTGTTTGGCATTGCAGGGAATGTGCATCTTCCCAAATCCCCACAAGTTCTTGAGTGCATGCGCTTCAGTCTGCTCAGCTCCTCCCCAGTCTCTCTTCTCAAAACCCATCGCATTTTATTTATCTGACGTGTATGTAACAATTTCAGCATTGTGGGAACATTGTATAACTGTGTGATTGCAGCCACAGAGGAACTTGTTGAATGCCCAAAGCAGGGAAGGCTACATAAACAAGGGAAATATTAGAAAGAAAAGTAAAGATAGGGTTCAGCAGCCAGAAAAAAGGAAAAAGTACACCCCTCAAAAACATAGGAAAAGAGAAGGGGCAAGGAGGAGAAAGAAGCAATAAATAGTTTAAATATGACATTGATTACGAAGTTGCTCCATTGTTCATGTTTGCCAGTGGGAGGGGAAGGGGAAAATAGCTTTTTGGAATGCTGCATGAACATTAATATTGATGGCCTCATAAAAGCAAATTTGGGTTTCTCAAGGGAGAAGAGTGCAGACACTCCTTTGCCATTTAAAGCTGAAGTTCATGTGGAGGAGAGTCACAAAAGTCTTCAGTCTGTGTACCACGAGTGTTCAATAGACCAAATATTTCTGGCAATGTGCCTGCTTAGATGAGTGTGTTAGTGCTGCCTGCTGGGTTATGTAAGGGGGGATACTGCAGCAGAGACAGTGAAGCAGGAAGCCTGAAACGTTCCAGAGGACCAACTGGGATTTCCCCTGCTGCTGTTGTCACAGAAGAGCCACTATTTTTAATTTAACTAGTAAAAATTAATTTACTTATCTTATTCTATACTTAGTCCGCTACAAAAAAAAAAAAAAAAGTATTCAGACAATGTTAGGGGGATTTTAAACATGTTATAGTTTAAACAGAGTAATTTCCTGACTGGTGGGGAGAAAGCTGGAAGACCAAGCAGCACAGACACACCATGTCTGCCTCATGCAGTCCTGTGATGCTTGGTGATGGGGGGAAATACTTGGCTGTGGTGCAGAGGTGGTAGAAAGCCAAGTGAGGCTGGAAACTCTGCTAACATAAACCAGAAAATAGCCAAAACTCTTGAGGGGATGCATCATAAAAAATATAGAGAGGGCAATGTGATGTAATTAGTTATTACAGCAGAGGGATGGGAATCAGAATGCCTTGATTTCTAGTGTTGTCCAAGTTACACACTGAGAGCACAGTCATGCCAGGTACTAAATGTCTTCTCACTCAGGCTCTTGTCTATTCAGGATATTGTTGAATAGCCTTTCCATATTCACCTGCTTTAGCCAAAACTACAAACACCATTCAACATGCTCCTCTCTTGTAAGCTAGAGGCAGACACTTTGTGGTGTCATTTTTTTCTAGGATACAATCATTATGTATGCAGACAAAAATTTTTAAAAGTAGTTATTTGAGAATATGGTTCCAGTAAGACGCATTGTCTTTTTTGATATTGCCTTTTTTGAGTAGTAATATATGCTGCAGTAACACAAATCCTGTGACACATCTCTGCAGGGTGTATTTGCACATGATAAATATACAAAACAATGTTAGCTCTACCATGGCTGAGTTGCTGATGCAAAGACACAGTAACAAAGACAGTGAAGTGTAAAAAGTCATGCATTAGTCACATACAAAGCTAGAACTAACAGCTCCTGGACCCTGACCCAGTGTACTTTTCCTTTGGCCAAAGGGTAAATTTGAGTGTCAAACAGACATAAAAAGTTTAAATGTCTCCATGGTTACTTGAATTTCAGAGTTGAATACATGACTTCAGAGATGCACAGGAATGTGGGAGAATGTGATGAGTACTGATACATTCTGAAAAATTAGGAAGTGGCTAACAAATACTGCAATGCACTTACAAATA
The DNA here is from genome assembly GCF_027887145.1 of Ammospiza caudacuta. Classification (NCBI taxonomy): domain Eukaryota; kingdom Metazoa; phylum Chordata; class Aves; order Passeriformes; family Passerellidae; genus Ammospiza; species Ammospiza caudacuta. Next base: position 39,340,793 of record NC_080593.1, on the reverse strand, counting down.
ATTGCTTTTCAGATATTTATAATTTGTTCAGTGATTTCCATGGCATATCACATCACAATCCCTGGCTCCAGTCCTGATATCCCCACTAAGTTCCTTGTCTAGTCATTCCATCTTCCCTCTCTTCTCCCTGATCTCGAAATCCTACTGTCTGCCCATTATAAATTATTGACCCAATTTTTCTCTTTTTCCACAAGCTTGTAGTTTCTTGTCCTTCCAGATTTTCTCATCAGTTACCTTATGCTCTAACTTCACACCCATTTGTACCTTGCACTTCTGTCAGGCAGCTTTGTCCTCTATCTGTAACAAAAAGGAAAAAAAAAAAAAAAAGAAGATAAAACCCCAGGAAAAACAATTTCTTGGTCCTGATAGGTAAAATCCCAAGGCATCAACTGTAGTTAGGAAAAGCTGAGAATATTGTTGCACCCTTTGGATTTTCAGGTGAAAAGTGAGTCCCTTCTGAGCACTGATGAAGAGATTTTTCCAAAGACCTGGACCCTGGTCAAACTTGGTGTGCTTTTCACTGAACGAAGGAATGGACATTCATTGCACAGAAATTGTCCCCTTACAAATTACACATTTTCCAAGATGTGAAGTGCTGCAGCTGTTCAGAGAAAAGGTTGTGATCAGACTCAAACTCTCCATAATGGCAAAAGAGCAAACTGTTAAAGCACTGTGAAGTTATAGCAAGACAATACAGGGTATTCTCCCAGAAAGTGCCAGACAAACTTTCTCATAGCTGATGCTATCAGCACCACCTCTTGCTGCAATTCACACATAGTAAAGTCATACTTCTTCTGTCATAGTTAGATTTTATGTTTCTGAAACACATCAGAGGGTGATATTTTTCTTGCATGCTTATGGCCAAAAAAATCCTGCTGTTGATTCTTGTGATTTACGTATCAGTTTTCCATTTTAAAATAAGTGCTGTGTAAACAACAGAGAGATTAATATAATGCTGTGGGAAATTCTAACCCATTCACATGCCAAGATTTCATCAGACTTTTAAAGGCAGGAGCTTCAGCTACATCTTTAAAATAATTGGCACTTTTTTCTCTGTAGCCCTGAGTCTGCAAAATATCAATTGCCTTATATGATGCCCCAAAATCTGTCAAAACATTCTGGATCAGATACTCAGCTCCTAGAACACTAAACTTCAATATACCAATTTCATGTGGATGCTGTCTTTGGTCTCTTTAAAACTCCTGTCTTCTGCCATTTTAATTTACACTCTCGCATAGTCAGCTTGCAGACACCGTTTCTGTTGAAACTTCAAATTTTGGCATGACTGAATAAAACATGCAGCATACCAGGTGTGAATTAACTAAATGGTGCTTGTGTTCCTAGAAACCAAAATCCAAAAATGTACTTGTGCTTATTCATTAAATATCTATTTAATCAACCGTTAAATGATTTAACTATGGGATATGCTTAATCAACCATTTTCCAGATCAGAGAAACATGGTTTTTATATGGTAAATCAGGCTGTGTGAGATAATCCGTATTTTTCAGATTTCCCAAGGTGCTTATTTTAAATGGCATAAGGTTTTTCTTTTTTTTTTTTTTTCTTTCATCTGCAGTATCACAAAGTGCTAGACAGCATTAAGCAGTAGAACATTCCTGTGAGGAAACATGGCAAATAGTGACAAACAGGAAATCTGTGTGCCATTTGAAGAGAGATTTGAAAAAGAACAAAAATCCCCCACACTCCAGCCCAGGATCAGATTGAAACTATTGGGATGGTTATCTCCCTGGATGTGAATCTTTGACTCACCTCATACCATTCTAATATTTTAACTGAAGAATTAAGTTTTATTACAAAAAGGACAGGCTTGCACTGGGGAGTCCAGGTTCTCTACAAGCTCTGCTTTTGCCCCTTGTCCTGACTTTATTTATAGCAGAGGCTGCTAGGTGAGCTCAGTTCTGGGTAGTTTTGCAATGTGCATAATCACCCTGAAGAAAACAGAATTATTATTCCCTCTGTTTAATAATTATTATTGGTTGAATGGAGCTTTACGAAATACAAATGAAGACAGTGTCTGTCCCTTTATGGGGCTCTCACTCATCTGGGGCTGTCATCCACTCTGAGAAAGGTTTTCAGGGAGCAAAGAGTGTGCTGTGGACAAGACACTGGAATGGCTCCTACCACAGCAGTGTTATCACATTTCTGGTGGCACCAGGCAGTTTTGCTGCATGTGCATATCTCTGCTCCTGAACTGAGAGCCTGTGTAGGTGAGCTCCCAGGAGACAGTGCTGGTGCCAATCTCTTTGATTCCTGACCAAGACTCCTGAGCTTCCCATTCCTTCTGGATCCCACTGCCAAAGCCTGCAAATAAAACAAAACTCTCTGCTCCTTTTGTCCTGATGTTTTGACACCCAACTCTATTTTCCACTGGAAAGCCTCCCATTCCTTCTTGCTTCCCAACACTCACTCTGCAGCCCTGCAACAACCACAGGGCCCCCAGTGAGGAGCACCCTGCTCTGTTTAGCTTTTGATCTGTTCCTGCCTAGCTCTCCTGCCCATGTCTGCCACTCTTCCTGCTCTGTTCATCCAGCTGCTGCTAGTCCCCCACCTTATACACTCCCTTACCCTCTTCTTCACTGCCATGGCCACTTCAGGGTGGTGGCCTGTCTGTGCCATGCCCACCTATTCCCTCCTTCCTGCCCACCACTTAGCCCTTCTTCTGATAGCATTTCACAAGAACGGGTTCCAGATGTGCTTCCTGGGAGTCCTGTCTGAGAGTAGTATCAGAAAATGTGTTCTGGACACAAAAAGGGCATAGGAGTAATCCCACTGCAACGCTAAAGAAGGCAGGAGGAACTGTGAAAAAGAACAGAAAAAGCCCCCACTCAAACCTAAACAAACAGAGAATATGGGTCTAGTCAGCCTGGGAAGGGGAGAGATCGAGCTTCAGGACCTGAGAGAAGATTGTGGTGGTATCAAGGACCGAGAGTTCAGGTGACTTTGATGAGGGCAGGGTTCAAAGCATGAATGGAGGGAATGGAGGGAAGGAAACAAATGTGCTGATGCACATCAGGAAGGTTGTTTCATTCTTGTAACTGTAGAAAACCACGAAGAAAGGGCTGTAGGAGTAATTTTTTATTTGCTTTCACCAAAAATAAACTAAGCAGCATTATCCTGTGCTGGGAGGGGAATGTTCAGTGTGGACAAAAGTTGCCGTCTGTGGCATCCAGCAGATCTTGTGGTGGAGACCACCTCAGGATGTGGATGTGATGCCACTGCCTTTCAAATAAAAAACCATTTGCTTTTCAGAACTGTCACTGAGGAGCCCGGGCGTGCAGCTGTGACAGGCACCTTGCGCAGTGTCCCGATCCTGCACTGTGACACGGCTGCACCAAAGCTCCCGGCCACGTCCCCCGGCCCCGCTGGGCACAGAGGATTGTCACCCGCTGATCCGCACCCACAGCTGACCCTGGGCTCTGTGCTGAGCACCGTGCCATGCATGACTGCGCTCGCTGCTCCCGTTGTCTGCGCCAGGCTGTTTGCGCAGCCCTCGCTCTTGGGGCTCTATGCGCTGTAACTTGCCTTTTTGTGCTTCTGGCTTCCATTGTCATGACACTAGAGGGTGACAAAGATTCAAACGAGAGCCACAATGAAACCATTAAAACTGGAAACTTGAAATTCAGATGGATTTTTTAAAACTGGTGAGTCGCCTGGTGGAATGGGCATGAAGATTCAGTGATGCTAATGGTATTTTAATAGAAGCTGGTGCCACTTAGTGGAAGCTTGTTTGGTTTGGATCAACCCTGAAACAGATCGTTTAAAATTAAGAGGGTGATAACAAGATTGTTTTCTGGGACTTTTCCAGAACAAGTTGAAAAAATTGAGCATTTTGTTGAGTTTTTTTACATGGTGCAAAATAAAGCAAATTTGAATTAGTGATGGGAAATCTGTGTTTGTGGAAAATGTGAACAAGGACAAGACAAAAACCACATAATCAAATGTAGGCACAAAAAAGTACTGCTGCTAATAGGAAGAGTAGTTTTCAGATATAGAATTATACAGAAAAAGAATATTTTTCTGTACGTAATGCTGTTTACAAATGTGAATATATTGGCTAAGAAGTGAAAATGGTGCAGTTGTTTTACAACACTGAGGAAACCAACCTCATTTTTTGAAACATTCTCATTATTTGCTACAACATTTTTATGCGCATACAGTTTATATTTCACATGAAAACAGGATTTGGATATGTATTAGCCACTTGATAACACACACAGAGCAAGAGATTCAGGATCAAATCAACCATGTTTTCACTTTCAGACACTGTAGCAATCATGTTAAGCCTTGCATCACTTAAAACATGGTCTATTATGTATGTCAAATACTTAAATTATTTAAAAATAGTAAGAAGTGCTCTGCTGAGTTAATTACCTTAGCTTTATTTGCCAACTCTGAGTAATTTTTGAGTGAAATTTGCATGACGTTACCGGCTCCCAGGGTCTTATAATGAAATTTGGTAGAAACTGCAATGTACTGGCACTAAGGAGTGTGTAAATCTCAGCTTGCATGTCTACAAAATATTTCCAGGCTGTAAGACAGTGGAAAAGGAGTGGAGTGGAAAAGAAATGAATCTAAATTTACATCATCTGAACTGCAATGAAAAGAGCTTCCTTTTGTTATTTTAAAATGTTATTTCAAATTTTATTGCTATTTTAAAAATGTTTAGGCGGTCTTGTGATGTTTGGGCTCTTATTCATCACTCTCAGGGCTTGCTGTTGGCAATAGAGTGTGCAAATGGCACCAGTCTGTGCTAGCAGCATCTATCTGTGCTGACTGCTGTGAGGTATTTACTCCACCCTGCTCTGAAAGGAGCAAAGGACGTGTAAACCCCTTTCATGGAAACTTTGGGAAGAAATAGGAGATTTGGTTAAGGATTCTGGCTGCTTTAAGCACTTGGCCAAAAGCAATGATGTTTAGTGGTCAGAATAAGGCACAGGCTGTAATATCTGCTGTTGCCAGAGCTAAACCAACACGTCACCTAACAGACCAAAAGTGCCTTTCCCTTCCTCTATCCCTCTGCACAAGTGTCCTTCTGGATGATGAGGCATTTTCTGGCAGATAGGTTGGGATGCCGTTTTTGTGACATCTGTGCACAAGGCACAGTAAAGTTCAAAGAGAAGGTGTGTTTTTCCCAAGGGAGGATGAAAGCACCCCCCAGACTCTAATGCATGTGTTCTCCACTTGGGATAACCCTGTGGGAGAGGGAGGGCCACCTCCTTTGGGGCTTCATGTGCTTCTTGAGTGAAGCAAGGAGGGCGGGACACTGGTGTAAGACATAGGACTGGAAGAGAGACACTTCACATGCTATAATAGTCCACGCTTTGCTCCAGTTTTTGCTCTGAAATCATATTATATAGAAACTATAAAAACTTCTGTAATGTGTTTTGAGATCTCTGTGGTCCGACAGAAGCGCTGGTAAAAGCTGGAGATGAAGAAGTTGCTGTTGTGGACATGTGTAGGCTGAGCAACAAGGCCTGAAGTCATCCAGCCTAGATGCAGGTGCTCAGCCCCCATGGGTGTGTTGGGGCTGGAGCTGCCTTTGGTCCCCACATAAGCAGTGACTGGAGAGATACTGGAGTTTTTGGGCTTGAACTGGCCCTTCTGCCCAAGTCTGTCACTTGCCTTAGTGCCATGTTTTCTGCTGAAAGAGACACCAGAAAGCATTCCAATGAAAATATGTTTTATAACACTTGCTTTATGTAATCTTCTCAATGTTCCAGCAGCCCTGACTGATTCTCAGTGGTAAAAAATGAGGGGGGAGCCACCCAGCAGTCAGCTGGTCTGAGAGGAAGAGAGGGAGCCGCTCTCACACAATGCAAGGACTTAGCCCCAGCAAAAGCAGGCAATGGCAATTAGATCCCCACATGGATGGTTCACACAGCCACTGGTGGTTTGGGTGCATATTACAGCGACCTGAGTGGGTCACTGCTGGTGAGAGAGAGACGGTGAATCTTGTTTCTTGATCAGAAGGCTGGATTTATTGATATATGATATATAATACATTATAACTATACTAAATAGAATAAAGAGAGAAGTTGCAGAGCTTGCTAGCTAGCTAGGCTAAGAATAGCAAGAAAGAATCTATAAAAAAGTTGTGTCCAAGGACTCTGTCCCTAGCTTGTTCCTTGTGATTGGCCCTTAATTATAAACATGGGAACATGAACCAATCACCAATCAAAATAGGCGCATCCTATTGCATTTCACAGCAGCTGATAACAATTGTTTACATTCTCTTCTGAGCCTCTGCCTTCCAGAAGACGCAGAAATCTGAAAGAAAGGATTTCTGTGAAAAAATGTCTGCGACAGGTGCAGAGAAGAGGAATAACACTAATGCACTCAAGATGCTGTCCAGAGAGAACAATCTACATTGGTGTCTCAAAGACCATGCCCAAGGAAATATAAATGGAAGTAACCCAAAGCACAGGAGGAGTGGAGAGCATTTGATTTTGCTGTGGGATCTGGGGCTCTACTTATATATGCAGGACACTTAAAAGAACTGTAGGTGGGAGACACCAAAAGCCCCCATGGTTAAAATAATACTGTTGGGTATAACAGAAAGGCATTTGTGTTTGTTTTGCTTGCAACCTCTTTGTTACCCCAGCTGTTTGTTTTATTAAGCCACTCGGGCTATGGGTATGTACGCCGACAGCCACACAGTGTCTGAGGTATCTGCTTGGCAGCCCTGCAGGCTGGGCAGTGATGCCTGTGGGGCTGCAGTGCCCACTGCTGATGGAAGGAGCACAGAGTCCTGCCTGGCAGATGGCAGAGGAACCTCACAGGAGCTGGCTGTGGTCCAGATCACCACCCTCATGTAGAAGCTGCTGTCCCCTGCTGTAGCTGACGTAACGAAGCAGTAGATCACCAGATTTTTCAGTGTGTGCTGTGGGAATCTGTTTGTACTCACACAAATGGTCCCTGGAAAAGGGACTCCAGTAGAAGGAATGAACACAACATCTTGCCAGTTTGTTTTATTCAACAAGCTGATTTGCCATTTAAAGGAAAATTCTTCCTTCCTCTCAGACGCTTCTTGTCTGCGGCTATTCCATTTTTCAGGAGAAAGATGGAAGGCTTTTTCATCCCCTTTTTTCCAGACATTTTCATTTTTCTTTCTCTCACCTAATTCTTCAGTACTTTTCCTTTTTCCTGCCAAAAAGTAACTGCTGGTGTGATATTTTTCTGTAAACTCTCCTTGTGGGAGATTAAAAATTATTATCAGTATCTTGGAAAGAAGAAATCTAGACTATTCTGCACCTTTCTTTAAGTGATGTTATGTTTTGGCATGAGTTGGAAATTGTTTATAGCATTATTGTCAGTACTTAAAAAGTTTACCTAATCATGTGCTTTTCACAGAAACTATGCAGACACAGCATATTCCTCCAGAAACATATGGTTCTGAAGATATTTAATAAAGATTAAAAATACATAATACAGAAAATCAATAAGTACCACATAAATTCTGACTAATCTGCATTTTTGAATATAAAATGATACACTTGTGGTTTTGATTTCCACAAATATTTTAAGGTTCTATCTATTTTTAAAATTAGCTGAATAAGTGTTGTGCTAAACTACACATAATCTCACCTTTATAAATTTCTTGAATTCATCATTGTCATCCAGTCCAGTGCTGTTAGCTTGAAAACTTTGATGTTGAGCTTGTAAGTCAGTGATAAAGCCACTAAGAAAAAGGTTTTTTTGTAACTTGTGAATTCATGGTTGGGGTCATGACTCTTTGCTGACATTTACCATTTGTCACCACTGTAGCTTTTGTAAGCTGGATCTTCTGTGGTCCAGAAGTTACATTACTTCAGAATTATAAGTTACATTGCTTCAGAGCTTATAACACAATGGTAGTGGGGACATCACTGGTTTTCAGAGAGATCCATAGATGAAGAGAGCACTTCAATGGGTTTGTGGCATCTCTTCTACCTCCTTTCTTTGGAACATTGGGCAAGCAGATCAGGTTGGAGCATTACTGGGCTCTAGATATGCCTTGGCTGCATGAGAGACCTGCTGGGAATTGCTGCAGTCAAAACACTTTGGAAGTCTGTAACAGTTCTGGCTTTGGGGAGAGAGCCTTCAACAGGATTAGAGGAAAAAGAAAAGGAACAAAGTTGCTGCACATCTATTTTCTCCCTTCCCTTCTGCATAAGCCTTAAGTGTGGGTTGTCAAGAGTGGAGGGTACTCTTCCACAAAGTTGTCTGTTGATGCTTTGCATGATCCCTAAGTTCATTAATCTATTAGATCTAGGAGTAATGTCCCTGGCTTATTACAGATCCTTCTCTCAAGTAAAGCCCAAGGAGCAAGCAAAATTAAATAGGCTAGAAGACGCCAATTGTGGAAGTCTCATGGATTGACAGAAACATTTGGGGAAGTTTTAGAAAATGGATGACAAGTAATGTACAAAACTCCATGAGCCAAATCCTCATCTGGTTAATATAACTTTTTTTCCCTATGAAACTTAAACCTCTAGATTCATTAACACCAGATGAAGATCTGGTCCTTGTCTGAATTTTTCCAGCCAGACATCTATTACTTTTGCCCTCAAATACTAGCCCTATTCCTTCAATAAAACTAAGCAGCCAAAAATTCAAAAATTAGGGGGAGGGATATAGGGGGAATTTCAAATTCAAGCCAATAATGATAAGTTTCTTCAATCTAGTCTGGAGTAATAACATACTCCATAAGTGCTTCTCCATAATGGTCACATTGAGATGGTAAATTAATTCAGTTGTAAGTGTAATTGGTAGCAATCTATATGATTGACTACTGGCAATATATAGGTTTTGTTCAATGTCTCATGTTTTCAAAAAGAATATAAAGTCTTCCTTACAGATAGATCAAATAGATAGTAATAATAAGAGAATACAATTTCTTGTTTGCCCTTTCTCTGAAAGCAATCAAAAAATCCTGCTGGTTTTCCAAAAATAATTCAATTGAATTCTGAGAAATATGATTAGGGTCTGAAAGGTCTCTTTTTCATGAAAAAAAATTCAGCATAGGCAAAAATCTTTTTTTTTTTGCCCTTTTTTTACTATGCTGAGACTCTCTGAGCAAAACTAAAATGTTACTGTGGTAACTGTACAAGCTGCAAGACACCATTCTCCAGAAAATTACATTCTTGGACATTTCCAATGTCTATATGCCAACACCTTGCTTTTTGTAATGTATACTTTGTGGCTCTTAAAATGGATCTTTTGTGATTGTTCTTAGTGCAGATCTAAACCCATGTATTTCCTCTGGTTCATATAAGCTTGACACTGTTACACAGACTCTTTCCTTTGTCTGGGTCTCTGTGTGAGAAATATTGTCTATATTGAATTTTATCACTAGGAGACACCCCCTGTACTTCCTGCGTTATGTGCTAACACATACTCACCAGTATTTACATTTGTTTAGATTAATATAAGTGGATAAAATTCTTTAAAATAATGGGTTCCTTCAGAAAGCCCGAGTACTCTTAGGGATCTGAACTGGATAAGTAAGACCCAATAACTCAGAGTCAGAATAGAAACTATGAGCCCTGGATCATCCAAAAGCACAGAAATGGGTGAGAAACCAAGCATCTCATGAATCTTCATTGCAATGTGTAGAGCCAAGTAACGTCACAATCTTTTTCGCTCAACTTCAGTGGTACCAAGTAAAAGAGATGACAGACAGAATCCTTGCCTTTTATGGCCTTGGAATTACCCAAGAAATGAACTTTGCAGTAAAAATTTAATGGTGGAATGTCATCAGACACATTGAGTCATGTTCTTATCTCAAGCCCACAATATATACAACTTTGTCAGATACCGGGTTTTCATAATTATTGTAAAATAATTAAATAAATGGACTTTGTCTGGGATTTTGAGTCTGCTAGCAGACAGTCTTAGAGCATAGCAGCTGTTTGGAGGGGTTTCCTGAAAGTCTTTGTTCAAAGAGAATTACAGCCAAACAAAACATTACTAAGATAGAACTAGTACTAGCTACAAAAGAGGGTGTTAAAAAAACCACACATACATATCAGACACTTGAGAGCTGATCATGGGCAAGATAAAAGACATGCAAAAGCAGCCAGCTTGTGTGAAATACTGTTACCCTCCCTGCCTGCCTGCTTTCCCAGGGTATTATCGCCCAGGCTACCTGTGTTATGGAGCAACATGAGTGGCAGTGATGAGCAATGGTGACCCCTCTGGGCAGAACCACTCCTTTGGTCGCCTCTCAGCCAAGTGTCCATTTCCTCCTTCAAATAGCAGCTGGAGTAGAAACTCTGGCTGGACTCTCTCACACTTAATTCTTTGCCTTTCTTTGATGTGCATAGAAAAGAATTAATCTACAAGAATTATTTTATTTCTGGGGGGTTTTTTGTTTTGGTTTTTTTTCTTCTGATTTCTGTGCCAAAAGCCTGGGTGTGGTTTCAGTGCTGTTCTCTTAAAATAAGTGCAGTTCTTTGGCCAAAACAGACAAAATTCCATGTGACACTCCAACCTATTTTTTTCTCGATCAGAGAAATCAATATCCATATTCAAATAAAACCCCAATAAATTGTCATGAATTGTGCATAAAGCACTTAAATGTTATTTCATAACTAATAAGATCAAAAAGCCTTTTGAATATGTTTAGTTGGGAATTTGTTGTTAGCAAATGATAAGATGTCAATGGCATCCACTCAGAGAGGGGGTCTTCATGGTCTTTAAGTATTAACAGCCCAGAAGTAAAATTTATAAACAGACAAAAAACCAATGCCTGAGTCTTCCAATTTGATGAAGTGTTTTGTGACTTCTGCAAGTGAAGTATGATATCACTTCTGCTTTCTGCTGCTGTAGTTGCCATCACTGCACTCAATGAAAATTTTTTACTAAGAACACACCTTATTTCTAAATCAGTAAATACCAGTTAAGGTACATTGACAGACATGACAAATGGTATGCAGTAGTGCCCAAACAGAGTTCCTTTGGCTTTGTTTCATGCAGTGAACTCTTGGTATTTTCAGGGAATATTAATTTTTTAAAATGGAAGAGCCTGCAAGTAAAAGTACAAGTCAGGTTCTTTCAGAGTGTTACGTATAGAATTCGGAATTGCTAGCATGCTCCTTACAAATAATATCTGCATATGATTAATAGGGTTACTCACTGTTGCCACAGGTCTCTCTAGAATGCATGCAAAAGTGCCTCCAGCTGAACTATATAATTAATGGCACCATAAAATCTTATTCATTAATATCAGAAAATGATTTATTACCACAGATATATGCATTCATTCAGAAAAAAAATCTTGCATTGGATGCACACTGTGTTGGACAAAGTAATGTGGCAAAATTATCCTTAATACTCTCTAGATGTTTATCTGAGATCCCTAATGAAAGTTACATGAAATCACCTTTCAGTGCAGTCATTTTTAATATAATTTTTATTATCTGAGGACATTAAATGCAAAGAAAAGAAAACTAAAAATGCACAAACTTTGCAAAATTGCTGTCCATTTAAAGAAAGCTAGGTCTAGACTTTAAAAGACTTGAACTGATAATCAAATATATAGGCCAGTTACATTTCTGATTTCGTCACTGTGGAAAAATACTGTAATATGTCCATTATGTTCTGTGCTTTTCCCAAAAAATACTTAATAATTTATCATTGCCAATAGTTTCAGTGTGAAAACAGATGTATTTCTCCATGTCCCTATGGTATATTTGAGCTCCCCATGAAGGAAAATCACGACCAGAAGATAAGCAGTTCTACATGGCAGTTCTGCAAAGCAATGAAACTTCACTTTGCCTTTTCTCATAAAAAAGTAAATGAAAAAGAAAAATCTTGATTTTTAAGTCTGTCTCAGTTTCTACTCAAAAAGAAAGTTTAGGTCTCTCTGAATATCATGTGCATTAGTCTCTGCTGGAGTTTAAAATAGTTCAGACATAGTTACAAAATGTCATGTACTTACTGTCTGAAAACATGAAATAGCAGCCTACTACTTTTTGTGATATTCCCTTTTCCAAAATTCACTGAAGTAAGTGGAAATGTTTCCACTGATTACATGAGTTTTGGAACAGCTTGTGTTCGTGCCGGTTAAGGTTCTGCCTAAGGAAAGATTGCAGGAATATGATTCTATTCTGAGAATTTAAGAAAATGCTTATTTTAAGAGATTTCCATTTAACTTTTTTTTTTTTTTTTTTTGCTGGACAACTGAGTATTTAAATGAAACTGAAAAAAATGGAGTTAAGGAAGAGTAATCTGCTTACTGGATGGCAATCTCTCCTTCTCTATCTTCTTATTTTATTCTAAATGACACTTTTCTTCATAAATATTTAGCATCTAAAAATATTCAAATTTCAAGGAAGAAAATGGATGGAATTATTTGACTAATATTTCAATATTGCTGATATTTTGCAAATTATTAATTTAATACTCAGGAAAGTTTAATTAAGTATAAGTAAATTCTGGCATTTGCATTGCAAGATTTAATTGGCTCCTTTGACTAATAAATACTTTCCTTTTCTCACATACAGTAGATTAGAAAACTGCTGGAGGTAAACTTTTGAAGTATGGAGAATTGTCTGAGCTTCATGACATCAATTACAGGCTAATTATTCTCACCTATTTAATTTCTGTTTGTTCCTCCAGTATTGCAATACCCATGTTTTGCAATTATATCAATAAATACAATAAAGCGAAAGCATTAAATTTATAGCAGGTCCCTTCCTATGAAATAGATATAAATGAAATAAACTTCTTCATGTCTTATGACTAGTGAGATATTACATAAAGTGAAATTTTCATTAGAAAGTGACACATTTTTCGTGTGTCATGTAAATAGCAAGGTTACAATACAGAAGTTCCACATATGGAGAGCAATCTGTCAGTATGATCTTTTTCACTAATGAGTACATATGGTTTTTCCTCATGTTTTCTCTGAACACTTGTACCTAACCCACAGTATTCCAGAGCAATCAGATATTGTGGCAACAAGCCCACACACAAAAAATAGAACTTTGCTTATTCAGGGAAATCAAAACTTTGCTATCATATGTATATATATCTATGAAGGGTGTTTTTCCTAGGAGGAAAAGAGGCAAAAACTTCAAACCATATTGAACAATGAAGACTGACTGGCCCTGCCAAGTGTAGTTGCCTGTGACAACACAGAACTGGACTAGATGACTCAGTCTCGTATTCCTGTTTATGACAAATCTGATTTGGTGTATAGAAAATATTGTAGGAAATCTCTAAGAGGCAGCTAAAAAGGAATTGAATGAAGGTAACTATCCTTTATTCATTATCTATATGTAGGCAGAAACTAGTATGTCTGGCATATGTTATGACTTGTATTTCATTTCTTCTCACGGATCTCAATAAAGTATGGCTTTGTAATTACTTATGCATGAGTTAGCAAGTCCTGGACCTCCTAAAGAGGAAGGTTGGTTTTTTGTTTTGATTTTTTTTTGATCCTAATGCAAACTGTACAGTGTGAACAGAACCCTGGTTTTGGCACTACTGCTTTGACTGCTGCCGTGGTTGTGAAATTTCTTTGACACTTGGTGATGCCACCAGCACTCTGGGTACCAAGGTCTGCTTTGCAGATCATCTCTGTGGTACAGAGCCCACCTCCTGGTGAGGCTGGGTAGGCATGAAGAAAATCTCCCTGGGTTTACCTGAACGTGGGGTCCCAATCGGTTAGACTGACTCTGCTCTTCCTTGTAACACAGGAGGAGTTAGTGAAGCCCTGCTAAGTTTCATCCCCTTTTCAACCCCTCTTCAGGGTTACCAAGGAACCTAAAACTGAGTGAAACCCAAAAAGAGCAGCTTTTGTTCCAGCCAGGAAGATTATGGCTAGCCCATCTGGCATTGATCCATCAGCTGCCTGTGCTTTGGTAGTAGACATCTGTAGAGACTTTATACCAAAGGTCTGGGATGAAAGGAAAGGGATGAAAGAGGAGGTTAGCAAGGAAATGCTAACTGGAACTGAGAGATCTGGGACATGGATGAGAATTGCTGCCTCAGTGGACATACTTCTGGGTAGCACCTAGGAATTATATTGCTCAGCTCTGGAGATGAACTCAGGTAAGGAAAAGGAAATGCGGCATGGCTTCCATACTCACATCCCTGCATCATGCAGAAACAAGATATTGAGGAAATGTGCTGTCACCATTAGGGGAAAGAAATTATAATGCACCTATATCACTTTATTTCCTGTTGCTTTTATGTACTTACAAGATTTTGATAATGCTAAAATCTTTGCATGCAGTCTTATTACTCTTCACTTTTTCTCATGTATTTACATAGCAATACACAGCACAGTCAAAACCAAGTACTATCTAAAATGAGCACTTTTTAAAGCCATTGCAGACTTTATCTGCCAGCTGAGGAGCAAATCAAGGCATGGAGAAGGCTGCTGATGCTGCATGAAATCAGCCTCTGCTGATCAGCTCTGCCTTAAACATATATATCAGACTATATCTGATAGCTGGTCTATTTTGTCTAAAGGTACCATGAGTATCTCAACTGAACTCTCCAATCTGCAGGACAGATCATTACAAATCACAGCATTCAGCAGAGCTGGGCTTGGAGCAGCGGTAGCTGTGTCCATGGCTACTACGGGGTGAGTTAAATCAAAGTGCTGCTCATAAAAGTTGTTCTTTCCAAGAATTTTTAATCTGAACAAGAACAACAACAAAGATTATTTTTCCCTGGACTGATGAATTTGTGGGTATAAAGGGTAGATTTTGTCCTGTTCCCATATTTTTCATGGGTGACAGCATACCTAACAGACCAAGGCATCCTTTCTCTAAAGTTTGAGCTCTTCTTTAATTTTGCAACACTGCCGGTATGGAGAAGGAGTTCAGATTCCCCATTCATGCCACAAGCACATGGGCTGGAATGAAACTTCAAGAAAGTGGGCTGGTTTTCAAAGGTCATTATAGTAATTTTTTCTAAGCTGTGCCAGCACTGTTCTGAAACTACCAGAGGACTTCATGATAAAGTACTTAGGCAAATTTGACTGTAATACTAGTCCATACAATTTCAGAGACTAAATAAATGCTGTGAAGATTATATTCAGTGTTATGTCTAATTTGAAACCATATCTAGAAACTGAATTGAATGTGACACAAGATCAAGAAAGTACAGACTACCAAAGCTTTTTTCTCATCCACTTTTGCCTAATAGTTTGTTACTGGAGATCAGGGCTTTAGTGCTTGGGTGATAGCTGTTTTTATTAGCACTAGGGGAAAAGCCAAAGTGGAAAAAATGATGAGGCTTGTGTCTGTCACATTTTATGGACTGACATAAGGTTTATTATTGTTTAGCAATATTAATAGGCTGACGTAGAAAGAGAGATTTATTGGAACTGTTCTAATATTAAGATGCTTCTGCAAACACAATAATAGATTTAAGACCCAAAGGGTATCCAGGCTCATTTCAATGTCATGTACAAGTTTGGCAGTCCTCTTTGCTTTGATTTATCTGCTCTCTTGCTGAGTCCACAGTCTCTAAGACTGGTTCCTTGCTTATTATCATAGCATTATGGATTTCATTTGCTGTAAACTAGCGGGAGAACTATGGGAGAACTATTTTCATAACATAACATTTTCACAAAATATTCTTTTATTATCAAAATATATTTTATATAATAAAATTATAGCAGTAGTTATTAATAATTATTTCCTTTTAGCTACATTTTTTTTAGATTACCTTTTCTAGAGATCTCTTAACTTCACAGGCAACAGAAAAACAAACCAAAATAATGAAAATACAAAGAGATGTAAGCTGACAAAACAACATATAAGGTACGGTATTATTTTCTTTTCCTGCAAATAGAAAACAGATTAAACATACCTTTCCTGTGTTTATCTAGACTTTTCTTCATAAAACTTTTGACTGCAAGGGCTTGCAGACCTCAGAAAAGAATTATTTTTGATCAAAAATTTCACAAACATCCAGTGATTATTTTGTTAGCTGTGTGGAGACCGTGAAATCAATAGCCATTTCAGAAAATTGTTGCCTGTCAGAGATAATGTTTATCTAGCACATTTCTGGTATTTTCTGCTTTTTACTGTTTTCCCACTATCTGATTTTCACTTCCACTTGAAATATTTTTGAACACTATCATCCTACTGCTGTTGTGCATTGTCTTCAATAAAACTGTGTCTAAAGAGAAAAATAAACATTCTGCAGCTCTCTGCTCTGATAATTTGGCAGCACCCTCTCGCTGGTTTCACTGTCTCTGTATAAAGCCCAGTTTCTGTTCCCTTGTACACAGCAGCAAGGCGAAGCAAAATACTTTAAAAAACCTAAATATATGTTTGAAATGGCAGGAATGGAAGGGAAAGCAGGGAGTGTGGGAATACATACTTGATATATTTAATCTCTGATTTATTGACCCAAGATAGAGCTTGCCCATTTCATGACTTGTTTCTTGTGCTGATGATCTAAGAGAATTTATTGTCTGTAAATCCTTCCTTAAAACTCACCTCCGCCCTGGTGTATACCCTGACCTTTGCAAGGCAGCTGGGCTGGGTTCTCTTACCTAATTTAGTCATCTAAAAGGCATTTAAGCACTAAATATAGACCAGTTACCTAGGTGCCTTCTGCAGTCAATGGACACAACCACATGCAGAAAGTGATTCATCACATCCTAAAATATGTTGGATGAAAGGCCCATTTCATGGATCTGTCACTCTCCATGGACTATGGCAACAGCCCAGGTGTCTAAGACCAAATGCCTTACTTTTATACAGCTGAAGTTAGGTGAGCTAAATCCCACTTCTGGCATCCACGTTGGATTTCTTGTCTCGACTGTAACAGTCCCATTGTTTCGTTGTCTATCTTGTCTGTGGTAACTATACATAATCCTATTTATTGTAGACATACGTTCTGGGTCCAGTTGTTTTTCCTCCTACAAATAAATTTCAAGCTCTTTAGAGAAGGAACATGGAGAAGTCCCTCTTTTCCCAGTTTCTCCCTCCTTTCCCCCTCCCCCCCTCAAAAGAACAATAAGAAATAATTCTGGTGCCAACAAAAAATGATTTTACACATACCCTTTAAACTATCTATTACTGCTAATTTAGTCAGTAGAATTTATGACATCTGTTCATGGAAAATCACCCCAGATAATTTTAAAATTGGTACTGGAAACTCTTACTCTCCCAGTTAGTACTACTGGGGGCAATTGAAAGATTTCTATAAATAAGGGTTTGAAATTAGTGAGAAGGCATGCAAAAATAAGAATTACTTGCATCAGTAAGATTTGCTGAATTCAGTCTTTTATT
Source organism: Ammospiza caudacuta (assembly GCF_027887145.1). Classification (NCBI taxonomy): domain Eukaryota; kingdom Metazoa; phylum Chordata; class Aves; order Passeriformes; family Passerellidae; genus Ammospiza; species Ammospiza caudacuta. The sequence continues at coordinate 39,323,528 of NC_080593.1, read as the reverse complement.
TATCATTTGCAAATGTGGCCCAGGGAAGATGTAGTAAGATTTGCTACCCACTAGTTACAGTTCCAGACTCTGTTATGTGATAGCCCATGATTGAATAAGTGCATGGCATTTCTGAAGGATTGGGAAGGGATGTAGAAAGATTACTCTCTTTACCACTCTTCTAGTGAAATTTCATGTGTTTGAACAGTGTATAATTTCAAGCTCATTTATGGCTATTTCCCTTTTTTAAATTAAAACTTATGAAGGTGGAAGCCAGAAACAATATCTATGGGTTCATTATGTGGCATGTAATAGGATTAAACCTTCAGGACCAAAAAATAAATGTCATTTTCAGAATCATTAAGGCTTTAACTGCTTTTGAAGTTGAATTTAAAAATCCGCAATGACACCGTCCTACACTAAGCTTACTGGATTCTAACAGTTCCCATTCCAGACTGCCAAATTTATACACTTTGTGCCAATTCCTGAGAAGATCTTTCTAAAACTATTACACCTAGCTTAGTCTTTTCTCAGGGTTTCTCATTATAATTTAGCATTTCATCATTTCAGTTGGTTGTAGTAAATGCTTTGGACAGCTGGAATAAAAGAGGCTTTGTTTCATAAAATCATTTAGGTAGTTTCATATGTTTGAAAGAGTTGTGCTGGAAGGAGTTTGAAGCAGACTCAGAAATTGCAGCTCCTTCCACCACATCACATGTGAAGAAGTAATGCAGAGAGAATTCCTTTTGCTGAGCACAAGGCCAGACTTTGTGGAGCACTGAATCACTGCCAGCTCTCAAAATTTCTTGGCAGGTAATGATCATCCTCACCTTTAAACATGTACCTGCAAGTGTAGTTCTGGGGACTAATTTCCACCAATTCCTATGGGAACTAGATATTACCCATAATCAAATAGAAATAATAACCCCCTTGTCTATTTATGTAGGAAGTATTTTAAATACTGATCTTTTTCAGCTTTGCAAGAAGAGTTTGTAAATACTGAAGTGATAGGTTGCTGTCTGTGTGATTGAACCATCTACTAACCCATGTGTCTGTGCATTTAAAATCCCTGAACCAAACTTGTACTTTCTCACAAGAAAGAGACTTTGCACTTGCCTCCATAGGAACATCTGAATAGGAAATCTCACAAATTTCATGCTGATGGTTGTTTGATGCTAGTTTTTAGAAAGCAGTCTAAGACTCTGTTTTTGGGGAAATCTCTTAGGACAGAATCCTAGAATTATAGAATCACTTAAGTTAAAGAGGACCCTTAAGATCAAGTCCATATGAGTTCAAAAGTGGAAATCAAGTCTGAATTTGTCTGTTTTTCTGGAGTATCATTTTACTTTTTCCATTATGAGAAGAGATTAATCAGGCATCTGTGGAGGATGATTCACGGTAGTCAGTGAATAAAAAAAGAATTTTAGGACCCTCTCCACTTCAGCTATGTACTGGTTGAAAGTTTTCAGTCTCCTGGGGTCAGGTGGATGCACCCATGACCAGTTTTCAGAAAAGCTGTCATTGTGCAGCCACATGGCTCCTGGCCTCAGAGACCAGGTTTCTGTGGAAAAAGAATGGAGGTTCACCAAATGGAAAAGTGCTACTGTGCTCCTGAGTCCCACCTCTGACTTGGGTGACTGGAGAACCTGAACTCTGGGTTTCAGGCACGGTGCTGTGTGAGAAATGCATCTCTCTCATTTCCCCAGCTTCTTTAAATTCTCATGCTGCTGCCAAGTCACGTTGTATGAAATATGTTCTTTGGTGCTCAAGTATTCCTTGCAGGATTTTCTTATGTAATAATTTGATTGCCTTATATTTACTTCTGCATTTATAAATGATCCATCTATTTTTAATTTAGGTAATGAGTTCCTTCTACACTGAAACAGCTCATTTTACTCATAGGTACACATTTTAGCAGAAATCTTAAAATATTCATAAGATTCTCTAGTTGTTTTTTTTCCCTAGGCTGTGAATCACTATCTGATAAAAAGGACCTGACCCTGCTTCTGTTTAAATCAACAGAATAACTTCTAATTCCCCTCGGACAGAGATGAGCTCATGATGATACTGAGGAAAGTTTGTTTTACTTTTTTTCCCCAGCAAAGTATGTTTTCCTATCCTTCTGTAAGACTGAAGTACTTGCCAATATTTAAACTTTATTTAGGCAAAGCTCCCATGAATATGGGTGTCAAGATAAGACCTACTGGCTCTTCTAATAAAGGAGGGGGAAAAGCCACTATCAAACAGAGCCCTGACTTTTTTTCTATTAGAGAAAAGCAGTAAGCATTTTTCCTCAGCTCCTCATACCTCAGTGTCCTGGGGTTATCCCTCAGGGCAGTAGGATGGGTGTGGAGAGGCCCAAGCTGCTGCCTCTGAGATTTTGGTTAAGGCTGGCTGCAATCCATGGCATGGGGAAGCTGTGGAGGCTGGACCCTCTGTGAACAACCCAAGATGGATTTTTGTGTGGGGCAGTACAAAGGTTATTAACCTCCTGAAAAATCTGCCATAGTCTTCCTTAGTTAATGCCTTGACTTGTGCGTTTTCCTTAAAAGTTTTTTATTTCTCCTCCGTCATATTAGGATTTAAAGTGGAATAACCAATACACTCCAAATTCAGTGCATGAAGCTTTCCTGCCAAGTCGCACAAACAAAATTATAAGGTCTGGTGAAATTGTACACTTTTTGGTTATTAGCCCTGTCAAATGAATTATGCTTCTGGGGAATCAAATGTTCATAGAATTTAAGCACTCATAGCTGTAAATGCAGAAAAATATCAGAATAAAAGTTTGCTGTTTAATGAATTTCAGCACATGATTTCTGCAACCTGTCCTGTTACAAAATGTAGGAATAACACAAATGTAGCATGACACAGATAATAGCTATCATAGCCCTTGCCAAGTCATTGTATGAGAAATGAAATTTATAATTAATAGTGACCAGTCTCTTGTGGAACGAGGTCCTGTTTTGGATAGTTTCCAAGTCATCTGCTGTGTCCCTAGGCATAGACTGACTGCAGAGTGTCACAAAAATTTCTTGCTTCAGAAGCAGGAAGGACAAAATAATGTAAAAAACAATTTTAAAGCACTTGAGATGCCTAAGCTTTGGACAGATCCATTTTGTAAAATTCACAAAGGAGAAAAAGCATGTATTGAAATATTTTCTTGCAGTTCTTTTAATTGTTGGTTTATTCATGGGTTTTCTTTTCATCTGCTCTGATGTGTAAAACATAAATAAATATACGACTGAACAAATGTAAACAGTGTAACCAAATTAAAAGAATTGTCAGCAATTACCATTGTATTTATCTTAATTTGCAAATTTAGTACTTGCTCTGAAAAAGACAGAGGCAAATCCTATTTGTACTGCTTTTTAGGAGAGAAAGCCCATTGCAAGGATCCTTTGTACAGCAAAGCCTCAGATGGAAGTGAGGGACACAGCCCGACTCTAACCCAATTTTGATCCCTTCTCCAGCAAATAATTGGGGAGTTCTGGAAGTGTTCAGCCCTTTGCTGGTACCTAGTGTCTAATTCTACAGCCACACTGCAATTCAAGCCTGTGTGACAGCTCTCATTTCTTACAGAACATGTCAGACAGAATATGCTGCCAAACCTGCCCTAAATTATTGAGGCAAGGGACAGAAGTCCATCATCTGCTACTTTTGCAGAGTTTAAGTGGTACCTTATTTCAGAGCCATCTCTCTGGAGCCAACACTCCTATGCACATCCCTGCTGGAGGCTGTGTGCCCGGCACTGTCTCTGTGCAGACCAGACAGGTCTGTGTTCCAGGGATGAGCACGGAGCTGCCCACACTCCTGATGCAATGGCACCACGCCAGTTAATCTGCTAAGGAGATGACATCAAGCTACCAGGGAATCTTTCATGCCTCCCTTCCCCGTGCTGCCTGATACACACAGGAACAGAATTTAGTGGTCGTCCTGGCTATCAGCCTGCTGAAATCAGTACAGGTTACGGCCATTGTGAGCAGCATCAGTTTGCTCCAGTAGGGAAAGTTCCAGTCCAGCCCCAAAATTTTCAAAGCTTTTAAAGCAAAAGAAAGAAACCTCAAAACCCCTTACAAATGAAGAAGTAAAACAATAAAAAACCCTCCTAAGACATTTAACAGGCAACTGAAGTATTTTTTCCAAGTACTGGATGTGCAACAGCTTTGAAGGGGGACATGCAATAAATTGTAGGATTTAATTTCTTACTCGTATTCCCATTATGGAACAGAAACTGATTTGGATTTTGTGTGGGGGTTTTTTAAAGCTTGACTCTGACCAGTAAATTTCTTTCTGCTACAAAATGTCCTCTGATGTTTCCTATTGTCATAAGTAGCCTTACATGGTCTGTTCTTGAGTCTGCTATGTTTTAAAATTCATTAAAAAGAATGACCCTCTTTCTCCACTGCTAAATGTATTAAACCCGAGGGACTTAATCTCTGTAGGAAATACTGGTTTCAAAGAAATTTAAAGTTTTGAAATTTTAATTTACTTTTTGTTTGTCCTCTCTCTGATATCATTCTGATATCTTCTCATTGGAAAACTAGTGTCAGGAGACCTTGATGATGTAGTTTGTATTTCCATTAATTTATTCTTGCCAGATAAATTATTGCCAGAACTTCTCAGTCACTGTCTTTATTAACTCAGTCAAATTTCTCCTTTGGGTCATTGTCCAGTAGTTTGTCCAGCTCACTGATCTGCTGGCAGACTGAAGTAACCAGTGTCAGGAAGAGCACTCTAGCAGGGAAGATGATGAAATCATAACATTTTTGGAATTAAACTTTTTATTTTCATTGAGAAACAGTTTTATGAAAACCAGTCACTGTGGATCACATTTGCCTCAGAACACAAAGGACAAAACAACTCTGTTTAGTAAAACAATTTGTTTGGGTCTGACTAGTTTGTTTTAAATACAGTTTTTCTTTGAACACAAAGTTTCTATTCACAAGAACAACCATAGCCTGCGCTGTTATTGAGGGGTGGTGCAGCATCCAGCAGGACCCATTGAGAGGCTTAATGTTATCTTCTTATTTGTATTTACTACGCAGATAAAAGCTTCCTCCCTATCTAAATCTTCTCCCACCATGTTCTCACAAGTCTGCATAATGAGATTAATAACTAAAGCTTCAAAAGGTAACCCGATCAACAAGACTTTGTGTTCCTCAGCTTTTGGTTGTGGTGAAGCAACCCGATGGTGAACTATGGTGAACTGCAAGCTCCTGGTGCTCCCAGACACTACAAAGCACCTTAAATTACAAATCTATTTTCCAAAAAGTGATGCTAGAAAAATGACACAACCAAGTTATATTTTTATATTGTTCTAATTTGTTCCAGACAAAACATATCAAATTTACAAGTGGAAAGGAAAGCTATCTCCCTTTTCAGTCCTAATGCATTAACTTGCCAATACTTGGCTCTATCAACTTGCTAAGAAGCTGAATGTCATTTTGGATTCTTTCTCTTGTTTTTCCAGTGTGTTGCAACGAGCAGGCCAGTTCCACCACCAGAAACACTTGGCAATCAGATTGTCTTCAGTAGCTTTGCGCACATACAATGGATTCTGACACTGTACAAGACAAATAACAGAAACTATTTCACTTCCTCTGGTCTGTGCAGAGCTAGCAGGAGTCAAAACAAACTGCCAAGCCTCCAGGCAAACAAATAACATGAACACACATGGAGGCTGCAGCAACAATGGCCAAATTTTGCAGGATCCTATAGGAAGCTGCCCTGCCTTTGAAAGCAATGGGGAGCTCTGCCTGAGGCACAGGCAGTCTCCCTCTCACCCCCTTGCAGCTCCTCAAATTGCACTGCTCAATGTCTGGTCCACTCAGCAAGGTTGGAGCAGACTTTTCCTGGAGAACTGGCCCAAATTATACATCCATCCTGGCACCCATTCAGCCTGCAGTCTTTCTTCCCTGTTTGCCAAAAAGCATGCTAGTAATTCAGATACACAGTTGGGTCTGGGATATGAATAGTTGGCCACTGGGAACAGTATGAAAACTTTATTGTTATCCATAGCCCATCATAAACCAAAAATGATTCTCCACATGTAACTGAGCTGGTTTTGGATTTTAAATCCTAAGACTTCAAGCCTTCCAATCTACTTCAATTACTTTTTTTTTTTTTTTCCTTTCCATTGCTCTGGGAGAGAAAGGGGAAAAAAACTTCACTTCAACACAGTAAAAAAATCCAGAGGTTATCAAGAGGCAGTTCAGGGATTGTTTGTGGTTTGTCAGGCAAATTTATGCAGTCCTTAAGTATACAGCTGGTACACCACTGAAAATGGGTCATTTCTGTACGTCTTTTGGGACAAGGAGTTTAGCAGGTTAGTCAGATGGAGAGTTATGCAAACATGGTTTAAAAAGTCATGCTTTTGTAGATGGTTTCAAAAAACAGATTCAGAATTTGCAGTTCATCAAAAGCTGGCCAGAGAGAGATGGAGAAATAACATAGCTAAAAATCAAAACATTGGAAGATAGATGGGATTTTCTTCAACAGTGTGATGAAGAACTGACAGTGAGAGTTGAATCTTCGTGGATTCTGCTGTATTATGCTCTCAAAGCCATTAAAAGAACTGTTGAAAAATTAACCACCATACAGGAATTCAAGAAATCTCTCAACCGTGTGTTTATTTTCCCGTCATGACACAGCCTTATGCACGCAAGAGAAAGAAGCAATCTACCATTCGTTTAAAATAGCAGAGTCCCAAGAAACCCTCGCTCTTATATAATCTAAAACCAGAAATATTAAAATCTATCTACCCATTTCTCTAACTGGACTTCTTACAGCATATTTGTGTGTCTTACAAGTCTGCAGAAGAAGAAGAGGCTGCTCCTCTCATAACTGTCAAAGCTGTGGGCAGGTTTAGGGATAATGCCATTGCTGCAGTGGGCGGATACGGCAACATGGAAATCAGCTGAGCTTTGTCATTCTGAGTTTGTCTCATTCCAGGCAGGAACCTCACTGGTTTTCTCCACCTCACCTTCTTATGGTCTCTCACAGCCTTCAGTGCATGCCAGAGCATCCTTCAGCTGTTCCAAGTCCTTATTCTCTTGGCCTGTTGGCAGCTGGCGATTGCTAGCTCTGTTAGACACAAACCATTGCTTTTGGTGGAAGAAGGAATAGCTCTTCCAGTCCATCAGAAAATTACAATGGAAACCTGTGTGGACAAGGTTGGGCGCTGCCCACCCACTCTGTTTTCAGTCACTGACAGCATTTCCTCTGTTCCTCCCTATTTTCCTCTGTTCCTAATTCAGCCATATGTTTGTGTTTTGTACATGTAAGTGAAGCTAGTAGGAGGCTTGCTGCTAACTTCAGTGGGGTTGGAATTTAACCCGCTATCTACATTTCTGCTTGTAATATTAAATGAAGGAACTGGAATTTCAGCAGCACCTTTACAGACAGAGAGATGCACACTTGGGTTAAGATCACTCGGGTGAAATTCAAGCCTGTTGCAATCAATGTGGGAGCTATTTTTTGCACTACGCCTCTGTTTAGCCCACACTTGAGAAGAAAACACACACAGACACCAAAGAATTATTTATTTAGAATAAACATCAGTTGAGGCAATTGAATGTAAATTGTTCATATCCTTAGTCACAATTATAAAAGCTGCCTGCAAAAGGGCATAGCATAGAGATAATACTATTCCTTTGGTCTTTTTCTCTTTTTCTGTAGCCATCTTCTCAGTAATAATCTTAATGACTTGGAAATGCAGCAACAGTATATTGTAGTACTAATTTGAGTATGGAGGAAAAGTATTTGTTGTCAGTATTAACCTTTGTTTATTACTGTGAAAAAGCCACAGTAGCATGTCATGCAGACCTAATTTGAGAATTATGTGTTGAAATTATTATATAATTCTTTTGTTTCCACCCTGTTTAGATGTTCTAGAACTGTTTCTGCGTATTTTGTTTTAAAGTGTTTATAAGATTGTTTACAAGGCTTTGTTTGTTTATTGTCTAGTAAGGTAATAGATGCCAGAGCTGACTTTACCTTGGTTCCTCACCATTACGTAGTATTTATAAGTAGGATTAACTTCCAAAAATTCAAATTTTTTCAACTGCCTTTGCTGTGCAAATAATGTGGTGCATTTGGTTGCTCTTTTAATTCACTGATTTATCTGCATATTAGATTCTAGCACCAAACTGAAAATGCACCTAAATTTATTAAATTGGCAGTATTTATTGGGTTTTCTAAGTTGTTTTTACATGGTTTCCCTTTCTTTCTCAGGGAAAACAAGAAACAGAGTGAATGAAAAGCCTGTGGATGGACACAGGCAGTCCCAGTAATGTCATTGCAGTCCCTTGGTGCTGAGTCTGGTGACACTGCCCTTCCCTGTGGTGCCGTTTGGGAACTCAAGAGAACTACAGGTACCTCCTACTGTAAACTGGGCAGGGAGTGATGCAGGTTTGAAGACTTATCTTTCAAGGAAAGCTTTCCAGCACACACATGGGAGGATGCTGAACAGTAGATACACAGCTTTGCTTTAACCTGCTGGAAGAGGGCTAATATTCTGCTCCACAGTAAATTTCCTACAGCATCCATTAATTTCTATTTCTTGAACATTAAGTCCCTCTCAATACAGAGCTCCACCTGTAAACTATGTAAACTGCTCTGGGAAGAAGATGGAACACATTCACTTTTCATCAAAAACAAATATATATAGATGTGTACAGGTATATATTTAGAATATTTTAGAGAGTTTCATCTGCTTTTTCAAAGTAGTATAAATATATATACATGTATATAAAGACTTAGTTCTAATACTCAGCTCTGAGTAAGGAAACAAACTGGTCTAAGAAGCCAACCAGCCTCTGCAACCGAGTTTAAGACTCTTCAGTTTTTTTTATTGGAAAGCTTCAGGTGGGTGCTTGTGATTACACAGCAGTCCGTGCACTGTAGCAGTTCCTATAAGAAGAAGTGGTTTCACCTGTTTTGCAACCTTAATAAAAAAGTCATTCTATCACAGAGAAAAAAAATTGCTATTTTAAAAAAGCGTGGCATGATTCATCTGTGTTTAAGTCACTTTTAAGAATAAACAAAATTTGTGCCTTTAGAGCACCAGTCTCTGCCAGTCCACTGCTGGAAACATACAGCAAACTGCTGTGCTTCACCTTCCCTGAACAGCAAACAATGGGGCCCGTGGAACCAGTATGAACTGATTTTACATAAAGGTTTAACTCACCCATGACATGGGAGACAAAATAACTCTCCTGCATGTTTGCAGAGCCTGCTGAATCATAAAAAATGCAGGCAGTCTGGAAAACACGCCATAACACGAGTTCAGAAATAATTTATATTTCCCTTCTGATTATATGCTGAATATTGGCAGGCCAGTCAAGGAGGACTGTTTATAATATACAGTAGTTGCAAAAAGCTATTTCTTATTTACAGGAAATGAAAAAAAGTGAAGTTAATAAGATGGTTGGAAAGGTAAGATGGTAAAGAAACCTTATACTTCTAGACATAAATAGTCAAATAATTTATGCATATGATTGACATTTCTGTCAAAATTCTGAGTTTGGGATGGTTTATTATGGTTAGGCAGTCAGAATTTCACTGTGCAGCGTCACCAATTTGTCCTTTTCTCCTCCTCGCAAAGGGATGCTATCATCGAGTGACTTTCCTGTGGAAGAGGGATGACCAGGCTTTTAGTTTTTAACACTTGTTAAGTAACCTGACATGTTTTTCCTTTGTTTGTTTAGCTTCTGTGGCTCTCATTTCCAAGACATATCCTGTGGATTGTTCAAGTGCAATTCAAAAGTGGAGAACTAAATATATGTGCACAGTGTCTCACTGCATGCTGTCTGCCTGAAATGAAATGATTAAATGAAATGACTGACTCTTATACTAATTGAGTCCATCCATGACTGTACCAGGGTTCACATTGTACCAGGGTTCACATTATCCCTCTTAAAAGCTCCAAAACTTAACCCTATTTTGGAGGGAAAAGGTGGAGTTTTTGCCACATTCCCGACGTCTATCCTAGTAGAGCACTGGTTTTGGCACAGACAAAAAGTTCTACCTGTGAAGTGTTAATTTTTCTTGTTGGACCAATGTCAGCCTTCCTATCCTAGAATATGAACAGTTCAAGAATTTTTTTCTGGGACAACTGAGCTAATTAAATTTATAGTTTCACAGTGTCTCTGACCCTAAGATAATTTGCTTGTGCCCTTTTGCCCCCTTATTATGTTACTTTGTCATAGATTTTATTTGGTTCCAGGAGACATCAGGGGCCAGTGAGAAATGGCTGTTCTGCAAAGGCAGGGGAGCCTTGACTTTATTCTGGTTGCAGCTTCAGTTGAGGAAAGAAGAACATAAGGCATTTCCCTCTCTACAGCAGAAAACCCAGTGATTTGCATAGACTCTGATCTCATCTGAATGTGGTTTTAGCATGGCTGCTTAAGATATTAATAGACTACTTTTAACTTGGACCTCCCTAAATATCCTCACAGTGGTATTGTTACTGTAACAGAGCACACTCCTACATGATCCTCTTTGGTTAGCCTTAAAAATACTTTAAAACCAGAAAGGAAGAATGGAGTCTTTGTCTATGAATGCTAAAATCTATCTTCATCCATGAGAAGCTGTCGATGATTGCCATGGAAACATTTACTAATTGTCCATGGAGCCTGTAAAATAGTAACAAAAAAGGTAAGATTTGTGAAGAAATAACACTTTGTGAGATGTGACCTGAACCAGAAAATTCTGAAAAGCCACAAAGACATGGTGTGGTATAGCAAGGCCTTTTCTTCTTTTAATCCTCTCTTGCACACAGACCACCTTGGTGTCCTACCTAAAGAGACCACATTCCCATTGAATGGGAGTATTGTCACCAAGTCCCTTGATGTCTGTTTACATCTTTCAAAATACAGGGACTGCTGGACTGTGACTGCAATCAGAAGGCAGGACAGCCATCCACTCTGAATCATAGTTTGAAAGATTTGATAGGTCACATTTCTCACTTTTTTTTTTGTAATTCTCTTCCACTCTGTAAAAATGCCATTTTCCAGGTCTAAGTGTATGCTTCTGGGTGAGGTGTGATGCAAACCCAGTCATAGCTCTCACCCTGTGGAATTTGCAAGGTAATTTAAAATCTCACAGCATATCAGTGCAGGAGGATATCAGTGCTCTCCAAGGAAGAGAGGCAGGACAAAAGAATACACTCATGTATAACTAGGTTGGTCAAAAGTACATCTCAAGAAGCCTCAATAGTTGGTAGTTGACTTTTGGTTTTGGGGTTTTTTTAAAATAATCTTGAAGTGCTACTGCTAAAATCTATTATTTGCTGTCAGTTCTCCATTGGCCAACCCAAGAGGCATCTGGGCTCTTAACAAAACACACTAAGGCTCTCTGGATCTTTAAAGTGTTAATCATCAGGTAGCAAAGGAATTATCTGTTCTAGGAAGTATTTTTGTGGCTGCAATGGTCTTGAAAAAGTTATGAATGACAGCACCAATTTTGTTCATCACCAATTCAGACTGCCAGCTATCAGTTGTTATTGACCTAACCTGCTGTGTACTACTAGATTTAAACAATTCTTTACTCATTACATGGGTCATTTAACATGGGCAGAAAATAGAATCTAACACAAGGAGGGGCTGTGCTTTGCCTCTGTATTCCCATTGCAGAGGACTCTGTTCCCTACTGGGTCCCAGTGTGAATGAACAAACCATGTCTTCTCTTAAGGGGAACAGATTCCTTACCCACTAGGAAAACGGTGGAGCTTAGAATTAGTTTCTGCTGAAAGGCTTTCCTCCTTACTGTTCCTACAGGGTTTGATAAGAAGAAGTATACCTATATATAATTTGCTTAAAAGGGGATGCCATATGGACTTCTGCCATGTGGCCACTCAGAACATGTATGACAGCATATTACTACAGAAGAATTCTTAAATAAAATTGCCATTTCAACCACCACATGACTAATATTGATTTTAAACCAATGAGGCCTCCTAACAGAACAATAGCAATGGAAATTTTCAGTGTGCTTTGGACCAGAAAGAAGTAATGAAATTGCTTTATATGTTCCTACTGGAAACATCACAAACCCACATTTCTTTACTATCTGAAGTCCGTATTTTGACACATGAACAGCCATGCTTTACTGCAGGTGCAAAAAACCAGATCACTTAGGGGTTTAGTGAGTCTCTTAATATTGCCTATTGCAGATTTCACTGGGGATCCCATAAAGAGAGAGAGGTAACTGGAAGGGTGAGAGGGAGGCTTGTTAGGCTGAAGACAGAAGCAATGGCCAAGGCAGAGCTGTGTGAGGACAGGAGCTGTCCAGGCAGGCCACGTTTACTGGATGAGAGCCACTGCACAGCTGAGGGCTTTTCCCTTTCCAAATTTTTTCGACTCTTAAGCCTATGTTTTTTCAGTAACAGTACCAGAAAAGTCCATTAAGTGACCTGCATGAAATTTGTCTGCTCCTTTATTTCTTGTTTGTGGATAAACCTTTTCATATAATGAATTGGCTGAGGCAAAGCTCATGGCAGAAACTTTGGTCCAGGTGAACTTTATTAGATATTTCCCTCATGGGACCACTGATGGCTTAGGGATAACTAGTTTAGTGCTAGTTCCAGCACACACTGTGGTGATCTCACCTGGGACTGGTCAGCACATGACCTTAGCAGGCTCGAGTGCATCTTTTTCCATATAAACACTGATTTAATTTTTCTGCCAGTGTAGAAAAGGGCACTTGGCCTTGTTGATGCATAATTTTTTCTGTCATGCATAATTTTTCTATTATTTTTTGTTACTTTAACTTTTCAGAGTGTGTATCAACATATTCGAAAAACAATCATCAGAGGAAAACTAAATAGCAAAAAAATACTGATATAAACCATGCACATTTCACAGAAGCATTTGATATTCTCTGTTCTGATATATTTTGTTGCATCTTGATGAAATGTTTTATATCAAGGAAAGAAATTAATATCAACACAGATTTATATCCAGGTGCAGCATGCACAGATAAAGAATAAATGAAATGAGATAAAATATTCTGCTTGATGATTAACATTGGACAATGTTGTATTGAACAAAGAGATGGCAGAGTTTTTTTATATGAATGCACATCAACAAAAAATGACAGTGCAAAGTATTAAGTGTTCTGGGGTTGCTACTGATTCACTATCAAAAAGGTTTAGGCAGACAGACTACTAGACATTAAATGGCTCAAGAGCAATATGCTGAAATTCTGTTCAACTAGAGACTTAGATCTTCAGTATCCACTCAGACATGTAAAACCATCTGGAAAGGTGAGCTTAAAAAATACTGGGCATGACAGTAAACATAGGGTTAACAGAAATAATATGCAAAAAATAATTCCAACAAGAAACCTAAAATTCAAGCATTGCTTCAGAATTCAAAAGAGTGCAAGAGATGAGTCAGTCTCAATACCTTGGCAATAATATGCAAGCCAGCGGGGATATCCAGACTGAAATCATGTCACAAATTGGCAAGGCAGCAGCTGCATTTATCTGCTTAAAGAAGATTCAGTCCTTGAAAATCTACAACTTAAAGAACAAGCTGAATATTCAATTCATGTTATTTTCAACTGAACAGATGGATGGGAAAGCTGGAAATCTACCAGAAGTATAGGCAGTCATCTAAGAAGTCTGATAAAACACTCAGAGAACATAAACTTAGAAAAATAGTAATTTTTTAAATAGATGGCTTTCTAATAAATTTTCCAAAATATAACAGTATGTGTTATCAGATATTAACAACAACAACAACAAGGTAGCTGTATCTGTGATACATGTTGGTAATAAACATGCAGAATGCACAGGGTAAAAGTACATAGAGAAGTGTAAGCAAAATAGAGAGCTAAAGGGACCCTTCTGCTGAACACTCTGAAGGACTCCCCATCATGAAGACCATAAAAGGTGCTGTGTATGGAGCCCACCTGGCTGCTGCTCTGGCCAACCTCCCCTTGTCCCCCTCCCACAGCAAGGGCTCCCAGAGCAGCAGGAAGCCCTGGGTGGCTGCTTCCAAACTGAGCAACAACCACCATCTCAGACAGTGAGTATCTGCCTTTCACATGGGCTTCTATGAAATTCGAGTCATGAAAACTGAGGGTGTTTGTGAGCTCCTTTGAGTCTGTACGACGCAGAAAAGCAGGTGCTCCTGTGTGCAGGATGGAAGGGTGAAAGCACTGCAATGGCTCAAATAAATAATGCCTGCATGCATCAAGCAGCTGCTTCATTTGGTTGCACTCTCTGCTCGGGGGTTTTTCCAGTAGATTCACCCTACTCTAAATTTTAAAGGCAAAATCTGCAGGAGAAGATATCCCTTTTTTGCAGGCAAGTACAGAAAGATAATTCTAGTAATTTTTATTTGTGTACTTTAAATTTAAAAAATCATCATTATGGAAAATAATGTGACAGTCTAGTAGGAAGCATGAATAGCAAAATTGTAGACCCTTCTCCAGACACAATTTTTCATTACACTGGGCCTTGCCTGCTCTAACATGCTTCCCAGTTCTTCCCAGCTCCAGTCAGTTGTGTGTTCCTATCTGGTCCTTCAGCAAAGAGCAATATAAAACCTCATCAATAGTAAAATCATGTATAGTTCAGATCCATTCTTTTGCTGTTGGAAGGAACTATAGACACTCCATAAAAACCCAGGAACTTAAAATGTACCTCAGGAAAGGTCTTGAAGACATTCTTCTTTCCTGACGGTCACTGTCCCTCCCTGTGCTCCTGTCTACAGCACCCCTTTTAAACATCCAGCTTGCTTCCCTTGACCTGCTAAGTTAAGGTGAAGTTTGTCCTTACTTGACTTCACCTTGCTCCTTTGCCATTGATTTTTTGACTTTATTGTCATTACTCCCCTCACCTTCTCTCATTAACAAAGCAAGGAACAGCATCTTCTGTTGGCTTACTACAATCCTAGCCTACAGACACCCCTCTATACGGAGCAACTGGACTTACAGGATGCCTTACGTATCCTTGCTAGCTGAAAATCTCTACTTTTGTATAAAAATGAATAAAGATAATTCAGTTCATCAGCCCTAGATATTTTAAAGTACATTGTTTTTTTCTCTCTAGAGTAAGATTGGCCCTTCTTCAGGTCTCTAGAATACATTGAAACTCTTCTAGACATCTAATCATTTGATAGATGTCTAATCTAGACATCTATCAAATCCTGAATTTGATAGATCCACAAACATGATATGGGTAGACCCTGTAGCAGTGGACCAAGACTCAGGACCAAATTCATATTTGTTTAAATACATAGCATATTTCACCTGGATTATGAGGACTTATGCTTTTTTTTTTTAGTAAAAAGCACACTTCTCCTTTACTGAAGACTTGAAAATACTGAACTGTGTATACAAGTTATATTTTAATGTATTTCAATATGCTGAACTTAAACAGTTATTTTATTACTTGAAAAGAAAATCCCAACTGGCTTTGTAGGATTGTAATTCACTGGCTACATCTTCTACATATAAGCTGAGCAGAAACATGATGCAGAAAGCACTGATACACAATCAGCACGTGCTATCCCATTTTCAGAGCAGAATCACATTATAGAGTAACTGTGTTCTAGAAGCTTAAACACTAACTGGGATGGAGCTTTAATCCTTTTACTGCCTTTGAACCACTCTCCCGTCTCAGCTGTGATATTATGAGGCCTGTCTAGTCAAATTATTGTATCCCCTAGTAGGAGTCATGTAGGTGCTTCTTATTTCTACATTTATAATGCAGGCAGCACCATGACGCCTAAACTATGTCCTTGTGTCTTTTTATTTCCTTTTGTACTTTATCACATGTAAAAATTGTCCGTAGAGACGTGAAAAGCAGAAAGAAGCAAGACATTGAAAACGTGTCAGCGAAACAGATGTCTATTTTAGCGGCTCCGTAGGTCAGCCTCCGCACCGGGCCACTGGTGAACAGTGGTGGGAAGGAAAAAAACAATAAAATAAAATAAAATAAAATAAAATAAAATAAAATAAAATAAAATAAAATAAAATAAAATAAAATAAAATAAAATAAAATAAAATAAAATACCACAACAAATAAACTTCTTTGCAATCTGTAAAGAAGTCCACGGCGTGTTTGCAAAACCACCTCCAAGGGGCCCGGGCGCAGCGGCCGCTCTTACGCAACCCGCTGCTGACCTGCTGGGCGGCTCTGCGGAGCGCGGCTCGGCGCCGAGCGGGGACAGCCCCGAGCGCTGCCGCGGCGCTCCGCTGCTAACCACGGCAGCGCCCGCACCGCTCCAGCCCGCCGGAATTAACTCAGTTCGTTCGCCGGCGGTTCTGGCCGTGCAGAAAAGGTGCATTCCAGCGGAAAGCTGCCGCGGCAAGGGGCGCTGGGGCCTCCCTCCGCCGAGCCACAGGGACACTACAGGTCCCGTCGCCGGCCGAGCCGGCAGAAGCGCTCAGGAGAGGCGTGAGGAGCTCCGGGACCCTGCGCTGTGCCCGGCGCGCCGCGCCATCCCGGCGCGCAGCCCCGCAGCGCTCCCCGCCCGCCACGCCGCTCGGCCCCGGCGCTGCCCGCCCCGCTCCGCTCCGCTCCGCTCCTCTGCCGGCCGCCTCCATCCGCAGGGAGAGCCGCCCGCCCGCCCGCCTGCCCGCCCGGCCCCCCCGGCCCCGCGTCCCGCAGCCCCCCCCAGCGGGGTCACCCGGGGACAGCGCCCGCCTCCCGCCGCAGGAAGCGCCGCAGCCGCCCCGGCGCCTCCCGCTCGGCGCTCGCCTGTGGCAGGTGAGACTCGCCGCGTCCCTCCCCGCTCCCCGGGGCCGCCCCGCACGCTCTCCCCGCCGGCCGAGGGGACGGGGCCGGAGAACTACCCCAGGCCGGCGTGTGGGGCGGGAAACCCGAGCGGGGTTCCGCGGGCGGGCCGGGCCCGCTGCCGGCGCTGGGCCGGGGCGGCCGCGCACGGCGGGGATGGAGCCGCGCCGCCGGCCGCCCCCGCAGCCCGGCCTGCCTGCCGCCCCGGCGGGGAGGCCCCGGTGTGCCGCCGCCCGGGGAACGCCGCTCCCTCCCTTCCCAGACCTGCCGGGGCTCCCCTGCCGGCCCCGGGCTCCCCGCGCCGGAGGGGATCGAGCTAGAGCTTCACTCAGCGGCTGAGTGTCCCCCGGCCCCGCGTTTTGTCAGACCTATTTACTGGCTACGCGGGAAGAAAATAGGCTCCAGGAAGGGCTACGTCGTGTTTGCTGCTTCTGCAGAGCTCATTCCACCCCTGGGAACTGCTCCGTAGGGAATTCGGGCGCTTTCCCGGCGCGGCGCGTGTGGGAGCGCTGAGCTCAGCTGGGATGGCAGCATGGGAGATGGCTGGGAAACCCTGGGGAGCTCGGGTCACAGATGGCAGCGGCCGTGTGTTATCATTCCAGACTGCACTCTGTGACCAGCTGACAAATTGAAACAAGCTGTAAGAACCTCTCTGCGAATGTAGTAAGGCTGTTTGCTAATCGTACTTGTGACTGCAAAGGATCACTTTTTTAATGAGTGCTACCGGCCTCCTACTCGAGTGAAGTCAATGTCCCTCATGCAAAAAAACAGAGTTGCATAGGGTTCTCTGTATGATGCTTCTGTGGGAGTGATGTAAACAAACTAACACAGAATATTATGTGGAAAAAGGAATATGGAGTAACGTAAGCTCTGCAGCAACAGGTGGCAGAGCTGAGGAGAAGAACAGAGTGCATGTCCTGGCTGTCTGTCTTGCATGTCTGTAATAGCACAATCTCCGTCCATTAGGGGCAGGGCTTTGTGTCACCAAAACAGTGGCAAACACGGGGCGACGTGAGCGCTGCAGCCGAGGAGCTGGCTCTGCTGGGTCCCGCAGCATGGAGCACTTGTGCCCTGGGGCACTCAGGAGGCGGTGAAAAGCGGAAAGAGCCTCAACAAAAAGCAAGCACTTGCAGCACATATCCGATAATCAAATCACAGTTCTTTCCCACGTTAAAGATTTTTCTTTTCCCCCAGAAAGCATACCTGAAACAAAATACTTCAGGATGCTGAGGCACTAAACCAGTGGCAAAGGAAAACAGAGAGATACTGTGTATCGTTAAAAAAAGTTCACAGAGTCAATCCATGCGGGCAAAGTTGCCAAAATGCTTGCTTGAGCCTTTAAAGTAAGACTTGCTTGAGAATTTAAAGCACAACAGCATGCTTGGCTACAAAAGCTTAAGGTCTTGGCCTTTCTCATTGAATCAATAAACATAAACTGAAAATAGGTAGATTTAATATAAATTTATACTGAGCAGTTGAGATAAAACTTGAACAGAATAAATGAGAGGGCATTGTTAGGAAAAAAACTTGGGAAATGGTATCAGGATTTATTAGGGAAATGAAGAAAGACATATTGTCTCAGATTTAAAAAGGAAATCTCTTTAAAAATGAGGCCTAGCAGAAAGAAAGAAAGGGAACCTGCTAATGCAACAATACTTTGTTTTCATGATAAAAGCAGCAGGGAAAATGTTTTGAGAAAAAAAGGGCCAGGAAAAAAATGTCTTTGATAATGATGGAAACATCCTATTAAAAGAAATTGAAGTTCTCCAGGTAACATAAATATTTTAAAAAGTAATATTGGAGTAAGTTGACTAGCTTAAGAGAAACAAACAAAAAGGACATGGGGGTAGTATTACTCAGAAGGAAGCTGAAATGCAGGAGATAAATTGCATTAATTTTCATCACACAAATTGTCACAATCTGGAGATCAGCTCAAGTAAGACACAAAAAGAGAGGTAACTTGCAGAAAAATTGTGGAGTAGGATTAGGAACAGAGAGTGGGAACCAGAGCATAAGTAGATAGCTGAAATGCTACAGGTGTTTCTGGAGACTTTTATATCGGAGGGAAGGATGTCACACTGCTGTCCTAGGGAGTTGTGAGCTCATTTTGCTATGTGGATGGCAGATAAGGCTAGAATCCCAGAGACTTTACCATTTTATCTTATTGGCTCATGAAGATACTTCAGAGAAACCTGAGACATTCTTAAATGTACTATGGGCTGCACTTCCAGAAGAAGGACTAAGCAGGAAAACAGCTGATATAGGATGATGTGTCTGCCATGGCAGGGGATGTCAGAAGCAAGGCCAAGAAAATTAGGGAGGGAGACCCAAAAGTCCCTTATGGGGCATTGAAAACCAAAGGGACTTACAGAAAATACAGATTTTATATACACCTGAAAAAAAGACAAAAGATTGTGAGGTGATTTCCTGGAAAGTATTACCAACTAGAAGGGGCAACTGTGATAAGGGCTGACGTTCAGCCACTCTTGTACAGCAGCACGTACACAGCTATGAGGTATGTTGTGTTACAGGATGTCCTGCAGACCAGGAACAGCCTGATAGCTATCCTGTACCAAGCTGGGCTTTCTAGGCCATGACAGACCAGCATTTCATGGAAAAAAAGGAGGCAACTAATTTCTTCATCTACCCAAAGGAAATGTGGCATTTTTAATGGAGTGTTTGACACTGTAATGGAAGAAAAAACAAAGCAAACCATGAATAAAAAGGAAGGAAAGCTTTTGTAGAAGGACAAAAGTAACAATGTGGTGCAGTTAGGAGAATATAGACAGCTAAAGAGAAGGCATTACATAAACAAAATTAGAGAAAAAACAGAGTAAAATTCCTAACCTTTCCAGGTCAACAAAGCAATTCAGCCCCATTTGCAATCAGACATAAATTATGGCAGTCATGCTAGCAAAAGATATCTTACATTAGGATACATTTTCACACAAACTTTACACTTTGGTCTGACCTTGGCTTTCTGAATATGGACCAGTTTGTTTTTACTGGTTTTATGACATTCTTAACATTTCCATTACAATTATTCCATTTGCATTTCAGAACATGTTCTATGGACGGAAAAACAATAATATCATTCCCAATCAGTTCAGTCCCTACAAGTTTACCAAAATGAAAGGGAGAACACATGGAACCTATGAAACCCAAGGAACCTATGGAACTTAGGCTGAGAGGCAGATAGAGATACGAAGGATCTTCCAAACATTTTTTTATATTAATGGATTAATAAACCAATAATGGCAGGAAGAAAAGGATCCGCACAAAACTTTCAACATATTAGCTAAAATGTTGCACTTGTCTGACATATAGCAGCTATAATTCAAATGAGCTATTGGGGCTGCATTATATAAATGGTATGATGAGTTCTGCCCTCTTCCTTGGTGAATTAAGATTTTAGCCATAGTTAATACATGTTAGGAGGTTTGATCTACCTGGTTTTGGAAAACAACAGAACACAAAAGCCACATGGTTATTTCAGAGAAATGTTTTCCTTTAGGTTTCTGGAGACATGTCCAAGAGAAGCCCTTGACTCTCTTCTGTATGACTTGGTCCTGGTAGTTAATCTTGATCAAAAACATGGTAAAGTAAAACTGCATGAACTTTACGTGTCCTCCTGGTGAAGGTAATGAGATTTTTGTTAAGAGGTTTGATTTCTGAATAACAGGTAACTGCATCAGGCACGAGTCAAGGGAATGTAATACTTGGTGTTGAGATAAACTGCAGAGATCCTGTTTGTAAACTAGCCAGTGGAAGATTGAATGACAGAGAAAACTGAGTAGCTAAAATACATAGGAGGACTTTTAGAGGGTTCTGAGTCTTAACATTGCAATTAAAGAGCATTGGAGTGGAAAATGTTGTCAATAACTTCTATGACTTTGGCAAAAACATGTCATATAGCACCACCTTCCTAATTTTGTTGGAATAATGAGAGGTTAATAAAAAAGTAGAAGGGGACTGTAAATAAGTAAGTAAGTAAGTAAATAAATAAATAACCAACTAAATAACTAAGTGTGGTAAAGTGTTATGAAATGGCAGAACAGGTATATATCTGGAACTGGAAACTCAGACTCTATTTACTCTATGTGTGCACATTTTGTTGTCCTTTACTCTGGCCAGGTTATATGGATTTAAGTTAATTTATAATGATTTTTTAAAAAATTTTTAATTAATGGTCTTCACAGTAAGGATGAATGAGTTATTTACTGTTTTGAGATATTATGGATGTTCTTAGGATCTGAGATCTGTCTAGTCCTCTGGGATTTAGATGGATGATCTCATTAGGTTCAGAGTCATGCAGTAAGTCCAGAAATATACAGATGCTAAACATAATGCAAAATCTTAATTATTGTTTGCAGTTAATTAAAGTGCTATTTTTGTTTGTTTTGCCTCCCTCTGGCATCTTCAAGTCCTAATTAATTCTTAACTGTGGGTGGTGGGATTAGGATTGGCAGCAAAGCACACCTCAAACAGCCCACCAGCACCACAGGGCTGTACGTGCAGAAGTTCTGCCGAAGCAAAGATCACATTCTTGAGAAGTTAGATAAAAGTCCCTATTGTTCTTGCCGCCAAGATTATTTTTATCACATTGTCAACATAGTTGTTAATGTGCAAACATGCAGGTGAGATACAGAACACACGAAACTCATAAAAAGGGCGGAGACGATGTACGCACGTGCAATCAGAGCACTGGGGATGAGATGCACATAAAAATGCTCAGGGGGAGCAAGTGCTCGCTTGACAGATTAAGGAGCTGGCTGGCACTGTTCCTTGTGGTGAGCTGCTTGGTGACATTTATGGCACTGATAAATAAGATTTGTGAGCAAATATCATTAATTGATGTAGTTCAAGGAGTGACTGTTTGGCACATTTCTATGGAGGTGGTAATTCAGGTGCAAAACCAGAGCGACGCTGAGGGGTTTTGGATTTTGTTTTGGTTTATTTTTTTCTATAATGTTGCAGTTGTTTCAGAGTACAATGAGATTTTTTGGCTTAGAAGTGCTGCTGTAATTGGTTTCTGGGACTTTCTTGATTTGACCTAATTGGACATTTTGAAAGGTTTCCAAAGTACAGGGTAGGATTTTGCCAGTTTTCTATCAATGATTAATAAAGCTCATTTGGAGGATCAATTAGAGGTTCAAAAAGAAGATTTTGCACCAGGATTGTTATAAAACCAATGAATTCTGTTTTATTAGTGAACATTTTCAATGTTGAATGTTGAAAAATGCTGCTACAGTGAACAGTAAAGGCACATTGTTTTAGAGATAATTTTGTCCCTTCAGGTTATTATTATGTTATTTCAGTAATTCTAAAATCAGGGTGGGGAAGCACTTTAATTCTGGTTTGTAGTGATACTTTTGGCAAAATTCAAATTGTTGTTTTTAAAAAATCATTAGACTATTAAAGAGTGGTTTAAAGAGGTAAGATTTCCTGAAATGTTTATTTCCTTTTCACAGTGCTTGAAGTTTAAGTAGTAGATTTCTAAAAGTTTTTAGAAAGAATAAGTAACTGCCCTTGGTGTGTCTGAAGACCTAGTGAATTTAAAGACATGAAGTGATATGTTTGGAGGAAGGAAAAGCCAGTGGTGTATGCCATCATCAGTTTTTAATCATCCCAGCTCCTCCCCAAGTTCTCGTTTTCATAAAGATAATTTAAAAGCAACATGCAAGTGGTTCAGCCTGTCTCTGTGCATTTCTAATTTGTTTGTTTCCCTGGTACACAAGCATAGATTTGGTGGATTGTTTTTCCTACAGTCAGAGGACTGACTAGGGTGGATAAGTTAACAAGCAGGAGGTTCCTGCATGTTGGAATTAGCAATTTATCTGTCTCATCCATTGCTTGTTTGTTCATGTTTTGCTCATTCAGATGTATCCTAAAGAAATGAGATACCCAGCTATTACAGTAGTGCCAGTTTCTAATTTGTTCCAGGAGTTCATAGCCGTGGGTCTGAGCACATCAGGAAGGACCTGTAGGTGTGTAGGTGCTTCCATACTCCTTCTTATTGTATTTGGGTCATAAGTAAGGTTTTAATCTTCATGTTATTGGGTTTCAGCTGACTGGGTATCTAAATAAAAGTGTAGCACTGCTATGCTATGCTATGCTATGCATAGCTATGCCATGAGTTGCTATATTTACTCTTTAGAAGTCAAGCAAGAGCTTTTACTGAGGCACTTCCCTCTGCAAAGCTTTGTGCTCACCAGGTAACACTGCCATTCTGCTGCAGTGCTTGAAGGTCACTTGAGAAGCCAGAGTTTTGACTAAAGTGGGACTCTTCCTTCCTTCTTCCTTCCTAAAGAGATATTTTTCAAACTGGCCTCCAAAGTACCTTCTGGGATTCCTGACAGATCGGGTTTTCTAGGGGAAGGAACTGCTTCTTCTGCAGACACTATTAGCATAAATATCACAACATGAAGACAATAATCACACTCAGAGGACTCTTTCCTCTTGTATGTCAGGCAAATTGAGTTTAATTTGGCATTTACTGAAATATGACTGTTGAAAATCTACCAACACTGCATATTACACTGAGCAGGTACAAATACTACACTATGTGCTACACTTGGGGCAAAAAAATGGCAACCCATTCTAAACTAATAGAATTATAGCACTATCCATTATATCATTTCTGCTAGCACCAGGGTAATATTTCTGTCCCAGTTCTCTCAAGAGAATTTAGGAACCAAAATACTTCCATGAAAACACTGTGCATATTTCCAAAATCTTCCAGAAATTCAACTATGAATGGATTCAGGATGAAGATGGTAAAGTGATCCCATTTGTTTCATGTGTTGGGCCTGCTAAAATAAATCTTATCGAAACACTGCTGCAGCAAGAATGGAGGATGAATGGGAAGATTATAGAGCATTATTATACATGTTTTTACTTACTGAAATGAGTAGATGACCTAATCTTCCCCAGAGTAGAGACAGCAGGCTTCTGCTCTCTGTTCTGAACTTAGTAGAAAGGTTGAATCTCAATTCCTAGATTTTGTTATTTTTACTCTGAGGTGGAGGTTGTTTCCCGGCATGTCTGTGTTTCTTGCTCTCTTTTCCATAGTAATGATTGCTTATGAAGAACAAGTTGGTTTAGAATAGGACGAGCTGCACGATCCCTCAATTAATGCACCCACCCACCTGGTAGTTGAGCTCCATATGGTCTTGGATTAGGAATGAGAGAACTTGCAAAGCTCTTGCTTCTGTCAGGCCTCCAAAATCAAGACTCTCCTCAGTGTGTTTTAGCTTTGCCTCAGAGTAACCAGTTATAATTATTCCAACTGAAGGAGCCCTTCCAAGCCCTAATCTTTTAACTGAAACCGCTGTGGTTTGGGACAAGGGATCTGGTTTCAATGGGACCTCCACACATCTTCCCACTCCACCTTCTCTCCCAGCTGTGTTCACTCTTCATTTGATTCTTCTCAAAAGAGATGTCCCTTGTCCACTGCTGAAAGGGAACTGTGTGGCAAGCCTTTGGTGCTGCCACAACCACTTCAAACCACAGGCTTTTCTGCAGGCCAGTTAAATGCTATTTCTTCTTGCCTGGTGGGCTGTCCTTACTAATGTGCTCCTTGACCATCCCATTTGGCATGATGGAAAAGCTACAGATCTGAGCTACTGAAACCTGTCCTTTGTCATCTACTTTTTGCATTAATATTAATTTATTAATGTGAAGTTGCTTCTGATATGTATTTTTGGAAAATCCAAACTAGGTCTACTATCATGAAATTTGGAGCCATGACTCATTAAAAAAATCATCACAGATGGCACTAGGACAAGAATGGTCTTGATTATCTTTTTAGAGAATAAGAATGAACTACTGGTTTTATTTATTCCAGTATCTCATCTAGCCCAGTTGCCCTTGGCTGATGAGTAGAGGATGCTTGCAAAAAGACTGGAAGAAATAGAAAAAGTGTAGGATTTCCTAACTTCTGGCAGTCAGAGGATATGGGAATTTCCTAAACCAGAAATTTCACTGGATTGCATCATCATGTTTATTGGCCATTGATGGACTTGTCAACCATAAATTGTCTGATCCGTTTTGAACTTTCTTGAACCTCCACATCATCCTTTGATAACAGTCCAAATAGCCTTTTTTAGTAAAATAGCTTTTGCAATAAAAAGGAGAACATACATAAATTCCTGTTTAGTCTGGAAGCTGGCTTCTGTCTAGGAGAGCTGAGACCTATTTTTCCCAATACTTTCTTGCTGCAATTTAGAAACATAGATCTTAAAAATAATTTATTGAAAATAATTTAATCTTACTGTTTTCTTTCAGTTCAAATTTTTTTGCCTGTGTTCATTCGGTTTTCTGGACTGAGCACTAATTTCCTGTGTCATGTGCAACCCTGCATAACTTGAAAAAAATTCCCTGCTGTGTTTTTTCATGACAGATCAAAAATGGATATGAACTGTGCATTGGAGGTTAGAGTGTGCCTCCAGATTTGTTTCTCTCCCTTTTGCTTTCCTTCTTGTTATTTATTTTTCTTTCCTATTTGTCTATATTTTCATTCATTTCTCTTCTGTTCTCACACATCCGCTCTGGTTCCCCTTGAGTTCTGGTGGTAGGATGGAATTGGATCTATGTACAAAAACAAAGTATTATTACATTAGGTTATTTTTATATTCCCCAGAAATCTTGAAACAGACATATATCACACTCTATTGGAAAATGGAAAATAAAGAGGAAAAGAAAGAGTATATAGTACTACTGGTTTATTTTCTATTTTTTTTTCCAGGAAATGGATATTTGCCCCAGACAAAGACTAAAGGATGTTGGCCAAATACCTTCAGTTAACACCAAAATGTTTTGTAGTGAATTTAGAGAAGATTGGCCTCAGTTAGCATAAATAATAAATGAAATTAATCTAAAGTCATTGCAGTCACGTACTGCCCATCAGTTTTGTTGTGTGTTTAAGCACTGCTTATCCATCATTTAGAGAGGGATTCACACAGGATGCTTTCCTGCTGTGCTGACTCACTCCTGGTAGTCTAAAAATGAAAAGGGGCATGTATGCTTCCTGATTTTCACATTCCTTTTAACACTTTTAAAACAAAATGTTTTGGATTCTCTTTGTCTGCCAAAAGGTGGAGTTTTCATTTAATCAGCAGACTGGAGTAATTTTGGAAATGCTTTACTGTGATTGTTTTCATTTTTAATCACCGTGTCTCCTCATGCACAGTAGCACTCAGGAAGCAAGAGGCCTGGGAAATTGCAAATAAAACCTGTATGGCTTGTAAGACCCTGCTTCATTAGAGGGTCCCCTGCCCACCAGATAATGTGTGCTAGGTGGTCAAGTGATTCAGCTTAGCTCATGTTTCACTGCCCATGCTCTCTGCCTGCTTGTGTACAAACAAATTAAAAATGGAATAGGTGAGGTGTGTACTACTTCTGAGAAAAACACAAAGTCATTTGCATCAGAACTGATGAGCCAAATAACCACTCTAAAATCAAAGATCAGTAAAGCAAGACAAACCAACCAGTAATAAGGAAATCTGGTGGCTCATGTCAGATGCACAATGTCCATTACCCTTAGAAAGCCCAAAGAAACTGAAGCTCTCCCCTCTGCCCAGCCCTAAGGTGTGAAAGCCAGACAAAAATTACTTAGGGAGAAAAGTAAATTGAGAGCAATAAAGGATAAAAAGCTGAAATCCACCAAGGTACCAAACTAAGTTGTTATGTTAAAATGCAAGAGAAAGAATATGGTTTCATTGACAAGAGCCTTATGCCCTGAAGGGTGTACCGATTCCCTTCCAGCTCACCTCAGAGCTGGACACATCCTAGGCATGCCTGGACCAGCTATCAGGCATTTGATGAGGTCAATGTTAGGTCACTTTTTGATTGAGGGGAAGTTTCTGGCTCCTGCATTTGTGCACACAGTCATGGACTGTGCATAACTGGTGCAGTGGGAAATTGTGCCTGTACGTGACCTGAGCTTTGCTTCTCGGAGAGGAGGGAAACGCTGCCATTGCTGTCCTGGTACAAACTATGCCCTGCCTCCCTCTGCTCCTCCCTCCCCCTTTAGTGCCTGCTCCAGGTCAGGCAGCACAGACACTGCAGGGTTTCAGAGGCTCTTTGACATGTCCTGCACTTGTACTGAACCCTTATGCCAGGCATAAGAAAAGCATTTATGTGAATGCATGGTAGTCCAGCACATCCCTGAAACTCAAAGAGAACAACAGGACCTTTCCTTCTGCCAGACAGGAGTGGTGTTTCAGGCGCTTGGGGGAGCATTGATAGTGAAAGTTGCTGAGGGCTTAGGGTCCTGGATTTCCCAAATCTGGGGACTTACAGTTCATATGCAAGTATCATCTTCTGCCTAAGCAGATAGAAGAGAAACTGTGGTCATGTGAGGACCCAGGAGCATCTGTCCTCATGCACAGTAAGTGCCTAGAGGAACATTTCAAAATACTTTGACATACCTTTTCCAAAAGATGCAGAGAATTGGAATCAGAATACAGGAGGAAGCCGTACCTCTACAGTATGCACAAATATTTGCTCCTGCCATCAGTGAATGGCGTTCTGCCTCAGTTGCATTTGATGGGGATGATGACACATTTTAAGGCTCCCATTCTCACCGTCACATGGCTTTGTGTCCCTGCATTTTAGTCATTTCAGAGCAGTGCATCACCACCCCACTGGCTCATGCGGCACTCTGTGTTTAGCAGCACATATTTATGACATGGGGAGTGAAGAATGAAGTCTAACTCAAGTCCTTAACTAACCCGTAAGTTAGGGAGGGGATTAACTGCCAACTGCAATCTTTTACTAAGTATTAATCACTTAATATTATTTTCATTTTTTTGAAAAGTCTTTTGCTGCCTCAGTATGTCAACACACAACTGGGTTTGAAATCACAGCATTTGGGGGACTGCTGATACACTGCTGCTGTTAGCCTGACAAGGGACCTGTTGTGTTACTTTCTGGGTGAAGGAAGAAGTACATGTGGATGGGCTACGGCTATCAAGGTTTGCTCTTGCTTTACAAACCTGTCTTCCTGGCTGTGGTAGAGTTAAAAAATAATTACAAGTTTTTCAAAGGATCACCCACATACACATGGTATGAGAGCTCTTTTCTTTGTTGGTTTCATTTTATTTGTACATGACTCACTCTTGGCAAAATGAGTGAGCCTCATGAGCCTGTAAAAATTCTGTTTGGATTAAATGATTTGCATTAAATGATTTATAACTGCAAGAAGGCTTTAATATTCCTGTAATTCCTTAAGGAAAAACAAACTGATCTTATTCTTTCAAGTAGCTATTGCTTTCACGCCTGTTACTTCAGACGCCATTTTACTCGCTCAAGCTGATAGCTGCTAATGAGACTCTGGGTACTTCTTCCTTGCTTTCCCTGCCTCATGAATTAGAGATGGGTGGTGGGGATGTACTGTCATCTTTTTCTGAGAACGTTCTTCTGACCGTCTCTGAAGGCCAGGGAACCTACAGCCTCCCAGACCTGCTTGCCTTGCTAAGAGCGAGGAGCAGCATTTGTGCTGGCCTGAGGTGGGGTGATCATGTTTCTGAGACCCAATTTACCCCGGTTTTGTAGCCCAGAGGCCAATCAGTCTTCATTTTCCTGTCAGAGCCGGTGTGCTGGTTACAGCCACTCCTGACTCCTGCATGGACCAGCTGTCAGCTGCCCTCACACCCTGACCCTTGGCTCCCCCAGCTCAAAAATGTGGGGGCAAGGGGAGAGCCCTTGTGCAGAGAGGGGACAGCCAGCCGCCGGCAGCCACCGAGGCTGCCCGCACCCTTGGGATACAGCCTCGCAGTAGGGTGTGCCTGGCCAAAGCCCATGGGAAAAGCATGCGAGTCAACAGCGGGACAACCCAGCCGGATGCGGGACGTGCCATCAACAAGCCCTTTAACTTCGTGTTTGCGCAGCGCCGCGACTGCCCCGGCTGCCCGCTCCGGAGGCTGAGGCGCGGCACAGTTGTTAGCGGGGGCCGCTGCCTTCGGCCTCAGAGC
This sequence comes from Ammospiza caudacuta, assembly GCF_027887145.1. Taxonomy (NCBI): domain Eukaryota; kingdom Metazoa; phylum Chordata; class Aves; order Passeriformes; family Passerellidae; genus Ammospiza; species Ammospiza caudacuta. The sequence goes on along the minus strand of NC_080593.1, from coordinate 39,294,827 downwards.
GCGGGGAATCCTCCTCCTTTCCCGTGCCCGTGTCGCTCTGACAGGACGACCCGCGGTCACGGGATTTTAATACTCGAAGCAGAGAAGCGTCGCGGTGCCCGCGCAGCGGCTCCCCGGGCCCGCAGACGCTCGCCGCCCGCACCTCTCCGTCGGAGCCCCCGGGGCGAAGCGGTCACCGGCGGCGCCCCGGGGCCCGCCCTGCCGGGCACCGCCCGCGGGGGGATCCCGGCTCCAGCGGCGCTACAAGTGGCCGCCGGGGGCGGTTTCGGCTCCGGCTCCGCCGCGGTTTCCCTCCGCCCCGCGCCCGCCTACCGGCGACCCTCTCCGCGGCGCGGAGGGGCCGCGGGGCGCGTTGCGTAACCAGCGCTGGGCTCCGCTCCGCCGCGCGTCGCTCGGGGCGGCGGGAGGCGCGGCGAGGCGGGTCCGGTCGGGTGGCCGCGGCCGGAGGTGAGCGCTGGCGGCGGGGCGGGCGGGGCCGGGCCGGGCCGGGCCGGGGGGGCGCAGCGCGGCGCGGCGTGTGCGCGGCCCCGCGGGAGGCGGCGGCGCAGGCGGGGGGAATCCAGGTCACGTCCGCAGCCAGACGGCGGCTGGCGGGAGGGACGCGGCGAGAGGCACCGCACCGCACCGCGCCCGGGAGGGCGGGCGGCGAGCGGCGCGGGGCAGCGGTCCCCGGTAAGTGCCGCGGGTGGGTCAGTCCGCGGGCTGCGCTCGGCGGGCAGCGCGCCCGACCGTGGGCGTGGGCGAGCGGGGGCTGCCGGCTCCGCAGGTTGGCGTCCCGGAGCGCCCCGGGGAGCTGCGGGGCGAGCGCCGGGGAGCCGAGCCGCGCTCCCGGCCGCTCTCTATATTTAGCCGTCACCGGCGGGGAGAGCGGCGGCAGCGACGCGCAAACGCTGCCGGGGACGGAGCTCCGCCGGGCCGTCGGGGCGCCGCCCGCCCGCAGGAGCAGCAGCAGCAGCATCCGGGGGTGGCGGGGGGCGAGCGGCGGCGCGGCCCGGCCGGGAGGGCAGGCAGGCAGCGAGGGAGGGAGCCGCGGCACCGCCGGTATTCATCACCGCGGGGGGAGCGGCTGCCGGCGCTTCCTGATTTATTTATGTTTGCAGCATAGGTGGTATTTCCCCGTTAAGAGTTTATCCATTGAAGTTTTCTATTTGACTTTCTAAAGCGACGGCGACGACAACGACAGAAATCCGCGAAGTTAAAAAGCCAAATGTGTTAATTGTTAACTGGATATAGACGAGGAAGGCTTGTAGTGGGTGGATTGATCAGGCAGCGTACGAGTAAAAAGGCAAAGACAAAATTGTCGGCGAGGTGCCGGTAGGAAGGAGGGATCGCACCTGTTCTGGTGAGTGGTAGGAGCCCCATTGCCCCGTGGTCCCCCGAAACCTTGTTTACCCTCCTGTGATGCGGATGGAGGAAGGCGAAACACAGGTTAAAAATGCTGTAAAAATACCGGGTCTGACCAGGAAGGCAAACTGGACATTTTTTTCTACAGTATAAGCCGTGTTCCCTTTAGTATTTTAACACAAAATTCGTGTATTCGAACTGAGCCATCTGCTAGTTATAGTAACATATTTAGCGTTTATTTACAAAACTTAGTCTGTCGTAAATGTATGCTTGCATAATTGATAGACTGGATATTTTTATAAAAAATGGTTTGTTTTCCTTTTATAGTTCAGTACTACTTGTGTGTTGAGACAATTTTATAGATTTTTTGGTTCCTGTTTTCCCTTCTGAATAAACATTTGAGAAGAAAAACCAAAACAACAGAGCAAAGGGTTTGCTCTTTTACAAGAAATTTCTGTAATAGGTAATTTTCAGGAGAATTTACCATAATCAATGCAGTTGCATTGGTTAGTTGCGTTGCCTCACAGAGAGGCTTGAGTTCTGTCCCTTATTTGAACTCTAAATATCACAGCTATCTGAATGTATGGCCATTTTAAAGTGAAGAACCTGGAGGAAATCACTGGAAAGTTTAGCCCTTCACTTTCTCATAGAACAGTTGTTTAAGATGCAATAACAACAAAAGTTTTGTGAAACTGTGTTTGCCTACTTCCTTCCTGACAAGGCTTTTTTTCTTTTCTGCCAACTGGCATGAAATCACCCTTCATATTAGTCCCAGGACCCTTAAATTAGTCTCAGCCTTCTTCCAGTTTATTTGAATTGGTGACCTTTGGATGAGCTGGTGTGTTCCATTGTTACTTGCTAATGATGGAATAATCTAGTCCTGACGTACCAGTTGTGAAACCGAGGGCGCTGCTGCTGGATGGAAATTCAAATGTCTTATGGCTCCATGGTGGAAAAGGCAGGATTTAGCTGTGGTTTTCATCTGCTTTTAACTCTGTGGACTCTGATTTCCAGAACTTAAAGGGCTCAAACCAAAGTCTGTTAGAGTTGATGGAAAATCTGCCATTGATTTTTACTGATTTTGGATAGAATCCTGTATGAGCTGGTGTTTAGCATATCATGGCTACTCTAAACTGTTCAGTCCTTTTGAAATTCTTTGCATATCCAAGTCATTATGTAAAGTCAATTTTTTTGTGTGCTGTCTCTTTCTTTGTGAGAATGTTCTTTTGCTTAGTAGAAAGTGGTGGTGTTTTTTATTTGTTCTCTTACATGCTGCAGCATTAATTTTATTATCTGATCATTTCCTATTATGTGAGTATGACGTGGGCAATTTTGAAAAAATTGAAAGTGCTTTTTCTGAAGGCTACTTACACTGGAGACAGGTTTCTACAGGTACTTTTCCAAGACCTTGCAGGAGCTGGACATCTTATGTCATAAGACATGCTTTCTCTGATGTCCATGTTGTACTTCCCTTGTCCAGTATATATGGTTGTTTGCTGTCTTTTGTGTTTTGGGGTTTTTTCCTTACAAATGTGAAGAGGAGAAAGTTGTTAGTGATAACAGATACTGGTGTTCTGTGAAGAAGCTTGCAGAATAACACATACCTGTGGTAGGCATATATTCTCTCCTGGCTTCCCTGTTGTTGATGATGAGCAGGATTTTTCCTCTTGGCTATATGTAAAACCCCAGCCAAGAGAAAGTAGGGAGGAGAAGGACTGCTAAACTTAAATTATGGAAGTTTGTCAGAGTTTGTTGTCTAGTGTAGCCTGTCTTGAAATTTGATTCCATTTGGAAGGGAGTCAAGGGATGAAACCTCAAAAAAACCCACCTGATTTGAGGCAGGACGTCCTCCAGCAAGAATCTCATTTGCCACCGGAAGGGTGAGACCAGGAATTTTGGCTCCTTGGAAAAGGAAATTCTGGAGCTCATTATCTCTCCACCATCATATTCTGGTTCACTGATTTGGGGTTTGCTTGTTACTTAGAGTAGAAGAAGGCAAAAGAGACATGCATGTGAAAGAAGCTCAGGTAAATAAGCTGAGATGAGGGAAAGCAGGTGAAACACAATTACTGTGAGCCCTCATGCCTTGGATTTCCTCCTAGGACTTGGAAAGTGCTAATCTTCCCAGCCAAATTAATTTGCTCTTAAATGAGAGATGGCTGTTGTGGCAGAAAGCAGAGCTGTACTGCAAGGTGCAGGGTAGCAGTGCAGAGCTGCATCTTTTCTCCATCTTGTCCTTTTTCCTGTGGGATTTCCAAAACCCATGAGAATCTGGCCTCTGGAGGAAAGGTGGAGATAGTGCTGGGGCATTCTTCACCTACCTGCAGGGACTGAGGCAGCACATCCATGCCTTGGGTTTGCAGAGATTATGGCCAGGATCTAAATGTGTGAGTTCACTGTCAGAAACGGTCGGAGGATCAATCAGGAAGGATTTTCCTAATAGTTCCACAGTTCATCTTTGTTCCCTTCTTTCCAAATATCAGAAATGGCTATGTGTGTAATACTAGATTCTCTCCTGCACGGCCCCATTTAAGTAAATAAATAATAGCTGTTTGGTAACTCTTCAGGTGTATGACAACAGAATTCTGCCCAAGTCACCAAGGTCCTTTCCTTCTATCTGCTTAACTGAAGGAATGCCTCTGGGTGGGAGAAGAAGTCTTAGTCCAGGGAACTCCTTGGCTTAATTTATCCCATCAAAAGAGTTAGCAGAATAATTCACATAGCCACTAATGTGGCAGTACTGCTGCTGGCGTTTTTTAAACTTGTCATTAATGGTGCAGTGGAGAAATAATCTCCCTTCTTAGGGATGAGCTAGGATTTTATGTGTTGTACAGGGATAACTAAACAAACAATGTTTGCATGTGTTATGAGAACCTTCGTCATTAAAGTCAAGGGCAGACGATAAATTTCTGTGTAAAGATTAAACAATTGTATTCCTTTAATTCTGTGTTATTCCATCAGTTGTATGTGGTCCAAGAGGACATTTTGAATAAAGTAATTGAGTCTTGCATAAGTTGTTTCTCTCATTTAATTCACAACACGTGAATGAGATTGTTTCCACTATTCATCACAACTACTTAATTTAAATATGGTCATAGTAGGGGGACAATGAAAGTAAAAAGACTGGTTGGAAAAGTTGTGTCTGTTGTTAACCTTTTCAGTGTATGGTCACACTGCCAAAGTGCATGTAAGCCTGCAACTAGAGAGGAGTAAATTGAAAGCAAATAAAATGGGGTTTTTTTGACATACCAAAGTTAACCTGAGTATTCAATTTTGAATGCCTTTGGTAATAAAAATTCTCATTTTACTCTAATCCATTTTAGCTTATTAGAAATTAAATATCCTGTGAAACTAGTGAACTAATGAAAGAACAAAGGATTAAACCACAGTTTAAAAAATACTCTGTATCCTCACGTGTCTTAAATATAGAGAAGCTGTAATAATTTTTACTGATGCACTAAAATACTCTTATGTTATAATTAGATTATAGGCATGAGAGCGGTATGATCATTCTAGACTGTTCTGTGTCCTCTGGTGAACCTAACCCAATAAGTTAGGGTTCTGTTTTTCCATTGGAAGAAATGAAAGGACTGATTATCAAGCTGCCTAACAGTAAGGTAAAAACAGAGCAAGAAGATCAATGTCTCATCAAGTGTATTTAGAGTCAAACCAAGCATTAAGTCTTTCTTCTTCTGGGTGGAGTGAAGTTGGTACATGTAGAACCAAATCACATGTATGTTTGCATACACAATGATTACTGTTTTATCTCGGGCAGAAGTTCATTCTGCTCACCTGCTAATTTTTTTTTTTTTTTCATTTTTGATGTTTAACTGTCTTGGATACCTCACGAGAGTTGGTTGGCATGAACTGCATGCCACAGGTACAGCACCAATGTTGCTTGACAGTAAGATGTGCTTTGCAACAGCTGTGGTGTAGGAAAATAAAGGAGCTCTTTGAAGAAAATTAGAAGTATCTGTCAACTACGCAAGTAGTTGGATCCTTGAACAATTGCTCACTAACTGATATCTTAGTGACATGCATATGGATGAACCATTTTCAAAACATTCACAAGAAAAAATATACTTCTGTGGGTAAGAAGAGCTTTTTTCATCACCATTGCAAGTTGGCTTCCTTGAGTTGTGTGTCATGTTTGCTGTGATTATCTACATCTGTACAAGGTTCTTGAACTGTGGTCCTTTTCCTTTCTTACATTTTCATTTGCAGACCTTCACATCTTTCTTCCCCTGACTTGGTTTTGCACCTTGGCCCCCTTTAGTATCCTGTTATCTCCACACCTCCCACTCTTGACTTTGCATTGTTTCTCTTGATTCCACTGTGCCAGCTCCTTGCCATGTGCTCCAGCCCAGCTCCACTTTGGCAGGTGTGGAGTGCTGCTGCTGCTGCTGCTTGGTTTCCTACCAGTGGAAAGAATGACCACTAATAAATTTAAGCTATTTCTTCTTTAGCATTGCTTTTTTCCTCCGACCTTTAGCACAAAATCATTCCTGGTTCATTTGCCTACCTTTTTGCAACTTTTGACAGGTGGGATTGCCTTCATATGACTTTGTTCTGTTTTCTAGCTTTACATTAAAATAGTTTTATTCCCATGATTTATTAACTTGTCCCCGGCTCTTTTTTATTTTTAATATTTCATACATCTTAAAAAAGATGTGGCATGTTTGTGTGCAAGGTGCTTCAAAGTATAATTATGAGCTGTAACATTTATGTATAATTCTTAAAATAACTGTGTTCCTCCCTTCACGAAATTGAAGGGTTTATCTTGAGCCTTATTTTATAAGTTAGGTGTCTTGCTTTCTACACTGCATTTTTTCTCATTAAAAGAAGATAAGGTGAAATGCATTATCCAGTTAGATAAACAGGGAAAGAGTCTGTACAGGGTTGTATCCGTGTAATTCCAGAATATACATGAGCATGCACATCTGCCCTGAAAAAATATTCCCCTGCAGAGTATTTGTGACAAATTTAATTATTAAAGCAAAATAATTACTTCATTAAATATTAAAGTATAATTTTATTTCTAAAAATACAGAGAAAATTGTGTCTGGAACAGAGAGTGCTTCCTGTGCAGTGCTGAACTGCATGTATTTTGTGTTGTGCCCAATTCACTGATGTGACTTACTGAAGTGATTTATTTTATTGAAATTTTCTATGTGACCAGAATAAAACAGCTTGGGCTAGAGGACTTGGATCAACTATTTAACTGTAGAAGTTGCTGATTATTAAGGTTAAAGAAAGGAGAAGAAATACCATAACTAGGGTTTGATATGCAGCTTTAATTCAGGCCTCTTTGAATATATGCAGGTAAACTAAGCTTTAGAGTCCATGGATGGTATTACTTCTCTTTTCAGGGTGTTTAGCCCTATGTAATAATTGCCATCCTTGAAACCTCCTCTTAAATTTATTTTAAAACCAGGAAACTTGGGATCAGATCACAGTGAATGCAGTTGGTTATGTAGAATATTGTGGGCGTGTGGTCCTTGCCTGTGCATTACACGTGTGACAGTAATTTTTCACAAGTTGTAAATTTTAGTTGAAAATCACCTCTGCACCATGAAGGTATCTAACCTGACTACCCAACTTTTTATTTAATTGTTGCAAACTGTTTAACTCTCTTTATTTCTCTTGCTTCTCCTGTTTCCCCTGCCCCTAGTCCCATGCCTCAGACACTTCACACTTTTCTCCTTTGCCAGAAATGGGACAGGGATGCTAGAGACATTTCATTTTTTTGAAGAGTCTTATGCATGGAGATAGCATCCTTGACCTTCTTTCCCCTTAGAACATCCTGTCAGTTGCTCCAGTTCTGAATCTAGCCGATGTTGAGGGCAGCTGCCATGCACCTGGTTCTTTCTTACAGGGTCTCCATGCCACCAGAAGGGATAAGCCCAAGGAGTGCCACTTGCCGTTTTGTTGACCAGAACCTGTGCTTTTGCCTTCTTGACTTTTTGCATTACTGAGTATTGAGTTATTTGAGGTTTTTTTTGTCTTCACTGCCATTTGGCATCTTCCTGCCTGGCAGCCCTACCTGGCAGTTCTGCTGGCTGTGTATGTGAGCACTGCCCCGTGCTGTGAGACTTGGACATAAATGGTGATAGCCTCCGTACCCTCCAAAAATGCACAAAACCTTCTTTCTTGTCGAGTAGGTTGTTGCACAAGATACCATCTTGATGGCAGCTGTCTTAATTTGCATTGAACTCTGGGAGAACCCAGAGACTGCTCTGATAGTCAGGCCTCCCTGGAAGCCTGTGTGCTTTCATCCTCTGCCCAGGGAAGATGAATCTCAGCTGCTGCCACTCTCACGGTAGGATGTGGGGAATGCGCTCGCAGTCATTCTGGCCATGACTTTCCAGTGGGTGGATGGTGGGAGTGTGTTTTGCAAGGCAGAAGGATCTTCTGCTGTTATCTCTTCTACAGACCTCATATCAAAGCACTCTCTTAGATTTGGGAAGTACTTTCTGTGCTTGGAGGTTAGGCATGAATGGGAATAGCATGACCTGGGGGAAGGAAAGTGCTGGATTCTGTAATTCCCAAGGGAGGAAGGGCTCTGGTCGAACTGTCTCTATAGAGCAGTTCCCTGGGCTAGCCATCCTCATCTCTCCATCCTACTTGCAGTGACATGGGTAAGTCTCCTTGCTTTGGCTCTGCAGTGGCTTCTCTTCAGTGCCATTTCCTTGCATGGAACCATGTACATGGAAAACCATACATATATGGAGGGCGCTCCCTTCTGTTTTCAGATGTGTTAATATCTTCTAAAATACATGCTAGCTTATAAATTCCAGAATCTGGATGAAACATGGGGGTTTTTTTCCCACATACTACAAGAAATGTTTGTGAAGCACACATAAACTTAGGCAAGCCACTTTTCCTTTTTGACTAGACTATTATTTTCACTGGGACAGCAGGATTCATCCTTGTCATAAGGTCCTTCCTTTCAAATTACTGGTTCACTTCCAATGAATAGAATTTAAGTAGTTGAAAGTAAAAAAAATTAAAATTTGGCGTATAGAAAAAAGCCCAACTCTAAACATTTCCTTTGCTACTTCTGCAGAAATACTATGACTCTTTGTACAGTTTGCCCAGAGGGCATTGTGACATCTCCATCCCTGGGGATACTAAAAAACAGGTGGACATGGTCCAGGGCAACCTGCTGCAGGTGGCCCTGCTTGATTGAGCAGATGGTGGAATGGACAGTCTGCAGCCTCAGGCATTCCTTGACTGAAACTTTCTGAAAACGTTTTGAAAGAGAACCGCAGTTCCTTTGATAGAGCTGAGTGAAATACAGAATAATTTAAGGTAGATTAATTCAATGGAAAGTGTAAAGCACACTTTCAAATTAAGCTGGTATGCCAGGCTTCCCCATAATAAATTAAAGAGAGTAAAAAAAAATTATGAATTTATACCAAATTAACAGAGCAAATAATATTGCTTCTGTCTACACAAACTACTGAAGCTCCTCTGTAACTTTAAAAGGTGCTCTAAATATATTTTCCATGCACAGATCAGAGTTATGAGCTTACTTAAAACTTAGAAAGAGAATTCATGCTCTCACCTTTCACATAAGAGGCCAATTCTCAGGATCATTGCCTTTGATCCCATAGAAAGAGTCATAGGATTAAAAAGGAGCCAGAACTTGCCTGCTGTTTAGTAGTAATTTTCTGATTATACTTTGCTCATACGAATGTAAATGTAAAGAGCTAAATTTACATAAGCAGACTACTCTGTGAACCTTTGCCCTCTCCTCTCCCTCAAACTTTGCTGTCCAGTTTGGCTCCCAGTGCATTTTCAGAAATCTCTTTCTAGGGTTACTTGTCTCTCTAGCAAGAAACCCAGGTTCTGGAAGCAAGAAAGTGTTGGAATTGCAGCCACAAAACCTGAGCTCAAGCAATCTTCCCTGTGCCATTACTGCTACTCCTGCTCACGAGGCAGCCCTGTGGGGACCAGTGTGGACACTGGCTGGCAGCCAGGCATGTACCAGACATCTCTTTACCTTTGCTCATAGATAGAGCTCATCCACAAATGGCAGCTAGAAACTCATGCCTATAATAGAAGTTCATGTTACTTTGACCTGTGTTTTACTATAACAGTGCGGGCTGCCTTTTTCCTGAAAAAAATAATTTCTCAATATTTTTATCAGTTTATTCCCTCAGCTTAGAACTAGCAGGAAGGTTGATCATCAATTTGTGGTGGAGATAGAAAGAAAAGGGGAATTGGATTGCTGACAGGGTATTGCTTGCTGGCTGTGCAAACATAGTGTGCAATAAGACAAAAAGCTTGGGCTCCTCTTTGTGAAGTTCAACTCCAAGCCAAATTAACTTGACCTCAGCCTCTTCAAAACGTGTCTGTATAAATATAGCTGTAGTCGGTTTTGATGATCACAGGTCTCTGCAGCTGAATTAATTATTTGATGGTGCACGAAAGATATGTAAAGGGAGACTTTTGCCCCTGAAGCCCAGATCTACAAGATCAAATCTACAGACTGATTTTCTTTTCTAATGTTTTCTTGCTAAGTGCTTCCTTATACATCATGCCTAATCTTGTCAATATTTCTTTAGGTCTTGCTCCTTTAAATAGCTTGAAAGCTGTTTGTGTGAGGATGGGCAGCTGAAAGAAGCAAAGGCATTGTGAGCCCTGCACAGTCTTAGGATGGTCTGTGTTTGGGACATGAGAGTAGTATGGCATTACTCTGTTTGCTTTGGAGAGTAATCTAATCTAAAAGAGCTTGAAACAGTTTGCAAATTAGGACTATGGAAACCTCAGTGTTGGGTTTTCTCTTCTTTAAGAGAAGAAATATTTAAACTCAGAAAGAGCATTAGGCAGGAAGAATTTGAGAGATTCAACCTGGCAGATGTTACAAGGCATGTGATAGAATAGGACTGAGCTTTTACCTATTGCTGTGTGAAGTTAAAATCTGCAATCTCTGTTAGGAGCTCCAGATTTCACAACACTTGGGTGATGGTGTAACAGGAAGAAGGGTGTGGGCAAAACTACAGAGCTACATATGAGTAATTCAAGACCTCACCTGTTTTCCCATGTGGAGAGCAGGACAAAGTGGGGAAAGCAGATGGACAGATCAGAAGTTAGAGTTTAATCGCTTCACTTTTGTTGAGGTTATCTGTACTGAGGATAATCTTCAGGGATTCGTGTTTGCTGCATGCTTTTTGCATTTTTTTTTTGGTGGATACATTTTGAGTCAGAAAAAATGATGTCCGGTGTCACACCTTTTATGTTCTGTCTCAGCGTAGCAAATCTGAGGTACTAAGTTATAGCCAGCAGATGCCAGCAGCCTTTGGAATTGTGTTTTCTGCAGTGATGTTCCCAGTGGTGAACAAGCTACCTTTTTAATAATATCAAAGGGGTGGAATTACTGCCTCACTTCCACGTGAAAAGTCTCAGTGAATATTACAGGCAGATTATGACTTTAAGTAGTGCCCAGGAGTGAAAGGTCAGAAAGAAAAAGCAATGATCCCAGCAATGATTTTTTAAATTGGGTCAGCATTACATGTGTTAAATAGATGCATGTCTTCCTGCAATGTTTGAAATCGGGGTCAGCACTCCAAAATGAAACTTAATGAGATTGTCTTCAGTGGCTATTATGGCTGGAGAATTGAGAAAGGCAAAAATAAAGGTAGGTGATACAAGCTTGCTGTTTTCCAAAGCTCAACAGTTTTCTGAGCAAAATTATCTGCTTACAGGGTGGTTTTAAGATGGAAGTAATTTTATCTACAGTGCTAAATTTGGAATCAGTATACCCAGCCATCTGCATCTGTGTATATGGCAAGTCTAATATCTTGATTTGGGGATTAAATTTATACCATGCTCTTATGTATTTTTTTTTCTGACCCTTACCTTAGGCTTTGGTTTTGTTCTATTTTTTCTTTTTCTGTTATAATGTGGAATCTCATTGTTGAATATTGTTGCATTTCATATTTACTGATATCTTTATGAAAAACTTGGTGAAAGTTTGTGAAAACTCAAGGCTCCTTATACTCCCATATGTCAATTAGCCAGTGGTATTGATACTGAATGCAATTAATGCTCTTCTCTTTGTAATACAAGCTAATGTCCTCTAATCAACATTATGTAATTCAACAAATAGAGCAAAACCTTCTGAATTAAGATACTGTTCTCTCCTATTATCTCTGGATGTGCAGCATAGCACGTATTTTTGTATCTTCTGAACATTTTGTAGATCAGCAGCTGAATTTCTGGGAGCAAACACATTGTATTTTTGAGTTAATGAATTTCACTTTCTTTCAGCACTTATGTTCAAGTTATGTTTATGCTGAATTACACATTGTTAATTAAGAATAATTTTATCTCTTTGGTTAACAGAAGAAATTGGGGCATTATTAGGGTGTTGGCCATGCTGTTTCCACAACGGGTTAGCTGCTTTGATCTGGCTGTGTTGACAGTGAAATTGGGTCTTCTGCTTGGACATGTAGAAGTATGTGTTTGTTAGACTGTTATCAAATTGGAGGAAATTACTAGAATCAGTAAAGTGAAGACACGCACAGTAATGAAAGTCAAGCAATGCAGGGTCACTCAGAACACTGTCACTTTGCTGATGTAATTTGTGTCTGTAAACAGAGGTCATGATGTCATGCTACAGCTATCCCAGCTCTTCTCAGTTTTGTACCATTTTCCTGTAGCTCACACAAGCCCAGTCATAGAACACTGCATTCCCTTTTGTGTACTGCTCCTTATTTAGTCTTTTTCTCCTAACCAGAAGAGATTAAGCAGCAAAGAATTCAGGCAAGATTTTGAAAAATAATAGAGTGTGAAACAAGAATTAAACTAGAAAAGACTGCAAATATGTGTGTATATATATATATATATAGATACACACACATACATATACACACCCTGTCTGTATACATCCATTAGTGACCTTGTATTTGCTGAAAGAATTGGTGAAAGGTTACTGCAAAAAATGAGGGGTTTAAAATTTTTAACAAGGCGATTTACTTCCTAGACTTTGGTCCATGTGTGATGGTATTACCACCCTGGGAGTGGTCGATAGGAATTAAGCTGTGTAAAGCACCAGCAGCTGTGAATTATAGAACGATAAAACTTTGGTAGAATGAGGGGTAGGCACCTACTGAAGTCCCCTCTTCCATGACCATTTTTGGTATTAGTGATATGTCCTGGTTTTGAACACTAAATGCCTTTGACCTAATTTAACTCTAGTGTAACAGCATTGGAAATATGAGGCATTTCCATCATGGAAAGGAGGAAGGAAAATACATTGAAGTATTTCCTTATTTAAGTGTAATATTTTTCCTCAGTTAAACATATGCAATAATATAAAGCAAGATACAGCAAAAAATAGGATTCAGGGGTATTTGCCTAAAGTAAGCATATGCAATCTTATAAGCACTGTGTGACATTTTAGATTTTATTTAATTTTCCCTTTAAGCTTCAGACTGGAAATTAAAGTGCCCTAAAGGAGTCTTTATTCTAGCTGAAGTGCTCTGATTGCGCTGACCTTTTCTTCCTTTTCCTTCTCTTTTTGGTAGTATTTTAAGGTTTGTGGCTTGTCAGGGAGGAAGTGCCATCTATCTTATTAGGAACATTGGCAGCTAAAGCTACTCCGTGCCTCTTCAGTGATCTTAACAATCACCACTCAGCCAGAAAAGGAGGAGGACCTTGCAGAGTTACAGGTTATCTGCGACCCTAATTCAGAAGTGTGTCTGTAATTTAGAAAAGTTGCAGGGCAGGTTGTGGGATCCATGCTGTGGTTGGCCATCTCACTGGCTGTTTGGTTCTTCTCAAAAGAAACACTGTTCAAAATATTACGACAGCTTTCGTGAAACTTGTGATTTAAAATCACAAGTTACATTTAATTTAACACAAGTTTAATTTAATTTAAATCAAAAACTCAGAGCTGTGACTAACTATATGAAGATTGTAGGTTGGTCAAAGCACGAGAGATTACATTTCAAGACCAATGCTAGGAGAAGTAGACAGGGAAGAAAGGGGGGAAAAGCTACCCTGTCTCCATGTCAGAATTACCAGCTTTTTCCCCCTCTATTGCTTGGTATTCCAGCTGGGTAGCACTCCCCAAAATGGGGTGGTCATACCTGGGTTTGAGCAGAGGTGTCATCGTAGAACTTCAGTGCTTTTCAGTGCAAAGAAATCCAAAAGGACTCCTTCGTCCTCGTGAATTTTTAAAATATATCCTGACACCCTTGATTTCAGAATGTAGGACATCAAATGAAGAGCATTAGTCCTAACATTTGGACAACATCCATTTCAAGTGGATCTTTTTCCAACACAGCAGTGTTCACAAAGAAAGCAAGTTAGGTGCTTGGTGTTTCCTATATTCACGTAATTCCTTGTTGTTCTTAATTTTTAATTTATTTTTTTTTTTAGGATCCAGTTTGTTCTACTATAGTCCTTACAAGGGAACATTTCAGAAGTTTAAATGAAAAGTTGCAGTTCTCGTAGAGTATGTTTATGGTCTCCAGACCTACCACTCTCAGCTGCTGCAAAGTCACAAAGGATCACTAGATACAATTTATTTTGTCTTCTAAAACTGCTGATGAGCTTCACAGGTGTCTGGGTGGCTCTGCAGAATGTCTGGGAGCAAACTGTTTCAGGCAAAATCCTTACAGGTGAATAGTGGATGTAAGCTTGTTTTTCATAATCTTCATTCTGTCATCATACTCCCCTGAGGAACTTCTGGAGCCTGGTGGTGGTTTTAGAAATGTGTAAGGTAGCAATAGAAATAAGATGCATATGGGAGTAGCAATAATGAAGGAGAGACTATTTCACCACTGTTGGTGATTGTCTGGAGGTGAATTTCCTGACGTTAAATTCCCAAAGTGCTAGGAGGTCATCTGATAACATATAGTAAAAATGAGCAGTTGCATCTCTATTATAATTATGGTGTTAAATTTGTGCTGCTTTCTTGCCTGAATTCCAATATGTTTGGTCTGAATTGTTTGTAAGGATAGCGTAGTAATCCATGAAGAATGACAAAATTACCATGGTCTGTTTGTGTTGTGTTGTCCAAATAAAAATCTCTTTTCTGTTTGTACCTGCATACATTTAAGACTAAATGTACCTATTTCTATGTTACCCATTTGTAAATGGTACTTTACAGTCATATGAAAAGAGATACAGTCTTTTCAAGATCTTCCAACATATTTTTATGTAATTATGTCTATTTTCAATAGCCTTTCTGGTTTTTAGCACTTAATTAGGACAAATACACCTAAGTGATTCAATTTTCAGTGCTGTCTGGTTACCCATGTTAAAAATTATTCTTTAACTCTGTGTGTTTGCCTTTTTGAGGATATCATGACTCATTATTTACTCGTGGGTAATCATCTTTAGTAAACAGTACATCTTGTGAGAGCTAATACAGAGCTCTGTGTGTATCAGTTAGAAAGGACCCTTCGAATCAAAAGTTCCTGCCAGCTGCCACCTCCTCAGCTAATATCACCTCATAATACAGAGCTAGTCACAAAATACAGAAGTGATGTTTGTGTTTCAGGAAACAGGAAAGCTTGCAAATAAACCAGAACTCAGTAACAGCTATGACTTCAAGGCTGCAGCAAAATATATCGGGGCATGTAATACTCCAGATTTCTATTTTGTGTCTGGTATCTTATTGCTATGTTTAGTGAGTATTGTATACATTTTCAATTAATGGACGCAACAAAAAAAAAAAAAAAAAAAAAAAAAAAAAAGGCAAAAAATGGAATAACTTAATCTTGTCCTTTTTTCCTGCTGTGGGAAGAAAATATACTTTGTATCTATTACCAGTTACTTTCCTTAACATGATATCCTAGGTTTAGATTTTGAATCATTCCCTGGCTGACTAAGTGATGACTCGCTCGTTTTTGTCCCCTGTTTAGAGAAGAAGTGAAAAGATTTAGCTCATGAATTTTTCATGGAGACCACAGATGTACTGGTTGGGGCCAAGTGCTGTCCTCAGCCCCAAGTCAGTGTCGCCGGTGAGCTGTCGATGGCAGCACTGCGAGCGCGTTTCAGCCTAGAACTGAGATTCAAATGTTTTGCTTCTCGTGTGCATGTGGGGGTAAGAATTAAGGAGATGGCAGATAAACTGATTATAAAAATAGATAGGAAATAGAGGTTCATTTTCCAGTCCAACATGCTGCTGCCAGTACTGAAGCAAGGGTAAAACCATTACTCACTGCCCTGCGGGTGCTGCACCCTGCAATGAATGAGTACCATATTTTAAAATATCTAGTAGCATTATGAAAAACTGAAGTCGAAGCACGAGTTCAGATCTTAATTAGTGAAACTGCCTTTCCACCTTTGGTGCTCATGAGCCAGAAAAATCTGATTATATTTTAAACTTTCCCAAACGGACTTTGCCTTTTCCCTTCTTAGGAGCTGCCTGTGAAACCAACAGCAAGGAAAGGTGTAGCACAGAAGGCAGCTTTACTTGCCTTCATAGCCTGGTTTCAGGTTGGAAAGATCCCTCTGAAGTTTTACTGTACTCTTTCAACCTCTCTGTTTTTCTGTACTTTGAAGTTAAAAACCAAGTTAACCTTTGACCAAGAATTTCAAAATCACCTGGTAGAAAGCCCTTCCCTTTCTGCTGCCTGATAAATGAAAAACTCTCCTTTGCATATAAGACTCAAAAAACCTCTGTAGAAAAGACATGAGGCTTTATTAATTCTGAATTGCAGTTTTTCTGGATAATTCTCTTTAGGATGAGGCACCTCTTCCAAGTGTTTGAAGCTCTTCCTTACTTTTGGACCTGGAAATGGAATACTAAGCAAAAATAATTAGAGGGAAAATGTTAGCAGCACTGTTGTGATGTAAAGACCTTACCTGCAGCTGGGGTCTGCCAGGTAAATGAGGGTGACTGTCAGCCTCACCAGCTCGACACCTGATAGAAAAGAAGAACCAACACAAAGAAAGCTAAATGAAAAAATGCCTATGCCATGTGGTTTCTGTGCTGTAATGAAAAAAAGAATCCCTTTGTGCTGAGCTTAAGGTTGTTTTTTCCCATTATCTTATTCACCATCTATTTTATGAAAAAGGGCAGAGCATGGGCAGAGCATGGACTGGTTTCACAGCTCTCTCCAGCTAGTGGGCATAGGAAGTCTCAGCCCCCGTACTAAATTTCAGTACAAAATGAAGAGCATTGTCTGGTATAGGGTAGATGGTATATTTCATATTTGAAATTCCAGCCACTGCTCCCTGCATGAACAGCGGAGGTTTCTGACTTGAGGTTTCTGAGTGAATCTGTTAGCAGTTTCATAGATTTCTGTCCTCTTGTAAGGCTTTTTCAAACTTTTTTCCTGATCCTGTGTCAGGATGGCTCTCAGGGGCGCTCCTGGGCTCTGCTCTGTTTATGGGAGGGTTTTGTGTCAGGGGAGAGCTGTGCATTGGTACCTCCTGGGCATGGCACCATGGGTGCTCCTTGAGCTAGTGCTGTGCTGCTGCTGCCTTACATCCCCTCGGTGCTCCTGGCAGAGGGCTTCAATGGAGGGGGCTTTCTGTCCAATGCCCGGGGCAGCAACAATGGCATGGCTCAGCAGAACTGCAGTTCTGAGTGAGAGGAGGAGATCTACAGACTGCATCATGTGCTGTAGAGCTGGGTGAGTGGCCAGCACCTCCCTTGCACCCATAGGCAGTCCAACAAGCTCTGCAGTGCTGTCTGTGCATACAGGCTGAATGCTCCTGCTCCCGGTTGGGAAAGTCAGAGATTCCTGCTCATGGTGCAGCTCTGGAAGCATCAGGGTAGGACATTTTTAGTGCCTTTTCAGGAGGTGATTTGTACCTGGGAGGGACACTCTTCTAATGGAGGCAGTGTTGTTTATTGTGCGATACACAGGTGGGACACAAACTCCTGAAGTACAACCAGGATATAATGCAAGATAGGTCTTTTAAGGGAAATCATAAACATGTTTGGCACATACACACAATAAAGTGTCTCCTGTAAGACTCATTCTTCCAGTGTTGCCTAATCAATTTGGTACGCTGTTTTTGAAGGTTTGATTTCTTTTATGCCTTGTGTCTCCTTCTGGTATTCAGCTGGCTGGCTGGCGAGGCCTTTTGATGCTATGTGTTGTATTTATAGCCCTTATGAACTTGTCTTGCAAAATCACTAGATTTTAATCACTCGCTTCTTTGAGAACTGAATCTTAAATATGCAGACTCCTCGGCACTTAGACAGCTTTATTTGTCTATCAAAATATATTAAAGGCAAGTCAGTCTATCAGAGCTGGTTATCTTGAAAGGGTTACTGGTAAAGTTATCAGCTTTTTCCAGGGGCAGCACAGAGGTGAGTAATAGTAGATAGATGGGCAGAAAGATTGGAAAAGAATTATTAATTTAACTATCTTGGAGTCATAAACTCCTGTTTTAGCAGAGCAAGTCTGTCATTATCTGTTTTGCTCTTTGTGCAGGAAGCTCTGGTCCCCCTAAGGCTGAGTGCCATTTTGAAAATCTTGTCAGGGATAATTGCTGTTGTGAAGGTAGACGTTCACACATTCTGGAAGATGCCTGGGATATAAAAATGGTGATGTCTCTAACTACCCATTTCCTTGCTTTTTCTCCTCTTTTCCTGAAATTTCAAAAAAGAGGTGTTAGAGAATGATGCTGTTAAAATGGATTGACTGCCTTTCAGTTTTTAAATTCCATCTTTTCTTTGTTTTATCTTTTGATTTCTTCTTTTCTTTGAGTTTTCTGGATTTTTCTTTGCCTTTTAGATTATTTTCTGTGGAGAGTTAAAATTGTCAGAGAGGTTTCTAGACATAGAATATGAACTGTGCTAACTGAACAAAGAACAGTTCCTATTGAAGCCTGTCTGTGTGGCAACATGAGCACAGAATGGAAGAAAACAGGATATTAAGAGGAGTCTCAAAGATGTGATAAGACCCCCCTTCCTTGCTACTAAAATACCTTAAAAATTGAGAGAAAGCTGATAAGGCAGTGTGTTGAAGATAGGCAATACACTATATAAAAGCACAAGTTTGGCTTTCAGCTTACATAATAGACAGGGGAAAATGTCACTCCAGATTATACTAGTTGCACTAAATGCCTGTCTATTAAAAGCAATTGAGTTTTTTCCTGCTGTGCTGGCATATAAAGCTGCTGTCTGCTGTGCTGTAGCATTCAACCAACACAATTTTAGCTATGTTGATTTTTTTTTCCCCGAAACACTATGTCTGTCAGTTGCTTTGCAGAACTTGCTTGGAATTACAGATATAAAAGTTTGTGTGACAAGGAAGCAGGCTGCTGTTTCATCAGTCTCTCCTTTTCAGTGTCTTTTCTCTGGGCAAAGCAGAGTTTTAAGAGTTTTGGAATGTCAATTCTTCAAACTGCTACTTATGCTAATTTTACTAGGAAAATTTTGAGGAATTTTGATCCTTAGCATTTACATTCAGTCATAAAAATATGAAATGTTTAGTTTAAACTTTCAGAGAGGCAGTACTTGAAATGGGCTGATGTAGCATTACATGCCATGTAAAAAAAGGAGACAAACTTTTGTTATTGCTATTTTGATTTTTCTTCTGAAACACAGACAGAAGCTGTTCAATTTGGGAGCAATCTAAAATATTTTTTTCTTCATTTAAGAAAGAGGCTTATTTTTGTGTTTATTTGTTTGTTTTTAACTGGCCAGTTTAAAACCTTGATTGTTGTGTTTTGTTTTGCTTTAGGAAAGAAACTAGCCAAAGTGATCTTTCATTTTCTCCAAATTATGGTGCTACTCTGATAATAGTTAAGGAATTTATTTTTTGCTGGATTAGACACAGGATCTTAAATTTTCAAAAGTGACTCATGATTTGGAATAAGGCCATTTTAGAGTGCGTAACCTAAAACATCTGAAAGATGGTATTCAGTTCTTACTGGAAACGAGATTCCATTAAAGACATTTCAGTTGGTCAGAGAAGTGCCCAGGCATCCAAAATCACCACTTGTATGTTCAAACTGAGCTTATTAGATTTAATAAGAAATTACATTTGAGAGCTTTAAATAGTTTTAAAAAGTTAGAAGATTAAAATCAATCAGATTTTTACATCTATCTGTAATTACATAATACAGTGTGATAATATAATTTATTATATAATGTCATTTATTATAAAATGATTGTGCTATTATTGCGTGTATTAATGCAAGGGGAAGGAAAGCAGGCATAACTGATGGGCTAGACAGTGTGTTAGGTTCCACTGTTTTTTATACTGCACATAGAATCCCCTGTAATTTTCAGTTTACAGCACTTACAACGCTGATTTTGTGGCTATTTCATGGAATCACAGAATTGTAGAATGGTTTGGGTTGGCAAGGGCCTGCCATGGGCAGAGATGCCTTCCACTTGATCAGGTTGCTCAAAGCCTTGCATTGAATATGTCCAGGGTTAGGGTATCCAGAACTTCTCTGGAAAACCTGTTCCAGTGCCTCCTCACAGTAAAAAATTTCCTCCTAATATCTTATCTAAGCCTACTCTATTTCAGTTTAAAGCCATTCTGCCTTATCCTGTCCTTGTAAAACGTCCCTCTCCAGCTCTCTCATAGGCTCCCTTTGGGTGCTGGAAGGTGCTCCAAGGTGACCCCAGAGCCTTCTCTTCTTCAGCCTGAACAACCTCAACTCCCTCAGCCTCTCTTCATCAGAGAGGTTTTCCAGCCCTCTTATCATCTCCGTGGCCTCCTCTGGACTCACTCTAACAGGAAGCTGCTAAGCAGCCTGACATAAAAGAAAAAACTAAATCCTACAGAGCAAAATGTAAGACCTAGCAGAGGTTCATAAAGCAGCAGCATCAAAATCAAAAGTTCCATTGAATGACAACGTATACATTTATTGATAAAAGTGGTGTGCTGTGTTTATTTCTGCCAAGGAAACATTGTTCAGGTTTTTGTCACCAGTAACTACCTGTGAGGATAATCTGAACCAGTATATTGTCTTCAAAATACATCTGTGAAGACAGTCCATAAGCATGAGCTTGTTGTTGTGTTTCATTCCCAAACACTGGTCAGTTCTCTTAATTGCTAAAACAATCGGGAAAATAATTTGAACATTATAGATAAAAAGATCTGATTTCAGATAGATGAGACTGTTACAGTCAGATTTTGTGTTTACAGCATCATTTTCATCACAGCATAAAATGGAAATTGAAAAACTTAGAGTTCATAGTGTGTCCTATGGGTCAGGTTTTCAGTTCATTACTGTTCTGAATGAAGAAAGCAGATACAAAACAGAAGGAAATCTAAAATAGTTCCATGAAACAAGAAGCTGCTCATCAAATAATCTGATTGTAAGTGTCAGCATCCAGTGGAAGATGTGTTCATAGTTAATAATTTTGATTCTTTATCGGTGAGGAAACCACAGAGTGTTCTGTCCAAGTTTTTAAAGATGCCATCCAAAATGCCGTCCAAGATTTTGATTAAAACAGCGTATGCCTTTTGCACAATGAGTTGTTGTGGCTGGATCTAATTAACAATGAACAATTGCAACCATGAGAGAACAAAATAAAGTAATGATTCAGATAAATTATGGATCTTTTCCATTGCGTAGTCCATATGACTGATCCCAAATACAAAAATCGCAGATTGTTTTTTGTTTAAATTTCAGGGTCAAACACCAAAGATGAAATATATGTAGCAAAAGCTCTTATGGTTTGTAAAATTGAAAATGTGGCTTTCTAATCCATTGTAGCTTGGCTTACATTTTACTTAAATTTTACTTAAATTTACTTGCTTTGTCATAGAATCACAGGGTATCCTGACTGGAAGGGACCATGGAGTTAGACAAGGACCATGGAGTCCAACTCCTTGCCCTGTACAGGACAGCTCCAGGAATCACACCATGTGCCTGAAAGCATTGTTCAAACACTCCTTGAACTCCTTCCTTTTAAACAAGAAAGTAAACAATTATAAAAACATTGTCTGAATGAAATGGAAAAGAGAGAAAGTAGAATGTTTAGTTTCTTACTATTTCCTGTGGACGTGGAATCATGCATCAGTGGGATCAGGCTGGAAGACTATGAACCTCTGCCCCTGTCCCCTGTTTTCCTGTCCCTCTCCTCTGCAGCAGGTGATCCTCCTGTCACCACCAGTTTATGCTGCTGTGGAAGGACAGTAGAGGTGATGCTGCCTGTTCCTCCCTCCAGTCAAACTGGGACCACTCAGCCCCCTTGTGCCTTGGGTTTGCTCCAAGTGCCTCCTACCACTGTATTTCTCCCTGTGCATTCCTGTCCCACTGCCTTCCTGCAGCCCTGAGTGGTTCAGGGATCCATGCCAGAAGTCAAAACATTGTAATTAGTATATTAAAAAAAAGGTTATAGTTGAGAAACATATTACTAGTGCAACTGGCATCTTTTTTTTCATGGATCTGGAATTCCCTTGACCATCTAATTAATGCCTGTCTCCAGAAAAGCAATTAATAATAAAGTAGTGGATTTTTTTTTTGGTCATACATTGTGCTAGCAACTGTTCCAATGTGTTCAGGTGTAACCTTAAAAAAATGGAATTGCATGTTACTGATACCAATAATCAGTTATTTAAAAAATCTGAACTAGGAAGATGAATCACTGATCTTAGACAAGAGGTTTGGGAAAGTAATTACAATTTTATTTACTGTATTTTCTTGATTAACTATGAGATTCTCCCATTTTAGTTTACCAATGAGCTAGTAAGGTCAAAATGATCTCAGAATAAATTTATACAAAATATTTTGACTTTGTGATTCCCAGCTCCATGTGAGGAGATGTAGAAATCATTGTGACTTAACAAGAGTAGGAACTGTGGTAAACATTACTAAATAAAAAAATGTGCATCATATAGTAAAATAACTTCTCAGCTACATTCTGCTCATGGAATATATTGAAGTGCAACCTTACATCATCTTTAATTCAGACAGTGGGATGCTTGAAGTCATCTTTGCTTTTGTGTTTTCTTACTGTTGGGACAAGCTGGCTGGCAGCCAGCTTCAGAGCATCCTCAGAGCACAGCTGTAGCTGGAGTGGGTCCCCTGGGGAATGCTGTGCAACCAGCCACAGGTGTTGGGTGCACTGGGATCACCTGTCCTCGAGAAGCTGCTGGTGAAACAGGAGAATCAGAATACTGGCTGCATTCCCCACGGTTCAGAGCATCCTGCTCCCGTGTGTCCAGGCGCCTTTCGTGACCAGGTGGACCAGTGCAAAGGCAAGAATACGGTTTTTGTCCCTGGTGGTGTGTTACTCAGTGTGTGTGTTGTCCCTCGTGCTGGTGTCCCTGCAGGAGCCAGGTTTGCAGCCGGGCTGGGCTCCTGGATCCGTGGTTCTGCTGGCGCTCCCGCCGGCGCGGCTGCCGGGCACGGCGCGCTCCCCCTTGGGCTCTGCTCCCGCTCCCTGCCAAGGCTTGCAGCAGTGACGTGCTGGGGCTGCCTGCTGGAGTGCACCATCTGCCTGCAGTGGGGTTTGTTTCGGCCTCGGGGTTTGCTCTGCTTGTTCATCACCATTAGCTAACCATTAAACAGGTATATGCTACCTACTTCAGCCTACCTAGGGGAGCTTGGCAGAGTCTGCGGGCATCCTTTAGCATGGCATCCCTTTTATGGTAAAAGAGGTCTTATTATAAGCAGTGATAATGCTCAGAGGATTTCTTTTAAAAAAAGTTATTTTGTGTATGGTATTTCTTTTAATACATCCTTGTGCATAAACCCTCTCGGTATAATTACAGCTTTGTAAATCCTCATTATTTGTTCTCTCTTTATAACAAAGGATTTGTCTGTTAAGTTACAATTGCAATTACCTCATAAACCCAGCAGCTGAGTATTATCTTGTGATATACTGGAAGAAACAAGTAAATACCACCATCTTTCTGAAAATACAGAAGTGTAAATGAAGCCTTTTTTACCGAGCATCCAAAGTGAGGGAAATTCCCCTTGCCTGCTAGTTGTTAGTTGTGCATTCAGAAGTTTTCAGTGTGCATGAATCCAATTTTGAATTTGAATACTTTGATAGTTCTTTTTTTTGGTTCTGTTTTTCTTTGGTAGAAATAAACACAAAAGGCAGTTCCAGTGGATTTGGTTTGGTACATTACTACATAGCTCCTAAACAAATATTTGACTCTGTCAATTTGTCTCTTAATTGGAGTTTAGTCCAATTTCACCTTTCAAAAAAAAACTCCTGAATCTTCAGCATACTTGACCTTAACTCCAGAAAATAAAGCAAATATAGTTTCTTAAGGCTTTTATCCTGTTAGCTTAGCCAGAAAACCTTGATTCAACAAGGTTTTGAATTTATTCATAGTTGGATATCACTGGCAAATGATGTCATTGTCACTAACAATGGTGTCCACTGCCTCTCCACAGAAGATGAAGAGAAGTTAGGCAGCTGCAGACACTAATGAAATATAACTCAGTTTAAGTGAAGATCTATCTTTGCTTTGTATACTGGGCACAGGGAGACATTTTCCAAAGCCCTTTTTTAGAAATACCTGTTTCTGTTTCATTGCATATTTCTTACATTGGCAACCAAAACTGCCATTTGAAAAACACTTCCCAGCAGATCATTATACTGTGTTGTTGTACAATACACCTTCAAACCTCTATGGAGTCCCATAAATAAGAAGAAATAACTCTTCTCTTTAAGCTTGCTTTCACTGACTTCCAAATGTCAGGTTTCCATGTTATTTATTCTTTGGATACTATTCATAGCTCTCAATATGCAGTATGCAGAGTTTAAGGCCATTTCTTGCTCAAATCATACAATCTGTGCCACAGTTCTGAACTGCATTGGGACAATTTACTGGGATACATGCTATACAGGGCTCATGCCATACAGGTAGGAAAAAGCAGAAGAAAGAAATGTAACAAAAAAAAAGACCCTAAACTCAAAGCAGTTAGTGTGCTACAGACCAGTTCACCACATTTTTCTGTGTGTATTAAACATTTGCTTTCATGGAACTGCCTTAATTTTGGATGGAATTATCATGACAGCTGCATTCCAGTGTGCAGGTGTGATGGTTGTCATCCACCATCCCAAGAAGAGCAGAGCAGCACCAGTTATTAGAAAAAGCAGTGCAGGAAAAAAAAAAATTACATGTTCTGGATGAGTTGGAGGCTGCCAGGCTTTATTAAGTTCTAAGATGTGTTGGGTTGGTAGTGGCACCTTGGGAAAGATAACATAACAAAGTCTGTCATATTTTATTCTAGGACTCAATAATGAAATTTACTGGCTGGGGATATTATGCAGCAGTACTTACTGTACGTTTGTCCTTCAAGATACTAGCTTATTTAATTTGGCCATCTCACAGAAGATAAGCCTGGGACAATTAAGAAAAATCATAATCATTCACTTGTCAGTGGGGTGATTACAAGCAGAAAAGTATAGACTTTCTGAGAAAAAGCATGAAGGTCCAAGTCTTGTCTCTGCAGTGGATTCTTTATGCTTATGCAGACATATGGACAATTATTAAAATCAGGCATCTGGTGTAAAGCAGTCTGAGTCTGAGGATGATTGAAAGGCTGAAGAAACCTTGTTTTGGCTGTCTCAGCTTATCTGTTCCCTGGGTTCCACTTGGCAGAGGAGAGGAGAAGATTCCAGGGTGCTGTTTGTACCATCAGTCTCAGAAGAATTGATGGTGACCTCCACCAATAGTTGCAGTATATGGTTAAACACACATGGGATGAATACCCCTGAGTTCCCAAAACTTCCCATATCACTGTCATCTACATTGCATATAGTGCTTGAAGGTTTCCCTTAGATTTGACTATTAGTTGGTTGGTTAAGTTTTTTAATTTAATAATTTAAAAATATGTGTGAAGGCTTGTTTTCAATATCCTGATGCTTTTCAAACTTGAGCCTTTGGTCCTACACAAGGTTTTCAGGCCTAAGTGGAATGCAGGGCTTCTAATCAGCTACAGTGTGTTTGCTTTCTGTGGCACTGGGCCCGGCCCTATGGAGATGACATCCCTAAATACCTTTCAGAGGAAGAAAATAACTGGATTTAGAGCATATGATTATATTATGTACAGAGAAAATAGCTGCCCTTTTCTGGGATCTGCTTAGTTCTCTTAAATTCAATTAATTCTTACCTTACAAAAATGCATTAGCTTTTCTTTTTAATGGCATAAGCAATGTACTTTTTCTATAAAGAGGAGTAGAATAAGTTTGAAGATTTTAAACAATTATTTTTGGTACAGTTTTTATTTTAAAGGTAAATTAATTTATCATTGCACTTTTCAAAGTCAAGAAGAATTGCGACATTAACATTCTAATGTAAATACAATGTACTGTAAGAAAACTTGAAGGTCTGCTAGCCAAAGAGTATTTAATCTTGTTACTTCTTCATTAAAGCAGAGAATTGTAATGGAAATGTTGGCAAAACAGGACTGCAGACATTACTGTCTGTGGACTCATCAGTTGCATTTTCTGTAAAGCAGCTTTGAGCTCTTTAGTATGGTCTGAACAAACATACAGCAGTAGCAATGGTTATTTGTGTTTCCACATTATTCCATCTCTCAACAGTTGGGTCAGGCTACCTGGCTGATGCTAAGACTTCTTATACCGAGGAGGATGACTAGCTTCCAAAAAAATCACTGATGCCCTTGATTGCTATGACAGCCAGTCATCAAGAGCAATAATAAATGGTGACTCTTTCTTGGGCACTTTTTTGGGGAGTAGGACAGATGTGAGATGGTGGCTCTTGGTTGGTCATGCTGGTGGGGCAGCAGAGCACATATTCCACTTAGATCTGGCAGTCCCTGCAAAGGCAGGTATAGCTGTGGGTGGGGCTACGTGCAGTTTTTTGGCAGCAGTGGTTAATTCTTAATCTGTATGTATGTTTTAAGTGGAGCGATTTTATGGGTTTTCTGCCTCCCAGCTATGGTCTTGTTCTTGCTGTCCAGCCTAAACACAGGCTTTCTTCTGCCCTTTTATCCTGCAGAGAGCCTATACCTGCATGCTGATGGTGATTAGCATTGCACTGGTAGTGAACATTCTCAGGATGCATTCTCAGGATGCATCCCTGGGTCCCAGGGTTCAGGCTGAGCACACTGGGTGCCTCGCAGCGCCGAGCAGTCCAAGGCGCGCTGTGTGGAGTTCCAGGACTAGGAATGCCTGTCACAGATTAGACTTTGGCATGCTGCAGTCATGGCTTTTCACTCTGCAGAGTGCATGGCATGGCTTGTTAACTACTGCAGATACTGGAACTGTGAAATCAAATGGCCTTGAGTCAAGACTGGTGGGGCAGGAAGAATTAAATTAACTTTCTGTGCCAGCAGAGTTCCTTGCATCTTGAGGAAGAGCTTTGCTGAGGGAGGTCAGCGAGATTTTTCCCTGCTGTCCTTTTCTTTCCCCTACGTTTTTGTTCTTTTTTATTCCACCTCCACTGTCATGCTTTTAATTCTGACTGGGAGCTGCTAAACAGAAGAACTGAAAGCCAAACTTACTGGAGCAGCTTTAAGAACGAATTTATCTCCTGGTCGGGAGTGCTCATCCCCCACTCCTCTCTTTTTCCTTCCTTGGCTCTGACGGAATGAGAACTCTCTGGCTTTTCCAGGCCTGGGTGGTTTTCTGGGATCTTTTGTGAAAAAGGAAATTGTAGTGAGTTTGTTCAATCAGTCTCTTTGTGGACTTCTGAACACCAGAGCATCCTGCAGGGACTAAAAAAGTAAACTGAAATAAATTCTGGGGTGATTCTGTCTGGAGGACTGAATAGATGCTATCTTTTGATAACTTCAGGTTTTTTTCCAAATGAAGATGTCTGTGATGGGTGTGAGGAGCTTCAAAGTAAGTTTTAATAGGATGAATAGGATTTGATGGATAAGAAGAAAAGTATAAGAAGAAAAGTACTGCTCTCATCCCTAATCTGATAGCTGTTCAAAGACTCAGGCAGAATACACACTTTATATCTAAATTTTCTGAAGAGCACTTGGATGTCTTTTCTCCTACTGTGTACTGGATAAGTGTTGGATCATATGAAAATAAGTTGTTTTAGCTAATAGTGTGTATTCCTTTTTGGGATCAATCCCATACTTTAGTTAATGACAAGTTATCTTCAGTTTTTCAGTTTCTGCTAAACAGCATACAACAAAAAGGGTAAAATAATGACTGAAACAAAAAGGAACATTTTTACTTGGACAACTTCATGCAGTCAGAAATTTTCTGTATGCTAAAGTAGGAAATTTTCATCTATGTCTATTCTGCTGTCTGGTCATTTTAGCAGTATTGGTTTCCTGTGGTTCAACAAGTCAGTGGTGAATCTTCCTTGAGAAAAATAATGAACAGCTTCAGTAGCAAAGTACATTGTTTTAACAATCTCTTATCAGTAGTTTTTTTAGTGTTAATTATAGTATTTATAAAATATTTACAATTCTTTTCTCTCTTGTTTTTTTTTTTTTTTTTTTGGTACCGGGATTGAAAGGATAATTGTAAATACCCTGATGAATTTACAGGGCCTCTTGTCACTGAGTGTGGACAGTTGTCTGCTTAGTTTAACTTGATGGTACTGATGTGCCTTTGAGGCAGTCTGGTAGAATCCTCCTAGAGCCTGTCCAAAGTTAACACATTTGGTGACTGGCAACAAGTATGGTTTTTACTGTAAAGAGGCATATGCTTAGCAAGATGACACATCTGAATATTGCAATGTAAATGTCCTCACTTTTTTACTTTTTTTTTTTTCCCTCTCCCCCTCCATCTAAGCAGTAGGCTTTAAGCTTGAAGGCAGTGAAGGCAGTTAACAGGAGATATATTTTAATTTTAAATTCTTTGCCAAGGTGTCCGAGGCAGATAAAGCAGGAAACACAGTAAGTCTTCTGCAGGGACCACTGAATGCTTGCACCTCACTTATCTAGTGTTGTTTTGGGCACACTGGAGGGGAGGTTATCTCCACTTGGATAAAAACCAGATTTTCTCAGGCTAGAAGCTTCTTGCTACCTGATGGAGATAGTAATTGGTCCTCTGAACAAATGTCTGCTGAGACCATTGGGCTAGACAGGCAGCAGGGCCCATGAGAACTTGTGATAGGAGGTGTTCATGGCCCTCATTAAAGCTTGTCCTGTTATCAACAGCTAGATCAGATAAGGAAAACTTATGCAAATCGGTTTTTTTAAGCATGCTAGGGTGGTTTTTTGATTTTTTTTTTTTTTTGGGAGTCATAAACCCTGCCAAAGTAAGCTTTCATTCTTCTTTTAAAAGTATGTAGGATGCGTTAAATATGCTTCAAAGCAGCTTGCACTGTGAGTGTTTCTAGCATAGAAATACTTTTCTTTGAAACTGTGGATCTTGTCACAAGTCCAAGATGACTTTTAGTCTCCTTCAGACTTGCTTCTGTACCTGCTTTATATTTAAAGCAGGCTAGCCTGTAAGGTACTCCTATCCCTTCCCAGAAAGAAACATTCTGTTCCAGAAACTTGGTGCTGTGGAGCGCGGTAGTATTGTGACAGGTGAGTAATAGAGAATCAGGGATAAAATATGTCCTCAGTTGCACTCTGGCTAGCTTCAATGGGTGTTTTGCATGAGAAAAGTAAGAAGGATTTGGCTCGTGCTGTAATAAATCCCACTCAATCCTATTGAAACCCTGCATAGCATCCAGTGATAAAATGCTTACTGGTTCTGTCCCTTGATTTCTGCGTGCAAAATCTTTCTTAAATTACCTTTTGTGGGTGACCCACACCTGTAGCCAGACAAGTAAATGTGAACTAATCTGGTACTGATGTATTTTTTCAATAGCTGATTATCGTGGGAGCTGTAGAAAAATTAAACCTATGAGGATTTTATGTTTGACTATATAATTAAGTGACCTTATAGTTATTTTTCTTCCCTTAAAGGTAACATGTGCAGGTACTCTGTTGTGGGAAATCAGACTTTGTAAATGTCAGCTCTCATGAGCTGACTCATAAAAATGGGATCTCATGGCTTTTCTCAAATGGGTGGTTAATCCAGTGTTTTACTGCACTCCAGGAATGTCTCTCTTTAAGTTTACCTGTTCCATGTGTGAAGCAGTCTCATTTTATAGGTCTCTCAAAAATATCAGGTGACCATACCATACATGAAGGGAAGACGCACTTCTACTAATCTCTTCAGCTTTGTTTCCCTCAGATTGACAGATTCATTCCTAGAAGACTCTGTTTGAACCCTGCTGTCCCCCAAATCACAGTATTTTCACTGCAGAGCAGTGAAGAGAATCCATCTCTTCAACCATTGCATTGATTGCATGCTTTGAGGCCAAGCTTCGAATTTGTCCTTGGCAAAGATGAACGAGGTCTCTCCTTGTTTTCTCTTCATCTGTAAATCTCTAACCATACTGACTGATGGCTAATGAAGTGTACAGAAAGTGCTAGAGGTTGAGATGCTTTGCCTGTGACTCAGCATGATTTTCTCTGCTTTTCAACAAATACTGCTAATAATTGTCAGATTTTATTAGACTTGGCTTTTTTGTTTTCTATTTCATGCTGTATATTATGCTAATTTAGAAAATGAAATAAGAAAAAGTGTTATTTTATTCTTGCATGCATTGGTGACAAAAAAACCCCCATTTACTACAGAGTTACCAGAATCCAGTCCCCAGCTATAACGCAGATAGATGCTTGCAGATAGTTCTCCCTGGTTGTAAAGGACTGAAAAAAACTAATGAAGAAATGAAAGGTTAATGAATATTTTTTGCATGCCTCACCATTCATTGATTGTTCTGAGTTATGCCTGAACTTTCCCAGAATACTCTTAAAGCTTTTTTGGTTTTTGATTTTGTGATGTGTGTTGGTAGACTGTTGACAAATGTGTCATTCAGAGCAGCTGAGTTGAAGTAGGTGTTTATTGAAATTGCTTGATGCTTTCATTCTTCTAAACTGCCACTGACCCTACCTGTTTGGGGTTTGAGCAGAAAATAGCTACTTTTAAAAAAAACCTTCCAGGCTGAGGAACTCTTTAAATTGGCATACTGCAATGAAACCCATCCTAGACTAGAAAATACCAAATGTCCAATAAAAATAATGGCAACACAAATACTGTTCATGAGATAGAGCTTGAAGTGAAAATAAACCTACTGAATGTGTCTAATCAGCCTGCAAGTTAGGTGGTGAATTGATGAGACCAGTTGTTTGTATTGATATTTCCAAAGCATTTGAAATGTTTGTTCAGAACAGCTAATTAAGATGGCAAATAAATAAAGGTGTCCACTCCAGAGTGTTGAGAATGATTAACCCTGCAAAATAACAGAGACTTACTGCAGTTATGTAAAAAGAACCTTTTAGTTTTGGTGTTAATTGAAGCGAAACTGAAATAGTTACTTCAGAAGGTTCTTTTAACCAAATGGATCTTTAATACAGATTTCTTTACTCTTTTCAGTGAAAGAACAGAAAATGAAGCTCTAATAAGGTAAGAAAGTTTTTTATTCCACTTTAGTAAGATATTCAAGTTAATTTGAGATAATTTTAACAAATATACTCAGCATTTTAGGCTAGATCCTGGACCAGTAGGTTTCACATTTCACTAGTAGATCCCAGTTTGTGTCAGTGTGTCAAAGCACAAAAAAGGAAGAGAATGAGTCTAACAATATTTAACTTTTTTGTGGTTGTTGTTATTGAAGCACTATTTGGTCTTTAATCAAAATAAGATGCCTTCATAGATTTGGAAACTTCTTTTTGTGTGTGAGGAATTTACAGGTAATTATTTGTCAGCAGATGATATAGTTTTCACTACACAGTCAATGAAAATCTTTGTTTTCTTCCAGTTTGAAAATGAAACATTAGAGAATGTGCTGATAAAATAAGTAGCTTGGTCACAGATTTTTGGTTTTTGAGGTGTGGTGGTGGGAGTTTACGAATTATGTAGTTCAATAAATAAAGGAGGGGTGAACTCTTCTAGGAGTGAATATTTCCCCTTATATATAACATAGTTCAGCTGCATTCTGTAAATGGACTCTCAGTCATCTGCTAGATGAGCAAAAGGCAGAAGAAGGTCTTTCAATATACTAATGAACTGTAATGGATGTTAAAAAAGTGATTTTATCTTTCCATTTCTTCCATTGCTAGTGAGGATGCTGACATTCATGTGGTGTGTCACCTAGAAAATGAAGCATCGCTGTCGAATAACAAAACCAGGTGTACAATAGCAAGTTGTTCTGACAGGCAGCTGAAGTATGAACCTGTTCAGAGCATTACAAAAATACATAATTACTTTTCTGTCACAATTAATATTTCAATTATAATAGTCATTCTCAGGATTCCAAGGAAGGGAAGTATTGTTGGTTATTGGGTTTTTTTCCTCCTGTATTTGCCTGGTTTGGTTTTTTGCATCAGTGGTTAAAGTAAAATTTTGCAGAGTTGTTAGCTGGATTTCATACACCTATTTCAAGTCAAATGACTTCCAAATGGAAGTGTGTTCATAAGAAATTTTTTTAAAAGCTGTTAACTTCAATAAAAGTTGATATGTCTGCATAAACTGTGTTCCTGGTTTGCAGAGGGGCATTCTTGGAATAGGGAAGAGGGAGGCTCAAAAAAAAAGGCATTTAAGCTATGCAAAATATAAACTGCTAGAAACCGCAAGTGAGTAGAAATGTGAAGTATTAATGGAAAAAACAGTAGTGTTGTGAAAAAGTAATGAGGTGTCATAACAAATGGTGGTGTTAATAGCAGGCTATCTTTGCAATTCTTACTCTGTATTGGTACACGGAGAGTATGTGCATCTATTTGCAGCTACAAAGGTGTGTGCTTATGTAATACATCTCTGAGACAGCAAGATGCTGCTGTTTTTCCCCCAATCAGGGGGAAAAAGAAGGAGAAGGAGTGAACACCCTTCTGTAACAGGGCTAATGAAGCTAAGGAACTTTATAATGTGTTGAGAACCACATGGGTAGTGCGGGGATTTAGTAAATGCCAGAAGAAATTCTAGATCTGAGCAGTCTTTGTACACTGATCTCATCAGCATCCATGATCCAGGAAGAACACAAGTCCTCCTTCTGTCTCTTTACCAGGATTCAGCCATACAAGCACTGGGCAAACGTTGCAGAAACGAATTAAACTCACTGTGTCTGTAGGTGATCACCTAACACAAGGGAGCCTTATGTGGAGCCTCTGAAGGCCACAGTAACACAAATCCCTAAGTAATATGCCTAAGTAATATAGCATGACAGCAGTAGTGGAAATTTACTTATTTTGTTTACCCAAGTCACAGCTGGAAGTATTTTAAGGTATACATTGCTCACTCCTGGATTTCTGCCTTGGCAGTGCCTGCAGAAGTACCAGGTCATTTTTATGTGATTTAACATATGGGCAGTAGAAAACCACCTGCCATCAGCCATCTTTTTCTTTCTAAGTTAACTGTAGTGTTTAGTAACTACTGATCCAGTTTGAGCTCGAAGTTTTCAGTTAGGCTGAAAATGAAGCTATGCAGGTCACTGTGCTGTTCATCCCAAATTTCCAGGTCATACAAATGGGTGCTGCAGAAGCTGGAAAAGCTTGTTAAAGATGTTTGGTGCCTTCCCCTTGCATTTGAATTGACTTTTCTCTTTTAGTCTCTTTAGTCAAAAGCTATCTCTAATACACCACCACAGATGCTGCACAATTGACTCAGGAATCCCTGTTTAGGTTTGCCAAGCAGGCAAACTATTTATCTCAGGTAAGAGAAGTTTGAGGTGTGATGTGGTTAGTATCTAAAAATATCAGTATAGGGAGATGGGATAGGGCTGCAACAGACAAAAACATGGCAAGATAAGGAAGAGGAGTTCACGTTGGAATTACGATACCGTGGGTGTAATTAACCACTGGAAACGCTTAGAAAGGAATGTGGTAGATCACTTGGAGTAATTAAATCAAGATTAGATCTGGTTCTGAAATATCTTCTAGTAGAGTTACAAGTTCCTGTGCTTTGTAAAGAAATTGCTGCATGAGGTATTACAGGCTGTGCCAGGCAGGAAGTCAGACCAGATTACCATAAGAGTTCCTCCAGGCCTTTTAAATCCACATCTCCACCAACAAAGGCTCTTATGTGGTACAGCCTGCCACAGAATTTCCAAAATCTGAGGTGGAGCAGGTCACTCTTGTTTCAGTGGTGAGAGGTTGAAAAGTCTTTGAGCAGATCCTTGCAGAGAGCAGAGATGCTGTGGTGGGTACTCAGCGCCGCTGAGCTTGTACAGTGTGTGCTTCAGCCCTGGGCAGCAACACTGAGCCAGCTCCTGCTCTGTCTGATCAGCCCATAAACGCATCCTTCTGCCCAATCTTCTGATATTATACCTGATTTATTTAGTGGTTTGCATTTCTTATTGTGTTCAGTGAAAATTAATAATTATTCTATAAAGCTTATTGAATCCCTTCTGTGATACAAGTAAAGTCCTGAAGGAGTTCAGAATTTTCTTCAGTTGCTCAGTGAGCATAATTCCATTGTCTTTAACACAGGATCTTCTATAACCACTATTAATATCCCTATGAGTAGAAAGGGCAGGGAACATTTTTAGCAGATTATGTAGAATTCCTAGGATAAAAGAATCTGCTTTCCCCAAAACTGAAAAAGTAGTAACTTGTATGTTTGCTTCGGGATGTGCGTGGAATAGTGAGAGTGGAGGACACTCATCTCTTAATTCTCTTCAGCTACAGGGAAGTGTATTCTTGTCTTACTGGGTAAGAGGTAGTAGATCCTTTTAATAGAAAAGAGATTAAAATATATCAAAAAGTAATTTTATACCAGAAGAAATACAAAACACAATGGTGAACAAGAATAGCCCTTACAAGAATAGCTTACTTTGATAAGCTCATTAATTTCAACATTCAGAATTAATCAGGAATTACTGTGCAAAGTCTTGCAAATGGAAAAATCCATAAACTTGAGCTCAGAATTATGTCGCCCTAGGTTGCATAGCTTTTGTTAGAGGAATGTCTAGTGTAATTCCACAGCAGCATGACAGGAAGAACAGCTAAGAGTTGTCCTGGCTGTATGTGGGGATAAAAACTTACTCAGGAAAGTTTTCATGTAATTCTGGCTCTGTAGAAAGATCTATAAAAAAGCTTTTCTGTAAAATTATCTAGGGTAAATTCAAGAGTGAGCCCAGGAATATTAGAAGATTTTTTTCCCAGAATACCTGATACCCAACCTGACAGCGTGTAGTTTGCACTTGGTACCTGACGTCCCTACTGCTCTCCCTCCCTGGACTCTGTACTTATGGTTTACACATGGCAGCCTAGACCTGAATTGGAAAAAATACTGGACTAAACAATAGAAAAACTAGAGAAGAGAGATACCATTGTGTTTGATAAACCAAAGTAAGGTGGTTGAGATAAATAAGTTTGTGTGCCTCCATGTGGAGGCAACACCTGCTTTCCTGGACATCGGGGAAAGAGGACAATATGCTGGAAAAAGTTAAAAAAAAAGGTTATTTACCCTTGCTCTTAGGTTAGGGATTCATGGCTGTGGTGAAAGGAGAGAAGATTTTGGTTAGTCAGGAATCAAACATATTTGCTTGGTTGCCATGCAATAATAGTTGTGATTTTTTAGCATGAGAGTTTCTTCTGTACCACCTCTCTTCAAAGTATATTACATGCCTATGGTTTTTACAAATTCCTGATAACCATAATACTTACTGTGGAGAGTATTTAAAAACAAACTTCAGGATGTCTCTTTTTCACATGTTTTTTCAACCAGTGAGTCACTCTTAATGGATACTTCAGTTCTGAAAAGGAATGGAGAAGGCAGTGCCATGGAAGAAAATTGCCCTCTCCATTAGTAAGGTATTTGAGACATCATATTGCTGCTATTTCCTTCCATGTGAAAGCTCATAGCTAAGTCATTTAATGTAAAGGAAAACAGTCTTTTCTACCACAGAAGAAGTGCCTCTACTGGACAG
This sequence comes from Ammospiza caudacuta, assembly GCF_027887145.1. Taxonomy (NCBI): domain Eukaryota; kingdom Metazoa; phylum Chordata; class Aves; order Passeriformes; family Passerellidae; genus Ammospiza; species Ammospiza caudacuta. The sequence goes on along the minus strand of NC_080593.1, from coordinate 39,259,725 downwards.
CAGCACACAGGCCCGCAAAATTGACTTTGGTTATCACCGAGGGTTTCCTTGGCGTTTCTTTCTGTCCAGGCAATTAATGCTGTAAAAGCATTCCAGATGACAGAAAAGAGCAGTTGTGTTGAGGTCTGGGGAGTTCCTTTGGCACATCTCCAGTGCGCTGCTAGTCCCAAATTCATTGTTTGTATCTAGGAACCACACTTGCTTTAAAAGCTCAGTTTTACTGCATTTGAAAGCTATTCAGTCTTGTTTCCTGCACTTTGTTTACTTAATAACCCCTATAGAGAATCCACAATTTTGCCTGGGTAACTTGCTGCTCTCTTCCAAGAGAGAAATATACTGGTTTTTAAGTTTTTTAAATCCACATGGTAGCTTGGACCACAAGTGAGTGTAAAGAAGTACCTGGTGCTTAGCCCTGTGCTCGCAATGTCTGCTCAGATGAGAGTTAAGCGTGCTGTGCTCACTGTTACAGAACTCTCCAAAAGTGTAGATTCAGGGAAATTCTGCTGCCGTGAGAGAACGGGAGCATCAGGAATGTTCTCTCCCACTTAATGGAAATGTGGCTTTTGGTGACCAGTGCATTTAAAAAATAGCAGATTGCGTGTATGTGCTCATTGACAGAGTCCAACTTGAACATCACAGGGATGTTCAGGGCAGCAGATCCTGCTGTGTGCTGCAGCCCTGGGAGACTGGATGAGGCTCTGGTAGCAGCAGGCTGGTACAGCTGGCTGCTGTCTGGCTGCTACCAGAAGGATTTGCAGCTGTACAATTTTTGGGTTTGAGTAACCTTTCGAAAAGTGCATCTGAAAAATTGCCAGGGTGGCCAAACAGATTGATTCCCATCAGCAGGAGAGACAGCTGTTCATTAGACTACATTCATTTGACTGTGTGGATCGTCTTACTGGATGGAATGGGCTCCAGAGACCTGCCTGTGGAGAAGAGAAGCAGGTAGGACAACGTGCACTGTGTCAGAAATTCTCTTCATCTTTGACATTACAGAAATGGCCTTGCCTTATGGATGTGGTGGAGGGGCAGGTGGCTTATCTAATTGTTTGACCTTTGTCCATTTGCCCATAGCCCCTCTATTTCAGACCTGAGGAACACTACATCTACAGAACAGATGGGTTAACTACAGAATATATCAGATGGCTGCACCCTGCTGATAGCACTAGTCAAAGCCTCCCTGCTGCCCCAATATATTTACTGTGAAAACATGGATAAGAGTAAAAGATTGGAAAAGTCCATGTTGGCTGAATAATATTAGTCCTAATCTCTATAAGCAATATGTATTCTCTGCCTTTTTTCTCACTTTAGGGTCAAAAGCCTGTCTAGAAGGTGCTAGAGATGTAGATGGTGTTAGCTAGATTTGCTTCTAGGTCATTCTCATTCAGCACCATCCTCAGAGCAAGCTTTGGTTCTATTGTTTCAGTTTCCCCATCTGTGGCTTTAGTCCAGTTCTCTTTCTTTAATCACATCCTATGTTAAATTGTCCTGCAGCTCTTCTCTTCTCCAAGTTTAAGGTTTCAGTTGCTGTGCAGGAGACCCTGTGAATGATTTTATTTTGTCAACTGAGGTAAAAAGATAGTAACAACATACACTAAGGCACAAAATCTTCTCTAATCTGTTATTTGACAAGTGCATTTAATTATTTAGCATGGCTTGTAAAAGTAATGAAGTCCTTGTAACATGAGATTTAACACTCTCCTATTAATTTTTCCCTAAGAGGTGGGAAAAGACTGCCATCATTTTGTGTGCAAACTGAGAGCATGAAGTTAATGAGATTTGACTGAGAATACGTAAAAGGGGCTGGAACCTTTCAGTGCTTCTTAAGAGTTTTGCTAATAGGTAGTAAATCCAAGCACATCCCACAGTTAGATAAGATTCTGCCTGTGTTGGCAAACCAGAAGGTGCTGTCTGATGCTTTGCCAAAGCAAAACAGAGTTTTCTTGGACCAGCTGTATTTTTTTTTTTTTTGGAATGTTTAGCTTAGTAAAAAGGAAAGCTGTAAGTCACAGTCTTGCTCAAGAAGCATCATTCAAAACAAATTTTTATAGCATGATAGATTTCATGTTGCTACAAAATAAATATTTAATCGGCACTAATATTTTTGGTTCCCTCAGGCAGGCAGGGAAGTTCTAACTTTTTACTCAAGTAAGTGTAAATGGAATCTAGCAGGAAGTTCAAAGCAAAATGCATGCATATCGTAGAGATTTTTTAAATGGGTTTTAGGTCCAGCCTGCCAGGATTGATGGCTGATTTTGTTCCTGACAGGAAATATTTTATCTCAAAGTTAAAAAGCCCCTATCCCCAAAAATGGAAAAGAACCCAAGGAGAATCTGTGTTTGATTGGTTTGAATTGTGTGGTGAACTAGATCAGTTACAATTACACTGAAAAAAGAAAAAAAAATAAGAAAGGCAGCCTGAACGGTTTTGTTTACAGTCACAAAGGTGCCTCAGCCATGCCAGCCCAACTCTGTGACTTAAGAGTCACTCAGAGTTGGGCTGGCATGGCTGAGTCACTCAGTCCAGTGACTCTGTAGAATTGCTCTTACTGCTTAGTTTCTAATTCCTCGATCTTATGTCATCTACTGGGCTCTTTATTCAGGAGCTTCACTTTGTAGTACATAAGAATATTTGTAGAATATGCAGAATGTGTGTGCAGTGGATATTTCTTACCTTGACAGCTGCTCTGTCAAGCGCAGTAGCAGCGTTTGGCCCTTGGATGCCATGAGCCCTCTGTGGGCACCTGAGAAAGCTCTAGCTCCCATGATCGTCATCAGACAGGAGGATGGGAGACAAGCACTTGGATTTTGTGCTCCTCATGTGGACTAAATGGAGCCCACTTCATTTTTTCTTCAAATGTGAGCCACTGAGTGAGGCTCCTTCTGCTGTTCTCCCTTTCTGCTCAAGAGTCAGTAAGAGCTCTTCCCTGGTACCATGATGGGCAGATCTCTATTTGTAATGGATCAGTCTTGAGACTGTCATCATGCTTGCATTTAAGAAAATCTTTCAGGACACATCTACTCATTAGTGCTCTCTATCTTTTGATCTGTTAAAACTTATTCCCATCCTTCTAGCCATCAGCATCTTTCATTGTCCTTTCACAAATTAATTTAAAAACCAATCATCCCTTCTTTGATTTAATAATCACCACAAAGAACAAACAGAAGTAAGGGTAAAATAATACAATTTCAGGCAGGAAATTGTGTGTTCTGAACTGAAACATTAATGCATGTGCACCTCAGAGAAAGGCATGAAGTTTCTCTAATGTTCATCCAGAAATTAGGGAAAGCATTCCCTGCCATGTCTGACTGTCACCAAGGAAAAGTAGTACTGAATTTTTGCTGACTCTGAGGATGTCAGGTTAAAATTGTCACAGTCCTTTAGCTGTAGTAGATATATAATACAGAGAGAGAATACTATTGAGCAGTTATGACAAGTTTTGACATTTCTGATTTCCTTTATATTAAGATGCTAACCATAGACACTATTAATCTCACCCCCTGACTGGGGCTGATTCAGACAGCCTTAAGTTTTCAGATACAGAGTGGGTTTGTGAAATGGTAAGACATACAGGATAGTAAAATTTTCAGTGTAGAGCTGCATTAAAATACAGTGACAGTACTAATGCATCAAGATTTCCAGGTAAGTAGCCACAGTGCAGGTGTTCACCAGCTCTGATTTTCTTGAGGTACAGGATGTTGTGCTTTTTCTGGCCTGAAATTCTGTTTCTGAAAACAAATTGACTGGAAAATACTTAGATTTATAGGAGGAGCTCCTGCTTTGCTGGCAGCAAAAGCTAAGTGAAAATGACAGGGAGGGCTCACTTCTTTCTGCAAGTTCTGTCTGCAGTAGGAAAATGGCAGGCTGACCCTGGTGTGTTCCAGCTCTGTGTGGGAGGATTTGATGTATTTTGTTTCCAAAACTTGGTTATAGTTGCAGCTTTCACATATGGAAAGAGGCAGAGGTTAAACACGAGACTGCTGTAAAAATGTACTAGCATTCATAATTATGTTAACATTTTATTATTCCTTGTTTCTGTGAAATAAAAGAATTAAAGGAACATGAAATAATAACAGAAGAGAAAAAATTCATTTCTTGTTCTTATAGGATCATAAAATCCTAGAATGGCTTGGGTTGGAAGGGACCTTAGACGTTATCTAGTTTTTCTAGATAACCCCTCTGCCTAAATATGGACACCTTCCACTGGACTGGGTGGCTCAAAGCCCCATCCAAGCTGGCCCTGAACACTTCCAGGGTTTGGACACCCACATCTTCTCTGGGCAACCTCTTCCAGTGCCCCACCACCCTCACAGAAAAGGATCCTAACCAGGTTCCTCAGTCCTGGTTCTGATAATATTGCAGTCCTTGTTTCAGAACCTTTTTAAATTGCCTTCCTTAAAACCTTCCTTAAATTGCCAGTACAGTTGCTCCAACTAATTCTTAAATGGAGTGGAAATTACACAAATAGGAGTTATTTGAAGCTGCAGAATGATTTTACACTCATTCTTATGTAATGAGCTAGAATTGCACAGCTGACCAAAAAACAGTCCTTAATTCAGAATTCCAGCCTGTTTTTCACTTCAGTGGCTTTGTAAAGTTCCCTCTAGTCTTTATGCACCATTTTATGTGGTTTAACTGAAATTCTGAGAAAATAAAGGAAAATTAACCATGGGCATGGAGAAATGTGGAAGGACAGATGAAGTGACATATTTCACACAGGAATGGGGCGTAGAGAAAGCAGTTCTGTAAGAATGGTTTGATCAAAATGTTTGGGATGGTAAAGTGACATAGAGAAAAAGTTTTATTAATTGAGAAAGAATGCACGACAGGAAAGATGTGATTTATTGGACTGAAAAACTCTTCATCAACAACAGCAAGTGGCATCGTCTCCCAAAGAAAGTGTCAGTCTTATTTGGGAACTGAAAAATTGTTTGAATAAAGACTAGGAAATACCAGTGTAGAACCTGTGCTTCTGTAGGTGAGCACTCTTGAAGCAGAAACCTTTTCTACATCCACATTCTGACTTGCTTGAGAGAGCTCCATGAATCTGATTCAGGCTTGGGATAAAACCATAAGGTATGTTTTCTCTGCTCGCTCCCTTTTTCCCCTAAATGTTATTATACTGCAGCTTGGCTCTGTCCAGACAGTCTGGAGCAGACTGTGTTGTAACTTGCTTTAGCCGCTGCTGAATTTAACAGCTTTTGGCTTGGTAAGGAATGCCTTAGGAGAACTCTTGCTCATCTGTTCCCTGAGCCAAAGGAAAACTCCTCCAGTAGCTTTCCCAGTGTTTTCTCTGGCTGGAACACATAGTTACCGATTGCTAGGTGAAGATACACTACCTTTAATCTTATTTTTGTATTTTTGGTTTGTCCAGCTGACATATTCTAAGATAACCACTTTGACTAAAGCAGTGAAAGAGGACTTTCTTTTCTTTTCCCTGTACTCCATGTAATTAAATTCTTCCACTGGTGGGAAAAATGCTTTTCCTTGATGTAAATGTGTGGCAAATAGTTGAATGCTGAGCCAGTCAGTCACATTTCCCTGCTAAGCGTCCTATTTCCAATATTTTTCATAACAAATTTACTTATCTTTGTTTCCTAGCCCTGTATGGTTTGCTTTCTGATCCTATTGTCATTTAATGTGTTGCAAGAAATGCATCCATTGGGAAATTGTTAAATAAGATATCAATAAACATTTGGATTATATTTAGCAAGTACAAATCACTAGGAGATATTTGCATATTTATTTGTTGAATTTCAGCTTCCACTTCAGGTTAGATGAGACATAAACAATTATATAGCACCTCTGGCAAAGAATTAGTCTTTAAAGCAAGTCAAAGTAACACTGGGAATTTGGAGGAAGATTCCTGAAGTTTTAGAAAGAACTGTGAAAGGCTTGTGCTTTGTTTTAGCTCCATACATTTTATGTCAAGTATGGAATTAATGTTGTAGACTTTTACTCTGATACATCTTGTTTGTTTTACTCTAATATGTATTTCTGACAAATATTTATGGCAGCACTGGTCAGAGTCTGCTCCTTTGCCTGCCTGATTAATGTAAAAATTACCCTAATTTAAAGCCAGCTAAAATATTTCAGGGGTGGTGGTTTGTTTGTTTGTTTGTGTATTTTGTTTGAGGTGGTTTTTTTGGTGTTTGTTTTCTATTTTCCCTGGGTCTAGTGATCAGACTCTCCATTGTACTTTGTAACAGAGACCACAGACAACTCTGATCTGCCAGAAAGGTTTTAACAGGTTTTATGCAAGATCCAGGATCAGGAGACCAGGTACCACAGCATGCTTTTGTGCCCTAGCAGAGGAAATACCTCTTTGGATGTGTTCTTGGCCTGCTTCATTTTAGAAGAATCTCTGTGTAAATTATGGGTGAAAATTAACGTAATTAATTGTAATTAGTATGGTGTTTATAGTGGATACATGTTCCAAAATCTTCAACAACAGTGCAGGAGACTTCATAGTTTCCAGGAACTGTAGATTTACAGTAGCAATTAGATCATTTAGGCCAACCCTGAATACCTTTTGAACTCTGCATTTACTGTCCATTTGCGTCTTTGAAAATCCTCCCACTTATTGACAATTAAATTTGATGCCTTGTTACTTGTGTACATGAAAGCAATTGGCATACTCTTTCTGTCTGTGTCTCAGTGTGCCTTATTTATTTAGTAGCATTGTTGGATTTTAAGTTCTGGAGATAAACCAAAGCGTTAAGGGCACAAGGCTTACCTGCTGTTCCTTGCTTGTCCTTTCTTGCATACCTAAAGGAAAGACTTGCACTGACAGTGAGATTGATAAGCTTCCAATTCTCAAAACAAAGTGCTATTTTTATTATATAGTAAAAGACTTGAGACAACACTTTGCTTGGTACTCTGTTCCTACACATTCACGTGTTCTTTGAACTCTGTCCTCAATATTTGTCCTATAAAATCTTTGTTGTTTAAAGGGGCAAAAACAATAAAGTGCATTTTAGAATGTGTGATCCCTTAATGTTATTTCAAACTTTGATGAGAATAATCAAGGGTTGGAGTCTGTACTTTGATTAGCAGAAAAATATCCTTGTTAAATCCTTGAACTGTATTTTCTTTTTAGCCACGTGTTTCTGCAATCATTTCCAGTTTTGCAGAATATTATGTTCAAAATACTGTGTTCTGTATGAGGTTCACATAAACTTATTTTTCCTATTTCCCAAGCATGAGGAATCATTTGTTAGTACCTAGCCTTGTCTCAGAAAATTAAGATTACTCAATCTGCATTTGTGATCTATGACATGAAATTCTTCCCACTACTTCTTTCATTTTCTTCCACCTCGGGAGGCATCCATTTTTCTTAAAGTTTTAGAAGAACATCATGTACAAGAATCCAAGAATCCCTGCCCTACATGTGACTACTCTTTCTCTTTTTTTTTTCTTGTTATTTCCCTGGTGTTTACAAGACCAATATGTAGTTTTCAGTGGATTAAACTTGTAGCTGAAGAAGATGGAGGAGTTTTTCTGCCTTTGATCACAACTAGAACTTTCTACCCAAGAGAGCTTTGTTCAGGCAGATAACTGCCTTTCAGTCAGTGGCCAGAGGAAGCCAGCATTTAATGAAAATTTAGAGTCTGGATGCATTTCATCTGGGCTATTTATTTTTCCTTGAAGGCAGAGATGAGGAAGGATGTGCAGTGATGCAGCACTGAATGAAGGATAGCAGAGGAGACACCAAGACTTGATGCAGGAACAGAAGGAGATTTACTTTCTTCAGTGTTACCTGATAGAATCTATTTTTATATAGAAATGTCACCTGACAGAAGTCAGGAGAGAGAATATCCAAGTAGTTTAGATGCAGCTAGAGGCAGGGAGCTAAAGCCACAAGGGAATAGAAGAGGCAGTTGAGGTGATCTGAATGCACAGCTGTACATAAAAATAGCAGTTGGAAGGAAGAGGTCTTTGAGGGAGCTGACCACGGACTGCATGTGGCTATAATCACAGGATAGAAGCTGGCACTCATTGGTTGTGGAGAAATCAAGTGAAAGACTGATGTGTTATGATGGGGAACTCAGGAGAAAAAGTGAGAAACAGATGACTGGAAGAAGAAGTGGCACCAGGAGAAAAGGAGGATAAGATGGAAATAAGTAGAGATTTGAGGCTGAGAAGGAAGAAGGATATAATTAGAGAAATGAGGACAGCAAATAGTTGGGCAACATCAGGGAAAAAAAGGAAAAAAAACCCCAAACCCCATGAAAATCTGGGTTTCCTTGTGGCATGAGAAAGACACAAGTGTATGAGTCTGAAGACATTTTCTTTAGGTGGAAAGGCACATCTGTCAGCAGAGTTTATCTGGGGAAAGAGCAGTGGTTTGTTTTCCAAGAGTAAACAAACACTATGGGAAAATAAAACTAAAAAACAGTCCTGGAGTAGAAACTTGAGACAAAGATGTCAGAATCCCTTTTGGAACAAAACAAAGATTAGTATATCTAGACAGAGAAAAGTCTCCTAAAATCTGTGGCTGGTGTGGTTTTAGTAGAATTACCTTGGTCTCTGGGAAGGAAGGTGGGTGAATGACAAGCTAATGAAGATGTACCAAGAGGCATGAAGATCTCAGGGTCATGCAGGCATGAAAAGGTCTTCATGCAATGGGCATGTCTGTACTAGTAAATTAAATGGAGTCTAGAAGCAGTCCCTGGCCCTGGAAATTAAATACATCTACTGTTGACTGTCCCTGGCCTAGTTTTGGTGTACACTTACGGGAATTCACCTGAACTATTCCCAGGTAAGGTTTGAAAGTTATCTTGGGATTCTTCCCAGTAAGCAATTAAAAGCAACCTCCCTGTTCTGGAGGGTGCTAGACTTTATTAGCATGGCACCTTTCTGTGCCAGCTGGCCTCAACATTCTTGGATATGTTTATTTTGCTTGTAGAAATAGAGCTGCAAATGGCTCAGTAGATGCAATCCCTTAGAAACTTAGGACATCACAGTCTTTGATGCAAGCTGTGACAGGTAGTGAATATGATTTCTTCTTTAAAATGTTGCTGAACTGATGTCGATGTGCTCTCAGATTTTGTTTTCATGGAGCACAGGGACGTTGTAGAAGAGTTGGTTATACAAAGTAAGTTTGTATGAAGCATACATTTACTTATTACCATTTAAATTTTAGACAAGTATAAGCAAACATAGGTCATAAGTAACACTCCATCTCACAGAAGGACAGGCTGTGAAATTAAAGAAACAAGGTCATGAGGTTGGTACGTAAATCAGTTGGCTGGACTAAAAAGCCCAAACATTTAAAAGTAGAGAAAACATTTTTAAAAGTTCCTGAAACTTCTGTAAAAACAAGGCAAATCTCCAGACCTAAGCAGATAAGATAAATATGGATCTAGAATGGAATAGGTGTAATGGGAATGTGATGGAAGCATGGAAGCTTTTCAGTCAGTGTAGAAAAATGTGTAAAACAAAATTTCATGTGTTGTTCTGGATTTTGAATTCAGGAATGATTCAAACTAAAACAGAAACAGCAAGAAAAGTGTCACTGAGAGCCTTTATCTTAGCAGAACAGGCTAGCAAAGTGAAACCTAGAGCATGATAAGTTCCTTGATAAATACAACAAGGAAGGGGCTGAGGAAAGCTAGTTAATAAAGCTAAACAGTGTTGACACGTGAACAAAGTTAATAGCAGATGCCAATTTTAGCAGAAAGCAGTTAGTTAACTCTGAAACTGAAGTTAGGTCATCCATGTTACTAGAAGCAGCATGCACCTTAGCGCGCATTTGCTAAATGGGTTCATGAGTGTGACCTGTTCTTAACCAGGAACAATGTTGGTTTTGTGAGGAGCTTCAGAGATGAGCAGGAGGATTTGCACTTTCCTTTCAAATGCCTTAGGCTGAAAAGCCAAATGCAACATTTTTGGAAAGGACTGTGCAGGGTATTTGGCAGTTCTCCTCCAGCATATCATCAGTCTTTCAGCAGTCATCCTACACTCATGGATCCTTTCCTCTTCATTTACAGAATTATAGAATCATAGGATGGTTTGGGTTGGGTCTTTGACCGGGTTGCTCAAAACCTCATCCAACCTGTCCTTGAACAGTTCCAGGGATGGGGCATCCATAGCTTCTCTGGGCAACCTGTTTCAGTGTCTCAGCACCCTCACAAGAAAGAATTTCCTCCTAATCTAAACCTCCCTTCTTTCAGTTTAAAGCCATCACTTGTCCTTACACTGCATGTCATTGTAAAAAGTCCCTCTCCAGATCTCTCATAGGCCCTCTCTAAGTGCTGGAAGGTGCTCTAAGGTGTTCCCAGAGCCTTCTTTTGTTCTGCCCTTTAGATTTTCTCGGTTGAGAGTTGATGTTGTATGTTCTCTGTGGTCCTGCCATCACAGGTGCTGTGCTGCTTTCCTGGATCAGCTGTATGGGAAACCAAGCCCACACAGCAAGTTCACCTGAAGGAGCTTGTCTCCAGGGAGTGTTGTGTCAGACTGTGTCAAACTGTTGCACTATTGTTTTTCTCAGTTTGCCCTATTGCTGAGGCAGGATTTCATGGAGAGCATTCAAAATGCATGTCAGTGTAATTTGGGAAATGTTTTGTTTATATGTGAGTGAATGTGAATGTAAATTGGTAACCCCAAATTGTGAGAGAAGATGATTTTAATGTCTTTCTTATTATTTTTGTTGGCATGTACATATTTCTATAAATACTGTGTAGTTGAATGAATACCAAACTGATGAATGTGGAAGCCCTCCATGTCTCTAAATGAAACTTCCAAATATAAATAGCTTTAAAACTATAAATAGAAAATATTTTTACTATATTTATCACTTTTAACCACTTTTCCCCCCCTTTCATTGCATCACCCATTTTATTTTTAGTGATGCTTACTTAAAATAGTTTCCCTGCTTCCCTGTTGGCCATTATATGGCCACTGTGGAATCCAAGTGATTTCTAAGCCAGATGGTATGGAAAGTGTTCCTTATTTGAGCAGTGTGAGCCTGAAGTCTTGTCTGTTCAGACCTTGTTCACTGATGGCATCAGCTTTGTCTGTTCAGTTAATTTCACATACATATTCCTCAGCTGGTTTCAAAATGTGATTCCAGCATTGTTCAGGACCTCCTATTCTTCTTACATTGATGTTATTCTATGTCCCCCTCATAAGATGGTAGCTCTGGTTTTGCTGAATTACTAAAGTCCATACTCTTCACAAAAGTCACTATGTTGGCAGTCGTAACAATTTTTAAAATTCTAATTTAATTAGTTTTACAATATTGATGTGTTGGTGGTCACTTCAGCTGCACACAAAGTAATAGGAGTAGCTTTAAGTTTTGACGGCCCTCAGGCCTTAGCTTTGACTTCACTGTTGAAACTGCAGCTTCCTGTGCACTATTACATAATAGTATCTGTTCACAGATACATAATTTAAAATAGAGTTGAATGTAGTGTAAGCCACATTACTGTTTGTTAGGGTTTGCAGACCAGAGTTGCCTTCCAACACTATGTGTTTGAAGACGCTGCAAGGGCACCACATGGTTCTTTTCTCTTGAACTGTCTCAAAAGAGGGAAGCGAGTGTCTGTAAGGGCTGGCTGATTATCTGTACACTGCTCAAAATGGCAGGCAAAGTGTAGAAATTCAGTTATTTAAGGCAAATAAGATCACAGTTGGTTCCTTGTAACTCTGACTCTGCATGCTTTGGTCTCAGCCTGAAACACTGCTGTGGGAAGGAAGAGGAAGGAAGCAAGATAGGAGATTGTATGGCAAAGAAGTAGGAAACAAGTAGGACAAGTGGACAAGTTTTGTGCCCACACCACCAGCACCGAAAGATTTCCTGGCACTTCTGCGGCAGCAGTGGTTCCCTCTTGCACCAATAGAAATGCCTTTTCCTGTGTCACTTTGCAGGAGCTGTGTCTGTATGGGCAGATGAGCTGGGCCCAGGGTGCACCTCAGACATGTCGAGGTGCTTGGCACCATTTATTGTGGTGTTAGTGGGGCCCCAAGAGCAGCATATGTGGGAGCTGATGTGATGAGATAGAGTGAGAGGTGATGTTGCTGTCTCTGCCCAAGCCTGTACTGCTGTAGTCATTGCCATGAGACCACTTGTACCTTGGATTTCTTGCAGATTTGAAGGACTGAAGAGAGGAGCAAAAAAGTGTCCTGTCGTCTTTGAGAGGTGGAGGAGGCATTGCTCCTTGTCAGATAGGAAGTTCCCAGCTACTACTAGTAGGGTCATGGACTAAAACTGTTTTCCTGTCCTTATCAGGCAGGAATTTTTCTCCTGCCAGTAGGCCATCATGAAGATTCCTTAACTGCACATCCAAGCAGATTGCTGTTGCACCCAGCCAACGACAGATTAAATGGTCTCTGTTCATGGGGCTCTGAGACTCTGAGGAACCATGGACTTGTTTATCCATCAATCTTCATGCTTTGAGGCATGCCAGCATCTGCAAGCTTCTTAGTTTTAAATGTGATTGATGTAGTTTTATTTTTATGCGGCATCTTGGGATGCCTACTGAGAAGGGCTCTTAAAATAGGTGTAACTTAATGAGCTGTTCAGACTTCTCATTAATCTGCTTGTCTTTACGCTTACCCAGAGGTAAAATACAAAAGCTACAGAGGGAGGAGTTTGGAATAAAATTATATAAAAGGAGGGTCTGAAATAAAGACATTTATTATTGAGGACTAAGACTAGGAGTGGAGGAAACAGAACAGGATGTTCAGAAAGTCCAGGCCCTTTGGCATGAGTTAAGGAGCTTGGAAAATAAGCAGGGCTACAGTGAATTTGTGAAACAATGTTTGTCTTCCTAAGCTGAATACTGGAAAGGATCCATTTCACGCTTTGCCTTTGCCAGCACCCTGATATCTATTGTCGCACTCATCTTCTGGCTTCTTTATTTTCAGAGAAAAGTTTGACTTTGTGTTTAGAAGTTGTGCTTCCCACTTTGTTATGACACTAACAGGATCATATTGTGGCTACAGGGCTAAACTTTGGAGCCTTAATCTTTGGTCCTGCTGTGCCACCCTGTTTCTGATGTTTGTATTTCAACTGCAGCAATGGCTAATGGGCTTAAAATACTCCACTTCCACTTTGCTTCACTGCTGCTTTGTCTGCATGGGTACATTCAGCAGGGCCAGGACTTGTATCTTATGATTGTCCATATTGTTTAATTTCTAGCACATTCCATGACATGATTTTGGTCCGTGCCAACTAGCACACTCCCAGGTGACAGCTGTGGCAGGATGGCGTGGGAGAGACACTGTTCTCAACAGGCATTATTGAAGAGGTAACCATGTTTTGCAGGGGAAAACAGTGTAAAGATGTGGATTGGAACTGGCTTTGCCTTTCTCCCCAAGCCTCTGGAGTCTGATGTACTTTATTCACTAAGACCAGTCTCTCCAATCTTAGCATTTGTGAAAGATACTGAAATACAAACTTTTGCTTCCTCATTGCATCACTAGGTGCTGTTATCCACAAAAACATCCAGCCACCTCCTCCTTCTCCCTGTGGGCCATCTGCTCAGGCTTACAGCAACACTTCCATAGTGATAAGATTTTATCTTTGAGTAAGAGTCAGGTTAGGGGCACAACTCAAGTTGTATGTCAAGCTAGTTCACGACAAAACCAATCCCTCTGAAACAGAGTGAGCTTTCCAGAAAGTGGTCTTCCACCATGCAGCATATCTGCACCCAGAGGTACAGCAGTGGCTCACGAAGCCAGTGTTGTCACAGGCCCACAACAGCAAGTTAGATAAGTACTTGCTGTTCTGGTATGTTTGTATTTGCTTGTCACACAGGGTCATGATGATTGCACATACAGATTGTTCATTTGCTTACTCACATGGGTTTTTTTGAATTTCACACCTATAATTCACTCTTCAGGCTTTGTTTGTGACCCTTTTCGTGAAAATAAGGAATGTTTACTTTTCCCTGTGGGATTTCTAGTTTGTGAAGCCCTCTGCAGTTCTCTGTTGTGTAAGGGACCACTGAATTTCAGAGCATTGCTGATGCTTTGGCTGGATGTGTTTTTCCAAAAATTGTTTGTATAAGGTGAAATATTCTCTATGTGAAATATTCTTTATAAACCTTGATTGCTCTCTTTCTGACTTCATTTTTTAGTGTCTGAGTTTTTAGTTGCAAATGGAAATATTATTAAAACCATAGTCTTCCTCACTCACTGTTGCAAATATTTTTTCGTTTACGTAGTACATGTAGGATGTACATCAACAGTAGCTGCAGTTTGCACAGACTTGGGTTTTTGTCGTGAAAGTGATAGGATTAGCTACACAGTGAGCCTGTATCTATCATGAAGATTTAAGCTCTTGAGCCTGTTCTTGGTGCCACTGGAGCAGCAAAGGAAGAAACCACTGCTGAGTCATTGGACTAACCAGTGTAGGTTTCTTCATCGTGACAATCTGTGTACAGCGCTGTTATCAAGGGGATTAGGAACACTGAGCAAAAGGGATTTTGTTGTGTTAGTGCTAGATGAAAGGGTGCTTTTACAAACTGGTGCGGTGGGCAGGTTTGAGGCTAGTGAGAGCCATGAGAGCCATGATGGTAACAGTCACACAGAAATTGTTAGGAACAAGAAAGGCTGTGAGGGGTACAGGGTCTCCTGTGTAAACTCTGTTTTACAGTTTGTGCCAGTCTGTGCACTCCTCTCAGTATTCATCAGCTGAACAGACTGAAAAGTCAGTCTGGAAGAGATTTGCTGACTACAAGTTTCTGTAGCCTTTGGTGGTGCCAGCTGCAGAAATAGGCAAATCCGGCTGCAGCGGAGGGCATGATGGGGCAGCTCCAGCCCAACTGCTGCCCTGGAGGTGTTTTGGAGGCTTTGGCTGGAAGCCCGAAATGCATCTCCCTGGGGAGGACTGCATTGCAAACAGGCCTTGCCCTTCCCTGTCGGTGGATTCCTTTGGCAGTAGGCTGGCATCAGAACACCTAAACATATTTATGATAAACTGCAGTGATTTTTTTTGCCGCTCTTTGAGATGGATGTGAGATTTGCATTGTGTTCATTAATTCATCTCACATATGACCCTTTCAAAAGGTCTCATTATAGCAGCCATTCATTAGTGGTGGCATTGTTCCTGGCTGAAGGCCAGATGAAAACATGTTTCTCAGTTTCTCACTCTTACATGGCCTAAACCAAACATTAACAGCTCCCCATTGATTAAAGTGGCTCTTGATTGGATCAAGCCTGCTCTGGTGTAGGAAACAAAGGACTGGAGGAGTATTCCTATTTTTCCTTGGAGTTTGGCTTTCTTAAAGAGGAGAACTGAGAGGTCCTCTGCACCCCAACCTGAAGGAATACCTTTGAAATAGGATATTTGTTTACATGTATAAACAGATTAGCATTAGAAGTAACTTAGAAGTTACTTTATGCATACTTTAGAGGACTTTCTCTTTTCCCACAGAATTATGGTCCTTGGTAACTTGGTCAACTCTGTGTATAAAAAGTCTTTCTGGGAAGGGATTAATGTACAGGGACAAAAGCCCACTGAACAAAGCAAGCTCTCTACTGAAAATGAAGAGTTTAAAAAAACCACAACACTGCTTTATCAGTTACAATTTTATGCTATTTTTTTAGGGAATAATTAATCTTTCTTGTTCATCTTATTTACTTACTTTTCATAGGAAAGGGAAACTGTTGGGATCACTCAGTAAACAAGAAGTCTCAATAAGAGCCAATGTTTGCTTCAGGCAGCAATTGGACCACAGCAAATGTAGGCAGGCTGGTGTTAGCTCCCATGAACTGTAATGACACTTAGATTGTTGCTGAACTAAGTATGCAGGTCAGTGGGTAGGTCTCTGTATCCCATACTGGAGCTCTTACTGCTGTATGATTCACTGCTTTTAGGACCGGCATTAGTAAGATTAAAGTCAGTGCTGCTTTGCCTACCTAGCTCCTTCCTGCAGGGAATGCAGGGGAAAAATACTTGTGAAATCCTGAGCACACAGAAAAGAAAGAGAGATCCACACTTACCTTGTGGCAGTGATTTTTGAGGCTTTTCTGCACTTTCCTGTGGGACAAATTGCTGTGTTGCCTCATTTTCTTTGGTGGTGTTCAGACATCAGTTACTCAGTTCCTACCCTTGGACAAGTGCCAAAAATCACAGATGTGGAAATCTTGGGCACTGTGATTTTTCACAGCATTCATGACAGAAAGACAGTTGGCTTCAGAGATAAGAGGCGTCTTTGAATATGAAAAAAGCTCTTTTAAGTGTGTTCTTCCTTTGTAAAGGCAGTTGCTCATGCAGCCCACAGTCAAGTGTGAGTACCCTTAGCTGGAATCCTCTGTGCAGTGTGGTCTTGCTCCTGTTTAGAGTCAATGGGGTTGTTTGCACCACTGCAGCTCATTACCCAGGCTTTTCATCAGCTGCTGAACTTAATTTGTTTTCTGGAGTTTACTCCCTAAAAAATATGGTAGCCATCAGTAGAAAACCAACTGAAACAAGAAGTGTTGGACTTGTTTTCTATTTTAGGTATTATGTGGTTCTATAGCAAATAAAAGGTAGAGATTATTTAATTTTATTCAAGC
The DNA here is from genome assembly GCF_027887145.1 of Ammospiza caudacuta. NCBI lineage: Eukaryota > Metazoa > Chordata > Aves > Passeriformes > Passerellidae > Ammospiza > Ammospiza caudacuta. Next base: position 39,243,219 of record NC_080593.1, on the reverse strand, counting down.
AAATAATTTGCAACAGCTGGTAAGGAAGGGGAGCAGCCATGAGCTGAAAATAAAATTTACAGCACAATTCCATGTATGTTGTCAAGGAATCATTCCCATGCAACCCAGTAATGGCACAGAGATTTCAGGGATTATGTTCAGATTAAATGTCATCAAGAGCTCAGCCTTGGCAGTATGCCAGGAAGGTCATATGAGGAAAGTCCCAAACTTTTACACTCAAATAAAATTTTCTGCTTAATAGCCAGAATACACTGCAAATTTTAGCACAAATAATAGGTTAGGAAATATAATTTTATTTTTAGAAAGTTTACTATTTAACTAAGGTTCAGTATTTTTCACTGCTTTTTGAGATTTAAGACTATGTTGGCAATTTTATTTGGGGGTACAGGTTTTGTCTTGGTACCATGATGTTAAGAAACTTTATACCAAAATTTTACAAGTTTCAAAATTTGAAATTTTTCATTTTCAAGTTAAACATGAAGGGAACAACAGTCTGCTAATACTTCCACCAGTATTATTATTTCCCAGAAACATCCCTGTTATTTTTAAGAAGTCTAAAGTGCTGTAATTCCATTGCATTTATGGAAGATTACTTTATTATTGGGAGGGAATGAGAAAATAGTTAACAAATGCATAGTTGAGAATTGCTTTTTCTTTTATTTATCTGTGTCTGGTGTTAACCATTCCAAAATACCTGTGGAATTATGAAGGAATATGCTGACAGTCTAATACTGCATTGAGAATGTGTCATTTTGGTTTAATCTGATCTATTTACAGTGGATTGGTTTCAACTACAGAAGGGAATTCTTTTCCTAGGGAATATCTATACGTGGAATTGTTGAGCCTTAGCTATACCACTGGAAACAAACACTCTTTTAATATACTTGCCATCTCTGAAAAAAAAAAAAAAAAAGCTGAAACTATTTAAAAAGTGATTTCTTAAATCTCTTAAGTGCTCTCAAATGTGATCCTACTATGAATATGCCTAAGGGTGTATGATGATTTTTTCTGTGGTGTTTCATTTGCTGCCTGGCACTGATCCCAGCAGTGGTGTGGGCACAGCCCTTGCTGCCCTTGGTGGCAATTGGGTCTTACAGAGAGAATTGTCACAAGACTTTCTTTTGGGTGCCACCAACCTCCCGAATCAAAGCACTGCTGTTGGATTTGATTTACCACTGAGCTTAAATAAAAGGAGAGCAAAACTTGGGGTCATTAGCCAAAGCAGTGATGAGATTGTGGATTCAGGGCTCTACCTTTATTTTCTAGTTATATATGCATCCCGTATTTGTAAACCTTATTTTAGGTTTACTGAATATACTTACATATGTGCTTATATACCCAAGCGTGCATGTGTGTGTAAACATATATGTGTGTCTATGTGCATGATGAAGTTTATTTTCCCCTTTCCCCTCCCCTCCTCTTTGCTCACCTTGCCTGCTGCAGTGAGGCACAAGACAGGGTAGAAAATTGTTTTAGCTGACGAAGGCCAGCATTGCAATGGGAGACTCCACAAACTCATCTTCAGTTCCCTGAAGTGTGGAGGTTGGGAGGTAACGATCAGAGCTGTCAGATTCTGGAAAGGGTCACAGTGATAGCAGTGGGATCAAAAGTCAGGCTGGAAAGCACCAGGAGATGTGGCTGGGGGCAGCAGCAGGACCCAGGCTGGGTGCCCAGGCTGCTGAGGCAGGGGTGCTGCCAAGTTCTTCAGAGCAACAGATTCAATTGGATTGTTATTTATGAAGGGTACGGTATGCAACCCTCAACGTGGCAACAGTTCTTTAAAGTGCAGATGTGAGAAATTCCAGTTAGAAGTCAGTCCTTTAACTACTATGAATAAACAAGGTAAATTCATTAATTATTTCAATAAACTTAAAGACCTTATGTTGTACCATTAATTTGTCCTGAATTATTGATAGCATTTTTTCCATTACTTTTCTAGACCTTTATTTAAACTACAGTCAGTAAAATTTTACCATCCTACAGCCCCAGACACACAGTAATAAATCACCCCTTATTTCCTTGTTTGCTTGAGGCTAATGAGACAACAAATAGTCTGTTCACATACATTATTTCTTTGTACTACATCGTATGCAAATATTTCAATTATTATCCTTTTATCTCTATAATATTTTAACAACATGATACAACATGTTTCTCTGATAAATTGAGTTACATAAAAGCAGCTTCGCATCTACATAATGCTTTAACAAAACATTCCCTCTATTTCAGCTTAAAATGTGTGTTCAGCTTGGGAATATCCTCATAAAGAAACTTAATTTGCCTTATTAAGAAACACTTGTGTATTCTTATAAGTTTAATTTTTTTTTTTTTTAAATAATAATTTTATCACATTTTGGACTGCTGCCTGCCCAGGCTGCCTGGGGCTGGCAAAGGTTTGGTAAGTTGAGTTCTGCAGTTAAATTGAGTTGGTTTCTTGTTTATAAAGAATGTAGCTTGTCTTCCTTGCACCTTTTTCTTTTTTTCTCGCCTTCTGTGACTATTTATGTAACTGGATGTTTATTTTCTGGTATTAATCCTTAGTGGCTTGAGAATGATGGCTGTCCCTCTAAAGCTGGTGGAACTCTGAAAACTGATGTTACCCCAGCAGGGTTCATCCAGCTTTGTACCTGTGCAGCTCTGTGTCACCAGCATTTTTTTTGAGCAGGATTGATCCATCAAGGGCCTGTGGGATCCCTTGGCATGGTGCAGCCTCCCCTGTGTGGGTGGCTGTGTCCCAGTGCCCTGCTGGGACAGGCGGGAGTTTCGGTGCCTGTGCTGTCACAGGGATGGCGATGGCAGGTGCTGCCAGGGTGCTGGAGCTGACCTGGGTGTGCTGCCCACCCAGCCTGCCTTCCTCAGGAGGAGCTGAGTGTCGGGCACTCAGGGCTGTGTGAGCTTGCACTGCCTGTATCCTGAAGTATTTGAAGTGTTTATCCTAATGTGTAAAGCAAAATATGCGAGGGAGGAGCAGGTATGTCTCCCCCCTTCCCAAAGAAGGGGAAGAGAAACACATAATGTTAGAAGAAATAATTTCCTCTTAACTCTCTGCCCTGTACTGTCTCGAGGCTTTTTATAAAACCAAATAGCATCGGTTTGCTGGAGGAGTGTGAAATAGCCAGGTGTGCTTTGTGTAAAAGCAAGTGATTGTAGCCTGAAACATCGCTGCAGACGCTTCATGAGTCAGATCATTCACGACTGCAATAACGAGATTATTCATGGCAGGCTCCTCACTGTGACAATGGTCCTTTGTTTGAAGTCTGCATTGTGTATGTGCTATACTTCCGATTTGAAGATTCCTTCTCTGCTAGAAAACAGCGTTGCAGCAGGGAACCAGAAGCGAAGATCAGTGCTGCTAAGTTCAGGATGTTGCTCGGTGCTGGAAATAATTGGGAAAGTTCATAGTTGAGTTAAAAGCTGTAACCATGAACTTCAGTGGGATGATACTCCTTCCTGTTGGTCCCGAGGTAAGTTCTTATTTGATTTTTAGTGAGTTGTCTCTTGGTTTTGTGGGTTTTTTTAAAATTCTGTCTTCTGATTAGAACTGGTTAAATACTGCCAAGAGAGTTTTGTTGCTCATGATCATGTAAGAGGTGTTTTGTCTTGATAGCGACAGTCCTTTATGTACACAGCCATTTTGTTTAAGGAAAGAAAGAACAAAACCACAGCATTTCTTTCATGTTCAGAGTGAAGTTAATTTTTAGCTCGCCCATGCTCCTAATTTTTTATTAAATTATTCTTGTCTCCATTATATAACTTTCATGAGGTCCCTGTGTTAGGAGGTGATTACACTTTGTGGTGGAACCATGACCAGGGTGTTTTAGGTGCTATAATATGGCTTAGATTTGTCTCCTGTGCCCAGGTGGTCAGACTGAAAGCAAGGCACGTTGTGCTCCAGATTTTATCCCAAGTGGAGCATCCTCGTGTGATCTTCCTGTGCCTGGTGCACAGAGCAGCTGGGAAGTTCATCCCTGGTGAGGCAGGCTGGGAGCAGGAGGTTCTGGAATCCTCCTGCTCTTCCATCTTGAGGAGTCCCATGGAGCTCGCAGGCAGCTCTGGTGTGAGCTGTGCTGAGAGGAGGCAACCTCTGCCACCACTGGGAGGATGATGATGGTGAGCCGGGGATGACTTTTGGGAAAGCAGAGAGACCCTCCCTGTGTGGGAGCAGCACCTCAGAGCTGTTTGCTCAGTAGTAGAGTTGAAAATAACTGTGTTTCCCATGGTCAGCAACTTGTAAGGGAAACAGAGCAAGCTCGGTTCTTGAAAAGCCCATCTGAAACTAAAACACTGCTTTTGTTTTTACTTTTGATTCCAGCTTCTGTCCTTGAAGCTCAGAGGTTTCCTGGTGTTTTCTTTTGAAACTCTGCTGTTTCATGCAAGGCAAACAAGACTAAAATAAATCCAATGCAAGTATTACAGAGACTCTGTCCTCTATTTGAGCATGTGATTTTTAATTTTTTCCCCCAATTAATTATTATAGTCTACAGCAGAAGATTGTTTGCATTGTTATGGATGTTAGCGATTCATTTTGTACTCCCGTTTAAATTTGAATTCCAGGGCATTTTGTTGCAAGTTCACATAATATTTAAGTGGTCACATTCAGAAATAAAAAAGAAGGAGTTAGTTGTTTGACAGGAATAATAAAGCATTTGAGAATTCTGTATTGTGTGGGGTAGTTATGACAGACTTATTTTGGTTGCACAGCATTCAAATTATGCATCAGTAAGGTAATATTGCATTATATCATCTGTTGGTACTTCTACAAGCAATTTCATTACTTCATTAAAAATTTACAGTGTTCTGAAAGGCACTTTGAGATAGAGTAATAATTATACACATATGATTTTGTATAGTGTTATGTAGATCAACATTTTCTGCATCCTATAGCAAGAAATAGAATACTATTCCTCTTGAGATACTTGCCAGGTAATTGAATTTAAAACCTGAATTTTTAAATGAAGCTTTTAGTATTTGGATTTTAGCCATTTCAGTTGCAGCTGACAAAAACACTCTCACTATTATTGGGAAGATAATCAAATTGAGTTTGCTGAAACAGAGATAATTTTTTGACACTTGATTTATTTACAAATGAGATTAAATAGGAATGCAATAATGCTTTTTGCCCTAAGCAGTCAAAGGGAACAGTGTTTATTTATTACCTTTTCCACACATCTAGATCAGGGCTGTTTAAATTGCAGGTTTGATTTTGGCTTGAACCATGAGAGTATTTGACCTGGCTGTGATTACATTAACTTTCCCTGATGGTGTTGGAAATGTGGCACATCTTGCTGCTTTTTCCGGTTTCTTGGAGAGTGGATTCGCCATTCCTAGGTGTCAAGACTGGGCATGACTTTTGGATAGCCATGAGGATACAGATTGATCTCACAACAAATAGCTGAATAGCCCTTAGTAAATTAACTGAGTAATGCAGATTAATACAGTGTTAACTTGTTATTTACTGCAAAAGCTTATTTCTCTCAATGAAAGGAAAAAAAATAAACTGTAGAAATCTGTTGTCACTGAACTTTTGACAGTTTTATTAAATTTTTTTTCTATGAAAATATATAAATTGCTATGAAATTGAATAAAACCTTTGTTATGATCAGAACTTAGTTACCTGGTTTAATAGGTATTAATGTAATTTTTGCTGTGCCATGCTTGAGGAAGCCCTAGATCTTATATTGGTTATAAGGATTATGAATGTCAGAAAACAGGTTGGGAGTGAGGGATATTGGCTTCTGACATAGTTCCCCATGTGTAAAAGTGCAAAATGAGCAGTAATTATATTGTGACTAGGATGACATGTAAAGAGCAGTTGTTGGGATAGGAAAAGGTCTCCTTGGAGTTGCAAAAACTGATTTCAGTTTTCTTATTTCTTTTTATGTTTTGAGAAGTTCACAGATTTGCAGTTGAAATTTTATAGCAAATACCAGGTTTGAAACTCTTCAGCAGAACTACTGAAGTGTAGTTACTGCGTCTACACAACAGAGGAAAAATCTTGACAAGAAAATCCTCCCATTTCCAGTTTCCTCAAAACTTTTAAAAGGAAAAGTAATGTGAAAATATTTTCTTTAAATTGTTTGACAGTGCTGTTCAAAAATGAGATGTTTTGTACTCCTACTTGTTAGCTCAAGCACAACCAGATAATGATAATCTTAGACCTGTGATTATTCACTGCTAAATTTATTAATAATGGTACTCTTTCACTCTTGTACAATTGCTTTCCAAAGCAATCTCCATAGTGAAAGGCAGCCTGCTCATATTTTTTCTTTTACCACCATAGCAGTTTCCTTTTTTCTTTTTCTCCTTTTCTCTTCTTTTTTTTTTTCTTTTTCTTCTTTTTCTTTTTCTTTTTCTTTTTCTTTTTTTCTTTTTCTTTTTCTTTTTCTTTTTCTTTTTCTTTTTCTTTTTCTTTTTCTTTTTCTTTTTCTTTTTCTTTTTCTTTTTCTTTTTCTTTTTCTTTTTCTTTTTCTTTTTCTTTTCTTCTTCTTCTTCTTCTTCTTTTTCTTCTTTTCCATTTTTTAATTAATTATTGTACAAAATTATTGTATAAAATTTCATATTGTACGAAATTTTAATATACAGCCTTGCTAGGGAAGAGAATGGAGGGAAATAAGATAAATTGGCCTAAAAGCAAATTGAAGTCTAAAATCAAAGTAAAGCTCTTAACTTAACTGAACTTTGAAATATTTATCTTGATCAGTAATGATTTCCTCTGTGGGCACTGTCAAAAAAAAAATAAAAAAGGAAATCTGGAATTATTTGCCTAAGGTTGAAGCACATCATTATTAGATACCTGTCATCACTGTCTGTGGGTTATTCAGTGGTTAATATGTAACAATCATTCTTTATAGTGGTCAGTTTATTTGTATCAAATTTTGCTCTTTAAGATCTTCACAAATGTTGAGGAAAGAGTGGGAGGAGAGATTTATTTTCTTAATGTGCTGGGATTAAAAAAAAAAAGCACTGCCACTAAACCTATTTTAGGACTATTTAGAGGAGATTTTTTACACATGCTTTCAACAATACTTTACCCAAAAACATCTTTTCCGCTTCTCTCGTTTTTTCTCAGTCTGCAATTACTATACCCCAAGAGTGTCTTCACTTCCTTCCAAACTTCTCCTGGGCTTGGGGTTATTCCACCCATACACAGAGACCTCAGAATACTTGTCCACGGAAGTGTTTTTTCTCAAGACCTCTGGAAATCAGTCTTTCCCTGAGACTGAGTGGTCAGCTCAGCACTAAGTAAACAAAGAATCTTCATATGATTAGGAATGGAAATGTATTTCCATGCTCATGAACTTCTACAGAGAAATCCATTTGCTGTCTTCAGTGTAACAACACCGCTGACACAATTTCTGCATGCTTAGCATCCTTTTTTGACATTACCGGATGAATTTGGAATATGTGGCAAAGGCCAATGCACTACACCACCATAAGGCTGTATTTCTCTGTTTTCCTCTATCTGACCAGTTCTGACTTGGAACAGGTGATGTTACCATATGAGTGAAATATTTAAAGTCACAGATGTGAAGAGGAGCTATTTTAACTAGTTTGTCCAGGAGACAACACTATTAACTCGTCTGCATGTACACACCCTTCTTAATTGCTGAAAATTTCTTAAGGAATTTCTGGGTTAGTGTGAGAGCTTGGCTGTAGAGTAACTGAACTTCAGAGCTGGAGAAGACCTGAAATTTATCTGGTGGATTGTCATCTGCAGTTCCCATCTGCACAGAGATGACCTAGATCAAAACTTTACCTGTCAGATGGGTTTCAGAACAAATAAAAGCAAACCGAATGCAGTTTTTGAACTTTGATTAATTTTATTGGATTGCTGCACTTGGAAGGATCCTGGCCAGCCCATTTACTACAGCACCAAAGTGGGCAGTGATCAAGACAAATGTCTTAGTAGGCAGAGTCCCAGAAACCTTTTGGAAGCATCCTTTAATCTGGTGGTGTGGCATGTGTAGAATCCCCCAGGGGTTACTGTCATTAACTACTCCCATGGGACTCCTGACAGAGAAGGTTTTTCAACACCAAACGTGAATCATGAAGCGTGCCTTTGATTGACTGCAGCCTCTGGTTTGGGAGTGTAATTAATGCCTGGGTTCAGCGGCCAACACGCTGATGCACAGTGATACTTGAGATGTCACAGAGGGTGTCCCCCTTGGCCTCCAGCAGTGGCTCTAGAAGGAAGGGTGTCTCTGTGAGAGATGCCCCGTAAATGTTGGGGTTGTACTTGGAAAAAGGCAGTTGAAAAAAGCCCTTCTGTCAGGAGAGCCTTGTGTTTTTTTAAATTTGTATGAGAATTTGGGGTGTTTTCCATTTTCATCATTTTGCCTTTCACTTCTTCCTCCGTTATAAATAAAACTTAAATGTTGCTGTAGAAGAGGACTAGATTGCCTGCAAAGATACCAGCCACTTATCACAAGGAAAGAATTGTTAGTTTTGGTCTTCATGATGTGTAATAATGGCCAAATGATAAAAACATAGCATTTTTTCTTTAGTCTTTTTGATGCAGAGATTAGCAATTCATAAATTATTTTCTTCTTTGGCTGCTGATATCCTCATTATAAAACTGAAGGGTTCTTAGGGCAGTTCAGTGACGCTTTCACAGCGTTTCCTCTTGGATGAGATCCAGAGGATTCCAGCATGGTCGTTTTGGCACAGTTGGTTGGTTTTATAAAACATGTGTCTACATGTGTGTAATAAATCCAGTTATGCTGATAAATCTGAACAGATAATTGAAAAGTGTGTTTTACAGTGAACAAAGCTGGTAATTTACCATGTCAGTAAAGCAAAGTATAAACAACATTTCTGTAATGTGTGTAATGTTCAGTAATTCTGTAATTTAATGGCTCTATTGTGTGAGCCATTTTTAAATTCCTGTTCAAGATGTTCTTGATCCACATGTTCATATATTTTATTTTATTACTAATTGCCTTTCAGTTAAAATCTGCAAAACTGATTCTCTTCTTGCTTTACAGTGGTACCAATCAGTCCATGACAAAGGATATAAAATTAATGAGGAAGTGAAGAACTGAATCATACACATTAAAAATATATGTAGTAAATGAAAATCATCAGTAAGCTTGTATTACCAAGAGTCACTTTTCCAGGTGATGTTCCAGTTTATTCTTTGAAACCAAAAAAGCTTTTTAATCCTGCTCATATCACTTACATTAGATTGTTGCTAGTTAAGTTGCTAAGATTCAGCATATAATATCTCAGATGGCCTGGAAATCTTAGAAAAGCAGACTGGCCATTTTACTGTAATGAATTTCATCAGTAGCATTGTGATGTTTTGGGCTCTTTTTATACATTTCTTTCCAAAGTTTTGAAGTCTCAGTCCTTATTTCAGATTAATGCCTTAACCTTATTATCACCATATTCACGTGGAGTCCCATGACCTTCAGAGAAAAGTAGAGGACCTTCAATGTTTTGTAAAGATCATTAACAGCTGAAAAAAAATTAAGCTCAAATGTGATAACCTCCATGATTACTGCTACTGAATTAAGCATAGGAAGCATTGCAAGGAGACAGTTTTATTGCACTCACTGGTTAGCAAAAGGTCTTCTAAGACCCAAAGGATGGCTTTGGTCATTGTTCCTCAAGTGTGTAACAGATTTCAAGGGTTGCCTACAGCTCTGGGAAGAGCTAGGACCTGTGAGCAAAGATTTCAGAGATGCAGGGAGAACTGCTAAAGGAAGTCCTGGATTCTGTGGTGATTTGGGGCATGTGCTGAAGCTGAGGATCAGTCAGTCAGAACCAGTAGAACAGTATCTATGTACTCTAACTGTACCCATAAAGTATATCTATATTGTATCTGTACATTCAGGATCTGTGAGTTGATGTGGCCTCCATAACTCATCAAATGATAGTCCAATCCCTTATTCCTTTAAATACTCTGTAAAAGTCCACGATTCTTAAGAGGCCACCTGGACGAGAGCTTTGACAAATGGGATTGTTACAGATTCCTTTTTCCTCTTTAGGGTGTTTTTTTCTTTGCACAAGCTCTGAGAATAGGTCTGATCTTGAGGAGACTGATCCTAAGTGCTTTTGTTCAGGGAAGTGCATATATTGCTCCTGTTGCCTCCCTTCCTCCTGCTCAGGATATCCAGCTAGAGCTAAGGGCAGCCTGGTGAATTAACAGCTTTTGCACTTTATTTTGAGGGTATTTTCATCATCATGAGTTTAGGAGCACAAATTCCCTTTAGGATCTCTCTGCACTGCCAGGTATGAGTGAAGGAGCTGTTCAGTACATTGTCTGAAAAAGCAGGCATATAAATCCTCTTCAAACTGGGAATATAACTTCAAGTAAAGAACTTCTTTTATGTCCCTTGATGCAATGATAGTCAGTTAATCTAGTTCTCTTAGCTGAGTATTGTGAGGTGTCTTCAGACCTAAATTCAAATATCTAAGGAGAGTTAGGATCTGTAGATGAAAGGCTTGACATCCATGCAAAACACAGTGAGAACAATTTGTGTGTTGTCCTTAGATTCAGCTGTAATTATGTTTTGTGACCAAGAGGAAGAGGGAAGTGTGATTTACAGTGTTGAAATTTGTGAAGCTTTCCATTAGTTTTGACACAAAAGCAGTTTTGGAGCTCTTGTATTCTGTGCTGCAAGTCTCCCTTAGATGAAAGTAATATGGAGAGAGCAAGAAAACCATAATATTGACCACCATGCTTGTAAGAGTGTTATGTGACAATCCATTCTAAATCAAATAGTGATGTACAAGTTTGTGTATATGTTCCTGATTTGAGTTTTGTTGATTTGTTGGGGTTTTTTTGGTTTTGTTTCTTTGGGGTTTTTTGGTTGGTTGGTTTATTTTGGTTTTTTGGGGGTGAGTGTGGGTGTGGGTTTGAAATCTAAAGTTCCAGGATATACAACTATTGAATTTTTTTTAAGAGTTAATGTTAAACTCTGTACTTGCTGCCAAGTCAACACATAAAAATAAATGAAACACTCACACAAACATTCTGCTTACCATTTCTGTGCTCAGAGAGATTTGAGTTTTTATTGCATCTCTCAGCCAATATGTAAGGTCCCAGCATTTCTGCTGCTGAACAAGATTGTTTTGTTGCGCAAAATTGATGATACTAATTATTCTGAGCTGTTTTCTTATGTCTCTGCCCAGTACATTGGTGATGATGTGGGAGTAGGATTCCAAGGCTTAAGTGCCTGAACTGCTTGCAGCAAATCTCACAAAATCACAGAATATGCTGAGTTGGAAGAGATCCACAAGTCCACAAGGTCCAACTCTTGGAAGGTCCAACCCAAGAATCATACAGGGCCAGAGAGCATTGTCCAAATGCTTCTTGGACTCTGCCAGGTTTGGTGCTGTCACCACTTCCCTGGGGTGGTTCCAGTGCCCAACCACCCTCTGGGTGAGGAGCCTTTTCCTACTATCCCACCTAAACCTCCCCTGACACAACTTCAGGCCATTCCTTTGGGTCCTGTCAGTGGTCACCAGAGAGAGGAGATCAGTGCCTGCCCCTCCTCTTCCCTTCAGGGGCCTCTTCATCTCAGGAGCATGCACAGGGTGCATCAGAACATGAGTGTATGTTATGGGTGTTATGCTTGTATTGCCTTGGACCTTATCTGTATTAGAATATTGGAGGATTTATGCCCTACAGATTGAATATTAGTGGAATGAATGAAGAATTGGATGGGATTCCAACACCAGCTTTCGAGTGTAACTGGATTGAGATTATTCTGCTTCTGGTTTAGAACTAGAAAAGTTTTTAGAAACCTCAGCTAAACAGAAATGGGGACTTGCTTTATCATCTGGTAAATGGAGAACAGTCCCGTGCTTTCGCCTCAGCCACTGCATACATTCTCCATAGTAATATGATCAATGCAAAAGTAGTTTATACCATATATTAGTGTCTCGTTCTTGCATGGATACAGCCTCAAAGTTGTGTATTAACTTTAAAACAGTGAATGGAGATGGACAGGAAATATGAGACAGACCACACTAAGGAAGGACAATGCAGGTTTTATTGATGATACCTCCAGAATAGCACTGGTTTTTTGTCAGGGTGAAGTACATGCAATACTAGCAAGACCGTTCATGCCAGCCTTGCCTTGTGATTTTTTTCACTCATGATGCATACCCTGTTGTACCAGAACAGAAAGAAGTCTGCAGGGAAAGAAGTTCGTTAAGCCCTTTCCAGACACATGTGAAATATGCAATGAATAAAATCTTTTAAGAGTGCTACTTAAGGTTATAGTGTTCATATGTCAAGCTCAGAAGAAAAGTCCAATTACAATCCCCATGCAATGAGTGGTTTATGTTATGTGTGCAGTGCAGGTGTCATAATTATTTTCTTCTCTTGATATATTGGTAATTTATTGAATAGTGGCATGAGGTAGTGATTTTTTTTATGGCTGTCTAAGATCATGATATAGTATTAATGTTTCATATTCTTCACACTGAAATGGTTTGGATGCTTTCTCTATTTTATTGAGGTCTAGTGCTATGCGTAAATGTATTCTACCCTACTGATTTATTAGCTTTTCATAACCATATCTGAATTGTCTCAAATATCCTCCTATTCCAAATAATTCAGCTTGTGCTGTAGTCACTCAGACACCTTCCTCACAGCTTCCTGTCCTGTATGATCATCTGTGCTTTTATACTCTGACAGAAAGTGTAATTAGAGAACAATGATTTAGCTTTTTGCTTGACATACACTAAAAACTTATTACAGTATGCTTTCATCTGCTGCTGTTGTCTTATCCAAGTGTTAGGTATCTCTTGTTTTTCTCCAGGTAATTTCCCAGCTCTGTCAGAGGTGAAATGCTCTGTCCATTAGCCATATAAAACATTGTTGTCTAGGCGGGGAAGAGAAGAGTTATTTCTCTCAGTCAGCCTAGTGTGGGAATTTGGAGAGACAGAATGTAATTAATTATCATGCTTGAATTTTGGCCAAGGCTTTATTAGAGATGAGAGCTACAGTTTATGAATTTCTTTCATTCTTGTGATGATAGGATGAGCAGGAGGGAGACGAGAGTGGGGTTTTGTGCAAACATAGAAGTTTGGGCTCTTGCTGTGGCAGCGTGTTTCAGTTGTCATCATGCTAAACTGGACTGTTTTATGTGGCTGTGGCAGGAGAATGGGGGGTAAAAATGATAGCACAGCTTCGAATGAAATTGTTTGCAGGGGAAAAAATGGTTAATTATACATAAATCAAGCTCACAAAAGCCAACCAGAGCATGAAAGAGCTACAGTGCATGCCCTCTGCCTTTCACAGACTCTTTCCAATTCACTTGGTGCTTTGTGTTGCTTTTCTGAGGCAATTCTTTTCTCTTTATGTGCACCAACACACATTTTGTCATAGTTTGTTGATTGTAATTTTGGGACCAGATCTAGCAAGTCTCTAGTAGGCTGTTTAGCAATTAGATCAAATATAAACTAAGAAGTTGCTGTATAAGTTATATTCTGTAATTCCTCTACCACGTCTAGAGTTAATTTTGTAGGGAAGGAATAATCACAGAGACAAGTATTAAGACTGAACACATCCAGAACTGGAGGGGAGGAGAAGCTATCTGTCCATCAAGGCCATTTTTCTGCTGTGTTATTGGGAGTACATGCCACATCAGCCAGCACTAAAGGAAATAGTCTTATGCAATGGAGAAACAGGACTGGAGAGTAGATGATCTGTTTTTGACAAATACCTCTCTTGTGAATTTTCAATTGTGCTCCTTTTTACCATTAAAATTCTTCAAATGTTATCTAATAGTTTATATTTAAATGACGGAAGGAAGTAATTAAAGGTTCTAAGTTTTCAGAATCTCTTGCTTTTATGAATTTGTCTTCTGAAATGCATGGTGTGCCAAGTCCCAACAGGTCTCGGTCCTTAAATAATAAGAAAATAATAATTCACAGAGAATGAGATCTGTTTTTCTTCTAAGGAAATGCTTGCATTCTGAAAAGGTTGTAGTGGTGTACTGTGTAATGGTTCCATCGTCCTTGTAAAACAAGATGTACTTTCTCCTGTTAAAATTAGAACTACTTAAGAGTAATTCTTGCCACACTTGGTATGAAATTGCAAAGAGTCTCTCCTGGGAGAAGGTGATTTTCCTTGCTGAAGGAAAGTTGGCATTGATAAGCACATAATCCATGAAAAAAGTATTGCCATAAAAATGGATGTTGAAGTTTCTATCTGTGGGAATAAATAATACTGTAGGGGCTAGGAAGAAAAGCAGGGTGCAACTGCACAGCCAGTGTTCCTCTCCATCTTATGCCTTTAGGACTAATTCATCACATAACCAGCTAGTTGGGTGAAGTGGAATTCACTGTTGAAAGGAGAACACGTCAATGAGATAGAAAGTGAGCTGAAAATTGAAAGAAAAAAAAAATCTTTGTATCTTTCAAAGATTAATCACTGGGTACAACCTTGAACCCCCAGTCACAGGAAGTTTTCTGCCTTACTTTGTTCCATTTCAGCTCTGGACTGTGGTGTAGTTGCGTATGCAATGCCCTCTCTCTGTTGAGCAATCAGCGCCATAAAGGCCAATAATTAACCAACACTTGGCTACTGATCAAAAATCACAGCAGAAATCAGAGAAAACCATCACGAATTCTCCCGTGCTGAGACAGATCACCCATCCCACTCTTTGCCCACAGAGGACAGCAGTTCAGGGCTGCCCTGTCCTTGCCCTGCCTTCTGACCCTGGGTGTGCTGGCACAGTGCAGCTGCAGTGGAACAAAATCTCCAGGGTTGTACATAGCTGGATTTGTAAGGGAAGATTTTCAAAGGCATCTTTCCTTAAAAAACTCTGTAAAATTATCTACCTGATTGCTGTAAGAGGTACCTCAGACCATGTTTCTCATTTTGACATGTACATTTCTAATCATGGAAACAAGGGGTGTACTTTTAAATGCATTTTAAAAAGAGGAATATTTTCCCTCTTTTTAACAGAGGTTTATTTCTGACTCAGTTTTGGGGATGTTTTGAATCTCAGTAACAGGAGACCTGTGTGGAGTGGCCTAAATATTTAGGAGCTGCATGTTTTAGTCAGTATCTGAGAACATTAGCTTTGAATTGTACATTTCCAACTCAAAAAGTTATTATTCATTTTATTCTTGCTTAAGTGAATAAAGTGCACAGACACAACAGGCAGTTTGCAAAGTCAAGTGCTATTCCCCACCCATGACCCTCTCTGCTTCCTTTCATCACAAACTCATTATCAGTCAGCTAAATCCTGTTCTTTTTAATCACTTTGGGGGATCCCACTCTCTTCTGCATAACTGGTCTGTATGGGCCAGATATACCTAAGTTCTCCTCCTCTTTCCATCAGTTTTTCCCTGCTGGAGTGTGGGTCAGCCTGGTCCCACTCTCTGTGCTGCCTGACCTCCCTCCTGGGCTGTGGCACAGGAGCAGCAGTGGCAGCAAAGGCATCTCAGCTTCCTCTCTTTGCATGAGGATAATGCTCCTCAGGGGAACCCAGCATTAAACCCGGTGTCCAGCACCTCTCACAAGTTTGCAGACGTTTGGAGTGTCATCACATTTGAACTGATTTTTACTGGCCTGGCAAGAGCCACTTCCCTGACTAAAATGAATCCTCTACTATTTAAAACAAAATGAATATTTGAATTCTTGAATATAGTATTTTCTTATGGCAAAACAGTGTATTTTTTTTTCCTGGCTTCTATCTTGTAAATAATCAAACCGTTTTGGTTAATGTAAGAAAAAAATAGCCTGAACCATGCATCCAATGTGGAAAGTTTCAGCCCAAACAATTAATCAAGCAAGTGAAAATCAGATTTATAGGAAGCATTGGATAATCCTCAGTAATGGTCTGTGTCACAGCTCCCACCTGTGTGTATTGAATTCACAAGACCACTTTCTTGTCAACATGTATGCAACTTGCACACAGTCTCATGCAGTGTATTCTGCTGAAATGCATATCTCTCAAATAAATAATCCACTTAACATGCATAAGAATGTCTCTAAATATGACTGTAGCTAATGGCATGTGTTGTTAAACCTGTTAATTGCTTATCATCTGTTTGCATAGATTGTGTTTTATAACAGCAAACGGAGAACCAAATGCTCAGTTGTCCTTTATAATTGTTACTGTTAGACATCTTTAAATAATTATAAAACTTTTGTCCATTCTCAAAAACATACAGTAAATTTATAATATAAAAGCTCAGTAATTGAAATGCTATTGTGACACAGAAAGCTGTCTAGCAATTAATGGTTCAGGAAAACAATAAGTTAGTGCAAAGCCTTGAGTCTTCATTCTCCTAATACATAATTTTGTTTATTTCCATACATATTTCATAGTGTTGTTCGCAGTGGGAGTCAGAGGAAGCCTTTGGCTGAATATTCTCTACCCCTAGCTAAGAGACTCTGTTGTGTTTTCATTACATTTGCCTCACATAATTACTCACTGTTAATTTCAAAAAGCCTTTGATATTTCTGCATGTGTGTGTCCTAAACAACAAGCTGATCCATAATGCAGCATGATTTATTGCCTTCTGGCCTTACACACAGCTTCTCCTTGTGGAAAACAGCTTACAAATCTGGGTGTTAACTGCAGCTCGAGTAGCACAGAAAACTTTCTTCCTGTGTGCCTTCCTGCATTCCTGGGCAAGGTCAGTGATCTGGTCAAGTGAGGCTTTTTTGTTTGGATGGCCTGTCCTGCCCACATTCCTTATAATAATTTTTTTTCCCCCTATATTCAAGTATGCTTCCCAAACCAACTCTGCATGTGTGGAGAAGTCTCACTGTTTACTGTGACTGCAGGCTGGCAATGCAGTGCATCTAGGCTGAGTACTCCTAGGACCAGATGGAAACTGCCAGTGTGCTGTGGAAAATCAGCAGCAAGCATGAACACCTTTCTTTCAGCTTGTTTGTTTTGATGGGCTCACGCTGTGCCACCAGAACAAGTCTGATGTAAGGGATGCTGGGGCAGGAAGGCTGAAACTTACCAGATAGACATGGAGAAGGAAGGTGGTGTGCAGAGAACATTGCCTTAAAGCTTATAATTTTCAGAGAAGCTGTCTGCAGGAATGCTGTAGGCGTGGAGGAATGAAGATCTCAGGGAGCACTGAGCTGTATCCTGGGATTTACACCCATTGGTGGGAGGAGTCTTCTCACAATCTCTACCTTGTAGGTAGAACTGTATAAATTTAAGTGGCCTAACTGAACCCAGAAAATCATTGCCCAGCATTGAAAAGTTGGAGTTAGGAATTTGAGTCCAGGAATCTCTACTACTTAGTTCTCTGGTAGATAGATACTTGTTGCTTAAGGTACACAGGAGGGAAAGGGTTAGAAGAAAAAAAGTAAGCAAAGATTTTGGAAATCCAGTATCTTTACACAGGACATATGATCAAAGTCTGCTAGAAGCCTTTTGTGTGAGAGAGAGAATGTGCAGTTAAAACAGTAATTTGTTGCTCAGGCAAGTTCTTCTGGAAGAAGGTGGCTGACTGACTCTCCAGGTGCTAATGGTGAGAGTGGCAGTGGTTACTTTTCTGGTTCTGCCAGAACTGATGCCTTGTGAAGGCTGACCTAGAACAGAGGCTAGATGGAGTTAAAGAATAAAGTAGGGATTTATTAAAAGGTGTCAATGGATGCACATTGTGCAGCACAAGAGCCCAGCCAGGGCTACACCCAAGATAAACCCAAAATGGTCACCAAATGAATGACCAGTCATGAGATCTCTCACTTTTATAAGTTCTGGTCCATCAGCATATTGGAGTTAATTGTCAACCTGTAGCTTTAGGTTATGAAGTCTCATCCTTCTTGTTTTTCTCTCTTCAGCCCAGATTGTTTATACTCCTGGGCCTGAAATTTGGATCAGTTGTCCTTGGTCCCAAGCTAGAAAAGGAATTGTTTTGTCTTGCTGCTCGGTGAAGGGAGCTTACCATCCCTTAATATGAAACTCAGAACGACACACTAAAGCAGTACAGAATCTGAAAAATATAAAAGCTAAAACCTAAGGCATCATGCTCACTGTCATGGCTTGGCCAGTTTTACCTCCTCTGTCAGTCTTTTTAAGGTGAGCAGAGCCAAGGAGGATTTTAAAATGGCACCATGCCTTGCAGTCAGTTCCAGAGTAAATGGAAATAATGGAAAAAGTAATAAGAAGGTGGCAGCAGTGGGGCAGGGAGAGAAAAAAAGAGAGCACAGTGGTACTGCTCTGTTCTGTGGGAATGAAGGATCACACATTAGGGGAAAAGCTGACTCTCATGTGTGTGGAGATCTGCCTCACACATGCTCATGTGCTGATCATGGTCAGTGACCTCATCCATATGCAGGCCTGGATATCACAGTGGTTGGGTTTTGCCAGCCAAGGACTGACTCTGGAGGAAAGTGAACTGACTCTGGCTGGTTTTGGCAGAGAATCCCCACTCTTTGCGGACTCACTTGGAATCTTGTGAAGGCTATGAATCTTAGAGTCTTTTCTTTCAGGGCTTTAAAGCTGCATGGCAGATGAAATAAGTTCATTTGCTGGTTATTTTATTCCTCAAGTAAATCTGTGTTCTATTTGTACCTGCATGAGCTCACTGATTTGCATTCCTGTGATGTGCTCTTTCTCTTTTATTTTTTTGGGGGCTGTCTTACTGTAGAGTCCACAAATCCAAAACCCTACTAAGTCCACTGAGACACAGAGGAATGGTGGTACCCATTCCATGTGCAGGAATGATGGGAATGACCTTGGAAAGGGTCATGACAGTCTGGATCAGCGCCACAAATCTAGGCTGAAGCCTCTGTCCCTGCAGGTGCTCTCAGTTGCATGCAGGGTCACCAAGCTGTGTGAGCTGGGACTTGTCCTGTAACTCAGTGTTTCCAGGCAGGGAAAGGCATGAGAACCGGACTGCTCTTTCCCAGCAGTGCTGCTCAGCTCTGTCCAGAACGTGCCAAGTCCTCATTAACACCTTTTTCCCACTCTTGACGTAGCTCTGGGATGGCAGTGTTTGGTATTTCCATTTAGAGGGACTGATTTTTAGGTTCCTTTCATAGTTCTGCATCTAGCAGTCCTTGCTGAAGCATACAATAAGTATGTAAGAGACTCTCCTGTGGTCTCCACAGCTCTGCAGTAAATGTAGAACTGGTGATCCCAAGAGACAGAGCATTTTCCCATAAATTCTTTGCCCTGTCTGTTTTCAAATTAACTGGTGATGGATGAGGGGGAAGAGGAAGAGAAAGAATAGCATAATAAAACTCCCCCATTGCATCACTTAAAATTCTCAAGGAATGTTCATAAAAATCAATGTTGCTTCTCTTCAAGCTGCTGGGGGGCACAAGTCTTTAATCAATTAAATTCTCATTTTTAGATATTTTTTTTTTTAGCAAGGCTTCTTAAATGTCTTTGTGCTATTATGTGTGTCTGGTGTTACTTTTCTAGCTAGAATATTGGATAGGTTTTGCATATTTTAGGTATATACTAGATAAGCAAATAATAATGGGAAACATGAAAGTATGGTTTACATTAAGAATTAAAAGTTGATGTAATCTGAATGGGAGCCACATGAGTTTGAATAGCCAGTTTAGTTCATGCAATTGGGAAAATAATGGAAAGAAATGTAAGTATGTCTGGTACATTTGGATACCAATGTATAAATGGATAAAGCAGAATATAATCTACAATTTTGTATTTTTGTGTATTTCTATTTGTAATAATAATAAGAAATAATAATTTCTTTCTAGTCTTAGGGGGCAATCAAGATAAAATAAGGTCTGTGAACTGCCATTTTCCCCGTAAGCTATTAAAAACTTATTCTGGTAATTTGTTCATGAGTAGGTGAACATGGCTGTTCCTATTGTATTCCCAATTTTAATTTTGAATAAGGATATTAATCTAGCAGGCTGTACTTGATTTGTTTTTCACAAAAAAACAACTGGTGGGATATGTGTAGGCCAGATAGGAATAATTTTATCTGGAGATTCTCACTTCTTTAATAACAAATCATCCCTTTTTCTCAGAGTAGTTTATCCCACTACTTTTTCACCCATTTCAACTCCACCAAGGGCTGGTATCCTGAGGAGACCTCCACTCCTTGCGTTTTGTGCCTGACCTCCCAACAGTAGTTCTTGTTTACCTAGGGACATAATTGTTTTCTGGAGAGCATCCAGCTGATAACTTACTTTCTCATTAGACCCCTTTTTCCTATTAGTTATCTCCTGTCAGTTGATCTGTGTCATTTGATAAAACTAATTAGGTAATAAAAGACTGTTTCTGAGCTCCTCCCTTTAATTTTGGCATGGTGAAATGTGCTTCTTGGCACCTTGCTCTTTCCACATAAAGACAGCCTTCAGTTGACAAACAACATTAATCCAAAGGAAAACAAGCCAGTTCACGCATCCTCTCTTGATATATCCTTGTGCCAGAACAAAGTAGTTCCTAACAAATTATTTGTACCAAAGATAGTGACATAACCCTGGCACTGTTTTAGAGTTTTGCAAATGTTTGCAGAGCTTCTGAAGAGGCCAGGCTAAAAATACTCAATGAAACCATTCAGAATTCTACTAAAAGCATTTTGTTTCCTAGGACTTTCCTCCCTTCTGAAAATGCCCTCCCACAGCTGCATGGCATTTATTAGAAGGTGATGAAGGTATAAGGTAGGAAATAACATTTTATTTTTTTTTTTTATAACTTGGGCTAATTTTCAAGCTTCCTTTTTAGATTACATACATTTTTGTAAAGAAAGGGATATTTCAATTTTTTATTAGCTTCAAATTGAAGTATGCTCATCCAGTGAAAAATGCTGATCAGATTGTTCTTCTTGAAAGTTTTCAGTGTGGGGGTTTGAGGTGTCATGGTATGCAGCATTTCAAAGACAAATAGCCAAGAATTGCTACTCCCTTATGGACAATGGCCTCTGCTGCACCCTAATGATGTAGGAATTTCCTGAGGATGCTGGTGGATTTCTTTTTTTCTTGATTTCTTGCTGCACCACAGAATGAAATTCTTCTTCCAAATTTACTTTAAGAAGAGTATAGAACATGCTATGCTCAGATGTAAGACCTGAAGAAATTGCTGTAATCATTTTCCATTCACCCCAGAGAGAATCTATCAGAGCTGGTGAAATTAGACTAACAAAAGGATCTCCACGGTAGTTGTTCTGTGTTTTACACCCAGAAATGTCACCTCTCATAAAAGAATGGCTTCTACCTGTTTGATGTTGAATGCAAGCAGTGCTTTGGTCAGATCTGAAGAACTGTTTTGGTGTTAGTTGCATATTTACTGTGTATTGTATTTACTTCCATCTCAGAAAGATCTACCATGGAGATGTTCATGTTGTGCTTGCAGAGATTTGGAGTATTACATCTTCTGGGATGCAGGAGCCCTAAAATAGCAGTATATGAAATTTTAAAATCAGTGGTATGATAAACCTGGATAGTACCAGTGTGTGTTTGTGAGTCATGTGATAAATAAATGATGGAAGTGATAGTGAGATTCAGTTACAGCAACAAGAAGTGACTGTTTTAAAAACTAAGAAGGAATAAAAGTTTGTACTTTTATTTGTCCTAATTAGATTCAGAAAAGGTTTTTACTTGCTTTTTGCCCCTGAACTTTTTTATCTTCTCTAGATGCACTTATAGGCAATAGTGACTCATGGGCATTCAGCTAAGATGCCTGAGATGGTTATTATCCTCTGGAGCTGCTGCTATTCCTAACAGGAACAGTCTGAGATACTGCAGTTTATAACCTACTATAATGCTACCTTTTTCTGTCTGTTTTGACTATCATACCTTGTATCTCAAGCAGAGTTGATTTCGCATTTCTAGCATTAAACATAAGAGCTTTCCAAGCAAATGGCAGTCATCATTGCAAGGGAATTAAAAGCATGGGCTAGCCTGCCATTGTGTCAAATCTGATAATTGGTTTTCACACATAAGCAGCTCTGGAAATCCAAACTACCAAGCCTGTTTGTCCTGTGTGCTTTCCTTTCATGTACTACTCATTTTCACTTCAGATAGTTTCTTAGCCCTCCTGGCCAAAATTCAGTGCCACACGAAGCCCCTGTGAAAGCCTTGCTCAAATTGTTCCAGTGCTGTGCTTAGTGGTGCATCAGTGAATTGTATCCTGTGTGGCATGATTTTCAGCTGTGAACAAATTCTCCAGGATTTGCTAAGTGGTAGTGTTGGGAATCTGTATTTATAGGCAGCCCTGTGGTGCCCAGCAGCATGACACTCATTTTCCCTCAGGATCCTTTCCCTGTCTGGACTCCGTGCTGTCCGCCCTGTTGGAAGTGAAGATGTGGAGCAGTGCCAGAGGTGCTCTTGCCAGCAGGGCTATGGGCTCATTTTGGCTTGACCCCAGCAGAAGGGCAACAGATAAGGAATAGAGGAGGCTACAGCCCAGTTTTGAATGGAGTTGCTCTTGGTTTCTCTGCCTTGGCTCAATGTTTAGCCATGGTCCCTGCACAGCTGTCAAGATCTGATCCACGGGAAGGGAGAGAGACTGCTTGGCTCACACTGCTGCAGTCCTGTCCTAGGCACTGCAGAAATACATGAGGAAGTGCTGTTGAGCAGAGACACTGCTCTGGGTGTCCTGGCAGGAGACAGCATAGCACCTCTACAGCTACCTTGGCTGGATGGGTTGAGAGAAGTCACCAGCCTGCTGCTCGTCTGGGCTGCTTGCACAACTGGTGGGGGAAGCCAACCTTGCCATCCCCAGCCTGGCACATGAAGACAATGCAGTTTAATATAATCGTGTCCTTTTCACTGCTTATTAAAACAGAGCTGTATGTTAACATTTTGTGGATTAAACCATTAATATTCACATTTTCACTCCTATGGGGTTCACAAACGCTATCTGTATATGGAATTAAGAATGCATAGCTGTAGGAGAACTGTCTTTACCAACTAACTACTGTGCAGCATTTTCTGAATTAATGAGAAATCTTTCTACAAGTCAGGATTGCTTTTTCTAGTAGGGATTGCTGTTGTGACACTAGATTATTTTCAGGTTCAACGACATCGTCCTTAGATGAGACAGTGAATTGTTTTGTTGGATTTTTTTAAAATTAACACATCAGAGAAGTGCCTAAACTCATCTGAAAATTAGAAGAGGAAAAATGCACCCTATTTTACTGCCATGTTAGTTGAAGATTTACTGACAGTTCAGCAGTGATGATGTTTTACAGTGCTTTTGTTTGGTGCTAAAAAAAATTTTCTGTTTTATGCCTAAGTTACATGGAATACATATAAGATCTAAAATTGAGTATATGTCTTACAAAGGAGAATTAAAATTGGAAGGAAAATACACTAAATTGTGGTGTGAGTGGGTTATGACAGTGACTTTCTTCTATGCAAAATTTAAGATAAAAGATGAAAAATGCCAAAAGCTAAGTAACAGCTGGTGCTGGTAAACAGTATTTGTCTTCAAAGAGCCATAGGGATTTTCATGAATTTCAAAAGATCCATAAGTGAAAGAGATTATTTGGCTTGACTTGCAGATACTGCTGCCGAAGCAAGGAACTCAAGTAACTGTCCATAGCAGAGCCAAAATCAAATCTGACTCAGGTATTCCTGATCTCTCTCCCTGTTCTCCAGTTTCTTGACTGTCAAGGCAGACTGACACAAAATTGTCAGCAGGTTGTTCCTGTTTTTTTTTTTAGCCATTAGAAACATTGGTTCTCTGCAACAGACAATGTTTGTACTGCGGATGCATGAAAGTGGTTTGAACATGTCTGCTTGTGGATATATTTTATTTTTAGAAACTGCAGAATTTTCCCCTCTTCTTACCATTTCCTGTGGTTTTACTCTGGAGCATGATGGATGAAGGAGGCTATTTGTGTGATTAAGGTATGAGAATAGCAACTGTAGGTCTTGGGTTTGCAGTTGCAAGTCAGATGTGACGGTCAGTCCCCGAAGTGAAGTAGCAAAAAGTGAACTTCTTCATCTAATAAAAGAATATTTGTCCTGTTAGAAGTGTGTAGGAGAAGTGAGGCTGCATTAATATTTTAAAAGCCTTGTGGGATCCGTGTAAGAAAGTGTCCGTAGAAGTGGTATTAAGTCAGTGAGAGTGTAGAAACAGTACATTCACCTGCAGTAAGCAGTGAGAGAATTAAGCTAAACAGGAACACGACGCACTGGAATAAGTGTTGACACATGGAGTTAATTGAGAGCAATTAGGTCTGTGCATAGACAAGATCTACACAGCCCGTTTGATGCACGGCATTATGTGAGTAAAGGGTGCAGGATTAGACCTTTTGTTTACAGATTTACCTAGTGCTTTGAACTATTTGGATGAATGGTGTTACACAAATGTTAGTCATAATTATTATTTAATTATGACCGCATGTTTACTTTGAACATAGTCCTGTGCCTAATATGTAGGAAAGCCAGGATAATGTTGCAGCTCCAGTGTGCAAGCCACTGTTTGCCAAGCAGCGTTTCCCTAATGGTTTCTCCTTCCAAGGGATGGAAATGCCTCCCTGGACGGTGAAGTTACACCAGTTGTGGTATGTAATAGGCAAATAGCTTGCATAAGAATACCTTCAGCTAGAACATTTTAGAATATGCATCTCAGATAGAATGCTAACTTATTAAAATTGAGGCTATTAAATGTGCTGCTTGTATATAATTTCAAAATCCCTGAGATGCCAGTATTTCATTCTGTTTCCACTGAGAGTGCAGAAAGCAAATTTCATAGTATGATTCATAATATAGGAGTGCTACAGAATTTCTATAATTCATGTGTTGCTACTTTAATTTGCATTTAAATGTTTAAACTGTTATGAAATTGAAGATTTGTTAAACTTTAATCTATTTTTTTCACTCTTAAGCAGAATGAAGTTGTCCCTTGTTTAACTCTGTTTTGAGGTTTTCCTTTGCTCCGATCTTCCATTTCAGATACAGTGGAGATCTTAAGATAATTTTATGAGTGGCTCCACATATAAGCAAGAAAGAGTTTAGTGGGGGATTTTTTTGTTGGTGTTTTTTTTTGTTTTGCTTTGTTTTGCTTTGGTTTTGGTTTTTTGTTTGGTTTTTTTGCTTTTTTTGTTTGTTTGGTTTGGTTTGGTTTGATTTGTTGTTGTTTTTTTTAACCTTTTTTTTTCTTTTTTTAAAGACTCTTATAAGAAATATAATTCTGATAAATGTACGGTATCCTAGGTTGCAAGAGATGGAATGCTTTCTGTCCTATCCTTTCCACTAAGTTAATGTGGGTGTTTTTTTAAGTGACCAAAGATAAAGGAGAATATGAACTTCTTCCTTGGAATGCTCTTAGTGCTTTGAATGGAGATACCTCAGTTCCTCCATGCCTCGCATTTTACAATGATTGTTGGTCCTACTGAGAGGGGGGAAAAAGACTTCTCTTGAGCAGACTGAGCACATGGACTTGTGTGCAGGATCAACCTCATTAATTCAACAAATATCTGTCTTTTCTTTAACCCAATACGGGAATCTTCTGATTCCTGACTGGGTTACTGAATCCCATAATTGCAGCTCATATTTTTCTCATTGTTTAAGGCACTTGATCTTCCCTGCGGGCCTCCCCTGACATGCTTGGCCCTGCTCACCAGTCTGTAGAAGAAGATTTGTGAATCTCCTGGTGCTGACAGGCTTAAGGTGACATGACACTTCCCACGTGCACCAAAAAATCACGTGTATTTCTGTACTTCAGCTTTCCTGAGCACCTGTTTGCTTTGGTGAGAAATTACTTATCCAGTACATTTAAAAAGAAAATTAAAGTAGTCAATTATTTAGAGTAAGTGTATGTTTCCTAAAGGGAAAAGGGGAGACATGCTGATTCCTTCAGGAGAGAAGAAACTTTTTTAAAGTCTAGGTGTTCAAAGTTTACTTAAACTTTCTTTCACACAAAAGGCATTGGGCTCTATATGACTGTGTCTACCTGGAAAGAAAGTATTAGTTTATGTTTGATTTGAAAAGATTTCTGAAAAGAAGTTTGGTTTTAGAAAATTATTTCACCCTTTCAGTTTATTATTTTGCTGTCGAAATGAAGGTAAAAATAATTTGTGAATGCAATTTCCTTGAGAGGGCTTGAGTTTCTGCATTCCTTTGCTTTTCTCTTTTTTTTTTCCGCCTGGCCATACGATTGAATGTTTGAATATTGTAGTGTCAACAGCTCCTTGTATTTTCACTTGATACAGTTGAGCAAAAATTTTGACATTCAGCTGAAATGTTTGAGGAGCCATTACCAGCATAATTCTGCTTCTTAAGTAAATCTCATCTCGGTGCTTGAAATCTAAATGGATTAATATTTTTAATGTCTTGTTTACAATGCTGCCTATGAAAGCCTGTATTTGTCTACTTGCCAGCCTTCCTTCTTGGCCAGGAACCATTCTGGCATGAATCTCAATGCTGGGCTCCCATCCATTTTCCTTGAGTCTCTCTCATTCCCTCCCTTTTCCTCAGGGGCTCTCTGGAAGATTGTCAGAAGGGCTTTAATTTCTTGAGCAAGTCAGCTTTTTTTGACTCCTAAATATTTCTGCCCCAGCCCTGAATTTTGGAGTTTGCCAGCCAACTACAGATGGCTTGCCCCAGTGGTGTTACAAAAAAATATATATGTTCTCTGGTTTTGCTGAAAACAAACCTAAAAACAAACCAGTGTTAGCTTTGGAAGGGGGCAGAAAAAGATGCTTAAGGAAAAAGAATCAAATGGAGTGTGTGTGTGGGACTTGATAGGGTGCCCAGCAGTCATGGTGGAGTAAAGGCGAGCTAGTAGGTAATTCCTAATGTAGATTATACCCACTATAGCATCCTGTACCACTTATATATTTTACCAACAGAGCCATACTAGCTAGGAATGCCCCAAAATTTACTAAAATTATAAAAAACCCCAAATATGACCATTATGGTGGCACTGGTGGCACTGTGATTGCTGAGCATCTTCAGGGTTAGGAGGGGTCTTGGAGGAGAATCTGGGGACTTGGCAAGTGTGGCATAAGCCCAAGTGCTAAAGCAGCAAGCAGGTTAGTAGAGTAGAAACCAGGGGTGTATGATATCAGACTACATTACAGTAAAATCATGCAGCTGCAGGTATGGTGAACCCTCTTCTGAGCAGGCCAGCAAATCCTCACTAGTGGTTATTTTGATATGTGATACTCTGATGCTAATCTAAGGAGTTGAATGCGAAACCAAAGAAACCCCAGCAACAATGAGAGCCCTTAGCTGAGCAAGGAGCTCTTGGCAGTTCCTCTGCCTTCCTAGAAACAGAGAGTGAGCACGAGCTCATGCAGTGACAGGGTGCAAGGTCCCTGGAGAGGTGTGGGCAGTGGGTCCCTGCTTGGTGCCCTGACTCAGGTACATGTGGAAGGAAGAGGTGGGGTCCCCACACTACAATACTGGGACTGGTAATCAAACAGCCCCCAAAGCAACAACAATTTCTGCTGGATCTGGCTTGGATGGGGGTTTTCTGCCTGGTCTGGCATTAGAGGGGAGTGCAGTAGAGTGGCAGCCCTGAAACAGAGTCTGGCCAGACACATGTTTTGCCAGCCTGCCCCTGCCCTTGGAAGAGTGGGAGTCACTCTGACCCCATGGTGGAGGAGAATCCCCATTGCCCCTGCCATCAGTCCAGTGCTGGTCTGTCTCCTGCCTGTGCTTCCACTCAGCTCCAGCCTCCTGGGAAAGGTCCCCTGCGCTGGAGGTGAAGATAGAAGGTGTGAGTGAGAGGAGCCAGCCAAAGCCCTGCGTGCCTGCCCATGAGACACAGGTGGGGGCCAGCTGCACCCCAGGAATGAGTGAGTGAGGGAGTGAATGCATGTGTGTGCGTGTAAGATGCTGATTTCCAAGGAGATTTTAATTTCTGGTTCTTAACATGCCATTTATTTTTGAAAACACGGTATTACTCAAAATGAGATAGGTTGATGAGCCACAATAATCTTGACAATCTTTCATTAAAGATATCTGAAGGGATATGATCTTTCTTAATGTTTTATAGACTAGTGTGTCTGGCTCTGAGAAATTATAAAAGAAATACAAATAGCAGGGATAAAGAAAAGGGAAATATGGATTTAATATATGAAGCAGCGCACTATTTGGCTACCCTTTATCATTTATTGATCATTCTCTCTGCTGTTCAGAAATTATTTGGAGTCAAGGACTCTCAGATTTTTTTTTTTTTAAATCTCATTGTCTGTCTCAGACACCAGGCTTACAAGATGAATGTACAAACATGAGTGTGTGAGTCAGGAATCATGTCAGTGGAGGTGGCTGTGTGAGCAAGGCTGTAGGTAAACAGAAATAAAGTTAATTGGCACTTTTCTTGTATGCACGGGCAGCTGAAGTCCTTTTCACTGGAAGAAATTTTCTTTTCCCATTATCCTTCAACATTCTCTTGGAGGAATTGTCTCAAGGGAAGTGAGTGAGTCAGAAAATATGCCAAGTTCATGTCATGGCTGTTTCGGCGTTTCTTTCTCTTGCTGGCCTCCAGGAGCTTTATTGGCAAGTGTTTTTAAAGGAAATATTGGCAAAGGAAGGCCTTATTGTTTATGTAATGAAAGTCTCTTGGCTTCTTCTGCCTTGTTATTTTCTTCCTTAAATGGGGAAATTAAGAGTGGGGGGACTGAGAAAGGAAAAGAGGAGAGAAGCAGAATCTATTGACTGTTGCTACCAAAACTCTTCCCCCTACATCAGGATGTATCTTGGTGAGTCCTCTCTTTGCTTTTTCTCTGTTGCTGCTTTTCAGGCTCTGCTACAGCTGATAAATGGGTTTCTAAATGCATAAGTCTCCTTTTTATGCTTTTCAAGATGCGGCACTTAGCGAGGTTTTTGAAAGAAGCCAGCAGTTTTCTGCTGGACTCTGCGCTGCCAGAACGGAGCAGGGACAGGCAAACACAGAGCCCAGCCAGGGTCAGATCCCTGCTGCCTTCTCACATGCAGATCTGAGCTCTGTGATGGGCTGTGGAGGACATTTCATTAAATTCTTTTTAGCTCTGTGTAAGGTTTGCATACAAAATACAATGTGATTTACAGGAAAAGAAATAAAATCAGTATGTTCTGCTCAGCAGATGCAGCGGGTACAGAGAGAAACAATAGTGAGATGGTGCACGGTCAGAAAAGTTGCTTGTTAAAAACCAAAGCAGAAAGCAAAAGCATTCCATCAAATGTGTATGCGTTCTTAAAAAAAAATACCAAACCAATGAACCACCCCTCTCCTTCTACCTAAACTTACTCATATGCACTCAGGCAATTTTGGCATAACATAAAAGCACACAAAAAAAGAATTGTGTCCAGTGCAGCAATAAAAATTGCTGTAACCTATTACCCTCAAATTAGGTGAGAGTTGGAAAGTCTCTGAGGATGCTATTAAAGAATTAAATATTAACATTTCAAAGAATGTTTCAGAATTTAATTTTTTTTTATTTGGAAAGTAAAAAGTTAACTCTCCTTGTGGTACGTCATGGCAGAAATTCTGTTTCTAAACCAGGTTCATTTTTATCTATGATATTTGCCTCTCTGATATTTGTGTATGCAGCTCAAAGATCTAGGATAAAAAATTATTTCAGGTTAATGTAACAAAGGTATGCATTGATGTATAAAAGAAGCATAACCCTATTTCTTTTGGATTTGTCACCACAGAAAAAGAAATGTAAAGCAAATGCCTATTTTTGTGAGTTAAACAGAGAAAATGACATCTAAACTACTTTTCTTTGTATCCATTTAAACTAAAGATTGTCTGTGGAATTAAATATCTATTTCAAGGCTGTGATGCATTTCTTGTGATATCTCTTCAAACACTAAGTATTTGTTGCTACATAATAATTCTTTTTATTGTGGCATCTTCCTTGCATTTTGGTGATTCCTTGCCTTTTTGGAATGCTCTTTTTCAAAGAAAGGAGACATGAATAATCTTGGCTCTTTAAACCTGTATTGTTTCACTTTTCAACTCTTTCACGTTCTTTTGTTTTCTTACCTACCTATTTGCAACCTCTGTGCAAAATTCTGTAAGTGCATAGCTGTTTAATTTGTGGAAGCTTTTCCCTTCCCCCACTGCTTCCACCTTTGTACTTGATTTGTGTAAACTTGCTTCTACTTTCTTTAAAAATGTATGTACAATTGAAGGTTAGTTCGAAGTTCTCGTGGAACATGCATTTCTAGACCTGAATATTCTTAGAGCTTGTTATTTTTTCGGATTTAGGATCTTGCTCAGCCTGTTACAGGAAAAGTAACTGCCTGCCAACATTAAAATCCAGGGAACAGGAACCTGGATTTTGCTTGGAAAACATCTTTAGGAAAGGTGGCTGTGGCTTTTATATGCCTGCCTTCAAGTGTTTTTACCAAGACTGAGCCATAAGAATTATATTGTAAAATGATAGTTACAAAACCAGGAAAAAAAATACCCCCCCTAGCAGCACTAGCATATTTTGTTTATAATTCATTTGTATGAAAATGAATCTGTAACAAAGTAACCAGTTAAAAGGATATCATAGTTTCATAGAGGATGTTGCAAGTGAGCCATTATCACTTTGTTGTAATTGTTATCTAGAGTGAACCATAATCTTTTTCTGTTTTATTTTCTGTGTGTACATACACCTATATCTATAAATATATTTGAATAGTTATATCAAAAATACTTATGGTAATATCACCATAGATTTTTTTTTCTATGTTAGGAATTCTGTTCAAGCAGACAGAAACCTTTGTGCTGTGATTTTGTGTCTCGTGTCATAACATGAGAGAAAACAAACCATAAAACTGGGTGTGAATAACTGTACTTTGGCCTGTGTCTGCTACCCACTTTACCAGACAGCCAGAATTCTTTAGACATGGCAGTAAAAGCTCAATATTAAATCATCAGCCCATATCTACTGCTCCAGTGTCAGGTAAACTGTGACAATATTACTTTATTATTATGCCGGAGCACTGAGTAAAATCACCTGTTTCCTTAGGGACTTCCATTGGAGATGTATTTCTCCTCTGTGCCCTGAAACTTGAAGGTCTCTTCTGAGCAAGGAAGCCCCCAATTTGGGCTACTCCATTGGTATTAGGCTTGTTGGTTTCCTTAGCAATGAACTGTAGGAAAGCTACATTCTCCTCTTCAAGAGCTTCCTCCTCTCTCCCACAACTCCATCAATTTTTGTTGCACTGGAGAAATAGAAGAAAATAAAAGTTGGATATGGCTGATAACAGTCTTGTAAAAACCATTTCCATAATTCAGAACTTTTAATTTTCTGACAGCCAGACTGTCACATGTGTGTAGAGAGCTGATCAGGATGAGTGCTCTCAAACCACAGCTACAGCTCAGTGCTTCAGCATGGAATGAATGGGAAAAGGGAGTCAATTGTAATTTAGGATTGTGTTGTTCATCATGCAGGCTAAATAGCCTGGCTTAACAGGAGGAGGTCAAAATTCACAGGTCTACCCAATTCTTCAGGGGAGTCAATGATTTGGACAAAAATTATGATCCAGTTATAATCTACTTGAATTTCCAGAAGTTATTAATAGGGTTCTTCCCTGAAGGCTTATAAAGAATTAAAGCTCCCATGCACTGAAAGGGAAACTCTTGTAGTGAATTAGTAGCAGGTTAAAAGTTAGGAAGCAATGGGGAGTAAATCATCAAGTTTTACAGTGGGGGAATCCTGTTAGGCATCAATCCAATATAAGGAAAAATGGATTAATATTGAAGTAATAAAGCCTGATGGTGGTGCTTTAGTCAGCTGGGAAGAATTGTACAAGGATTTGACAGTATTGGGTGTGACTGAGCAATATGATGGCAGAGGGAATTCAGTCACAATAAATGTTAATATTTTTAAAAGGAGAAGAATTGCAATCACAATGGACTTATGAGCATGTAGGGAAAAGGTGCTGGTGTCCAATAGACTTTTTATAAAGGTAACAGCTAAATGTGCGTCATAAGTCAAAAGCAAACATTGCGAATTTTTAGGAAGGGAAAAGAGAAAAATGTTATATTCTCCATGTTTCACTCTACATAGGACTGCATCCAAGTAATGTGGTCTTTGTTCTGACCTGTTAGATTTTCATGTCTGTAGTGTTAAAACATGTATAACAGTACAGACTTTTCCATTCTCAGATGCATCTTTTTCTGACATGATCTAAAAACCCTATAATATGAAAAACAAGTGAAGATAGACTAATGCCTACCAATGTTGTAGCACTTTGATAGAAGCATCTAGCAGTTTCTTACTAGTAATTAAGAAAGGAAAACACTGAGAGCATATCTGAAAAGTAAAAGGAGTGAAGGCTGTATGAAATTTTAAGCTGGGAAAAACTACAAATGTGAACAGCTTTATGCCCTCCTTAATAAATAAAGATAGTTCATGTGGGGACTTTGCTGTAACAAGCCTGTCTTCCATAATGTTTTATTCTGGAATGGGTTAGTCCCAAAGGACTTTTTGATTGTGTCGTTTCAGATGTATGTACCTATAACTGCTGTACCCATCAAATCCTCTATTTATTCCAGAGCAATTTTACCCAGCAAAACTTATGCCTGTGAGGTACTAAGCACCAGTATTGTGGCCATAAATGTGCAAAATTAACCACTTTGCCAGGTATTTTCCAGGTAAAATAACTGCTACGTATTTTGTATATATTTCAATTGTTCTCTTGGTTACAAACTTGCACAAGAAGTATGGGATGCATACTACACGTAATGATTTCTACTTTTCCCTCCCTATCCATCTGAAGATCTCAGACTATAAAGAGAAGAAAAATATTCTAATCATGCATTCATAAAAGTCATTGGTCTTTCAATCATTTTACTTATGGTTTTATAAAATGTTAAAATTTTAGAATTTTTGACAAAAAAAAATTTACAAAATTCTTTTTCACCTGCAAAAGGCTTGAGATGACACTGACCAGACTGCTCTTCAGAATTATATAGGTGTATTCAAACAGCTTAAAAGATTATTATCATTGCTTCCCTGATTAAATAAAAAACAGAAGAAAAAAAAATTATGCTAATGTTGTTCTAAGGTTCATCTAATATGTACATAGAAGTAATAAGTAATTTTACAGTTTACACAAGTTTAAATAGAAAAAGATTAAAATTAAAAGCAGAAAACCCGATGGATAATCAAATTTGTTTCTTCACAGAAAAAGTAATGCAAAGATTTCTGCTATATAAATAGACTCTGCATAATGACAGAAAATGTTACTTCTACATTGCTTAATTTCTCATATTTCTCCCTGACATTTTGAATCCTGCATTAGTCTGTAGAACAGATTCAAAATATCAGAGGTAAAACAAAAAGCCAAACTTTGTCTTCAGGATGTACTTTCACTAACTTGATTGGGCATTACTCAGAGCAGATCCATTTTTAGCATATTGCAATTTGCATACTGACCTTTTCTGCACTGTGAATGAAAATTGATGCTATGATGTGTTGATTAGTCCTGTAAAATAACGTTTAAGATTTCATTTAAATATATTGTTTGGTGAACAATAATGACATCTACTCTATTACTATAACAAAAATGTCCATTACAACAATAAAATAAATCTAGATTGCTTCCAGATAGCTGAAAAAGATGATCTTACAAAGCTAAGCATTATTTTCGGAAATGCTCACTGACATTTTCTGTCTTTGGTAGCTCTCAGTAAAGTGCATAACTGTTGAAAGTTTAACAGTCTTATGCAGGATGGATGTAGACATCAGGTCTGAAATGGGGAAATGTGTACATTTGCATGTGTGCATATGCTGATGATAATAGTTTGAAAAAATATCACCTCAAAACTTTAGACAGAGCAGCTGCTCCAGGTGAGCTACGTAAATGGATGCTTTTATTTCTCTTACAGTGTGATCACTGCACAATTCAATATAAACTGAAAGCAGACTTACTTCAGGGAGAGTAATCTGGAGTAGTTAATGTGTAGATTGCCCTAAGTAATGACTACAAAATATGTGCATAATTACTTTGACCTGCTGAGGTCCCAGGTGCAGCACCTGCTCCAGTTTAGTACTGTCAGAGAGAAAGTGAGCAACAGGAGACTGTCTAGACAGGAGTATCAAGAAATACCAAAGGCATGGAAAGCTTGAGTTCTAAGTAAGGTTTTAGCAAAGCACAGCTGCTTAGTTTTGTGAAAAGGTGATTGGGAAGACCATGATAACAGTTCTCATGAAATGGATATTTCCATTTCCAAATGGAAAGTTAGCTGTGAAGAAGAGCCAGCATTGGTTGTGGATCTAGCCAGACACTGACACTTGTGTCTACAGTAAGAGAACCCTGGGCTGGGAAAAACCCTCGAAATAAAGGAAGAGATGAGCAATACAAATGTTACCTAGGGTAGGTGTGGTGTTTGAAGCTGGCATAAGTGGGACTGGGTGTGCAGGAGAGATGCACCAACTGACAGATCTCTCTTTGTCACAACTGGTGAGGTTCTCACTTTGGCTCGGGTGAGACATGCTGTAGCAGTCCTAATAGGTAGCCTCTAGTATACCAGAATTTATATAAACCTCTAGAAGATGAAACTCCTTTTGATCATTGCTGTCCTTCACTATTTCACCCTGCACTTACACAAATCCTGCTCACAAATTACAGCAGCGAGTCTGTATGGACAGAAGGAGTAAATCCACTGCTGGACTGGAGCTGATCCTGCATTGAAAGAACAAACTTTTAACTTGTTGAAATACTAAAAGCCTATTGAACATTGCAGTTAATTTCTTAATGCATGGCTTAAGGATGTTTCATTACTACACAGAAATTGGGAAAATAGATGCAGATTGTACTGTTTCAGAGAGGTCATTCAGTGTTTAACTTTCAGCTATGTGTCTTGAAAAAAGGAAGCAAACTTTCCATCCTTTACACTCCAGTGTTCATTCTGAATGATGTTTAATGTACAGCCTACTGTGGCACCTCCTTTAATTAGCACTCGCTGCTTTTCTTCTGAAGACAATTGTGATAGTGGCAGACTTCATGTCTTTATTACCAGCAAGATGGGAAAGTCTCCTGTAACTTCTGTAACTGCTGGCCTGAGACAGTCTAGGTGCCCGTAGCTCCTAATGAGCAGCGCATGACACGGTGCAGAGCATTGGCAGGATTAACGAGCCCAGATTTCCTGACCAGCACACTGCCTTGTCACAGCAGCACAGAGAAGGAGTCAGAGAGCATTAACACATGGTCTACAATGTACCTCATGGTCTACAATGTACCTTTGCACTGATGGGAAAATCCTGTGCAACCAGCCGCAGGAATAGATGTGAACAAATCTTCAGGTTTCTATTTGCAAATCAGGATTTGTGCAAATGGTTGGGGACTGATGATAGTTATCAGACTGAAGCCCTAAATTGGGAATCTGCCATTGACCTTGTTTTGGGAAAATATTCCCATACAGGAAAACAGATCAGAATACACTCCTCTCCAAAACTGTTCCCAGTTCTCTTGGCAGCATGAAAAGGTGTTTTTTCTTTGTTGAAGTCCCTGTCAGTAATTTTCTGACATCTTTAACAACGTGCTTCATTTTAACAACAAAGCATTATCACATCAGCCCCCTGAATTAAATAATACTAATTCTGATGTTTTCTAATCAATAGATTCCTGCTAAGTTTTCCTCTGTACTGAAAATTTCCTCTGTACTGAAACAGTTTTTTAAATGCCTTAGTTTGGAAAGCTAATGACACTTGCAATGCTTTCTGATTAGGACTTTGAAACTATCTGATTTTCATCTGAAGGTTCTGATTTTGTGATACAGACAGTTCTAAGGAAGTGTAATCTTTTGGGTAATCTTGAGATTGTGAGGACACAGAGACGCTTCAATTGAATCACATATTATAACCATTCAACTCGTAACTTGGCATCTAAAGTGCTTAAAAACACCCGCTGATTTCTTATATTTCCTGACTCTTAAGGAAGACCAGAAAGATGAAATGTTAGGAGTATGAAGTGGGATGAAAGAAGCCTAACAAACTGAGTATGTGCTTTACCTTACCTTCCTTCAAGGAGATGAGCACCTGCACACTGGAGAGACCCGAGACTTCACTTGAGATCAAAAAGCTGAGTGCTGTACAGGACTCCTGTGTAGGTAAATACATGAAGGGATTGCTTTGTGACCCCTATTTCTCAGTCTGAAGGTTATTTCAGGCCCAATTCTTGGTGTTCTTTATTGCCTTTACACATGAACCCGTTCCAGCTGCCCATAATGAGAGATGCCTTGCAGAGGAATGGAATCAGTCTTACCCCTGAGCTGCTGAGTTGGGGCTGACAGTGCTCAGTTCTGGAGCCAGGCAAGTTGTATCCCTCCATGTCTCCCAAAACCTGGAGGAAATGCCTGATACACAACCGAGCAGGTTGGCAGCACTGAGGCTTTCCTATTTCTGCCTCTCATCTTGTTTGATTTGATCTCTGACTGTGACTCTCCTTGGTAGGTAGGTAGAATTAGCCACTGTGGGTCTCCCAGCAGCCCTGATGAAGCTGTTTCTCTTTTTACATAAAATATTTAAATATTCCCTGAAAACACAGAAAAAAAAATCAGTCTTTTTTGGGAGAAATCTGTGCAGCATGGAACTGAAATCAGTCTGAAGTTGTTTTACATGGTTTTAGAAAACAAAACAAGACAGAACAAAATATCCACCAGCTGTGAAAAAGTACTGAGAGCAGCAAGCATTGCCCAGCGTCGAGGGTTCATGTGGTGAGTCTGTAAAAACATAGATTTCTTCTGATGATTTACATGGTAGTACAAATTTTGTAAGACAGAAGAATATTTCAGAAATCAGCTGTCCAGCTCCAGGGAAGCTGATACTTACAAACAATGGGTTATAAACACTGCTGAAATTTCATTTGAAAACCTTGATCTCAGGCAGTGCATCTGAGTTGTGAGACAGTGCACCAGTGAGGGCTGTGGAATTGCAAATGAGCACCGTGCTTCTCTTCTCCTGGGTGGTGTAGGCAGCTTTCTGCTCCAGGCTGCTGCCTACCTTGCCTGCTGCCTTGAGCTAACTCTGCTTTTCCATGAAAGAATATAAGCAGTGGGTAGAGAAAAATTCTCTCAAGTGAAATGGGAACAGGATCAGGATCAGACTGCTTGTTGGTTTTTTTTTGGTTTTGCAAAGTCAAAGTATTTCAGGTGAATGTCATCTTTATTCTACCACCTGAAACAGGGAACTGACGATCATTGTAAAAAGGGTTTCACTTGAGATCATTCTTGTGTACAGTTGCCAAATGTTATATGTGGGCCTCAAATAAAATCTGAGTGTTATATCAAAGACCAGGAGAACTGTGATTACCACTGCCTAAGAATTAGGAAAGTCATTCGCCCATATATATTTGTCATGATTTTTTAAAAATAAAATTAGTGGAAGTTCTTTCCATCTGATTTAATTATTTTAAAATTTGATGGGAATTTCAATAGCTTGTAATTAAGAAAAAATAGTTTTACTTGCATGTCAGAAGTTTTCCCCACTGAGCAATAACAACAAAAAAGGCATACAGGTTATTTTGTTACTTACCTTGTAAATGGGATTTTTGGCACTGCAGGTAGGTTGATCTACTTCCAGACTCTTGGCTATTTCAGTGCTGAACAAATCCTAACAAACAGAACTTTTTGTTTAGCAGCTTAAAATCTTCTTCCTATTAACAAACACACTGTATAAAATACTGGTCTTCCGTAGAGAGCATTAATAAAGAACGTATGGTACTGTTAAATATTCTAGTAGCTAAACCAAGCAAGAAATATGCTGGCAATGACTAACATGCCAAATCTCGGATTCTTCCCAGGAGTGCCTGGATTCTCTGGTATTATGCCGCTTTTTGTGCAATTGTTTGCATTTTGTAGGATTGAATAGTGCTTTTGCTCAGTTGTAAATGTGCTGTGAATGCAAGTGGACATTTTTCAGTGGTTATTCAGAGACATTCAGACACTGTGTCAGAAAAATTGAACAGGTTTCAATAAAAAAAATTGTAATTAATAAGAGTTAATATGTTTAGTGATGTTACTGGATTTATATCTACTGTAGGTGTCTTGGTGTGGAAGCAATCAGATTTCTTTCTGCAGGCTGGTCTCTGGATTTTATTAAGTCTTCTCCTTAATGAACAAGCCTCTTTTTTTTCTTGTTTTTTTTCTTGTTCTTTCTTTTCTAGCTCTCTTTGAGTGTTGTAGAATTCCCTTTTGTTTTTGAGGATAATGACTCTCATATACGATTTCTTTTTGTTCTGTGGCATCTCACTTCAGAATTTGAACTAAACTTCAGAAGCACAGCTAGCACCCAAAAGACATAACATCTCTCTGCTGGAAAACTAAGCCTTAGTTATTTCTACATCAGTAGTTTACATTCTTAGTGAGGGTACTTGGATTTTATATCTGTGAGGATAATACACTATATACTCTTTTTAAGGATAATTTGTGCAGTATCTAAAGGCGCTAATACTTATAAGAAAATTTTGTCTGTATGAAATAAACTGAAAAGAGATCTAAGGGTCATTTTAGAAAAGCAGCTGGGAAAAAAACATTTTGGAAGGAAGATATTTTGCCTAGTTTTCTAGCTAAGCCCCTATTGTCCCCAAAATAATGCTTTCAATGTTAGATGCAATAATTTCATGTAGCATTTTAGCAAAGAAATGGGCAATTCAGTTTCATTACCTGCTCTTCCACTTACTGAATTTGAAGACATTAACTCCTTCTTTGGGACTAGGCAAGCAGTGAAATTACTTCAGATGATTTTTTCCAGCATGCATATGTTGTGTAGAGACATCTAAAAATAATCATCCCCTCCTAGCTGGTGAAATTATCCTGGCAAAGCCCCTAATACATACGAAGCTATGCCAATGGAAAAGTGCTGCTGCCTTTATCAATTTAGCTGATGCCATTTCGGGGAGATGACGCAGTGTTGGTGGGAGAGGGTTTCCTTCTGCTGGTGTGCATGTGAGGAGAAGGTCAGAAAGAGGCTGATGCTGTCAGGCTTGGTACATGCACCACCATGACAACACGGAATGCTCGATCCGTCCGCCTTGGATGTTCTGCTGTGCCCATCCCACTCAGTCCTGTGAGTGCGCCAGCAGGTCAGCATGCACGATGTGCTCTGAACAACAGGCTTGATTGGCTGTTCCAATCTGGGACAACAGCTGCAGTACTCAAGTGCACCCCCACCTTGTCGTTACCCCCAAATGGCCCTGGTTAACATCATCTGTGTCTGCTGTTATTACTTCTGCCGTTTCTTGATCCTCCTTTTTGCTGCCCTTGTACCTCTTTTCTCCACTCCAGTCTCCTCCCCAATAAACAACCCACTCTTAATTGCTTTTTTCCCATCTTGATCCCATTTTTCCATACCCATCTCACCCTTGTAAACCTGGCCCCAGATGCCCTGAGTGGCTGTACACCTCAGCATGTCCTCTGCCCTCCCCCTTCCCTGCCTGTGGCACTCGGCCATCTCTTGCCAAGCTCCCATCAGTGAAATCATTGAAACCTGCATAAAGAGTGCAGGAGTGACAGTCCCAGTAGACTTTATCGAGCCAGCTCAATGGAAATGAGTGCAAATGAAGAAGTACAGAATTTGGCATGAGAAGCTCTTCTTTGTGTCCTAATCCCTTGCTAGAGGAACATGGTACAAAATAGCTGATGTCAGTAGAAAGACTCCCTTGGCTTCATAGGCCTTCCTGCAGAACCTTATCTTTTCTCTTACTATCTTAATGCTGGCAGGATGACTAGTACAGACAGATATCCTAAGGCTGACAATGACATCTTAAATCTGTCATAAAGGATTGAACAGAATACTTATTTCTACAGCTGAGCAGTTTTTCATGAATTATAGCCCGTTATTCTACAAAAAAGTGCAAGGATGAATAAAATCAAAATTAAGAAATGCTTGTAAAACTTAGCAAAAGGACATATCATTGAAAAAAAGATAACTGGAAGAGATACACATATTTTGGCTATTGCTGTTGACCACAATATCTGAGAAATAAAGCCTAGTAGGGTTATGAAATTCCAGCAAATTGATGTCAGTTTGTTCAGGAGAGATGTCTGTGTTATTAAGGCATTTCTAATGATCCAATACTGTCAAATTCCAGTACTCAGGAACTGTGAATCAGGCCATTACTGCCAACTCTGCTATTTCATGCTGAATTTTTAAGACTTTTTTTCCATTTTATTGTCTGTATGTAGTCAAGGACAGCCTTTATAGTCCACTGTCCCCTGTAGCTTCTGTGCCACTTCATAAAATGCTGATAGTATACCAGTCTCCTTTTTGAGAGACCTACAAAGAAGGTTTAAAAAAAAAAAAAGCCTGGTTTAAAAACACATCTCATCCTGTTTCTTAAGTCTTCTTTTTCTATAATTTGGATAGGATACCTCAAAGAAAATTCTATTTTTAAGTCATTATAAATAACTTCTTATGTAAGATTCTCCAACAACTTCACAGATACTAAAAAATAAGCCCTTTCTAGGAGCTAGTACATTTTGTGCTTCCCATATAAGCAAACTGCTTTGTCATTTAGACTCAAGTATCTTAGTGGAT
The DNA here is from genome assembly GCF_027887145.1 of Ammospiza caudacuta. Lineage (NCBI taxonomy): Eukaryota > Metazoa > Chordata > Aves > Passeriformes > Passerellidae > Ammospiza > Ammospiza caudacuta. The sequence continues at coordinate 39,202,884 of NC_080593.1, read as the reverse complement.
GGCAGACCATGAAAATAAATCTGAGGATCCTGAAATAAATCTGGGGATCCTGTTCTGATAAAGTTTTCCTTCAGCTGGTTGCAGATACCTTCCACAAACAATATGAGGTGTTCTCTCATTCTGTCAATATTTTTTGGGTTTTTCTCATTAATCTGTATGTTTTTCATAGTAGAGATATTCCATTTTGAATTGCACAAAATAACAGAATCCTCCATGCTGTATTTTTTTTTTCCACAGAAATTTCACCATGAGCTATTGCAATCTCCACATATTGTATCTTGGCACAAAACACTACCTCTGCTTCTGGTTTGCATCATTAACTATCAGATTGGCTGCTCACTGTGTTTATAGGATACAACAAGAAATAGCCTGTTAAATCTGGCTGGTTGGTACAACTGATGTTGAATCATTCTGCTCCTGTGTTCTCACATCATACAGAGAACAAAATCCCATAAAACTAATAAGCTGTAAAACAGAATTAAAGTCAAAGACAAAGAATATGCCCAAGTGTTGTGAATAAATTGAGAACAACTTTCCTGAAGTCTAAAATAGTAAACACTGAGAGTAGACTAGAATTGGATTCTGTAAAACTGTTTTGAAGTAAAAAATGCATGCCAAGCATATATGATATTAATAATTGCAGTTCTGATGGCTTATCTGTAGATCTTACTGGCATCCTGTTGGAACTGAAGTGAGTATTATCATCTCCACCTTATGGATGAGGAAGCTGGGTAACCGTAAGAATAAATTTTCAACACAGAACATGAGGCAGTGCTGATTTCAATTCCCATTGCAACTCCCTAACTTTAATTATTTTTCTGTGAGCTTCGATTGTTTCTCTTCATTATACAGAACTTGTTCTTTCAGCACAAGGTAATTTGGATAACACTGAATGTAGATTAGATCCATCTAACAATACTTACGAAACTTATTAATTCTAAAATTGCTGTGATAGATTAGCTCCTTCCCATCACTGGATGGGAAAATGCCCACATCCTTAATTTACACTGGCGTTGCTTTTCACACTTAATATTTTTCTGCTTGAGACACTATGAAAAGCAGCAGGAAAATAATGTCTCTGATGCTTATTTTAGCATGATTCCAGATAAGCCTGGTGGGAAGTATGTGGAATATCATTTCTAAGATCATGTATTTCCACTGTCCTTTTTAATATCCATGTGATGCTGCTCAGATAAATCATGGGAAGCCTCAGTATCAGCAATACAAGGATGATTTCCCATTCTGTTTCTCCTCATTGATTGAGGGCGTAAAAACTGTCTCTGAGTGTCTGGCTAAAATCAAACTGCATATTAGTTAAATAGAAATGGTGCTCAATGAAGGACTGATATCCACTGAAAAAGTAGCGATTTCCATCTTGTCTTGTGTTTGGGACCCATTTTGCTTGTGGCTTCTCCCTTGACTCTCTTTGGCTTCTTTGTTGTCTTTATTTTCAGAGCAATCTTTCCTGAGATAAGCAGCAAAAATTCATCTGGTAATTTCACTTGGGTAATCCTCAAATTTGTATCTTCCATCCCTTACCACTGCAGTGTGTTTATGTGGAGCTTTAACCAGGAAACTCTTCAGTTCTTTGGAACTGTTCTGTTGCGGCACCTCTGGGAGCACTCCCTGCTTTATCACTGTCTTGCCCCTGGCATTCCATACCAGGTGGGATTCAGCATCTTCCTGCTAACCTTTGAAGTCATCTCTGCTGGGTGTCTTAAGACAAAGTTTTCCTTGAATGGTGATTGCCCCTGCTTGCAGCTATGTTCTTCAAGGATCTGTTTGTTTGTCAGGCAGCAGATGCACAGGAGCAGCACACAGAGATGGAGTCATCAGGGCCATGGCTTTGGCATTTGGTAGTGGAGCCTCTCAGGAATGAAATGCAACATCCAGTTTTCCTGTTGCACAGCTACACAAAGAAGATGGGAAATTAGAACAGAAGGAGAGATTAATTGGAAAATTGGGAAGGAGGAGACAGGAGAGAATTATGTATTAAAGAAAATCCTGGCTCATCCCACTGACTCAGGAGAGCTAAGAAACTCAGATTGATACTTTGGTCTTACCTCAGTCACATAGCCATCATGAAACACTGTAGTAATGAGATTTTAATGAACTTAGTAAAATGGGTGGATAAGATTCCGGCATGTAATTTTTGGTGTACTTTCTGGGCAAAGTGTATCTGCTCCTATGAGGGTTTTGCTTCAGACCCTGAGAGGATGCTGCTTCCATACTGACCTCCCTCTGCCCTTTCAAGACCCTTAATTTCACTGCTTTGATAAATACATGCCCTAAGTTGTACATAGGGGTAGAATGCAGGCAATAGTGACTGTTAAGATTTGAGCCAACTACTGACAAACCAGGGAAAGCAAAACAGCTTCAGATGTGCAACTCACAACTCAGGGGAAGCAGGTGCTGCTGAACAGGCCTTACAATTGAATTTCTCCTGCTCGATTTTTCCATTCTTTCCTTCCAGAGGCTTGGATTCCTTCTGTGTTGTCTCCAGCATGGACCTATGCCTCTGTGCACCTACAAGCAGACCACCCTTAAAGCTATAATTTCTTTCAGTGCTTTGCTTTCCCTATCATTCTAAGCTTCTAGAACACGTGTCCAAAGCTCATCATCTCAGGACAGATCAATATGGATCTATTTATGACGGGTCACATTAAAGCATGTTCAGAATCAGCTGTTAGAGATACTTTTCTGAGTCTTACTGCACTTCTGTTGCTGCATCTTTGATTCTTTACCTTTGATAAGCAAATGCAAGCTTTCTGAATGTATTCTCACTATCTGTACAGAGGGTACATCTATTTGTGGAGCTTTTCATGGCTTCTCTCTGACAGGCTTTGCTGTCCCTGAAGGCCATCCAAAAGCTCCTTTTTAAAAAATTAGGTCTCCTGTTCTCATTTACGTCATTCTGCAGCCCCTCATGTTCCTCCACTGTACCTGTGAGCTGTCTCACAGTGGAAGTGCCATCACAGCAAATGCAGGGATGGGGTGTTCTGCCCAGGAGTGACACAAAGACTGGGGGGTGGCGAGGTGAGCTTCCCAGGCATGCTGCCTGTGGAGGTGTAGAGCGAATGAGATCAGCAAGGAGGGTGTCAAGGTGAAAGCAGTAGTATTCAAAATGCAGCACCAGAATCTTCCAGCCATGTCCTGGTAGCCTGCAAGTGAAGATAAAATACATGGATGACATGGCAAGCTGAAGAGGTCAATTGCAGCTTCCTCACTGCTCAGAAAGATTGTCCTTTGGATGGGTTACTGTAGGTCTTATTCAGGTGTGTTTCATAAGCTACTTTATTTATTCTGTTCTTTTATTCATTTTACTCCTGATTTCATACACTTGCTTTTTTCTGATAGAAACAGGGAAGAAAACATTTAACATCTAGGCTGGTCTTGAATTTTAGTGTTGTTAACAAATTTTCAGAACAAAGTTTTTGTGGCAAGTTCAGCTAACTAACTTTGTCTGCTAAGTCTTTCCTGGGTATGGTCTTTATTATTTATTTGGCCCACTGTTAAGTTTAGGTAACTTAGCAATGATGTGGACTTGGGTTCTTGCTGGAAATGTATTCTCATCAGTACTAGATTCATGGCTTTACTTAGTGCTAAAGGGAAGACTGACTTTACCAATTCATACTGTCATTCTCCAGAACATACAACTAGCACTTTTTACTGCCTTTCTTCAGTGTATAAGGATCTAAACACAAAAAGAGTTATAATGAATTACATTGTCTTTAGAATTGTTTTATTTTCACAGTGGAAGACTTACAATCTTCAAAGGTGTTTCAGAAAGCTTCAGAAATAATTAGCAATTAAAAAATAATTTCAATGCACAGAGTCATAAATACCCTATTATATTGCAAAAGACATCAACCCATCCTGCGTTCCTCTGGTGTGCCGTTTTATGAGACAGGGTGAACCTCATCTCCCTCCCCTTGCCTTCGAGCAGCTGTGGTCTCCTGGCCAGCTGTGGTGGTCACCAGCCACTTCACAGGGATAATTCAGCTCACCAACCCAGCACAAAACTTACCCAGCAAAAAGTGGGTATTTTCTGCAGAGTCAGTGAAGCGAGTCAGGTCATGCAAGGGGTAGAAGGGGGCTGTGCTACAGAGAACAAAATCTTTTATGTCTGTCCTCATTAAATATTATGCCTATCCTTAAAGCTATCACCAGTTTTTATAGTGTTTTGAATGAAGATTGTTAATGGGTTGACTGTTAGCCTCATACTTAAAACTCTCTATGTCCCATGTGTTAGGCCTTTTTTATTCTCCTTATTTTGAAATTTGGCTGTTAATATATAGTTGTGTTACTTTTTAAAGAGTTGTGCTATACAGCAAAGTAAGCATTGCAGTATTGGTATTTTCTAGAACCATTAGCATAATTATTCCTTTACTAAAAATTATTTCAAGCAACAAATTAATGCCCCACATTATCTACATACTAGGAATAAAAAATGCCCTCCTGTATTTGCAGTTAACTTTTATCCATTAGAAATATGCCACTAGACATTAAAATCAAATCACCTAAGGAAAGCAGCTTAACTCCTCTTTATCTTCAGCAACTTCAGCAGTTTTGCAGAGCCACCTGTAACTCAGAGTGGCTCAACAGCTCCCCACTCATGACCCCGTACAGCCATACTAGGAACTAAATAAACCCTACTTACTAGCAATTAAAGTGATTTAATTTAAAACACACTGACAGATGCATAATGGGTTAATTAGAAAATAAGTAATTAGCAAATAGGATGGAAAAGGTTAAAAGGTTGTGGACTTTTGTTGTTTGCTTTGGAGAGATAGCGAAATCATCAGCGATTAAACTTTTTCTTTTAATTTCTAGGCTTAATTCTATTATTGTTAGCTGTAAATGAGGCAGCAAAAAAGAAGAGAGGGCTAAAAAAATAAGAAGAAATCAATGTTTTATCAGACATACTGAAAGGCCATTGTTAACACTTAGGCTGTGTAATTTATTTCCAGTCTGCAGAGAAAAGCAGGCACACATCTATGATGTTTGTACTTAATATCAGTACATATAAATCTTCTGAGAAGAAGTAGTTGTCCTCTCCTCTCTGCACTGGGCCCCCAGTGAGGTCATGAAAAAGGGTATAAGATGTAATAGAGATTAGAACACACTTCTTAGGAAACTCTGCCTGCCTTAAAGATTAAATCAGTGAATTACTTAGTTGGGAATGAGCTGTAATGTGTTTGCTCTCAAAAAAAAAAAAAAATTAAAAAGGAATAGACTTTGAATACAGTAACTTCTGAGCTGTGGAAATCCTCAGCTGAAATCCAGTTAACTACATGCAGTGCTGATTATACAGACAAAGCTATTACAGAGGGTACAAGCAATTTTCTGTTTAAAGAAAAAAGCTAAATAAGAGCTTCTACTTCATTTTCACAAGTATTATTCCTTCTCTCCATGACTTCTGTCTGCCCAAAACCAGAAGCAAATGGGCATTTAGATAGTTTTAATACAGTCATATTTTATGACCACTAGCTTATTGCCAGGTAACTTGAAACTTTTTATTTTTTTATAATAATTATAAATGTATTGATGTATCTATGAAACATGAGGTTTGTATTTTGAAATTTCAGGGAGAATGTTTGCAGAAAGCCTTCTCCAGTGTGATTCTAATTTTTACTGAAGTCATTGAATTTTTTCTTTTGAAAAATAAGCTTTTGGGTGAACCTCAGAAATAGCAATATAAAGTTTTCCATTTCAAAATATCAATTAAAACCAGGCATGATTTTTTCTTTTTAAATATAGCTGCCTGCTAACCTAATTATATGTCCACCAGTAACCATTAGCATAATTTGACCAAATTTCACATAGCAGTCACATTCTTCCATCGTTCCTTGCTCTCTTTTGTATGTGGCTATCCCTGTGTTCACTGCCTCGTCACGTCACCACGCCATAGTTAACTCTCAACAGATATCTGTCACTCCATCCTCATAATCATTTAACTTTACATGTTTTTCCCTCCCTTTCTATTAGTCATACTTTTTTGTGTCTCTGGTGTGCTTCAGGGATGTTTTCTGCTTTACTGCTTGATATAAAGCCTGAACCTAAACATCCAGAGATGCCTTGTCCTCTTTTGGTGTGTGTCACACTGTCATCAACCCTCTGGTGCCCTTTTCCCTTGAGCCACTTCTGGAGTGGCAGGCAAAGGCTCCAGGTCTGCCAGTTTGACTTGTTGAAAGGATCTTGCACAGATTCTAGCTAGACTTTATTCACCCACCATGGTTCTCGCTGGCTAGGGATACAGATTTTAGAAAACAACTAACTTCTGGTTCTGGTCTGTTACTTTGATTTTGTTGAAAATCAGCTCCTTCAAAATTCTTTCCCAATTATAATTGAGTTTAAGCCATGTATTTCATGTCTGGAATCTGTGTCAAACATTTCAGAATTCGGTGGTTTGGCAATTCAGATATCAGTTTTTAGGAAAAATAGAATCAAATCTGGAAACTCATCAAGTTACACAATAGATAAAACCCATGATGCTAAATCCATAGCTGTAAAAGCATCTCTCATTTTGTTTTCCAAGATTTTTTTCAAACTTCTGTATATTTGCACACTGTAATACAAAGCCTGCAATACAGACAACAAATTTTCATTTAGATTTTTCTTTTCATTTTAGAATTAATTATTTTCAACTAAGTGGTGATTTTCTGAAGCTCTGGTTAAGAAAAGCAGAAAGCCTAAAGCTGAATTAATTCTGCTGTTGATATCTGAATCCCTGAAAATAGCTCAAACAAATGCCAGTACCAATCTTTGGGGTAATACTTATCCCTATTCAGAGTGACATTTGTAGATTAGAACATACTCATTTCTGCTTCACTGATTTTTTAGGCACAGCATATATAAGATGCATTGACAAAATGCATTCATGTTAACAAGATTCATCCAGGTACCTCCCCTCTTGACATTTAGAAAATATTCTTTTTCTTTATCCATTCCACTGTAAGGGGGGAAATTCACCAGTTTCAAGGGAAGTCTTTGAATTTTATTTTCCTTGGGATTAACTGACATCAGTCAGTTGCAGAGTAGGTAGGTCATTCAAGGCAACCTTCATCTAATATACACTTCTAAATGAGTAATAAGAGAAATTAGCTTCGAAGATAAACTGTCCCCTGTTGAAATTTCAGGGAGAGCTAATGTTTCCTGAGTCAACAGAACAAAAGAGACAAACAAGGAAAGTTTTATGTCAAAGCTGTTGTCTGAATGGAACACCCGTGTGCTGCAGAAAGAACACAAAAGCCATGAAGTATCTCAAAAAACCACAAAATTATCACTCAAATTAGAGATCTTTTTTATAAACCCTCCTCCCTCTCCCCCTTTGCTTTTCTATCATTCTTGGCCCTCCAGGATCCTTGCTCAACTTGATATTTATTCCAGTTGGTAGAGGTCTTTGTGAATTAAGGCTTAAATCTTTAATGATAGAAACATCCCTTAATTCACAGTTACAGATCAGCAACTCTTTGGCAAAGCTGGCTAGCTCACACAGTAACACTTCCAGGTAAGAAAATCACTCAGGGCAATAGAAGCCTGGTTATCAGAGCAGTGGCTGAACAGGGCTGTCGGCAGTTCTGTGCTCCTCTCATGCCCTCCTGTGTACGCATGTAGTAGGTCAAAGCAAAGTGCTGGAGAGCTGACATTTCTGCTCGGGGATGAAGTAAAGCGAAGAGAAGGCTGCCGCCCATTATGCTAACCTAGTGTTAAGCTGAATGTAAGTAGATTTCTTAGAGCCTTTACATCTTAGGGGCAGTCAGCAGCTTCAGATCATAATAATAAGTGATTTGAGATACTCTGGAAATGAGATAACATTACTCATTTCTGTAAGTACAGGGCAAGAGGAGAATTATATATTCCATTTTTTGCTTGATGCCCAGGTGGTTTAAAGGTAATATTACAGTCTCCATCTGTGTTTTTTCAATGATACTTATGAAACTGCCTTTCTAATCTCTTCAGGCTGCTGGGAGACCAACAGACACGCTAAAATTCTGTTTCTTTTTGCTTGAGAAGAGAAGAAGAAATGCATTATTATATTTTCCATGCATAATAATTCATTATTATATTTTCCACTTATAAAAAGATCTATTTACTCCAGTGCAGTAAGCCATTAAGTTTTGATGAAATCATAAAAACAACTTTTATCTTGCTTCTGTCTTGCATTACTTTATTTTGTGGTGCTGGGTTTCTCTTTTTTTTTTTTTTTTCTTTGTAGCTATATTCAAATCAACAGCTTTATGATTCAGGCTGTCCTGCAAACCATATGCCAGATTCAAAGCCTTACTACTATGAGACTATAGGAAGAATTATTTTTTCTGTCTAATTCAGTAGTGTTTGTCCTGCAGATCTGCTTATTGAAACACAAGAGCTTTCAAAAACCTGTTGAACAGTGAATTTACCCTTATCTTTTTTGAGACTTTTGAGTCTGCATGTAATAATTTTCTGGCTTTTGTGCTGTAAAAAAATCTGCTGATGCCTGCACAGAGCTGAGCACGAGTTGAGTCTGTGTGAAGGGGACATTACACAGAATTACTGGACATTCCTATTAAAAAGCTCAATTGCTCTTTGCTTTTTTGTTCTTATGTTTTGGGATAGACTGCAAATGTTTATACAGATAGTGCACTGTGGTTTTGATTTTATGCTTTATTGCAAGTTTTTGTGTCCTCATGAGCTGAGCTATACTAGCAATAAAAAGCATGAGTCAAAGCCCATTTCTGAGCTTGTGCCTACAAGCTAGTTCTTATGGGTGCTTTTCATTAAACATATTTGGAAAACTAGATAGATTTTTATTTCTCATGCAATGCACAGTTGTTCATTATGTTTTGCAAGGGAGGAAATACTGCTGCCTCATGATAAATGTATCATGTACCATAAGCCATGGTCTAGTACATTTTATACTGAGTATGTAGAGCTTGCAAAATCCTCTGTACAACTTGCTCCAAAATACCAATTTACTTTGTTGTTAAATATTGCAATATTAAATATTGAAAATAATTTAAAAATTCAGTTAGACATCAATACAACCTATGGGCTACCCTGTAATTTTCCTGATGCAGAATTGCTACTCTGGATTTTCACTAAAGACAAACTTAAAATGAGAGGAACTTTCACAGAGGGAGTTTACAGAAGAAAATATTCAGATGATACATCCCATAATTCATCACCCCCAAGCCAAGATACACCCAAGGAGAAAAAGGAAGTGACATAACTTGTGGAATGGCAGGGCAAGAGGGGCTGGTGTGGTGTTGGGGCTGTGGCTCTCGCTCTGGCTGTGATGGAGCTTCCCCCCTGTGCCTGGTTCCAAAACCTACATGTTCTGCTATCCCCTCAGTGCCCTCATCTGCTCCCAGGACCTGGCCAGGCTTCCCCTACCCTGTTCCAGGTCTGCCAGCAGCCTGCCCCTCTCCTCAGCCTCCCTGGAGGCATCCCAGTGCCTGGCAAGGGTTGTGTAAGAGCGTTGTGTAAGAGTGCCAGGATAAGGCAGAGCCATCGGGAGCTGCAGGTAGGGTTACAGGAGGCACTTGTGCCAATGAGCCAGGTTGCCCCATGGTCCTTCCTCTGGCTTTTAAAAGGAGATGTCAAAGAGCAGTCCAGCAAGGAGCTGGGCAGCTTGTCACTGCTTCTGAAAGGTGCAAAATCCCTTTCCCACCTGTTCCTGCCTTGAGAAGAGACAGGAGACAGCAGTGCCTGTCCACCCTGTGCAGCTTCTTAGCTTCTTGATGAGTAGGAAGGGAAGCCTGAGGCCTTCCAGAAGGTGTGTGGTTCATGGTATGGACAGGAACCAGGATTCAAACCACAAAATTACCCTGGCCCTGGCTTTGAGGCAGCCACCATTTGAAGCTGAAGCATCAGAATACAGTCAAAAACACCCTCAATCCCCTGGGCAGCACACTCCTGTTAGATAGTCATTGGTTAATCTGATGCATTCCTGTGAAGGAGGAGGCACTTGGTGAAAGTGGGAAAACACATAACTACACTGATTAATGCTAATTGGTTAATTGCCTTTCATTATGGAAAAAATAAGGATGTGCAGTAACTGGCAATATGGCTAGACAGTGCTCCTGTTTTGGAGAGCAGAGCCTGAGAATTAATTTGAAATATCACCTATTCAGGCCGGAGAATCTCAAGATTCCAAAGATGTCTCTTTTTAAAAATTTATTTAGGACCAGTATAAGAATATTATTTTCCTGGAGCAAGGCTGTAGATCTGAAACAATACTCGATATCAAGATGCAGTATGCATTTTGCTGCTTTCATTTGAGGTAGCCAATGCAATCACAAGGACTATCTTGTTTAAAAAAAAAAAAAAAAAAAAAAAAAAAAAAAAAAAAAAAAAAAAGAAAAAGCAGGGTATAATGCCAGTGATGGAGAAGGAGCACAGTGCTCAGTCTGCTGCTGAGACTCTCTAGCAGGGAGGTCATGCGGGATGTGAGATAGCAGCCTCTGAATTGATGCTGCAGCACTCAGGGACTGTGACTCAGAGCCATGAGACCTTGGGTAGCTCTTTTGTGGGCAAATAAGTGCTCAACACACAAAAGATAATCTAACAAAGCCTGCTCCCTGCTCCCTGTGACGTTAGCAAAGCTTAGCCATAAAAATTGTGTCACTTCTGGCAAGAAAGGGACTTACTCGGCAGTGTCCGTAAAGACCCCCAGACATTCCTGGCCTGATGTAGTGGAGACTCGTCTGTGACTCATCCTCATCCTTCCCTTTGTGCCTGCTCACATACTTTTTAGCTGTAGACTCTTAAAAACATCTTACACAACTATGCCTTCAAGAGGAACTGGCTACAATTAATGTAGGCATCACTTAATATTCTTGCTCGTGTGAAGTAGAAGTTGTGTTGTGCCTTCAAAAGGTTGTGCTATGAATGTGCCAGAATGGATAAATAATTCTGTATATCCACAATGTTTCCATCTATGGGCCACATTCCTTGGAAAGAAAATAGGAAATTGCTTCTGGCATATAAAATGTAGTGTAAAAGCATCCTTTAGAAAAGATCCCAAGACATTTGGGAAGATTATTAAAATCATAAAAGATTTTAATTATCACTATGATTTTAATTATTATTTATTATGGTTTAAATTAATGGTTTAAATAATCATAATGACTATTAAAATCATCATCACAAAGCAGGTATTACAAATGGGCTCAGTTACTGTGTATCTTTTGGCGGTTGCTAAATTGACCTAGTGGAGATGTCAGATGGGTGAGATGCTGTACATCTACAGCAACATCAAGACCTGCTCCAAGAAACTTTGTCTCTAGGCAGGTGTGAGGAGAAAAAGAGGATGCACACTCTCCATTTTAAACCACGGCACTCAAAAAGACTGCCAAAGCCAGATATGTTAGTGTAATGCTTCAAAACAAAAGACCAGCATTTCTTACAGTTATTTTGTAATTAGTTTTTTTACACAAGTGACAGCTGCTTTTATGCCAAGTCCTAGTCTCATCAGGGAAAATGGCAAAACTCCCAGGATAACTAGAATTTTTCTCTTTGTACAGAATTCATTTAAGAACATTGTATTTATTCTTTTTTTACCGTCTTTTTTAATAGATTGGTGCAAAACCAATAATTTTAGGTTTAGTAAGTAATTATTTACAGGAGGAGCAGAATTTTTGTTTAAAACACTCAATTGTTTGCTTCAAATATGCTTGTGTGTCAATGAGTCACTAAACCACAATTAAATTCTGGGAAATGGCTTATTGTTGAGGTTCACAACATCCCATGACGTGGTGGGAAGGGTCAGAGTCTGATTTTAATTGGAGGCCTGATCTAAATTTATATCCTCTCAAATCTGGATTGAAAAACTCTGAAGGATTTTGAAGTTCCACAAGATGTCAGCAGCAAAAAGAATGACCTCTGGTTGTGTGGTTTGTACATGGAAATATCAAACAGAGTATTTGCTCTTCCCTTATAAGATTAAAGAAATTCCATCTTGTCTAGAAGCCCAGATGAAGTCTTGGGTGGCTTGCTTGGGAGAAAAGATGAGGTAAAAGCACATTGTTACACGTATACTGGAGGATATTTTACCATTTCACAAGACTTGTTAGGGTTGGAAGGGACTTCTGGAGATCATCCAGCCCAACCCCTCAGCCAAGATAGTGTCATCTAGAGCAGGTTACAGGTGACGCAGGAACGTGTCCAGGTGTGTTTTAAATGTCTCCGGAGAGGGAGACTCCGTGGCTTCCCAGGGTAGCACGTTCCAGTGCTCTGCATCCCTCATGTAAAGAAGTTTCTTCTGTAAAACTTTAGTAGGTTTTGCATTGTGTTTGCTTTGCAAAGAGAATGAACATTATATCCTGAAATCAGTAATTTCCATTCAATATAATATATTACAGGGAGAAATTATTTCAGATTACTAGGAAATTAGAAAGGACAAAATAAATTGGGAAGTGGTCACGGTTCCAAGCCTGTCAGAGCTCCTAGAGCCCGAGGCAATGCTGTCAGGCACGTGGAGCCATCCGCAGAATCACAGAATCTGCTGAATTGGAAGGAACCCATCAGGATCACATTCCTGGAGTAGTCCCGGGCAGGGCCAGGAGCTGGAATTCGACGATCCTTGTGGATCCCTTCCAGCTCTGGATATTCTATGTTTGGGTTTTTTCCTACTTTTTTATTAGGGAGAGGGTGTGTACGTGTGTTTGTATCTTGTGGGGGTATTTTGTGTGTTGTTTTTTGCTGGGTTTTTCTTGGTTCTTTATTGTTCGGTTTTGTTTGCTTGTGTTTTCGTTTTTTTTTAAATCATGAACAATTCCGACGTTTGGAGTAGCAACTAATTTAATTTAAAGCTATACGCCGACGTGCCCGGTTTAGTCAAGGAGGAGGGGGGGTGATGGAGAAGCCCGGGAATGGCGCTCCGGGCCGCGCCGCGGGCCGCTCCCGTACTGCCGCCAGGGGCCGCTGCCGCGCCACGCCTCGGGCGGGCTCTGCCTGAGGGAGGGCGGGGAGGCCGCGGCTCTGACCGGAGCCCCTTCCCTGCCTTGCCGCGCTTCCCGGTGCCCCTTCCCTGCCGCGCTGCTTGCCCTGTGCCTCCCGGCCCTCGGTGGGCGCGGGGCACGGCCCTGCCCCACAGCCCATCTCGATAGCGGCGCGCGAAGCGGCGCCCCGGGCTCGGGGCGTCCCGGCCGCACCGCGTGTAGCTGAGCGGAGCCCCGGGCGTGGGAGCGGCCCGCAGGCCGCTGAGGGGCTGAGGTGGAGCGGCGTGGCCGCGTCCCGGCTGCATTAATTCACCCCGCTCACCTGCTCTCTCGTTCTGACCCCTGCCTAACACAGCAGATGTGCCCGATGTTCAGGCCGCTGCTAGGGGAGGATATTTATTTCAAGGGAAAGGCTTCCTGTGTGAGGAGACAGGGAGCTGTGGCACTGAATGGACGGAGAAAAATAAAATTCACAGGTTTGTTAATAAAAATCAGTTTCTTACCATGAAATGGTGATCAGGACAATTTAAGAGAGGTTCTACTTCCTCTAAAATGTCACTTCCACACTAATGTTAAAAGAGAGGTGTTTTCTGTTCAGAGAATCACAGAATCAGCAAGGTTGGAAGAAGCCTTTTAGATTATCCAGTCCAAACATCAACCCAGAACTACCACTGTAACCACTAAATCACTAAGCCACATCATCCAGCACCAGACCCAGATGCCTCTTAAACACCTCTGGGGATGGTGACTCCACAACCTCTGTAGACAACCTATTCCAATAGGTGTACATATTTCCAATAGGTGAAAAACTTTATGTAATATCTCATCTGAGTCTCCCCTGTCTCAGCTGAAGGCCTTTTTCTCTGATCCTCTCAGTGCAGTCACACCTCACTACATTCTCCTTTTGGGTAGTTGTAGAGAGGGATGAGGTTCCCCCTGAACCTCCTCCAGGCTAAACAACCCCAGCTCCCTCAGCTCTTCCCCACAGAACATGTTTTCTTCACAAGCCTTGTTGCCCTTCCCCATAGGACATGTTTTCTTTGTGAGCCTTGTTGCCCTTCTCTGGACATGCTGCAGCACTTCAATGATCTATTTAAAATGAAGCAAAACTCACCCAAACCTGAACACAGTATTTGAGGTGTGGCCTCACCAGTGCTGCTGAATAAGGGGGGTGTTCCAGAAAGCAACTCTGTTCTCAGGCTAGTTTTCCACAGGCAGTATTGGGGTCACTTGTAGGCCTGGGATTTCTTATTTAAAAATTCTAATGAGATCTTGTCTCTATTCTGGAGTAATGCCTTTAGGATTGTCTCTGCTTGGGTTGGATTGTTGGAGCTTAGACTAGGGAGTGAGCTGGGATCATCTAGCTGGGCACTGTGTTTTGGGCAGGGATGGCTGAACAAGGGCATGCTGCCTGTGATGCCTCCGTGTGAAAAATGTGAGGGCTAGTATAAATACCGACACAGCCAAAGGATGTCCTCATAACTGGTATCCATGACTTTCTCTCCTGGCACTAAATTACCTTGCAGGGCTTTGATCTTTGCTACCAAGCAGAAAAAGAGTATAGTTAGCGTGTGTGTGTGTGTGTGTATGGACATATGAAAGGGGGACACAATCTAACTATCAAAAACAAGACTTTAAAATGCCAGATTCAGTTCTTCACAGATGCAGATGTCTTGTTAATAAAATAGAGGATGCCATTGTTCAAAAGTGTTAAGTACATGTAAATTAGTTTTCTACCATATGAACAAAATTATAATTTACATCTCAGAACTTTGTAAAAGTCAGCAGACTTTTGGGTTTCAAATGACTGGGTAAGAATTGGTGTAACCGTGACAGATAATTTCTAATCCCTTTGAATCCTCTTGGTTTTGCTGAACCTGAGAGTAATGGTATATGCATATCATTAGAAACTGTAAAGTAGAAGCCAATTAGCTCCTGAGGTCACATATGAGACTTAGAGGAACTTCTGCATAAAAAATAATGGAAAGTATTTCATGAAATGCACAAAAGCATTATTTACTTTTTTTAGCATCAATAGGCATAGGCTTTTGGACATTGCTTCCAAATCCCTGTTAACCACTGCTCCTCCATGTTTTGGACTTGATTTACATTTGTTGCCTCATGCAGCTAAGCAAAGTGCTTTGAATTCAAAGTGTTAAGCCATCAGACATTGACCATGCTATTCAAGATCCAGAAGGTTCCACCTTGGTTAAATGTTAATGGTATTCTGCAGATGAGCATTTATGAAGATATTACATGGATTTTTTCCTTTTTTTTGGCAGGTGATATTGGTGACAGAAGAAGGACAAGAATGATTACATATCCATAACTCCCAGCAGTATGTCAGGTAATCATATTTAATAAGAATATCTGGGCAACGTTTCTTGCCTTTCTGGAGTGATTATTGCTAAATATTTATTGAAAAATGCTTCTTTAACAATTTCTGAATTCACTGAAATTGAAATTTGTTGAAATTCTGCATTCATTCACCATAAGTGCTGGGAATTGAACTCTTTCCTCCATCCAGAGCACAGAGATGTGGGACACAGAGTAATCTTCCCCAATAGTTTTGAAACTTTCATTGTCCTTGGTTTGCCTTCTGGAACCCAGTTGTGTTTTGTTCTGAACGTGCATTCAGAACAACTTCAGCTATCCTGCAGAAGCTGCCTGCATAGGAGCAGTTTCTGCTGAGTATCCTGGCCTAAGATATTTCATAACATGGACATATCCCCTGAGCTTCAACCTGAGACAGTCAAATTTATTTTACATTTGTTGCAAAGTACACTTCCGAGAGTTATTGACTAGGTTTGCAGGTGGGCTGAAGATCCAGAGTTGACATGGCCAGTAACCATTTTAAGCCTGCTTAACCATCTTATCCCTGCCAGTTGCAGAGCATCGGAAGGTTACACATAAATTAGCTGTGTCAGAACCCCCATGTATCTAATCTCTGAACAGTGTCTAGAAAGACATGCTTATTGTGTGGAGATTGTATAGAAGGCCAGAGAATTTCAGACTTCCAGAATTTGTTTTAGTATTCATCAATTTCCGTAAGAAAGTGTTCTACTGATAGTGTTTGTCAATGTGAATTTCAAGAGCCAAATGCATAAATGAGACCTTTTAAAAAGCTGCAAAATACAGCATGTGCTACATAGGAAAAGTCATCACTAACAAGACTGTATTCCTGGTGTTCTGCTCAAAGGACAGTTTATTTTTACTTGACTATGCAGATCAACTTTCTTTTCCTTTTGCCTAGAAGGCTCCCATCCATTTGTATCGGCCAGCAAGGGGTAACAGCTGCATTCACCAACAAAGATGGTCTTCTGATTTTAGGTTTCTAGATATGAGGTGGAGGGGGAAAGAAACAGAGTATTATGTAAATACAAGCTTTCATAGTAAACCCTATTATTTGATAGTATGAAAAGGCATGTCTTTTTGTGGTTACTTTGCTGCCCATTGAAGCAGAGACAAATATAAGAAGGAAGCAGAGAGCAACGAGGCATTTTGTGGAATGAAGTGGAATATTGACCCGTGGCCGGTGTGTCAGGCTCTGACTTGGCATCACTGCCACATGAGGATTGGGAATGAGTTTGTGTCCTTAGGCTGCACTGGCAGGCCCTGCTAGAGTGGTTTTGCATTGTCCTGCAGGCATTCTGGGCATGGTGATTTCATTTGGCAAATACCTGTTTCGGAAGAATTTGAAGCACTGGCATGTAACTTGGTCTCTTTCAACTCTCTGTTGTGCTCTCCCCTGTGTCACGCTAAACTGTGTTTTATGGCATTTTACTACAGGGCTTGACGTTGCTGTGGTTTTGGAGGGAGCAGTTAATAGCTTCTGCTGAGTGATGGCAAGAGATGAGGAAGGAAACACAGTGTACCCACTTTATCCTCACCTTCTCTGCTGGATCTGTGGCTTCCTGTGGAGGGTGGGTTTGTGGAGATTTTCCACTAGCATTCTAATCAGTCCTGTCTCCCTGGACTTGCCCCTGGCAGGGCAGCTCTGCTAAGCTGAGAGAAACACAAAGCCTAATTGGAAGGACCTATATTTTCTGCATTTCTTTTGACAGAAGTCAGTAGAGCAAATATGTGCAAAGAACATTATCATCAAGCAAAAAAATAAATGTTGAGATGGAGATGACTGTTTGTACAGCTGTAGATGTCCATCACTTTTCATTGTGAGCAGTTCGTATTTTCTGTTTCTGATTATAGGAATGACAATCCCTACATGAGTGTAAATGTGAAGAGAAACATGGATGAAATGAAAGACTTTCAAACTGTATAAAAACTTCATAAGTACCGTGATCCAGAGCCAAACAAGAGTCCTTTTCTAATGAATGATAATGGAAGTTTAGATTCTGTTACTGAGTCACTGGAATATGGGAGCAGAATCTAATACGAAACCAAACCAGCTGGCTAAAATAACAGGCTGTATTATTCTGTGGTTTTGATAGATAATTTTTCCTCCCCATATGTTATGTTTCTACTGCAGTATGTATTTTCCACTTGTAGGCACTGCCTGAAAGCCTTCAGGTTCTAGTGCAATCTAGAGAAGTTTTTCTGGCAGGAGTTTGTAGAATTTGACTGACAGTAAAACCAGTCTTTAGTGCATTTGCAAGATAAAAAATTTGTCCTCATCTTTCTTACAGCCCCTTCAGGTACTAAAAAGCCACATTAAAGTCTCCCCAGAGCTTTCCCTCTTCAAGGCTAAACAGTTTCAACTTTTTCAAGCTTTCATTATAGGAGAGGTGTTTGATTCTTGTGATCATCTTGGTGGCCCTCTTCTGGACTCACAGGTCTCTGTCCTTCCCGTTCTGAGGAACCCAGAGCTGGATGCAGTGTTCCAGGTGGGGTCTCATGAGAGAGGAATAGAGGGGCAGAATCTCCTTCCTTGCTCTGGTGGCCACACTGCTTTGGATGTAGCCCATGGTGTGATTGGTTTTCTGGGCTGCAACAACAGTGTTCATCAGCAGTTTTACAGTTGACACCAACAGTTGCTGCCCACAGAGTAATGTCTGAGAAAAAAAAAAAAATATCAGCATAATAAAATTAGTACTATCTTAGCAATAAGAGCAGGTTCTTTCATGTGCATACGTTTGCACGATTGAATAGTAAAAAAGTTGGAAAGTATTATTTTCTCATTGAGAAAATAAAATAAATAAACAAGTATGTAAAATAATTTTTAAAGTTCTTTCTATTTTAACATTGTTGTGAAGCTTTTGGTTTAGCATCACTATTCACTGGCCATAGCTATCACTGAAGGCTCCCTTCTGTACATTTTCTCCCAAAATGCAGGACAAATCTTGAGACATATTTTCATCTTACTTTATTTACTACAGTGCAAACTGAAGAAGAAATTCAAGAAAGGGTTCTGAAACCTAGAAAATAGTATTTGTAGAATGTAGTAAATCTCATAATATTTACTTTCATGGCAAATGAATAGAGAATGTAAAGAGTGTAATAGTGGTTCCAGTAAAACCTGCAGCAGTTCTTCCACTGATTTCAGTAAGGCTGGGGTTTTACTCTGCTTTTACTTGGGAGCTTCAAAATCAACCCAGTCATTGTCTTCTACTCAAATATCCACACTGTTCTATTTGCTAATGACTGTAAAGTTAGATCAAGATAGGAATTATAATAAAATTAAGTGCTTACATTGGGGAATATAATTTAAATGTCATAAATGCATATTTTCAGAAAGTAGAATTTAATATGCAACATTTCTTGAAACAGGTCCCTCATTTGGAGAAGAAATTAATCAGCTTTCATGCAACAAATCCATTTGAAAACCAGTGTCTCAAAGGGTGTTGCACGTAGTTTCCAAGAACTGGGAAAAGTAATAGAATAGGAAACGTACCACATTTTCTTCATGAGTCTTTTCACTGTAATGCTCATTACCCTGTAAACTTGGCATTAATTCAGGCAGAGAACAGTTTATTGTTTAACATCAGCTGAGAAATTATTTCTCCCAAATTTCTATAATGATTTTCCTAGGATAATTTAATTTGACATACATCACTGTCTGACACTTCTTTGCCTGCCAGACCATGATAAAATCCGACTAACTCAAGTGTATTATTTCTTTTAAGTAATGGACTTTTAGGAGGATGGTAAATACTTTAATATAAGGTTTTGTTATGCCAGGATTCAGCAGCTTTGTAATGAGCTTTTGGGGATTTTCAAAAGGTTAACAAGATTTATATTGTGGGATGTTTTTGCATGAAGCTATGAATCACTCCATGATGGCTCTTATTACTTAGAAGCGCATTTCTGAATATGCAGTTAAAAATATCACACTTGCTAAGTTCTAGGTTACAGACACTCTGGGTTAATTTTTTGGTTCAAAAAATTAATATTTTTAAAAGTGCTTTGTAAAAGTGCTGTATAAATACAAAAGCCGAGTAGTCTGGGAAACATTTTTTAATGTTTCAAATTTTATGCAATTCTTTCATATGTTATATTTTCTTTCCAACTTACGAATACCTGCTGCTTTTTTCCTCAAAAGATCACACATTTTCAAAAAAAAAAAAAAAAGAGGGGAGGGGGATCTGATTAGATTTCACAAAGAACAGAGAGAACAAACTTTTTTTTTGTAGTGGCAGTATTTTTTTTTAGTTTTTTTTAGTTTTGTAGCATTTGCTAGTCATTTTAGGTATATTTCATTATGTTAATGCTGATATGTTTGTTCTGTTTTCTTTTTAATGATCTATCAGTATATTTAGTCCCTTTCTATAGTAGTTTTTTTTAAGCCAGAGCTGTTTCTTTTAAAAACTCATTTTTCTGAAATTTATTTCTGTTGGGAGCAGACTGTTGTGTTTTAAATTTTGAGTGTAGCTGTCTGTGACTTAGACTGTGTAGTTGTCTTTCACTACTGACATCAGGTAAAGGAGAACTGCAAAGTGCTGTCAGTATAAAATGTACTTGTTCATTTTGCAGGCAAGAAGCTTTTAGAATAGTCATTTAAAAGGAGTAAAATGTCCTTCTGTTTTTTTCTAAGTCTTCTCCAATAGCCTATAAAATAAAGCACTTTGCTGTGCTTGCCACAGGAGTTACAGCCTGCCATTCTATGATCTTGAAAAGCCTAACCACAGCTGCTGTTAATTCTTCTGATAACTGTATGTCAGACCAATCAACTTACAACATTTGTACTTGGTATTGATCCCTATACATAGAGAGGACTTTAATTTTTTTTTGTGCCAATTGTAAAGCTGTTGGTAAATTGTGGGATCACAATTTACCCCACTCGGGCATTTTCCAGTTATTTCCATATGAAAATACCTTCTACATTCACTAAATGCACTTCTCATTAAGTTCTTTAAAAGCATCAGATTTGCTGCAGTGCTATCTTAAAAAAAGAGAAATGTTTAAGGAAATTTGTAAGTGTTGTCATACACAAAGGCCTTTTACTATTGCTTTGTTGTGTTTCTGAAAATCGTTTAGATCTGTTGAGTTTATTTGAAGTTAAAAGAATTCTCTCCTCACATCCGAGTTTGTCTTTTTTACTGAAGAAGCTTTGGCTGCATTGTTTGGGCAAACCTCATTTGTTTATTTACCTTTTTTGTCTATGACAAATTGCATATTTGTCAAGACTGCTAGTTTTAGTACCTTTTTTTGTTTTACCTGGCCATTACTCAAACCTCAGTCCTTCAATGGGAGGTGTTATTTCAAGATATCTCTTTAAGCAGTTTTAGAACCAAAATAACTTGAACTGTTTCACCCCCTTGAAAAAAGAAAAAGCTTCAATTATGTGCTTGTGTCCCCAGGATTTTGTTAGCAAGCAGCAGCCAAATGTACACTCCCCAGTGGGAGGAAATGGAAGGTCTAATGAGAGATTAGGGGAAGACCATGTGAATTAATTTGAAAGCTCATGAGGAAAGTAATATTCAGAATCAGGATTTCAGAAAAATGTGGCAGTGATCTAAAGTGATTTGTAGAAGTGATTTGAATAATTTACTAAATGGTTTCACTGTAACTTACTTGTTTTTAAAGATGTGTTTTATGTATTTTGAGCCATATTCTGAAAATGGTGTTTTGTCTTCTCACTTTTATTTTAGTAGGTTCCCAGGCATTACAAATATTATCTAAGACAACATGAAGAGAGTAAACATCCATTAACATTCCCATATTCACACAAACAGTAGTCTGTAAAATGAGCCCTGGAGGGTTGGATTGCTGTCTGTGGGGGACTAAATCAATGCTGTTTTAAAACAGGGAGGTGGTTCTTCACATGAAGACAGACACTGGGATTCCTTGCTAGAGGGGGCTGTGAATACAAAAAATGTACTCAAGAGTAGACTGGGGCGTAGTTCAAAGAGAGACCCAGTGGGTATTGCTGCATTTTAGAAAGGCCACAAGGGCTCAGTCAGTCCCTTGGGCTGAGGAATAGCCTGGGATTGAGAGGCTCTTGGTGGGAGCTCTCATATGTGTGGGCTTTGTTCTTACTCTTCCCTGGGTACCCATGTATGACTCCTGTTGGAGACAGCAGCCAGGGGAGCCCTGTGGTTCAGCTATAGCTTCTTCTCAGAAAAACTCCCTCCCATGTGCTGGGCAGAACTGTGAGAGGAAAGAATGCATTTATAGCATCAATGTGGCTGTATTGGTTAGCACCACCATTCTAGTTCCATGGTGTGTCCTGGTATTTTACTGCTTTTCCCCATATAGCTTTGGTCATTCATTTCTTTTGGTAAGTTTGTTTTATCTGGAGCTGCTACAAGATTCTGTTTTGGTCCATACAATTCCTGTTCATTTCTCAAAGGACAGGTTTTCAGAGAGCTCTTTACATACCAAAAACCCTGAACAATTTGCTTCTCTGTGCTCAGAACCTGCCTCTGGTTAACTTACAGATGAACTGCCAGGTTCTTTTGGATATTCTTTTTCTCTGATTAATTTTTTCTCGTGTTTAGAAATTTGAGCGTAATGTTAACCCCAGCTCTCGATAAGTGTATGTGTAATATTGCTTTAAAAGTTAATGGAAATTTAGCATGTTTTTAAAAAGTGATTGCACTGATTCACAGAGGAGCTCATTAAGATGTATCAAGAACAAGGATAAAGCTATTACACTCCTTATTACAAGTTTCCTAATATTGCCTTTTCTTACACATTAGAAACTGTTTACAAAGTTTATTGTAATTATCTGTGCACTCTTCTTTCCTAGTGATTTAATACTTGTCCAAAAGATTGGAAATACTGAAATTTAATCTTTAAATCCATATTCTAAAATGTAATATTTAAATATTTTACAATATTGCCACTGCTAAAGCAAGTAGCAGGGCAACAAGCCTGGATTAAATAACTCTGGCTGTTTACTTCTACAAGCATACACATATGCACATGTTTCTGAAATATTGAAAATCACCTAATGAACATTGTTCATTCTACCTGCTACAGTTCCTTTTACTCTACAATTTTTTATAGGCATTGTAATTTTTATATTTTAGAAATTCAGGAAAGAAATCACATGTTCTCAAAGGTTTTATTTAGCACATTTGCAGAGGCAAAATTTGCATATTTAAGAAGAGTCTGGCTTGTCTTTGTGAGCTGAGCTCCATCCTTCTGCTTATTCAGTGATCATATGAGCCTAGTTTAAAAGTTGTGAAACTCAGTTCTGAAGTGTTTCCCTCTTTTATACGGAAGCATAAGGACAAAATGCTATGCTCTTTTCTTGGGAGAAAATGGAAGGATAGGAGATAAAAGAGGAAGATGAGAGAAGAAGCAAAATAAATGAGAGAAAATGCTGTGAACTGACAGCAAGATTAATGAGAAGAAATGGAACCTTAGCCTTGGCTGACACAAATGATTTTGTCTTTCCCAGCACAAACACACATGAAAACTTTACATGCTTTTACTTATAGTTTGTGGGGTTTAAAATGCTGGAACAAGGTATGAATCAGGTGTTAACTTTACTGGGGACATGTCCTTTAATTGTGGCTTGGTTGCTTTTTTCTTTTTTTCTGTCAAGTCATCAAGTAAAAATCCTCTAGTTTTATTGGTCTGGGTCCATACAAAGCTAGGCTGCTTCATCAACCTACTGTGCACCCCTCAGTCCTAATCCTGATTACATTTGCCTTAGTTGATCTCTCTGAAGCCAACCTACTTCAGTGTCCTTATATGCTTGCACTTCAAGGGCAAAACAAAAAAACCAAAAACAACAACAACAAAAAAAAAAAAAAAAAAAAAAAAAAGGAAAAAAAAAAAAAGGAAAAAAACCTGTAAAGTGTTTTTGTCTTTGCTGCTCTTTTTTCAGTAAACCTCAAATATCCAAAAAGGCAAAACTTTGTTATGTATGTTTGCAATCAAGTAAGTTAATGGCAATTCAGAGATCTCCAAGCTGGTTTCCTAATTGCCCCTGTTTTGGTCAGCTGCAAATTGAAATACTGTATAGAGAGAATTTTCTGTGGAAATTCTGCTGTGAGCAGTTTTGGAACGTAAAATAATTTTTTGTTGTTAGAGGAAGTGTCTTTGTAACTGGGAAAACAGCAATCCTCTGACTTTCCAGAACTGTTAATTTACCTTTTGTCTAAGTGACAGCCTGTTGCTGAGGGTGAAAAATAAATGTTTGCACTCCCCCAAAAAGTGTGAGCAATGTAGTCAGTCTCTGAGGAGCAGGCACTGATTGCCTCTGTGGTCACAGCAGCTTTCATCACCAGTGGATCTAGCTGTTTACTGGAACTACTGTGGTATAAAGCAATAACAGTAATAATGGTAATGCAAATCCAGCCTTGATTGCAACATGGCAGATCCCAAGCAAGGAAAATTAGTGTAGCTCTCAGGGCACAGCAGGGGGAATTTCATGCAGTGCCTCTGGGGTTGTTGTGAGCATGGGGAACAGGCACTCTTTCAGTGTGGTTTTTGGTCTTATTTTGTGCACTCTGAGTTTTTGTCAGGATTAAAGTTCAGGTTGGTATCCAGCTCATTCCAGCAGGAAACACTGTCTTCCTGGCTGGCTGGCTGGCTACCACCTTCCATCTTTCTGGAGATACTACTTAATGCCTCTCTTCGCTTGGGTTATATTAAAAATGGTAGAGCTTTTTGTATATTGCTTCTTTGAACACTGTTGACAGATACTAGATAGTAGAAAATTGGGAAAAAAGACCACATAACTGAGATGAAAACAAATAAATTGTTCCATATTTTTTCTGTAGTCCTTTATATATTGACATTCAGATAACACTGCATGCCTGAGAATAGGCCAACCTTTACAATTGCCATTAAGGAGTATTTGCTTTGGCTTGTAATAAAAGAATTCTTAGCGATTCCCCTTGCCTATTATTTTAGGTAAGCTTAATGGGCAGTTCATCTGCTAAAAGTTTTCTTCTTCTGTAAAAACAAGCTTGCCTTTAAAAAAACCTTCTGATGGGAATTTGTGGAAGTCTTTGGACCTGTTGACTGCTGAGATGCCAGTTACTGCTACACTGTGCATTTTGAAATTGTTTGGTGATACCTTGATGAGAAGAGCTCTGGCCCTGCTTGTTAGTTCCTCTTAACTCAGAAACGGGGCCTGTGGTTTTTAGTCATGGTTCATCCCAGAAGGCTGTACTGCTTCCTGCCTTGATTATACCTGTTTTAACAGCAGCTAGAGGGAGAGAGAGATGCTTCTCTTGCAGGTAAGAAGTGGAGACAAAATTACATTATCATCCTTTATCAAAGATTTTGGGTTGACAAGACCAAGAGCAGATGCAAGAGATTTCAAGTGGTTTTGTTTGTTTGTTTGTTTGTTTGTTTGTTTGTTTTTGCTAAAAAGGAAAAAAAAAGGCTTTGAGAAATTCAGGCAGTATATGTTAGAGCCAATGGAGTAGAATAAATAATGTAGTCTTCTCATGAAAATAATTTAACATTATAATAAGAAGAATAGTAATTTAAGACAAACATCCACTATGCCTCAGTATAGGAAGTACCAGAAGAGAAGATAAAATATAAGAGCCTTCAGTAGTAGTTCCTTGCAACTTAATCTTTGACTAGCAAACCTTGAATGTGTAATGTCCCTGGTGACTGAGGAGAATTTGTGAAATAAAGTGGACACTTGTAAAATTAAATGAACTGTAACTAACATGGCAGGCAAAATAGTGAGACAAATTTCAGAGGGAACTAAAAGGAAAAGAGAGCATATAGCTTCTTGATGTTTGGCTAGCTTTGGTAAACTGTGCCTGGGTAAATTCCAAATGATGGAAACTGTAATAGAATCAATTTCTCCTCATAGTTTAAATGTGTCTATAATCATATTTCAAAGTCCCATGGATGTTTTGCTAACAAAGAAATTGGAAGATTTGTAGATTTGTTTTGATTTTATTTTTTAAGTTATGAAGGCTTTTGGAGTTTCTTGTTAAAGATAAAAAAATCTATAAGCCTCATGTGACACCCTCTCTGAATCCTTGGGGAACAGAATTTTTACCATAGTCATGAATATATGGGTTTTGGTTAAAATCAAAGGTAACACAAATCCTCACAGGCTAAAAGACAGCAAAGATGCCCTTTAATATCAAAGATAAATTTGAGGAAAATATATAGTAATTTTTGCCTAATTAGATTGAACAGCCTGGATTATGAATCACTGATCTTGAAGACTAATAGCAAGACCTGAGTACCTGAGGATACAACTGACTTTTCTAAACAAGGTCAAGAATTGTGTTGCATCACTGGCCTGCTCAAGGAGCTGACAAAACATGGATCTATTTATGAGCGCATTATAGAAATGCCAGTATTTTTAATATGTATATTGCACATGCCTGACTCTCACATTTGAGAAGATGCAATGTCATCCACGTAGGGAGATAGTTAGGGTGTGAAGGAACTTAAGGGAGAGCAGCCTTCTGCTGAACCAAGTACACTGTTTGAGGTTATGCAAAGTCTAGAGGAAGGGTGGCTTGTAGTGCACAGTTCCTCTTTGTGCCACAAAAAATGAAGTGTGTAAGTTCAGATCTTAGAGGGAAGTTCTCAGTTCCCAGAGGAACTTATCAGAGAAACCCTATCTCTTTCTCTGTACTTAAATTTATGAAGTCAAGAGTGTTCAAATTATGAAAAAAAGTTTTATATTCTATTCTTTTTATATTTTTTAAATTGCCTAGTATTTCTGGGTTACTTTCACTATTCTATTTTAAACTGATTATCCTCCTACAAGTGATATTCTCTTGCCATATTACCTGCATTTAGAATTAGTTTTTAATTTTACTTACAAAATGAAGTCTGAACTAAGAGCAGATCTATAAAGCTACAAGTAAGTAGGTAAGAACAAATTATGTAGGTAACTTACCTGCCCTTTGCATTGAAGTCCATGATGCCTGGTACATTACTGATGTCCAGCTGAGATACAGTCAGTAGAAGAAACAGACTTGTAGCTGCAAATGTCAGGTGAGCTTGTATTCTTAGCAGCAAAAAGGTGTTTACATCTAAAATTAAATAGCATACTCAGGAAATGTGTATGTACATACAGGAATTAAAGTAGGATAACAGTATTTAAAACTAACCATGATTAAGTTTTCTGAATTTGTCCTGTAATAACAATGTTCTGCTTAAGAGAAGTCCTAAGACAAAGGATTCAGAAGCAGCAATATTATGATAGAACTGGTAACGGAAATCCCAATTTACTTTGAATCATTTTTTTCTGGAAATTAATGATTTGGCATGCCCTTACTAATATGTTGCTTTACTGAGTGAAATGCATGTAAAATTGACTCTTAGGTTGATTAGAACAGCAGAATCTTACTGTGATTAAAACCACTGTGGGTATCAGTCATCAGATGTCTGGAATTTGCTATTTTCTTTATGCAAGTTAAACAGTTTTTTTGTATTTGAATTTTGTTACATATAATATAAAATAAAACCATTTCTTAAATACTGAATATGATCTTTGTTGGGTCATTTCTACTGATTTTAGTTTTGGTCTCCAGAAATAGAAATTGGACTACATTTAGTTTTACAAATTTTTCAGCTAGTGGTATCTCAGTCTCTTCTATACCAAAGAATAAGCAATGACCAGTTAGATAAAATCATGCAGCTTTGGTATTGTTCATTATCCACACTGCAGCCAAATGTCCTTGCTCCTGAGATAAAATTAGCACCTCTGATACTCCACTGTGACCACAGGCGGAGAAAGGCAGTAGGTAGCAAAAGCGGAACTGCTAAGCATGCCCACATAAGAATGTCACACTTAGGTAACTGAGTGTCCCTCAGGTCAGCCTACGATAAGAGCAAAGTCAAACAAGGCTGAATCCTTGATGTTTTGTGTTTTAAGTATCTGAAAATTGTTCACGACCAGCCTCGACCTACAAGACCTCAAATGATCATATGAGCAAGGCAATAAATCGGTGTTAACTTGCCCTGGGGCCCATGTTGTAGTTGTGATGTTTTGAAAGTTGCATCTAGTGTTAGCCTGTCCACATAGATCTGCCTGCTTTTTCAGGATTCTCAGACAGGAAAATTTTATATTCACTTTTACTGAAGGGGAACTATGGTGGCTGAATGGGCATGGCTGAAGGGCTCTGCATCGTATCAGTGCAGTCCAGTGGAGATGCACGGGAATACCACAGCATCAGGAGAGCTCGGGAACCACTTGCTTTCCAAAACTCCACACCTGAGCAAGATTTTGGCAAAGCCAACGGTTTGTAGCCCTGCAGTATTTTCTAAACATCCAGAACGTGGCATCCCATTGTGGGACAGACTGATTCACCTTCCTGACAGAAATCAGAAATGGAATGTAATGGGCATAACAGAAAATCATTTCTGTAGGAAAAGACACTTCAAAAATTATGATATCCAGAGGAATGGACAGCAGCTTTCGCAATGCCGACATGCATCAACTTGGACTAGTACAATTTTACAGCCAGGCTATACAAAAGCAAACTTTCAAATCATGTCAAGTGCCCAGGAATACAAAAAAGAAGAAAAAAAGTGTAAAGGTAACTGACATTATCATTCAGAGCACAGCAAATGCTGTATATAGAAAAAACAAAAAGCAAAATCAGCTTATGTCTTTGTTTACTGTCAGGGGTTTGGCCATTGGTAAAAGCATTATTATGTGGGGATGTTTTCTAGCTACCAACCTTTTTAAAATTTATTTGTTTCTTATCAGTGGTAATTGTGGTTTTTAGTTTTCTCTTCTATTTAATTTAATAGCTTTGTGAAGAGCCCTTATGACAATGTGGTTAGTACTTACTGGGGTTTTCTGTGTGATACCTAATACAGAATAATATCTCTTCTTTTAGAGCTTTTTAAAAGTATTTGTCTCTCTGCTTATAATCTTTATAAGCTGATCAAAAATCTTTTTCTGAACTTGGCCTTTTTTTTAAAGCATATCTTTGATACATTAAAAATGCAAAGACAAAAGAAAGCCTTCTTTTCTACTTTCAGGGTGCTCAGCTCTCAACAGTGACTGTGTTGTTTGCCTTCTTTCTTACTATTAACCATACCCAAAGCCTCAGTGGGTACATGTACAGAGCTCAAGTGGGACTTCTTGTTAGGAATATTCTCTGACTCACTAGTCAGGAGAATAAACCATTTTCTCTGAGGTAGGTTGTTTTCACATCAGCACACCATTGAAGGAACTCCCTTTAAGAATCACAGTTGCTAGGGTATTGGCACAAATGTAGTGCTTAAGTTATTCTTATTCCTCTTTAAACTTGGATAAATAGTTCTTCATTGCTCTTTGCCTAAAAAATAATTACTGTATATTGTGAGGGGGGATTACAAGTTGTTTTCTTTTACTTAAGTCTTGCGTCACTCCAGGAAGAAAGATTACAGTGTCAGGCAGGATATCACCTCATGAAAAAGTTAAACTGGTCTAAGTACCTGATTTCTTTAGATTTAGTTGTACTTTACCTCAGGATGCCTCTTTGCTAACAGATGTCAGGTGTTGATCGCTTTAACGTCTTACTAAGGGCTGTCAGGAGGCTACCAAACCCAGACAGTCGCATCCAGGAGTCTGTTAATTATGTTATGTCAAGCTAAATTAGCCTGTTTGCTGCTTGGTTTTGGTTTTTTTTTTTTTTTTTTTGAACAAATGAAACTTCTTACCTTGATGTTTTCATGTGAAGTTGAGGCAGGGAATGACTCAAAAAAGGTACATGTTTTAAGTGTTGGCCATTACTTTCTCAAGAGATAAGCTCTGTAATTAACTGATGTCTGCTAACAGGGTCTTCCAATTATGATATATGGGGAGGCTTAACAAAGTGCGTTGTCTGGCTCACAGGTCTATAATTACTCTTAGTAATATTTGTTCTGGGACCATCTTAAAGTCTTCCCAACTATTCAAGAATTTTGTTTGCTCATTTGTTGGCTGACATCTCAAGGAGTAAATGCTTTCTGACAAGACCGTGTGCTACCTATCCATGTCATGAATCGTGCAAGAAAAAGCAAGCACAAACCCTGGAGGAGTCCTCATCAGAAAAGAGCAAGCTCCATTCTCTTTTTACCAAATTTATTCAAGGTGTCAAAAATATTTTGAGGGATAACTGGAATTGTAGTGTATCTGAACGTTTAAATATAAACGATGACATTCTTTGTTATTCAAGCAGACTAATGAGTCTGAAGTATTTCAATAAAAGGCACATCACACTGGCATTTTATGAGTCACAGACAAATTTAGTGTCATGTCATAGCCAAGGTACAGTGGGTTTTGTGAGAGGAGCAGTTTTAGAGAAATAACTATGTTGGTACACGTGGAGAAAAGAGATGTGCTGTTGTCTAAGTAAGATTTTCATCTAGTTTGTACCACAGGGCAGCTAGTTTGAATCTTCCTGCATCTGTTGAAAACCAAAGGAAATCATTTTATGTCAGAAAGATTTAGCTTTCTCTCCTTTAACTATTATAAATGTATCATAGACAAAAAGATTATTTTTTTAATGTCTTATCTTCAACTGAGACGTACTCCAGGAGCTCTCAAATGCTGTTGTGACTTTTCAGCACCAGAATTGCATAATCCTACCTACCTTATGATTTAGTCACAAGTAGAGTTTTCAAAATAAAATAAAAACCATGAAAAATTAATTTTCTGTTCTTGTAAATGCTTGTTGTTATTTTGGATTCTGATGTTTGAGGTTTTCTTAGTTAATCTCTAAGTTTGCGTAGTCATACTTCTGAGGGACCATTTTGAGTCTTTGATAATAGTGCATAAAGTGAATGAATAAGGTGGTGCAAATACATATATTAAAGAGAGATGGTAACTCATTGTGTGGGCCAGAGAGAGTTGTATTTGATAACTTATGGGTGTTGCAAAAATGACATTAGTAGTTTTGCTCAAAAGCTGTTGCAGTTTTCAGTATATGTTCCTTATGATGTGAGAAGATATGTCTGGAATGTAGCCCATGTTATGAAAGTGCTGACTTGTGTTTGCTCAGAAAAGCCATGATCTATTTTATTTTTTTTTTCCCCAAAACCATCAGAGGTGGCTGAGACAATTCAGGCAACAATAAAATCCATAAATAGGAAATATAACAGTTATTTTGTAATGGGTAAAAATTCATTTTACAAAACTAGGAACTGATAATACAGGCATACAAAACTGTGAAGAGTTCAGAACGGTATGTTTAATCTTTGCAACTAGGTGTTTAAATGTGTAAAATTTTTTAGTAAATCCTGGATTTTTATTCATCTTTATGCATGAAGTCTGAACAGCAACCAAGATAAGATCCTTGCATTTGGTCCTTCAGAAGTGGCACTCTGCCCTGACTAATTTCTGATTTGAATGCTCTGCAATACCTCCCACATACTGACACTGCTGAATCTTTTAGGATGGCGTGCAGGGGCCCTATCTGCAGCATTACGATACCCAGGACTCTAGACCAGGGGTGCACAGTTTGGGAAAAGTCAGGAGAATAGGACTCTTGCAGGTAATATTCCACAGCAGATTAAATTGCACTGCATGATACTTCTTTTTTCTGTGTCAGGGACCTCTGTTGGTTGGGCTGTAGTGTTCAGAGGGACACGACAGGATTTTTGTCTTTCCTTAACATTTCTGTGAGTTCATTTTGCTGGGTTTTCTAACCAAGCTAAGTCACAAGAGAAGTGCATCTTAATGGGGGTATTTCATTGTTTGTAATTAAAAATCTTAGTCATAATTTGTAAAACAGGAGTTAATGAAGAGCTGAATAGTGTAGTGTAAGGTGGTCTCTTCTGCAGATTCCCCCTTTCAGGCATTCACAGCCTTATTTTTGCCCACCCAGTTAATATCACTGACTGCGTTAGACTTACTTCTGATTTACACCAGGGTGAGTATGTAAAAACCTTTGGGGCATTCCAAAGTTCAAATAATTCCTGTCTTTTTTAGAACAATGGACTAACACCTTAGACTGTGAGAGGTTTGAGCTTTGGATCCTCTGCCGTTACAGTGTCAAAATTTCTGTTTTATTCCTGGCCTGTTTGCTTGAATTGAAGCGTTTATTCTGATGGTGATTAACTTCCATGTGTTCACATAATCAGACACATGTGAACTCATAAAACTCCTAGTGTGATATTACATTGCTGGAGGCAACAAAAGCTCAACATGACATGATGTAAAGATATATATATATTCAAATAGGAATACAAAACAAAGAAAAATATACTATTCTACTCCACTTTCAGACTTTTGATAAAGAAGACACTGTCTGACTGTCTTGTATCAGAGAATTTAATTCAAAGGCGTGCATGAAATGAACCTACAGGATTGGACCCTAAAAGATTAAATGAAAATATTTTAGGAATATTTCAGTTTTTAAAATCTTTGCAGTGTTCTTTAAAGTGATTTGTTTCCAAGGGAACAACAATCTGCAGAGCTATAAATCTCTTTAATAGTAACATATCACAGGTAAGAAACCCACATTCCCTGGTAGTGTTCATAATTTTTTTTTGTTTGTTGGAAAAGTAATTTTTCATTTTTTCCTTATCCTTCACAGTTTAATATAATTTAATTTCCTTATGGTATTAAAGGAACACTTGACAAAAATAGTACATGTGACACATTTCTGAGCATTATTGATGTAGCTTAGAGGATAAGAAATATTTAAGGGATTTATTTTGAAACAGAAAGTAAGTCACAGGTTGTGCCATGTTGAAGTACCATTTCCTCAGGTGCCGTCCTGGCTGGAACAGCTCTGTCTACAGAAGGCTTCAATTCTGTTTAGTTTTTCAGTAACAAACCTAAATCCAGTCAGAGGGGGAAAAAACAAGAAAATGAAAGTTTCGTGGGAATTTTGACTTTGCTGGCAAAGCAAATCCACATGGGAAAATTTCTCACTAAGAATTTAAAGCCCAGCTTCTCTGGATGGTGTAAAAGTATCCAGGTATTGTGTTTTGCTAGCCTGTAAAACACAGCCTCATGTCTGTTGGAGCTCTACATAAGTTCCTGTTGGTGGTACAGGGGATCTTTTTGTGGTAAATTAACAACCTAAGTACAGTACTTGGGAATGTTTTATTGAGGGCATGGAGAAGTAAATTCAGCAAGCTGTATATGTTACATACACTACAGCATTACCAACCCATCCCCTCAGTGGAATGGTTTGGGGGTTTTGGTATAAACAACTACAGAATTTCTTGAATGAAACAGGCGTTTTTATGAAGTGCTGAACATCCATTATTGAAAAATCAGATCTTGCATGAGACATGCTTTTTATCACAGACAAACTCACTGTTTTTAAAATCTAGATGATGGGCCTGAACTAAAGTGAAAATTAACTTTTATTGTGTGCTTTTCACACTGTATTTTACAGTATTATTTGTTGAGTTAGACAATGGTAAATGAATGAGGGTTCATGAGGGTTTTGCTTGTTGTATTTCAGTAACTGTTTGCAGTCTTCATGAAATGAAATGTTTCAATTATTAGATTTTAGGAGAACAAGTTCATTTTAGAGGCAACTTCGTTGACTTCAGTAGCACTGATCTCAATAGAGTTCAGTTTGACTTACCAAATGTATTATTATGTTGTAAGCAAGTTAATAAGAAAGGCATGTTAAAGATGCTTCTTTTATAGTTAGAGAGGGAAGAAGAACTCCAAGTGTGAATTTTAACTTCTCTGATCATTGGAAGGACTTGTCCTGGATTTGGTAGTTAATTAGACATTAACTGAGAATGCTACTTATTTAGAAAAGTTAGTTACAGTTGTGTGTTGGAAGGAAAATGTCTCTCTGTTGGCTGTTTTTATTAGTCTGAAATATTTAGCAATATCGGATAGGGAAAATTTTGATATGTCATGCCCAGTTCTTACCTATTGCACTGAAATTTTAAGGACTATTTAAGAGTATGTTCATCAAGATTGTTAGATGTATGCTTAAGATCCTAGAAGAAAAGGGCCAAGTTACACAGTAATTTTAGCAACCCTGTAGTTTAAAATGAATTAAATACGAAAGCTCTCATTATCAAATCAGTAATAACTAAACTTCCTAATAAGAAGAACCAATACTAGAAAGGTATACCGGTTTATTACTGACTTCACAAGTTTTACTGTATCTTAACTGTGCTGTAAAGAAAAAAACACATTTTTCCTCATAAAAAACAAAATAGCAGTTAATATAAGTTAAAAATAAAATAATTTTTTTTAGATTTAAAAAAATGGCTGATTAAAGAAGGTATAATAACCATGCTGAAGCTTGAGGTACATTAGGCAATTAAAATATCCTACAGTTTTTGTTGTAGTGGCGTTGCCATGTTCATAGTTCATAGGTGAGCCAAAATATGTTCCTTCCTTTCCTCACTCTGTTATCAGAAAAAAAGCTCTTATAAAAGTACTTCATTACTGAAACAGAGCTTCATTACAGAAAAGATAACCGAGCAGAATAGCAAAGCAATTAGCCTATTGATAATATTTAAGCAGAGTTCTTTTTGATTATTATATTATTTTGAAGTTTCCCACCTGTTGAACTCAATAGAAATTGCTTCTTGAAATCACTGAAGTTTAGAAAAGCGGCTTTCCTGTAAATTCATTATAAGGCAGTGGGGAGGATTGTGTATGTGTGGAAGGCTGGGGAGATTCATGCATGTAATTCTGTAAAACAAAATCAATAAAGCTGATGACAGATTAAGTTGCTAAATTTTGTAACACTAGACTACTGTTTGGGTCATCAGCACAGCACTATTGGATTTTCTATGGTTTAATGCTGAAAAACAGGATTATTGATTTTAGGATTTTCAGCGTATCCCCTCTGGGAGTTCTTAAGCAGTCTTTATAATTCTTCACACTTAAGTTGACAACTACAGTGACATAACTGTGTCCTTGCCTTAGTAATCGTTTTCTAATCATATTGGAAAAGGCTGGAAATGGTTTATAAAATGATTATTCCAGACAAATGGGGGAACAGAAGGGTTGTCAGGATGTCACTTCTTTGTCTGGTGGTCATTGCTACCTGACTGCCATCTTGCCTTGGAATTAACTTACAGTCACAGATTAAGACCTTTGACTGTCATAAATCTGCTTCCCAATATGTTTGACTGGCAGGGGAGTTCACAAGCCGTCCCAATATAAATAGGATTTTAGCACATCAGGTGCTGCTCCGAAGTAAAACGGGCTGTTTTGCAGTCGACTTTGTTGGTGTATATTCATTGCTCCTTCCCCGACCCATGTGTATGCATGCCTGCGTGTGTATGCATGTGTGTGTGTACGTAAAGTAGAAGCTGAGATAGGCTAACAAAATGAACTACTGTATGCAAGAAATATATGAAGTGCACCCAGCTGCTGGTAGCAATTGCTACATGCAGTCCACTGATTATTGCACATATATCGAAGATAATCAGGGTTACAGCAGTTGTGATGCTCAGGTCCTGCACAGTAACAACATATATATGGAACAGGCCTGGGCGGTGAATCAGCCTTATACCTGTAGTTACCCTGGAAACGTTTTTAAAAGCGAGTACTCTGACATGGACATGGCCCTGAATCAGTACAACCAACCTGAATTTTTCACAGAAGAAAAACCTACTTTTTCTCAAGTGCAGTCGCCATCGTACTCTCAGAAGAAAGGTAGGGGCATTTTATTTAAATAACAAAAAAAAAAATTCTCTGTTTTTGTTTTTGTTTTGCTTTAAACTTACAGTTGCATCAGTTGGCTCAGATGCATCTTTGAATGTGAAGGCTGCCTGTTCAAAATTGAAAGCAGCAGTAACATAGGTTGCTAGGTGATTGTAAGGTTTTCGGAGAGCGATGAGGATTTCCAAGCACTTTTTCTTAATATATAAGAGACATTTGCAAGTATATTGCTTCTTTTTTCTGCTTTCCTGGGCTATTAAGTTCCTTTGCTATTCACCAGTGAGCTTGATAAGAAAGTTTCTCTCCTGAAATGTCATCATTATATATGCTGCATCTTAAAGCTGTGTTTCTGTTTACATACAAACTGTATAAGTCCGTGTTTTCAGTAAATGTGAACTCTGTTTGCTCAGCAACTCAGGAAAAAGATTTTGAAAATAGGACTGTAAATATGTATGGGAAAATGTGTTTGAATTACTGTTTTCTAAGTGAAAACCACGAGTTTCTGATTATGCAGAGCAAAAAAGACTGAAAATTCAAGAATATATCTATGCAAGAAGGATGACTTTGCATCCAAAAGGCTGATCTAATCAATACATTTGTGAGACAAGTGCAGTGTCTGCTCCCTAGGGGTTAAATCATCGCCAGTTTTTAGAATTTATTCTTTTGATTTCAAGTAAGCAAGTGAGATTTAAAAGGAGCCCAAAATACTAACAAATACTTGGAAATGTTTTCAGTGCTGTTTGTTTTGAACTCAGTAACCCAACTTATGCATATGAAGTATACATTCTCTGTGTTTCTTTAAAATCACATTATTAAAGACAGAAAAAAACTTGTATGTTATACCAAAATAATATCCTTTTCTGATCAGACCAGATTTTCTGTATGCAGTTTTCCAAAATCCAGATGAATCGGATGTAACTAGAGAGTTAAAGAAAATACCATTTACTACTTTTGAAGTATCTTTGTAATGAAGAGCAGACTGTTTATTTTTATTAACTACATGGAAAACTGAAGTATTTTCCTCTGGACAGAAAATACTGATTAACCCTTGATGCAATAAATCTCTGTGATTGATAGAAAGATGTCTTAATTTTATACATTGAACAGCATCATATTTAATAATAAATAAAATTATTTTTTAAATCCTTCTTGGAAGCTGTGACAACATGATCAAATTGTAGGCTAAATGTAGTTGTGGATAATATATGTTTTTGTGTTGTGCAACATTTTAAATGCTTTTTAAGGCTTTTTTATCTGTTGTTGGGTTTTAATTAATGACTTCATATCCTTTGTAGAATTCTTCTATTTCTTGTTTTTGGTTAAGGGAAAAGCTTATCTCAGGATTAATTTAGAAAAAAAAATAAAGACTTGCTGTTGCAAAGTCACTGAAGGAATACATTTTTCATAATGTTAAAGGTTATAAATAATACTTAGTACACCTAGATCAAAGCTTTAAGTTATTTCAGTGCTCAGGCACCCAACATCTGCCCTGTGTAAAGTTTTCGAACTTGTTGGTTTGAAAGAATACAGAGTTGTTTTTAAAAACAGCTTGTATGCCTTTATTTTCTACCACCTCAGTTTCACTAAGAATTTCCGAGGAAGCCTCTCTAGCAGGCTTTTAATTGATCATTCACAGAGACTGAGCAACGTGTTTTGGGATTCTTTAGAGCCTTATTACTGTGATAATCAATAAAAAGTGGCCTCCCTTCTGTCAAACCTTTGCAAATGTTGAGGTTGTTAAGCAGAAGAGATCTAAACTGCGTGGAACATGTGCATCTTCTCTTTTCTTCTTTTTTTTTTTAATTTCCATCTTTTAAGCAAGCTATCGTAAAACTAACAAATCTTTTAATCCTGTCCTAAGAACAGAAGGCTTTTCACAGGGCATGTGTGTCTGTATTGATCCAGAATTGATTGGGGGAGCGAGTGAGTTTGTTAGAGAAGCCTTGGTAATAGCCCATTAAAGCAAAATTAATTCCCTAAACAGGTGTTCATGAAGAGTTTTGATTGCTGCAGTTGGTATTTTTGTTAGTCCCTTGAAATTTGTTATAATCTCAATAATATGCTGTTCAAATCAGATTGTACTTTACAGTAGCACATGGACTTGTTACTTGTTTCATATCAGAGCTTTTGCTAGTTACTAAATGGTTAAAATCTTGTTTTCCCTCTGGGAAGAAACAAAATCAACATTGTATATGTCGAAAAGCTTGTAATTTGTGAAAGGGTATTTAATTACTTCTCTATTTTTATGTCACTTTGAACGAATTAGAAAATAACTTGAAAAACAACAACCAAAGACCCCAGCAATGTGTCACTGGGGGGGGGGGGGGGGGGAGAGAAACATTTATAAAACATAGCCAGTTGTTCTAAATATCAGAAAGCTGCTTCAGTTATTACAGTACATTAAAAACTATTATTTCCTGGCTATCCGTCAGAAATTCTGATGAAAGAATTAATCTTTAAAGAAAAGAATTGTAGTCCAGAAAATCAGGAGTTGGAGATGTGTGTTTAGCTTTGCATCTACTTGTTGCTCCATTACCTTTTGTGCTCTGGTGTACACGGTTAAAAGGTGACAGCACAACGTTTGTGCAAGAGCTTACTGTTTTATTAAGGAAGCCCTTTTGGACCTGATCCTGCCCTAGGAAACAGACAGCCACATACACTCTGTT
The DNA here is from genome assembly GCF_027887145.1 of Ammospiza caudacuta. Classification (NCBI taxonomy): domain Eukaryota; kingdom Metazoa; phylum Chordata; class Aves; order Passeriformes; family Passerellidae; genus Ammospiza; species Ammospiza caudacuta. Next base: position 39,165,379 of record NC_080593.1, on the reverse strand, counting down.
TTCTGTGTAACGCTGTGAAATCTGATAAGCAGAACAGGGCTCATCGTTGTGAGAACAAGGTGCTATTCTCAGTTTTGTCCCAGAGAGCTTAAACTGGAATATTCTTCCCCTCACACAGTGTTGCCAGCCGTGGTGAGCTTGCAGCATTGCCTGCTGGATGGGTGATGCTCAGGGGGCGCCTGTGCCCCCCTGCCCCTGTGCAGAGGCTGTGCAGACAGACAAAAATGTCCCTGGATCTCCTCACACCACCTATGCTGTGAGGAGGAGTACCCAGTGACAGGAGGAGATAATGCAGTTAGGAAGGTACAAAAGAAATATGTACAGGAGTCCACAAACATCAGTCTCCCCACACTAGGTGTCTGCACAGTGTTTTGGACATTTGGACAACATGGGAGAAGTGTCTGCAAAGTTAAAACTGGGATAAGAGTTGGCTTTTCACTTTCTTTGCACGGTGATTTCTCGTACAGTGTTAATGAAAGATGTCCACAGGTGTCTGTGAGGTTAGGCTTTAACTTCACATTCTGTGGGGCAGAGAGCAGTAAGCAGGGGGTGCCCCCCCAAACCAAGGGTTTTGGGGAGAATTCTTGAGATTAGGCTAGGGGGGAATTCTTGAGATTAGGCTGTAGCAGAGCCAGCTTCTCATCCTTGCAGCTCACCTTGCTTCCCAGATACCAGTGAGATACTGGTGAGGTTAATGCCATGTTTGGAAGGACTCATGGTATGGTGGGAGAACAGGGCTTTGAAAGCTGTTGTTATTGTTGTTATTTTATAATTGTATTTGCCATAATTATTTCTCTCTATTTTTTCTCAGGCAATTAAGGTGCAGCTGAGAATATGTAGTGTGTGAATGCTAGAGTATGCAACAGAATTGGCCCAAACTGAGTTCTCAGCAGTGTGAGAACATTAAGGTACTTTCTAAATAGCTAAGAAAAAGTAACATGAAGCTTATGCCAAAATGTCATCAATGCGGGGAGTGTGTGTGGATATAATCAATTTACAGAAACACTGAGAATTTGTCATCCTGGCCTTTGCAGCAGAGCAGTTCCCAGTATGTTAACGATTATTCAAGCTTAAAAATATTAATTTTGCTCTTGACCACCCATCTAAGGAAATAGCACTGAGAAAAATTGCATAATCCATTGCATAAATCATTATGCATTTGGAGTTATGTTTCTTTCATAACAAAAATCAGTGGAAATAATGTGTTTTCATCTCCTTTACTGTAACCTTTCCACAACCAAATGAAGGATGAAAAAGTGAAGTAAGTTATGCTTTGCTTTGTTCAGTGAGGCTTAGATTTCCAAACAAATAACTTTCTTGCAGTACTAAGATACTGTCTCTAAAAACATTTAAATTATTTGAAGGGTGGGGAAACTGCATGATATGACCCCTTAAAGTGATGTATTTTGTACCTGTAGTTGGTAATGGCTGCAGGTACAGTACTGATTGCAGAAGTTTAAGTGACAACACAGTTTGGGCTAAAATGTTTTCAGCACATTCTCTGCAAAAGCACTGCTGTTGATAACGTTTCTGACTCAGCCTAAGGAGCAGGGTTAATGCACTGAAAAGTCGTGGAGAGAAAAAGGACTATAAAATGTTTCAGATTAAATCATTGCAGAATCTTTTGTCAAATTTTAGTAATTTCATAAATCAAGAAATGTCAACAGAGATCAAAATTGAGCACATGCGGGCCGGTTAGCTAACAAGAAAAGTGTGAATCTGCTCAGCAACATTCTCGGTGCTTCCAAGCTCAAAGGAGAAATAAGCCATTTTTCTCAGTGGGAGTAATTTAAAGAAAGTGGGAAACAAGGATCAGTGTATCTGCCCAGCATTTCAGATCAATGTTGATAATAGCACACATAAGAATGGAGTATGCTTTTTCTCTGTTGGCTCTATGCTTTCAACAAAACTCCATTTAAGCTTTTTCTGCACAAGTATGTCCAGGATGATGCATGGCTGTTCCTTGTAATTTTTTATAATTTGTAAAGAGTTCAAGGTGACTATGAAAGCAGTAGAACAGCAGTACAAATTTACATTTCAGTTGAGGATTCTCAAGGTAGTAATTAATTTCATCTTTTTGATTTTCATACTGTAGTGTCTAGTAAGTGAATATCAGCTTACTGGTAAGTCCTAACTCCTCATTTTAGTGAGTGATCTCTGGTCATGCAAACCATACCAGATGGGAGAAAGAGAGATTTCAAGGAATATATTTAATACATGACTCTGCCAGTGTACACTGAAAATTAAAGTACTGAATAATGGTCTTGAAGTGTAACTGTCCTTCTGCAATAGCAAAAAATGGCATTTTCTGCCTTCAAGCTATAAATCTATGGTGGATTAGGAACAAGCTAATAATGAACATCTGGCAGACAGGCATAATTTGTTTGCATCAGTGTTACTCATATTCTTGTTTGGTAGTCAAATACCATTTGGTTCTACAATTTTTTTAAGGTGGGGATTAATTCCCTAGGTGAATATCACATTACTTTTACAGATCTAGATATATAAAGTATGTGCAGTGATATTTTAACAAAACTGAAGTTGGTTTTTTACTTTTCTTAGAAGATGCTTTTTATTGTTGATGTTATTAATGTGTACCAGGTACAGAGGGAGAAGAAACACTATAATTTTTCAGAGTTTTTTTATAATTGAAATAGTTTTTCTTTGCTTTGTTGGATGGAGGAATAGGCACTGAGTGCCTCGCTTGTGCCTCTCCAGCCCATTACACTGTGCAGGGTCATATATGGTGCTGTAAGGCATCATTCCTGCAAATGGTAATTAATGGAGGAGTACCTCAGATGACTGCATGGGGTAGCAGATCTCCTTCTGTTCTTACAACTGCTTGGGGCAGACTCATTGTGCATTTTCCTGTTGAAGGGAATTGTTTCCTGCCATGCCTCTAGAAAGCTACAGTTGTTATTTAGATGGCTCTCAAGATTGGCTATAATGGATTATATGACATATTCTTCTAGAGAGGGGCAAGTGGTCCTGCTGTGTGCTTAGCCTTGCCAAGACAGTAAGATTAGGCAGACTGGCAGGTGGGAGTCTGGGAACCAAAGGTGTTACTTTAGGCTACAGGGGAAACACCAGACAAGGCAGATCAAGGTGATTCACTGTTATTATTCTCTCAAAGATCCAAGGTGGGCATTGGGATAAACAATGTCAGGTCATACTTGACAGATAATTAACTTGGAAGATCGTATGGGATGCAACAAGTGACAGTCCATGAGGATGCTGAATGCAGCAAACAGACTTGAAACAACAAGGTTGTTTTTGTGCAATTCAGTGAGGCTGGTGTTGCTCTTGAACAGTTCCTCTTAGATATTTATGTAAAAGGTTTTGACCAAGAAATAAAAAATAAATTCTGACCACCTGAAATAGGAACAAACCTGATGTTTCCATGAAATTTATCAGTAAGTTAATTTATTAGTAAGAAATGTATCAGTAAGAAATGTATTAGTAAGAGCACCAGGGTTACTCTGTCCAGACAGCATCTGCTTTTCCACATGGGCATTTTTATTTTTGCTTCGGTGTTATTACACAGACATGAAGCAAAAGTACTTGTTGATATGAGAGACAAGTTACTAATAGTGGTGCAAAGAGTGAGACAAGTTCTGTTGCTCTTTTCCTTCCTCAGAACATCTAACAGGCAACTCTGCTGCCATCCATGACTTCCTCAGGAATCTCCACTGCACTATTCATTTATTCCATGCTGGTACCATGTTTAGAAAGACAATGTTGAATTTCTTCCTGCTAATGCTGTCTCTAACTCTGAGAAGCAGAAAAAAATGTACTGTCTGTTTATCTACATGTCTTTCAAATGAAATTGTATTGAATTTATACAGAGGTCATACAGGATATTTGCCACTACTAGAAATTACTTAGAATTTACATTAGTGTTTGTAAGAACTGAATGCAAATCCATTTACTCCTTTTGCAGGGATGTCTGTCTGAATTGTGTCTTTTAAAAATACTACTGAAGGTCCAATCTTCCCAGTCTAACTGTTTCTAACCCCATTAGCTGTTAGAAGAAGTGTTAAAAATACAGAAAACTGTAATAGAAAGACAAGATTTATGTATTGCACACTTTTGTTGCCAGTGATTTCTTGGAATAAGAATTTTCTACTCATGTTTCCTGTTCAATTACTAGAAGAGTTCCAGTTGTGTACTTCCCTTGTGACATGGAGTCAGTCTGTGGCAGTACTGAACATAATATTTAGTTAGCTTTAAGTAGGTGGCACTTAATGCTTCTGATGCAAGAAATTTGCAATGTGGTTGCATGTAAGGATGCCATTTTTAATTTCTGACTAGGAGTGCCCCTAGGAGATTTCTGCCAGATTGGAAACTTTATATTGGATAAAGTCATGAAACCCCAGGAAGAAGATGGACAGCAGTGATCACATGCATGACCCAGTGTATATATTTAAGGAAACAGTTTAGACAAGTGATCTCTTGCTCCTCCAGTAGAACAAGTTGCCATTGCATAAGCAGCACTAACCAGCTTTTATAATTATTGAAATACCATTTCATTTAATTCAAAAACAATTCTTGAGGAAGCTAACCAAGGGTACTGAATTTTTGAGGATGTAGATGCTATGCAAAGACTGTGTTTTGTGAATAGCAGTAACCAGCAATAACAGAAGCCATTGATCTTCATGATACATTGAGGGGAAAATTCTGCATCCCTTTGCTGCATCTTCTGCCCACTCTGTCAGCTCTGTGTTGTGTATGTGTTGCATGTGCAGAGGCAGGTGTGAGCAGAGTGGGGGCAGGATGGAGATAATAGCCTCTGCTAATCCCCCACTGGCATAGTGTCTGTTAGGAGTCAGTGATGTAATTAGAGTTGAAACCCCGCTGTCTCTCGTCTCTCAAAGTCACATGGCCACCAGTCTATCCAAGCATAACTTGTTCATCATGGAGAAATATAGCCTGAATATAAATCTGCTCTTTTGCTGTCTTGTAGACTGGTTTGGTACAACATTGACATCTTAGCTCATTCCCCCACTCCCCTTTCAGAATATTGGCAGACCTGAGATGCCTGTATCCAGGAATGGCTTCCAAGTACTACTGCTTCCTTGTTTTAGAGAAGAGGATACTTACTTCTCTATAATTTGAGGTTCTCATAATTATACTCAAATTAGGCCATACAAATACTTTTTGCCTTCTTTACTTTCTCCTGATTTACTCACCAGACTCCATAAAGTTTAAGCATTTTAAGCTCAGTTAACTTTAAGTGTTTTGTCTAATTTGGACCTTCCTTTCTAGAGAGCCTCTGGAAGCATAGCCTTAGGAAGGCATTTGAATTTAAAGTGCTACTGAGCTGACCCTCTGGCATGTTAATTGCAGGAAGATGATGGCCACCCCTCTTGCAGCATCCCCTAACAGCCTTCTGCTGCCCTGTGTCTTGCTGGTTGCCCTCCAAGTGACTGGTGTCCCAAGTCCCCCTGCTGTACCAGCCCATGCTGCTGTAAGGGCTGCACAAAGACATTAACCTTCATGTCTAGCCTTATGTGTGGTGCTGCAGATGGATTCAGCAAGCTAGTGGTAAGGGACTGTGTTACAGGCAGCTGCATCCAAAGGACTCTTCTTCATTGCACTCAAAAATTCCACTCAGACAGCTGGCAGTTGATGCCAAACTGGGAGGAGTGGCTGGAACACCAGATGGATGTGCTACCCATTCAGAGCAACATAGGCAGGCTAGAAAAATGGGGTGAGAGGAATCTCTTGAAGTTCATCAAAGGCAAAGGCCAAATTCTGCATGAGTGGAGGAGTAATAAAAAGAGCAGTGCAGGCCCAGCTGGCAGGAAACCGCTCTGCACTGGAGTGCTTGGTAGTTCCTGGTGGGCAGCAAGTTGCATATGGGCCAGCAGTGCGTTCTTGAAGCAAGGGAGGTAAATGGCATCTCATCTGCTTTTGGAAAATCATCACCAGCAGCTTGAGGGATGTGATCCTTCCCTTCTGTTGAGCTCTAGTGAAACACATCTGCAGTGTTTGGTCCAGTTCTGGGCTCCCCAATAGAAGAAAGACACAGACATCCTGGAATAAGCCTGGCAAAGGGCCACAGAGATGATGAACTGGAGCATCTCTTCTATGAGGAGTGACTGAGAAAACTGGGACTCTTCAGCCTGGAGCAGAGAAGGCTCAAAGGGGCATATCAGTGTGTGTGAATATCTGATCCCCCACACTGTAGAAGACAGGGCCAGACTCCTCTCAGTCCCCAGTGACAGAACTAGAGACAATGAGCTCAAATAGAAGTACAGGAAATTCCTTCTGAGAGTAATAAAACAGTATTTTCTTTTCACTCTGAAGGTGACAGAGCAGAACACTTGCACAGATTGCCCAGAAAGGTTGTGGAGTCTCCATCCCTGGAGATACTCAAAAGCTGTCTGGGCATGGGCCTGGACAGCTGGCCCTGTGTTGAGCAGGGGTGTTGGAGTAGTTGACCTCCAGAAGTGGCTTCCAACTTCAGCCATTGTGGGACCCTGTGCAATGTTTATTACTCCACTAATCTTACATAGTTATACATATAGGTGCACTTTCCTCTCTCCCCTCAAAGGGAGTCTGAGATGTCTATGTTACGTCTTCACAGTGAGATTTTTCAGAAGGTAAAGTTACAAACTATAACTCCATTAGTTATGAGTCATGGAAACATTGATTTTGAAAGGTTTGTATTTTACCCTGTTAAAAAGTTGTCTCTGGTTACAATTACTTTTTGCTTGCCATCAGTATTGTTTTGGTTTTTTGCTCAAATTGAAAATATGTTTGTGTTTTCAAAACAAATGTCATTGTGGGAAAAGAACCAAGCATTGCCAATTTTTTTCACAGCAGGAATATTTTCACTGGCTGGATCTGGTAGACCACTTCTGAAGAGAAAATGTCATTCTAACACATACGTGTACACACTCACGCATACACACATATTTGAATGTCCACATATTTTGCTTTAAATTCAGGCTACATTAAGTGTTCCTGTGGAACACATCCAGGTCAGGCATGATCAATAAAACTTGGGCTATATGTCGCTTGTACCTTTCTGCTTTGAAATAAACCATCTGTCAGTAAATATTTCTTACTACCAAGCCCCTCAGTCACACTGAAACCTGGGGTCTCATCTACAGTATACAAGTATATTGAGGTTTTTTCTGATATATAGAACAGAAACATACTGTATGCATTCACTGCCATTTTATTGTTTCACATCAAATCTTTTGAAGCAATGAATATTTTCTGATGTAGGATTTCACTCAGGAGAGAGAAATCATGTTCCAACTTTTCCCTCTTGACCAGTAGACACTGAATCAGTCTGAAGAATATAAAATCTTATAGGCTGTGTTTAAGTCTGTAACAGTACAAACTTTTATTCGGGAAATTCAGTGAGTTCAGAAGTATGTCACTGGTAGACAAGATCTGTGGTGGATTTTAATGCAATCTTTTTATATCACATGTATAATATAAATTTGTATGGAGTTTACACGCCACATCCTCTTTTTCTTTGCAGGGTACATACCCAGTTACTTAGACAAGGATGAGCTATGTGTAGTATGCGGGGACAAAGCCACCGGATACCATTATCGCTGCATCACTTGCGAAGGTTGCAAGGTAAATGGCATGGTGGGAAAGTGGGAATCAGAAATAGCTCTCCAGCTCCTCCATTATACAGACTTCCTGAACTGTGCTGTCAAAGCAAATAAAGACAGATTAGAAGCTAATAAGAACATCCAGTACTGATGATAAGCCGCATCTGACCATGCTGCTGCTCTTCATATGCATAAGGAATATAGTTGGTTTTTGCCGTGTTTGCTTTTGAAAAGAAAACAAGAAATTTAGACTGGTGTTGCTGCTGTTTAACAGTTAGCTTCTGAATTTACATTTTTTAATGTTTCTTTAGCCATGTTCTCAGCCAGGGTACAGCAGCATGTTCCCAGCTACTCCACTGAAGCTGTTTATGCAATAGCTAAGGTTCTGCTTATGGCCATGAGATTAACAGTGTTCTAGTGCCTCTCACCATCCCTGTGAAGAAGCAAAAATCAAAATCCTTTCCACATGCTCATATTACAGTAACATCCATCAACTTGGGAAGCATTGACACCCAATTAAAATAGTTTCAAAAAGATTTTGACTTCTTTAACTTAAGCACATTGAAATGTGCTTGCAGCCCTAAAATGCATCTCCAAGACTACATGCAAAATTAAATTTAAAAAGAGATTGCTTTGGGCAAGTAAATAAAAAAATGGAGTAACACAATCAGACACATCTTACATGATTTCACTGCCATGAATTTGCCTGAATAGCTTGAGATTCTGTAAGAAAGCTATTCTTTCCTGCAGAAAGTAAAAAAAAATTGTTTTTCTAAACAAATGGGACCACACATGTCTTGGGCTGGTGTCATGAGACTAAGCCATGAAAGTCTCATTTTGTTCACCCACAAAGTCTGGAACATTTGGATATGATATTTTGGGTTTGGATTTGCTTTAGAGCTCCTCATTGCAGTAACTCTTGTGTTGAAGTAGTTCTTTTGGTTGTACATCATTTCCCTAAGTTACATTTATGAAATGAACAGAGACCTAAATATCCTATGTATAGCAGATTCATGGTAATACTCATAATGGCTTTATACATATACTTACATACAAAGTAATGTATAATGTATATATATCTTTATATCTTTATATATATGTATCTTTAAAAAGAACTATGGAGCTGCACAAGTGGTTCTTACACATTTGCATCCTGAATACCAGATAACAATACATAACATGTATGTTGTATGGATGCAACTTAATTCAGATATAATGGGAAGTAAGCAGCACTGGGGCATTATGAAGTAGACTTAGCTCCCAGCTGAACAGCTGTATCTGTTGCGAGTTTTCCTGCTAAGACTTTCATTACTTCAAGTCAAGTAGTTCTTTTTATGCCTGCCAGCTATTTTAGAGACATATCATACAAATTTGCTTTTATCTTCCCATACAGTTCTTCTGTCTGATGTACAATTTAAAACAATGTTTATGCGCACAAGGACCTGACATAACAATTTGCAAAAAGTAATTATTTTCTTGAAGGAGCTGCATACACATTTCAAGCTGTATGATATATCAACAAAGTTATATGTTTTATCAATACACAATATATATAATAAATTTTCAATTAATTTGATGCTTACTAGTTGCTTCCACTCAATGTCACTTTAGTTTTGTAACAAGCATAATCAAGGCTGACAACCAAAGATTTGCTTTGGCATGTGCTTTCATGAACTTTATTCTCACACATGATTCCTGAAGAGTAAATTGTGAGGAATTTAAACACAAATAAATGAGCAGTGAGGTCTGACATCACTGAAATGTTTTTCCTGACTTTACCCCTTGCATCTTCTGCTATATAGGTGTGTAGCAAAGGAGTTTAGAAAGAGTTGCTCCCTACTATACAATGGGCTTTCTTTTATTGATGAGAATAACGCTTCTGTGGTGAAGTGTTTGGACAGATATAGAGAGCAGCTTCCTTAACATCTAGCTGGAGATGAACAAAGAAAGATTTTTGCAATTTTTTTCTGAAAAGTGCAAAGAAATGAGAAGGTGAAATGGGCTGTCTCAGCAGAGGTGATTGAGACCCTTGCCAACATAAAGCTACAGCTGCATTAAGTCCTGTGCAAGGTTCAGAAAGCAGAAGTTCACTTGCTGAGATTCATTAGAGATTTTTCTATCTCTTGTTTCATAACTATTGATAACCCTGTGACCCTGGTTGTCCACAGTCATCTTAGGTCTTCAGGAAGGGGTGGAGCAGATCCTGTCTCTAGGAATTCATCACAGGGTTGAGAACAGAACCTAAACTGGGTGTTCAGTAGATGAGAGTTTGAGACTTATTCCAAACCCCACATAAGGATATCTTGCCTGTGATTTCCTAGATTTTATCTTAACACAACTGGTCCCAATCTTGCAAAGGCTCCCACACAAGCTTTATGCCACTCAGTTTAATTAACATTTCAGGTCTTACCATAATTAAGGAAGAAAGAGTTGTACTCTTAGCTCAAGCTGAACCTCGTAAGATAAAACTCTAATGAGGACAAGGCTCTTCATTGTTTTCACAGGAGTTAGGAGTACAAGCTGAAATACAGCCTTATCTGTGCATGTTAATTCAACACTTTGTGTTAAAAGAAATTGCGCACTGCTGTAAGATTTTACTGGGTATTATTTAACATGATTTAAAAACAGACCTTTCGCCTACTGAAGTGAAGAGACTATTCATTAGACAAAATCCCAGCTGAAGAGACTATTCACAAGGTAAAATCTCACTTGAATTTTGCCATTGTTTTGACTAAAACCAAAGCCATTCTGAACAGCCTCAGTCAAACAGGACCTGAGTGTCAGTGTGTTGTCTGTGTCAAGGTAATCCTGAGCTGCATTGCTGAATCTAGACAGTCTCAAATAATGGTGAAACTTGAAATTGAAGTCTAAATTTTCTGCTTTACAGCCTATCTTGTTCATATCTTTCAGTCTTGGGGAGTTTATCCAGCCCCTTGCAAAAGTCAGTGAGAAAAGTCATTTTGGAATTAAAACCAGGATTTTGTCCATAATGTTTAGAGATAACTTTTGTCTGATTTCATTACTTACAGCAATGTTTTATGGGGCATTTGAATGAGTGAATTCAGTGGGATTGCATTAGTTCATATAGTCTTAGGATCTGTTTAAATTTGCAAGATATATCTGTATTATGACTAGATAGATAGATAGACCACCATCATGAATCTTTGTTCATCATGGGGCTTTTGGGGCTTTTGAAATTCTGTGGTAAATACAAATTAAATCTGCTTTTCAGAAATACAAATAATTTATAAATTAGGGATCCTTTGAGTTTAGAACCAAACTCAAAGATTGTGTAGACTGTATTTGAAAAATCTTTTTCTTGCCCAGATTTGGTTGGTTATTTGGCTTTTCTGGAAATAAAGGAGTGGAACTGTTTGTCCTCAATCCTTTAATAGCACAAACACACCACCATTCTTACTATTTGCAGAAGCTGCTTTTTAATTAAGACTATGTGTATGCCTTTCAATATCCTTCAAAATGATTACAGAATTTGAAAAGGGGCTCAAAAAATACTTAATATGCAAAAAAAAAATTAACAGTAAAAAAATATGACTACAAGAAGACATGTACATAGTATTTGTGTCTCAAGACAGCACTACTTGCACTTTTACTTATCTAAGATCTCTATGTTTTTAATTGTTAAGGAAAATCAAGAGAAATGCCATACACTATAAAACTGGTTTGAGAGCTTTGAGAATTTTTGGGAATGAAGTTTGTTATCTTGCATAGTTAGGTACATGCCTAACAAATCAAGCAGCTCCCAATTTTTAAAAATTGCTCAGTGCTAATGCTTTCCAATGTACTTATTTCTTGCACCTAGGGTTTTTTTAGAAGAACCATTCAGAAGAACCTCCATCCAACTTATTCCTGTAAATATGAAGGAAAATGTGTGATAGACAAAGTAACAAGAAATCAGTGCCAGGAATGTCGCTTCAAAAAATGTATCTTTGTTGGCATGGCAACAGATTGTAAGTATATTTTCCTGGTTTTTCTTTATTTTATTTTTTTTTCAGTGTCTGTGTTTGCCTAAAGTATGTTGATTGATGAAGCTTGTTAAAGTAAAATAGAACTGCCAGCCCTTTTCTGGATTTAATAATACCAGGGAATCGCAGTCATTGCATTAAGCCACTTTCACAGGGCTGTAATTTTTTGTTTATCCTTCATCAGGGTGCACCTTCTCCTGGCCTTACCAAGCTGAGTAACAATAGGAGTGTTCACTATTTGGAGGAGAGGAGGGAGAAATGCATCTGGATGGACACTTCTCTTGAGATAAAAACATCTTGTTTAGAAAATTCTGGAGGATGTGAAATTGAATGTCATTGTATGAGTCATCCTGCAGTTGTTTGTTTTATTTTTAGCCCTGAAGAAGTTATCTGCTGCAAAGATTTTGAGTCTTTTCTAAAGAACTAGAAAATATGGCTGTAAGATTAATCCTTAGGGGTCTTCTTTTCCTGCCATTGCACAGGGATTTACACCAATAACTTCAATTACTACAAATGGGAAGAAATCATGTAAAGCCCCCCAGAATTCATATAAATCCCCTTGTGCCTTCATGGTTGTTGCCAGTGCAATCCTTTGCAGAAGAACTGACAGGAAAACAGGCCCAGTAAACAACAGAAGAATAGTCTAACTTAGTATTTTCATTGTTAATGTAATGTATAACAGTTCCCTCTGTCTAGACGGAAATAGAATAAAGGGGACATTTTCATTGTGGCCAGGTAGGACCTTCGGGGAAGGGGCTGGATACCAGTGAAGTGATGAGCAGAGAGCCCTGGGACCTGTGTATCTGGAGTCACTGGAAGTAATGGGGCTCTACAGGAACACCACTTGTGGGGATCAGGGAAAGAGCCAAAGGCATGTTGGCATGTTTGTGTCATGCTTCAGGCAGATGAGCCTTCTGTGAATAAGTGCTCCCACTTTCTTTGATCCATGTTACCTTCTGCTGGCATCCAAGTACATTTTCTGCACTTCAGAGCAGTGAGTGTGAGAGCATGCTGATAGGGACAAAGAAAACAGAAGTGCATCTTTCCCAGTATGGATTACTCCAAGTCCATTATAGGAGCACTTGGATACCTCACAAAGCTTTTGCATATTACTTTTATTGGTGGAACAACCCCTTGAGGGCAATGGCAGTATACAAAGCATTACCAGGATGGTAAGTCACTCTTTGCTACCCAGGCTTCTGAGAAAATGAAGTTTGAAGGGCGAAGTAAGAGAACAGTCTCAACTGTGGGTCTTGCCAAGGCACTTCCTTACTGATTAGTTAAGGTGTTTGTAAGCAACTGGTACCTCAGGCACGCAAAAGACCAAAATTCTGACAGTCTTATGAACTTCCTGCCATTTTTGTATGTTTTTTCCCCTGCTAGTGGTGTTGGATGACAGCAAGAGGTTGGCAAAGAGGAAGCTGATAGAAGAAAATCGAGAGAAGAGACGTCGGGAAGAGCTGCAGAAAACCATTGGGCACAAACCAGAGCCAACAGATGAGGAATGGGAGCTCATCAAAATTGTTACTGAAGCACATGTGGCTACCAATGCACAAGGAAGCCACTGGAAGCAGAAAAGGAAATTTCTGGTAAGGGCTGTAGCCTTATACACTGCTCTTAGAGCCAGGTTCTGTTATTTCTTCTGTGGTGCCTTCCCAGCATTGCAACCCCAAAGAGATTTTATTGCCAGTGTACTGATGCTTGTGAAAAAAGGGTGATTTTGCATAGTTATTACTTCATTTTTCGTGCCCGAACCTCAGTGTTTGATCAGACCATGTATTTCAAAAGATAAACAGTGTTGCTATGTTAAGGCTTACTCAGCTTGATACTTTTATTGTGCTGTGATAAGGAAAAGTAGAAAAATTGTTTCTCTCCTTACTGAGAACAGAAGCAGTCTATAATACATACTGTATTTTTTAATATATTCTATCTAGGGATAGTTGTCTTTATTAGGGACTATCATAAAACATATTGAAAGTGTTAAAACAATATAAAGTTCTAGATGAAAGCTGATACTTTTGGTTAATAACTCAGGGGTTTTGCCTCTTTTGGTTAATGGTGAATACAGTACTGAAAATAAATTAGGCAAGGAAAATTAATTTCAGTGAGAACAGGATGATACATACACTATACCATTGGGGTTGCAGCCTACAAAATAACTTGGATTTTCATCCTATTACTAAGGGTCAGAAAATAAATGTTGATTTATGATGCTCGAGCTTAAAAAAGGATTTATTTGGTTTTTCTAAATCGATTTTTAACAGAAATAAGTGCAGAATGCAAAATGCTTCTACCACACAAAAGAGGGATTAGAGACTGCATTTGAGAAATACACAGGAGTCTTTAACAGTCAGGGTATACTAAATCAGATAGAGCACACTCATCTTTTTGCAAGCCCAGGTTCCTACTGCGTAATTCACCATGGGAATTTCAACTCACTGTTGAATTGCTCAGAGAAATTACGTATTCAGGACAGCTGATCTCTTTCATAATGTTGGGGTTTTTTTAATGCCAGTGACACCATCTATATTTCTATATGAAAGGCTTGTGTTCATAGACTCCACAGTCAGGAAACCACAGCCAGTCATCACTGGCAAGAACCAAGAGAGCACTTTCCAGGGGTGTTGCAGAGCAAGGTGTGAGCAGACCAAGAAGCACGTGCAGTCGTACTTTTGGTTGATTAGACAGGAGTGCTGTTCTTCAGGTATCAGCTGGTTTGGGATAAAACCTAGGGAGCTGGAGGTTGGGGCTGGGAATGAGCTGTTGAAGAGCAGGAGAAGCTGACAGTCTGCCCCAGGAGTTATGGATCTGTCCGTATGTGGCTGAGGCTGGTTCTTTGACAACAGAGACTTCATTGGGGTCCACCTTACCTCTTCTCCTGTTGAGTTAGGTGGAAGGGGCTCCCCTCCAGTGTGTTAGCTTTAGCTGGCTCTCCTGACTTCCTTTGCCTTTCCCAAGAAAATGCTGTGCTCTTCCTTTTTCTCCATAACAATGGTTTGCGTGAGTTTAAGCATTTGGTCTTTTTTGCTTGGAAGGGATGAAGTTTGTTTATCATGAGCACACTGACAATGTGGTTTAGTTACCCAAGATTCAGGGAGGGAGAGAGCCTAGAAATGAGTTTGAGTTTTTTAGTAGGAACCATCAGATAATTGAGCCCAGTATTCTTCATTGTTCCTTTACAATTGGTGCTTGCTTTAGCAACACATTGCTGAGGTTTTTTCTTATAAGAAGTTAGATTTGGATTTAGATTAGTTACAGAAGGATCTTTTATGATGTGTTTCTTTTAAAAAGTCGTTGAACACAAATTTTTATTACAGACAGCACTTTCAGCACCTCCAGTGTTTAAGTGTCTTATACAAATGTCATGGGGCCCATCAGTCTTAAAGGTCTGTGTCTCTGGATTTTATCTAGTTTATGACCTTAATGTGAACAGAATGAAATTTCTTCATGGTGTTTGGTAGGTGTTTGTAATTGCAAAGCCACACTTCAAAAAAAAAACAGCTTTGATATGCCTGTTTTTAAAAGACATGGTAACATTGACCAGCTGCACAAAAAAACAAGTGAACAAGTTCAAGTGCAGTTGGAATAAAAACCATTCATTACAGATTCTGCTTGAAACTATTTAATTGTATATCCTTATTGAAATCCTCAAAATATGATTTGTTGTTCATTTGGAGAAACCTTGAGCTGAAATCATGCAACAGGCAATTTTCAAACAAAATTTTGCACAGATAAGTTCAAATTCCATTTACATTATCCAGGGTACCTTTAGGTTAGCCTGTTCTTTCTTGCTCTTAAGTTGTTTTAGCTTTGCACATAAGTTGTTTTAGCCTTTTGGAAACTGGCCTTGGCAATTGCCTGGGGGATGCTGTGTGATACCTGGCAATCTGTTCTGGGGAAGCTTTCTGAGCTTTGAGTGGGTGAAAGAGCTTAATTCTGCAAAGCATGCAGCATCTTCTCAGGGGTAACATGTCTCCTCAACTCTCTTTGCTTTTAGGGAAACTTGAGAGCTTTCAGCTGAGAGTTTTCCTGTAAGGAAAAGCGTGCCTATGTTTTTAAGCAAAAGATGTATGTGCTGCACCCATAAAATACATAGATACAGACACAAGGAAGAAACTGTGTGCACAACAGCCAGCTGTCCACAAAGAATGGGTAGAAGCATACCAGTCACACATTTCTCTGTGCTGTCACCTCTTTCACAATGAAAATGAATTCACACATTTGTATACCTTAGAAATGAATTCACATTTTGTGATGTAAGTGGACTTCACTTACAAAGCAAATAGCGTTGCTTTTTATTTTAGCACCTCTGCCATACCAAGCAGGACTTTTTGGAGTATAAAATAGTTGCTCTAAGACAGATTGCTCCTTTAAATGTCTTTGTTTATATCCTTAGCCAGAAGATATTGGGCAGGCACCAATAGTTAATGCCCCAGAAGGTGGGAAAGTGGATTTAGAAGCCTTCAGCCAGTTTACAAAAATTATCACACCAGCGATTACAAGAGTGGTGGATTTTGCCAAAAAGTTGCCTATGTTTTGTGAGGTAAGAAGACTTTCTTGCACTCCTCATTTATATGCCTGTTGTTAAAAACTACTCAAAATACTCTGGCATGGAACTTAAAAATTCAGTTTGCCTAAAATTAAAAAATTAAAGACACTCAAAATTAATGGGACTAGAATAATCTGTATTTTCATTAATTTTCTTTTTCCTGTGATTGCTGAAATCCTGAGTTTGTTAATCTGGAAGTCATTGTGGTTCATTAGGGATTCAGATATGTCTTTAGAGGTGGCCTTGAACAAAGCAAATTAACAAAAAGATACTGTCTAGAAGCATTGCTGATATGTTTAATAAAATCTTCCAGCACATGGTTCCCTATGTATCTTCTGGTTCCTTGGCAGGTACAGTATTGTGGAGTTAGGTCTAGACAGTAAAAAATTCTTGAAATTCAGTAAAGCACCCCTGTCCAGGAGTGGCACTTGCCTCGTTGGGTTTCCTAGGCTTGGTTTTCCTAAATGGGGAGGTTGTCCATAAAAGTGTCTGTGAAAGCAATGGATTGTCATTCCAAGTAGATACTCATAGGTAAATATACAGTAAATAGACTCAAAGGCTTGGTTGCACATAAGGAATACAGAGGCCTTAATCTGATCTCATTTGTACCAAGGTATCATTTTTATTGAAGGACCAGATGCAATGGCTGATTATATTTTTTTTCCTCCAATTTAATAAATGGCATCAGAACTGCAGCCTGAAATAATATTTCAGTCTTAATAATCTAAATAATTTTCAAAGAATCATAGAAAGGTTTGTGTTGGAAGGGACCTTAGAAATCATCCAGTTCCAACCCCCTGCCATCAGCAGGAACACCTTCCATTTCATCCTTTGAGGTCAACACCCTACCAGAAAGGAAGGGTAATGCAGCCATCAAATTTTACTGTGGCTGGCATCTTTTTTTTAAAGTCATTCAGGGAGTGCTATATATGTTCTCTGGCAAGTACAGAACAAGAAGAGGTAAATATCAATAGTAGTCACAGTGTAAATATCTCACCCTGGCCAGCCTCTGCATTGGTCATCAGCCATCAGTAAAGGAAGCATGAAATGTAGCCAAGCATGAAGATTTTAAAATACAAGGAATATGTCCATAGCTCATGAGCATTTAATGTCTGAGGAAATCAGTCTCCTCTGATGTGGCATTTGTTGGTGGGAAGTTGCAGTGACATACCAAGGTAGTCTTTTTAATTTAGAAAGCTCTGCCAGTCACACACAGACCTCAGTGCCCATCTGACATCTCCTACCCCTCCTGGCTACCCGCTTGTGTCAGAGCTAGGCAGGAAGCATGGATGAAGAAGTCAAGGCATTGTTGAGCGTGACATCTCTTTTTATGTGGCTCAGCTGGACGGGCTTTGTTTGCAGCTGAGCACTGTGTAACCCTGACACCTGCCCAGATACAGCAAGATCTGGTGGCTGGGTGAGGGACAACTCCTCATGAACACAAAGGAGTAGGACAGCTGTCCTCCAAGTTGTCATATAGCACTTCCTGTAGCATGAAGAAAATGACAAATGTTTGCTTCTTTTTGAAGGGGCACCCTCCTGTTAACTTTGTTTCTATTATGATTTTTAATCCATACCTTTTTCTTAGAAGCAACGCTGTGTGGGCTGTAGATTTTTTACAGGACAAAACACTTCTTTCTTCCATAGGATCTGCAGAGCATTTAAACATTAACTCAGTTCATAATTCCAGAAGCTGTCTGAGAATGCAGTAAATCTCTATGAAAGTAGGACATGACAGGGAACAACCATGGCCACTTATATTTTCATAAGGCTACTTTTCCTTCTTTTTCACATCTTTGGACACATGTAGAAGCCAGCAAAGCACTGAGTGCCCAGCTTAGCTTGTGTGCATCCACTGTCCCCTGCCTCAAACCGTGTCCAATCCCAGACTAATCAAAGTATAAGGAAAACTTGATTTGCTTCTCAGCATTTCTCCTGTTGTTTCTTTCCTGCTTTTCTTTCTGCTTAAAAGATGAAGATTGAGGAGAATGTAATAAGTTTAAAGTGGGTTTTAAATGTCAAGGCATCAGTGGTTCTACAGTGGGTGAAGCTGTATGAATACTCTTTGAGGTCACTCAGCTCAACTCAATTCCACAGTGCTGCATTGCACATGTCCTGCAGAGGTGAGCCCTTCAGGTTCCTGCCTTGTGCCTTTTCTCCCTCCAGAGAGAGGAAAGGACAACACATGGCAGGGTTTCAGTCACATTTATTGATCCTGCTACTGGAAGGTGCTCTGGTGGCAACACTCAAGTGATGAATGTAGGTAGCATTAAAATCTGCACAGCTGGGAGTAGAACTGATGTTCAAGCCTCCTGTCTCTAGTAACTCCTGCTACTGGCAGATAAGACCTGAGGCTTGGCATCTGTGAAACAGGTGTCCCATGTATCCTTCAGAATTAGAAAAGCAGGTGAAAGACAGGTGTGGTCAGACTGCCTCTACCATAAAGAAGTTTTAAGAAGGATCAAGTAGAAAGAATTGAATTTGTTTCATGGCTCACTAATAAAACAGCTGAAACATCACAAAATATCTTCTCTACTGTTACCTATTTCTTTTCTACTATTCTTCCTACTGTTTAGAAGCTTGGTGGTTTTTTCAATTCTCTTTTCTTGTCCCTTCTCTCTGCCTTTCTTTCATGTTCTTTTTTTCGCTTCCATTGCTTTTTCCAGTATCTCTTCATGGTTCCTCTCACAAATCTATTCTCGTTGTAATTTTTTTAAAACTTTATTTCTTTCCCTTCTTCAATCTCTGCTGCCAAACAGTGGAATTGTCATTGGGTAGCAAGACTTCTGCTGTGCCTGTGCAGTCTTCCTCACACTGCTGCTGAGCTGAGGGTCATCTGCAGGGAAACTGATTTGCTCTGAACAGGATGAGTCAATTTTCTTGTGTATTAAACACTTCACACCTGGAGCTGGCATTACTGGAAAAGTAGCTGCATGACTCAACTCATTTTCCTGACCATGACTAGCTCTGTGCTTAAAACTCTGCTCCAACAGGGAACTGCTTTCCACTTGCCTTAGGTAGCTCTGCATCATTTCCCACCAAATCAATGCACTTGCTTTGCAAGTACACCGTTGCCATGTAAACCTATTGTTCAGGGGGGGGTTCATTTTTGAATTGCAAAACAGGTAAATATAATAATTTTATATAAATCAAAAATAAATGGCTTTTTGCCTCCTTTCAAGCCAAGCAGAAGTGTGTTGCTCTTTCATATGTGGCACCATTGCTATTCGCTTACTGTCTCAAAACAGTCTTGGTGGGGTTTTGTTATTATTAAATAACCTATGAAAACATAAGGACATTCGTTATAGAACATGTTCTGCTCACATGTCAGCATCCTGATTATAGTCTGTAAATACAGAACCTTTGGGCAGCTTGCCTTTGTTAATGGCATGGAAAAGTCACATGCCCTGAAGGTCACAGTTTATGCTCCAGCATAAAAGCTGTAGCTATACCATAGATTTTCTGTCTGTCCAGCAATAGTGCAGGGAGAACAGCCTTACTAGATTAAGTCTAGATTAATAAATTCTCTGTTGTTAAAATGGGCAGTGAGAATTCCTGCTCCACTGATTGAGGTATATCCTGTAGATATAAATATTTGTTTAAAACACAGTCCACTCTTACAGACCCTCCCAAATGTCTTTCCTTTCCTCTGGTCAGATAAGAAATAAGTATGGCTGACAGTGAATTTAACTGGGATGGCTGAGGTTTGCACCAGCCCCACTTATGGTTTATTCTCCTATGATAAGTTGTAAGCTGAAGGAACCAACAGCTGTGTTATTGCTAGATTTCCCAAAGGTGTGTGGAGATGCTAACCAGGAAATGTTAACCTGCTGGCAGTTCCTGAAAGCAGGAATGCAGATCCTGGGGGTTTGTGCAGAGCAGCATGTTTGGAGGGGAGCTGCACTATGCAGGGCAGCGTCCTGGGCTGTGAACTGCAACTTTGGGCTCATGGATCTACTGTAGCTGTAAAAGCCACTCAGTCTGACAAACATGTATTTTTCTTTGCCATTTATAATTTCTGCAGCTGCCATGTGAAGACCAGATCATCCTTCTGAAAGGCTGCTGTATGGAGATCATGTCCCTCCGAGCAGCAGTTCGCTATGACCCCGAGAGTGAGACTTTAACACTGAATGGGGAGATGGCAGTGACAAGGGGCCAGCTGAAAAATGGGGGTCTTGGTGTAGTGTCTGATGCCATTTTTGACCTGGGCATGTCTCTTTCTTCATTTAACCTGGATGACACCGAGGTTGCCCTTCTTCAGGCTGTTCTGCTCATGTCATCAGGTGAGAACAGAAATATATTGGGATCCAAACAATTTTGAAACTCTTTGGTCTTTGTCACAAGCCTCTTTATAAAGAAACAAGATAGGTTAGATCTTGTAGTGCTGACTAGAGTAATGTGAGAGAAATTTTCTCTCAAAACCCCAGTGACTTATTTTGGTAAGCATCATAAAAAAAATTCAGGGTGTTCAGAGAGGTGGACATAAAACTGGTTTTGGTAACACACCTTACTCATTTTGGTACTTAGGAATGAGCCAGGGGTGATCATCAAGAAGAAATCAGTTCTGATTCTGAGCCAGTTTGCCTTAAATGAAAAATGGATAATTTAGCAACACTGGTCCTTATGATAAGTTCCCTCTTCCCCCAAGCAATGTCGTGCACTGGGCATTCATACACTTTTCCACCAGTCTTATATGTTCAGTTTGACTTGCCCTCCTGTTTTCCTAATTAACAGCACCAGTGCTTCCTAATGGGCATTTACAAGCTGTGCTGCTTCCTTACACTGGGACCATTTGCAACTGGTCATGATACAAAAGCAGCACAGACAATTTCCTATGATTTCCAAAGAGTTTCTAACCTTCTCAATTGGAGTATGTTTTCATATCTGCTTCCAGTGATTGTGCCAGGCCAAAGAGGAAATTCCATTCTTGGGCAGTGGTAGATCTGGCAAGATTTTATTTTAAGATGCTTTGAAGATTGGGCACTGAATAACACTACACAATCAGTGATTTACAAGCATTAACTGCATCTGAGATAAAAAGATTTCCACATTAATCACAACACAGCACTTCATTTTCCTGATCAAAACATTTTGATTTCTTTTTTAGGTCCCTACACAATGATATGGGAGCAGGGTTTTCAAAAGCTAATTCAAAAATTACCTGCTTTCCCAGAGGTGTCTCCTGAGAATTTATGTGAAAGGGGCTTTCCCAGTCCCCATCTGGGTGCCAGTTGAGACAGCCAGATTTTCAGCCTTTGTTGTTCCTTGATGCTCCATAACAGCCCACCTGGGATCAAAGCATGATCAAACCATTAGTCAGATTGTAGAAAACCAGATAGAAAGGAACTGTAATTTAGATACCTAACAAGGATTTTTTTTTTTGTTTCTTTATTAGTTGTTTTATAGAAAAATGTAGATAGAATCCTTAGCTGCAATCAGGGATCTGATGTTCTAGTCACTGTAAGGAAACACTTCCCAAATGGCTACACTCTGTGTAAGTGTGTGTAGTGAGCAAAGCAGGCATTGGATGAAGAAAGGAAGGATTATCTTCTTCTTTTAACATGCATAGTACTAGCAAGTGAGGTGGCTGGAGTGAAAGAAGTGAAAGTCCCTGGTCTCTCTCCTTTCTTTCCTAGCATCAGAATCATCCTGTTTTTCCTGATTCATGATCAGGCATTTGTTAAAGCAAATATGTAAGAATGATAATTCTGCTGCTTTGTATCTGCAGATCGCCCAGGCCTTGTTTGCGTCGAGAGAATAGAAAAGTGTCAAGAGGGTTTCCTCCTGGCATTCGAACACTACATTAACTACAGAAAACACCATGTTGCACACTTTTGGCCAAAACTGCTGATGAAAGTGACAGACCTGCGAATGATTGGAGCCTGCCATGCCAGCCGCTTCCTGCACATGAAGGTGGAGTGCCCCACAGAACTGTTCCCTCCGTTGTTCCTGGAAGTGTTTGAGGATTAGAGACTGAAGTGGTTCTCCACACCCCGGTCGCACTACTGGCTGTCATTTCATCCCGTTGCCCAGCTCTTCTCACCTGTTTGTTCTTCTTCTTTCGTGGTCTTCTGTTTCTTGAGATGGGGCTGGGGTTTTGTTTGAGTTTTCTTTTGGGGTTGCTGGGGGCAGTTGTATACACATGGATGAAAACATCCCTTTAATGCGGGTACTTGTGACTATTGCAATTTGTTCTTCAGTCCTTTGATGTGAGTGCTTTGACAGCTTAACAGTGAAAATACGAACAGACCAATCTCATTCACCAGCATTTGCGTGGTCACCAGCTCACACCCATCATTGCCTGGAAAATAGGGGAGAGAGACTGAAGTGGCAGAAAAATAAATTTGCCTTCAAGTTGAAACAGCTTTTGTTAATTTGACCCTGACAATTCTGTCTTGTATTACTCCTTTTGCAGGGTACAACTGACCAATTCATAGTATGAAATTTCTGGTCTTTGTCATGGTTTCTATTGTAACAATGACCACTATGATCTAGAATCTTCATCATCATTATAGTCCCATCATTCTCTGAGGTTTTTTCCAGCAGATGCAGTTTAACTGGGCCCCATAAATCAAGTACTTAAGATAATGCAGTGTTAGAAGGGACTGAGTCTTGTTGGTCTTTTTTTTTTTCCATGTGTATAAGATATTAAGATCTTCAGTTTCTAAATTTGGACTCCAGGTAACTTCACTGGAAGGTTTGTTGGAGCAAGGACAGAAATTTGATTCGCTGAGGTGCTCCTGATAGTGGAAGGGTCTGCTTTTTCTGAGGTGTGTGGAAAATCTACCACTCTGAGGGAGAAGGCTCTCTGTCAGGATAGCAGGCAGTGTCTCAGAGTTAATTCAGGGATATGAGAGCTCACGGAATGACGACAAGGAGAATGGAACATATGAGGTGACCTTCAGATAGGACAGAAACCAACTGTGTTATTAACAACACTCAAGACTGTAGAGCTTTATCCCAGGAATACAAATAGTGTTGCTCAGCAGTAATCCTCTGTTTTATATATATATATAAAGTTTATATGCACCTATATATATAATTTTATATATATATAATTACAAATCTTCAGCAGATGTCTTAAACATATTTCCATATTTTTATCTTCTCTCTCTCTCTGACTCTGCCCTTTGTGTGTGTGCATGTGGATCAGCTGAGTTCTCCTTCCCTACAGGTATGTCTGTATGTGTTTCATTAGGCTAGATGCTCTCTTGATTCTTCTAATTTATTTCCACTAACTGCACTAGCAGGAACCAAACTGAGCAATGACAAAATGTCCTGCTGCCGAAGTCTGCAAGCCAGTACACACAGTCCTGGAATGTTTGGAGGCCAGTGATGAGGACATTGTAGGTAGAGGTTCCTCTCTGTCACCATCTCCATTCAGGGATGTTGTCCCTGGGTTTTATAAACTTGATATTAAATCATCCTCTGAATTTGTATGACACTTCTAAAACATCTTTTCTTCCTGGGAACCAGAGACTTAGTTCATGTTTTTTGCACTGCCTCATACCCTACATTCTTTCATGCTGTGCATTGATTTGTACCAGTTTCTTTCTCCGCTATTTATTGTCCCATTTGCCCAGCAAGTTGTGGGCATTGTTAGAGTGGATGAGTTGACTTTCAAAGCTCATGGCCCATATCTGAACCCATAGGTTATGTACTTATCCCCTCATAAAAACAGGATACTCAGGAAAACTAATAGATGGAACACGATATACGTGTGTCAGGAGTTAAACTTTTTCTACCCTTCTTTCCCTACATCATTGATAAAGCATTTGGAGTGCAATTGGGCACATTTTTAGGGATGTGGAATCTTGTTCTCTCTGTTGTTTGATACCGTATGCACTTGTGATGAGCTGTGAGCACTAATGTTATCACTTAGGGGGTTTTTCTGTCAGAACATGAAACACATTGGGGTGTGTAGGAGTTTTTCTGCAGGTAGCAGTGAAGACACACCACTGGAGATTAATTCTTAAATATTTGGTGTAAAACCTCTTTTGTTGGCTGTGTTGGCTCCATCTTAAAGCGTGTGTCTAAACATCTCTATCCAAATTCCTTATAGAGCACTGTCTTGGGGGCAAAGAGTCAGAAACTGCCTTTTTGGATAGGTGATTTGGAGTGACTTGATGGAGGACTTAGAGCATGTAGTAGGGAACTCAGAAAAGCAGCCAATCCCTTACTTGCACTGATGCCTTCACAATCTAGAAACAAAACAACATACTTTCGAGAAAATATTAATATAGCAAGGAATATAAAAGCAGAATTGGAGGCCTCCAGGTGCAAATATGGCAAAATGCACATGTGATACAGGACTTCTGCAATTTTATGAGTTTAATAAATAAGCATATTAAACAATAGTGTCCAATTAGAAGAGCATTTAGTTAAGTAATCCCCTGTTTTGGTTCTGCCCATTTGGAGTCCCTCCTGAGTTTCTAGTCCCATATTTATTATGTCTAGGATACATGGTAAAAGGAAATAACACATCTTTGGCTAAAGAGGCAACACTAAATAACATTTCAGGAATGTAGCATAATATGTCTTAGAGGTTATCTTATTGATCTAAAACGTAGGAGAAAAGGGGTAGGGAAAGTACTTTACTTGGAGCTACAGCCATGTATCAGAAATCTACAAAGTTACAAATATATGACAAATACATGAAAAGCTTAGGCATCTGTGCCTATGCCCACAGTGGCTTGCAAAGGAAAGAGAAATGTGCATGTCTTTTGAAGCCCTGTTCTGCCATGGATCTGAGCATAGAATTCCTCCTGAAGCCAGTGCAAGTACTTCACCTGTTTACTTAATGTGAGCTTGAGTAGGCATTCAAGCTTTTGACTGTGCTGCAGGTGAGACCCAGGAGAGGAAGCATCACACCTCTTCTTCTTCCTAAATACCAATGCAGTTTGGAGCTGTGCTTAGTCAGGTTTCAGAAAATCAGGCCTCCTTCCTTAGGTGATTGCAGATGGACTGAAGTGCCTAAAATCAGGCAACCAACTTAGACAGTTCTGGCAGTGCTCTAAGCAGAAAGGACATACATCAATATGTTTTTCTAGCTTTTCAGGTTAAATTGGAGTCTGGCACTAATTAAGAGACTGAGTTAGTAGTATTCCCTAACTGAAAACTAAGGCCAAGCTCATAGTTGGACAGATTTGATGAACTGGCATCTAATGGCCTCTGATCTCCTACCAGTCTAACTTTGTCTCATTTCCTTTCCTTTCCTCAGTATGACTTCTGATTTATGTGATCATGAGAGCAAAACTAACTGACCTTAGCTCTGCAAAGACGTACTTCTAAATATCAGTGATCTCAAGCCATTGTGGGATTGAGCCCTGGACTGACCACCTCAGTGGCAGACACCAATGCCACCTTTAGCCCCCTTTGCAGTACCTGGCCTTCTGAGTGAAATAACAAACTTGTGCTTTCCAGTGCAGTCCAGAGTCTTGTTTCTGCTGGTGCCACATGGCTCTCATGTTTGCTTTGTGGTCTACATGTGGGTCTCACACAGAAGGTTTTTCCTGTCAAACCTGATTGTCGCCATTCCTGTTATTGCCCTGAGTGACATGTGCATTTAGATACTCATTTCATGTGTAATCTCAGTTAAGTCGTGATATTTATTATAACATATATAGTGTGTGCTAATGATTTTTGTTTACATTCTGCCAAAATGTAGACCTTAGAGTTAGACCTCCCAGGTCCAAAATCATCTTTAAGCAGACTGCTTGCTTCTTCAGAGGCAGGTATGAGAAAGAGGAAAAAACTGTCCAGAAAGACCATTTATATCAGAAATCTGCCAAGAGAGGGCTGTTAATCACAAGCAGAGCATGTCATTGCTAGTGATGTATTTTTATGCTATGGAACTCTAATCTGTATGTGTCATATTGACTTCTTGCTGCATGAATCATAAATTTTAAAAATCAGTCTTACAGTTTTGAGATGTAGCCAGAATTCCTAAGGCTAAACCTTTTTCATTGACAGAATCAAAATCCACAACCAAGGAACGTTTTCCTCTCACTGTGAGAGCAATTGAAAGTGTTCAACATTTATCTTTTCACAAAGGAAGAGGCAACAGAACCTCTTAATGTGTCTTGTTATTGTGATCATCTGGAAATGATTGCCAGACATTTCCTTTTGATATAGTAATGAAGTGATCTGTATTTAAATTTTATAGAGAGAATTTTATTCTAGTGTGATAGAGATTTATTTTCCACTTAAAGACTCAAAACGATGTGAGCACGTTTTTGGTTTGGTTTTTTTTTTTTTTTTTTTACTATGGTATATTTTTGCTTTAAAATTAAAAACAAAACAAAAAAAAAAGGTTTGGCCTTATCACAAAGTTTTAGTATAGATGTTAGCAAACGCAAAGAGTATGCATTATTTGTGTGTATCCACATTGACTGATGTCGCCTTCAAAAAGCAATATTGTGCAGGTAATAAGTTGTTTGTGACTGTCCATTGCACAGTTTACCTTCTTTAAAAGCTAACCTTGTTTATGCACAAGACAATCAAATGTAAATCTACATCAGCACCCAGGTGTGGATTAAATTTATGTAAATTACTGAGCACAATGTAAAACATTAAAAGACACTTTATTTAATTACACATTTAATGTTGGTAAAGATAGTATCAGGGCATGAACTAGCTGACATACTGTAATTTCTTTTTCTCTTTTCCTACTTCCTTAGCTCTCTACAGTTTCAGTTTGCTCATAAATACATCAAATTAGTCATTCATTATTTTTTTGAAGAGGAGGGTGGATTGGGTTGTTTATTTGTTTTTATGAAGTCAGTTGGGAGGACTTACTACTTTGTCTATGAGGTTGTGGGTTTTACTTATTTGGTTTATTTTTTTATATCAGTTTCATGCCCTGAGGGTAAGGCAAACATTACACCATACAGTAAAAAACAAAGTACCTTGGATGATGTATTTTTTTGCAAACAGTGTTAAGAGTTATGCTAGATTGGTAATATTTTTTCAGCCTAAAATATATTAAAAAAAATCTGTGATCACAAATGTTTTAAACTATCTAAAGAGAAAATTTGTATATTTGGGGAAGAAAATAATTTTTACATAGCTTTTGTATGCAGATATTAAAATGTAATTATGAATATAGTGGGCATAGATAACTGTGTAAGCTTGAATTCTAAAAAAGAAAAAGCTTATAACTGAAAAGTGGTCCTGGTGTCTCTGTCTCTTTGTTGCAGGCTCTTTTGTCAGCTCTGTCTCACGCTTCCAAACCACTGGAATGGGAAAAGTAGAACCTAGAGCACAATGTTTTATCAGCTATAACCTGTTCACATTTCTGTGCTTCTGCATCCCTTTCATCACCTACCTCATATCTTATCTCCTCTCCTCCCTTCCCTTGGGCAGCCAACCAAAGGTTTTCACTTCCTCACTCTTCCCAGCAGCCAACCTTAATTTACTCCAGTGAACTGACTCTTGATTTATGTCTCACTTGATTACATTTTTTAAGGGAACACCCTTTCTTTCCTTCTCCACTCCCAGTCTAAGCAGGGATGGTGTGACAAGAGCAATAAGCTTCCCATCCTTTCATGCTTTCCATACCTTGGTCCCTCACCTATTGGAGAAGATCTTCTCATTCAGATATTTTCTCTTGCCTTATTTTCCTTTGCAGTTCTTATTTCTCCTCCAGTTCTTCCACTCCCATCAGGAAGAAGCCAGGCCTATTGCCTGGATCCA
Organism: Ammospiza caudacuta; assembly: GCF_027887145.1. Lineage (NCBI taxonomy): Eukaryota > Metazoa > Chordata > Aves > Passeriformes > Passerellidae > Ammospiza > Ammospiza caudacuta. The sequence continues at coordinate 39,137,576 of NC_080593.1, read as the reverse complement.
GAGCAATGCCTTGGCCTGTCCCAGATGGCAAACCTGTTCTGGGCTCTTGTTTCATGGTGATTTCCACAGGCATTCCCTGGCTGCCTGCCAGCTCCTGCTCCTGGTCCCCTTCCACAGGAGGTGCCAGGAGCCTTCCAAGGGATGCTGAGCTCCCTGAGCTCCCCTGGGAGCCCATTCCTGACACCTGGCTGCTGTCCCTGGGCAGTGCTGTGCCAGCAGCTGGAGGGTTTGTTCCCTCCCCATTGTGGCCTGTGGGGAGAGGGGCTGCCTTCAAAGGCAGGAGCTGTGTGTGAGGAGCCAGAGGGCAAGCATGAAATCCCTGCTGTGCCTCCAATGAATCCCTCCAAGCACTGGAGTTCAGTGGGGAAGCCTTGCTAAAGCCTCTGCTGGGTTTGCACCCAGCGAGCAGCAACGTGGGGTTGCTTTGGCCCCCCAGGACCAGCTCTGGAGTGAGGAATTAATCTGGTGTGTAAAAACTTGTTTACTTGATGTGAAGAAATAGTTCTGCTTCCACAGATGCCAGTGATCTGGGTACAATGTTTTCATTTGTAGTGGTGAAATCTGTTTTTCAAAAAGTGGTGTGGTATCTGTGGATTCTGAGTCACACGAATTTGCTTCAGTGTCTACTTTTCACTACAGAGAAGGACATTAGAAATGGTAGCTTTTCCTCTGGAGGTCTGGCACTAAAGCAGGAGTGTGTTCTTGACCTGCTGTGGGCTGCTTCTTGCACCTTGAGCCTGTTGATGAACACAGGTGCTGTTTGTTTGCCCCACTTGGTGAGGTGGGTGAGGGTTTTCTGCCCTTGAAACCTCAGCCACATCTGAAGGATTTTCTCTGTGAACTTAGAAGTCTAACAACAAGCATGTGTCACACATATGGCCATGTGTTCTATGTGGTATTCCCCATAGCATCGGTAGTTCCAAAATGAAAACCTGCATATGAAAAGTGACTGCAGGCACATCACCTTTGAAATAAGTAAAGGGTGTGTACAAAAGTCCCTCAGCTCTCTTTATCATATTACAACCCTCCTTTCCAGACTGAATCACAGAGCATCTCGCTCTCCTCTCATGCCTATGCCTGCTGGAAGCACTGACCTGCAGGTACTGCCACAAGTTGCCTTTGTACACACAATGAAAAATTAGAAAAAAAACCTGAGGGATCTCCTTTGTATCATTTGGGAGAGCTTTGAGGCTTCTAAGGTCAAGGAATATTGAAAGGCCTGTGGGATCTTTAAGTCAGAGGCCCCAAAGGGAGAAATAAAATGTCTCACAGGTCATCCTGACCTTGTGGTGGCGTGAAAAATTACAAACTTGGAAAAGTGCTTCATACTCTGTACCTTGCTGTGCAGTACCCTTGTGGTGGTGTGAAAAATTACAAACTTGGAAAAGTGCTTCATACTCTGTACCTTGCTGTGCAGAACTGGGGTGGAACCTGCAGGGAAGACAAGACAATCCTTAGTGGATTGTATTTGGAAAACACAGTGTAAAAAAGTAAAGAAGGACATCAGCAAATCAAAAGCATAACCCAGAATGAGTCATTTTCTGAATTTCATTGGAATCTGAATGTGCTGGAGACTGTCTGAGTGGGTATGGGGATAGTTTCAAGCAGTGTTTCTCTGAACAGAAATGTTCTAGTTGCAAGAAATAAAAAGGAGTTTTTCAAAATTCAAGAAAAACTCTATTTAAAGAGGAAAAACAGTGTTATATGTGGCTGCAAGGTCTTTGGTATCTCCTTGCTCAGAGATAGGAACAAAAAGGAGAACAAGTTGTCCTTTCTGGGCTAACCATAGAAGCAGAAAGTTTCACTGCCCCTTGTAATCTTTAAAATGGAAATGAAAGGTCTTTGTGCTTATATAAAGTTGGAGGAGGAGTTGGCTAGGGCTGAAAACACATCCCAAGTGCAATCTCAAAGACATGTGGGAGGGAGGGAGGGAGGGAGGAAAGGAAGGAAGGAAGGAAGGAAGGAAGGAAGGAAGGAAGGAAGGAAGGAAGGAAGGAAGGAAGGAAGGAAGGAAGGAAGGAAGGAAGGAAGGAAGGAAGGAAGGAAGGAAGGAAGGAAGGAAGGAAGGAAGGAAGGAAGGAAGGAAGGAAGGAAGGAAGGAAGGAAGGAAGGAAGGAAGGAAGGAAGGAAGGAAGGAAGGAAGGAAGGAAGGAAGGAAGGAAGGAAGGAAGGAAGGAAGGAAGGAAGGAAGGAAGGAAGGAAGGAAGGAAGGAAGGAAGGAAGGAAGGAAGGAAGGAAGGAAGGAAGGAAGGAAGGAAGTGGCGGAAGGAAGGAAGTGGCGGAAGGAAGTGGCGGAAGGAAGTGGCGGAAGGAAGTGGCGGAAGGAAGGAAGGAAGGAAGTGGCGGAAGGAAGGAAGGAAGGAAGGAAGGAAGGAAGGAAGGAAGTGGCGGAAGGAAGGAAGGAAGTGGCGGAAGGAAGGAAGGAAGGAAGTGGCGGAAGGAAGGAAGTGGCGGAAGGAAGTGGCGGAAGGAAGTGGCGGAAGGAAGTGGCGGAAGGAAGTGGCGGAAGGAAGTGGCGGAAGGAAGTGGCGGAAGGAAGGAAGGAAGGAAGGAAGGAAGGAAGGAAGGAAGGAAGGAAGGAAGGAAGGAAGGAAGGAAGGAAGGAAGGAAGGAAGGAAGGAAGGAAGGAAGGAAGTGGCGGAAGGAAGGAAGGAAGGAAGTGGCGGAAGGAAGGAAGGAAGGAAGTGGCGGAAGGAAGGAAGGAAGTGGCAGAAGGAAGGAAGGAAGTGGCGGAAGGAAGGAAGGAAGGAAGGAAGGAAGGAAGGAAGGAAGGAAGGAAGGAAGGAAGGAAGGAAGGAAGGAAGGAAGGAAGGAAGGAAGGAAGGAAGGAAGGAAGTGGCGGAAGGAAGGAAGTGGCGGAAGGAAGGAAGTGGCGGAAGGAAGTGGCGGAAGGAAGTGGCGGAAGGAAGTGGCGGAAGGAAGGAAGGAAGGAAGGAAGGAAGGAAGGAAGGAAGGAAGGAAGGAAGGAAGGAAGGAAGGAAGGAAGGAAGTGGCGGAAGGAAGGAAGTGGCGGAAGGAAGGAAGGAAGGAAGGAAGGAAGGAAGGAAGGAAGGAAGGAAGGAAGGAAGGAAGTGGCGGAAGGAAGGAAGTGGCGGAAGGAAGGAAGTGGCGGAAGGAAGCAAGGAAGTGGCGGAAGGAAGTGGCGGAAGGAAGTGGCGGAAGGAAGTGGCGGAAGGAAGTGGCGGAAGGAAGGAAGGAAGGAAGGAAGGAAGGAAGTGGCGGAAGGAAGGAAGGAAGGAAGTGGCGGAAGGAAGGAAGGAAGTGGCGGAAGGAAGGAAGGAAGGAAGGAAGGAAGGAAGGAAGGAAGGAAGGAAGGAAGGAAGGAAGGAAGGAAGGAAGGAAGGAAGGAAGGAAGGAAGGAAGGAAGGAAGGAAGGAAGGAAGTGGCGGAAGGAAGGAAGGAAGGAAGTGGCGGAAGGAAGGAAGGAAGGAAGTGGCGGAAGGAAGGAAGGAAGTGGCGGAAGGAAGGAAGGAAGGAAGGAAGGAAGGAAGGAAGGAAGGAAGGAAGGAAGGAAGGAAGGAAGGAAGGAAGGAAGGAAGGAAGGAAGGAAGGAAGGAAGGAAGGAAGGAAGGAAGGAAGGAAGGAAGGAAGGAAGGAAGGAAGGAAGGAAGGAAGGACTGTGCCCCCTGGAGCTGTAGATAATGACAAAAGGCGAGATCCAGGCTGTGGATTGGTGATGTTCTTTGCTTCACTTAAGTGTAGGAGGGATCACAGGTATTGTCAGTTGCTTTCATGAAAGGCACAATAAAGTATTTGGCAAATGAGACACAGAAATGTAACCCACATTTTAAAGCCAGCACATCTTGGTGCAGTGGGTCAGAATCCATGACAGTGAGGAGCAGAGAGCCTGCAAGATCCAAAACCAGGAACATCCCAGAGGACTGAGCCAGGGAGGGTGGGAAACATCTAACTCAATGTGATTGTGTTGCCAGCAGTTCCTTTACTTCTCCTGGGCAGGAAATCCATAAGATGGGCTCTTCAAAGACTCAGAGAGATCTGACAGACATTAACTGACAGTGCCTTTAAGCCTCCAAGGCCAGGTAGGACAACCTGGATGTCCTCTTGCCCTCCCACCTAGGATACGAGTGTGGTGGCTTTGTCTGGCTGTTCTGCGACCATGGTGGGAAATTTTTCGGAGACTTCCAAAAAAATGGAGGGGCAAGCAGGGTAGGTTTTTCTCCTGAATGCCAGAGCACACACCAAAGCTGCTGACCTCTCCCTCCTGCCAAATTGAGCTCCTTGCTCTCTGTGCCCACAGTCCTGGCTCCAGCCCTGGAAAGGAGCAGCTGAGCATGCTCTGTGCTGGCTCAGCTGGGTCCCTTGGAGGTGAAGCCCATCTGTGTGACTGTCTAGGCAGTGAACAAGGCACTTCTCCATTCAGTCAGAGCCTGCTTTGTCTATCATGTGTTGGTCACCTCAGTCCTAGACACTGTTCCAGGGAGAACAGAGAGCTCTTCCAGACCTCCCACTAATGGCCTGTGAAGGCAGGTCCTGACATCCATCTAGCATTCCAGAGCAGCTCGTGTGGAGAAGGAATGTACCCCAGAGGCATGAGCCTCCCTGGAAGTCCTGCTGGCACCAGAGATGGGATAAAAGACACCAGAACAAATTTCTCACCAGGTCAGGAACTACAGAGATGGAGTGATGGTCACAAAGGTCTGCCTGGAGGAAATGGGTGGTGACAACAGGGACAGGTTTGTGGCCTCCAAAGCCTGTTGCAAAGCTCGAGGGCAGAGTATTCTTTGTCAGAACTCTGTAGTGATAAAATGGGCATCTTTGGTTCTAAAATCCCAACATTCACTTGTTTGTTCTCCTCAGAAGTATCCTGTCACTGGAGTTTGTAAGTTGGTATTGCTGCCAAGGCCCAAGGGAGAACTGAGAGATTAAGGGGGAAGGAAGCTGCTCCATCCAGAAAGAGAGGGAATTGAGCTCCCTGCAGACTGTGCATATGAGGGCTTTGCACTCAGCACAGGGCTAAAAACCAAACTGGGCCAAGCCATTTCCAGGCTATATCACTAAAGCCCTGTGTTGAAAAGGCGGTGCTGATTGCCCTTTAAATCAAAGGTCCTCTGGGGCAGATCATCTTGGGAGCCAGCGATGGCTTCAAGTCCCAGGCTGCCCTGTGCTGAAAGCAAGGGAACACTCTGGGCTGGGAATATCCATGGAGCAATCACCACGTGCTGCGGCAGCTGACAGGCACACTGCCCTGGGAGCCTGGAGCTGCTGGAGCTGCACTCCAGCTCTGGCACCTGGGCTTGGCTGCTGGTCTGAACCCAGGCCAGAAAGGACACACAGAGTCCACCTGGGCTGTGAGGTGTGGGATTCTTCTTAATTTCATTTTTATTTCAAGTTCTGTTAAAGAAATCAGTGGTGAAACTGGGCAATCAGCTAATATTAATGATAGCTTGTCACATTTCTAGCTGTGCTGATCTGATCAGATTTGCCTCTAGCCTTGGCTTCAGACAGTTGCATGCACCTACACTCCATTATTACCACACATGTTTTTTCCTGAACTGGGCATGATGACAGTATTTCAATTTCAAAATAAACGTCTCAATATCCATTCCTTTTTTATGATGGAAAAAAAGGTTCTTATAAGTACTTTAACCAGGACATGTTGAGAAAAGATTGGTGTCTAGGTCAAGAGAAGAGACTGAACTAATAAGCCAGCTTTCAAAATAATTTTTATAAATTCTAGTGCTCCACTTTTGTCCATCCACAGCTCCAGAAGATTGACCCCAGTCATATTTTTATTTTCATCAGGGAAGTAAAACTTTTTCCCTTCTGTGCTTCATAAGAAACTCAGGAGATGTTTGCCTTTCTCAGAGCAAAGATGTTTGACTTCTTCAAATTCAAGTGAGCCCCTCTCAGCTGTTGACATTTGTCTCTGCTGCAGATGAAGTTCTCTTCCTATTCAAGGTGTATTTTAAGCAGAGAGGTTGATTAAGAAGAGGGAATAGGTGTAGCCCTGGCCATTTGACCTTTGTTCCTACATGTCACCCATATGCACATGCTGATCCTGGGCAATTTCCTTTCCAGCATGCCCAAGTAGCTGCTGCCCCTGGATCAGAGGTCAGGTGCCAAGGGCTTGTAAGAGGGAGAATTGTTCTGGGTGCTTGCCAGTGCTCTCCACAAACTGGAAACAGCATCACTCTAAAAGAAGATATAAGCAAAAGCTTATAATTTTTGTGAGAGGGTGCAGGCTTTTCCTGTTGCATGAGTTAAGGATCAGTTATGAAGACCTTGCTGTTCTTTCCTTCTGCAAAGTTGTGAGATAGCTCAGGGCTGCATTATTCTTGGACCAGATTTGGAGTGGTCTAGCACTGAGCATAAAAGCATAATCTGAGCTGTAATTCACTTGGTGCTTATTTTAGAAGTTGACCTAATATCATTGTATTAGGAAATCTGCTGCCTTGCCTCTAAGCATCCATCATGCTACTGAAACAGGTGCTGATTAGTCTGTACTGAATTTTCCCTTTATTTTTTAACTGTGTCATTTCAGGCCCACAGGATGGAATAATTTTTGCACAGTGCAAACTAACTGATGACTAAGAATAGGACCCAAGACTTGAATCTGCTTTTGAAATTCCACTTCTTTAAAACAGACATTGAAAAAGCTCTCCATTTCTCTTTGCTGTACAAATCTCAGTGTAAAATGCCTTATCTAATACAGAAATATTTCCTACTTCTTCTGCATTGGAACATCAGTATTTTAATGATTTTTAAGTGCAAATGGGGTAAAAAACAGATGACAGCTATAATCTACAACAAGTAAGCAGAGAGAAGGGATAGCTTAATGCTTGTTTTATATTAAGAGCTGATTTAACTGATGATGATGTGTTTGTGTTCAAGCCTAAAAGCTGTTAAAGATGTTCCGAAATCAAGCGGATATAGAAAAAAAATCCTACTTGCATGTAAGTCAGTGATCCCCAAAATGTATTTTAGTAGGAATCTTTCTGAATAAAACTTTTTTTTTCCCTAAAGTGGGAATAACAGCATAGAGAAGTGGTACACTTGTCTAACAAAAAGTGAGAGAACTTTGGCCTTTTTCACCAGTTTTACTCTGCACAGAGCCTGTGTAAGGGGCAAAAGCCCCAGAGGAACTGGGCTTTGCAAAACATCTCATTTGGTTGGGAAGCCAACTTTGTAGCTAGCCCATCTGGAAACACTGTGTTCCAGCCGTAGGTTCAATGCACATACACAAATGAAGCTACAAAATAAAGTGGTTTTTACTGAGCCCTGACTTTGTGACAGCAGCCTAGCACACTGAGTGCCTGGTCAGCTGTAAAGCAGGGCAGATTGTTGGCTCCTCTGTTGTTTAAAATGTCAGGACTCTTCCCACATGGAAAGGTGGTGCATTGTGCTGTCAGTGTTGATTTTGCAGCTAGACAATAAGTGGTAGCTTGTGTGACAGACACACTGATGAATAGATTTGGGGAACTGTTTATCATCTAAAATGTCTGTGCTGAGAAATATCCCCTGGCTGTCAGTCTGGAGTGACCAGGGTTGCTGTCAGATCCTTTGTAAGCACCAGGGTGGTTTTGGTCTGATTCTGCACAGGCTTCTTTGAAGTGCTCCATGGTTCTTACAGCACACAGCTGGTGAGGACATGCCACAGGGAGAGAGGAATTTTTGCTGCCTGCAAATCACGCCCTGTTCACAGCACAAGCATCAGTTACACTCTCTGTAGCTGGGCCATGCAGACAGGCTGAGCTTGTCCCTTTGAGCAGTCTGGGCACAGAAGTGCATTGAAAGCACAGGTAGTTGTTTCTTTTGGATCATCACTAGGGAATGCACACTGGGCTGTTTGGAAGACTGCATTTGAAACTGGTTTAGAGAGAAAGATGGTTTTCCAAATGAATTAGATGTTTGGTAAAAGTATTCTTCTTTCCGTCAACTTCCTTGATTCCACAGTTCAGATATTCTTTTTCAGATATAGCACTGCAGTTTATCCTGGGTCTGCAGCATGGGCATGAATGCCCAAAAACTTACACCTTCAGCTGGAACAAAGTGAAACTGGCGCTGGAAATAAAACCACAGGATCTTCTGAAGCTTATCTCCCTAGCCAGGCTGCCTCTCTCATTCCTTATCACCTGGCCCCTGTGCACAGTGCCAGAAACTGTGTAATGAGCTCCAAACTCTCAATACCCCTTCCCTGCAGCAGAATGGGGACACATAGAAGCCCCACCATGTGCTGTTAGAAAGCCTCTCTGCCATCCCTGATTAACTTCAGGAGAGCAAATAAAAGCATTTCTTTCAAATATTTTCTTTCCCAAAGTACTTTGCCAAAACTGCAAAAGTCAGAGAAAGAAGAAAAATCCAGCTACTCTAAAGTGCAGTAAACCTCTGGTCAAGGAGCTTGCCAGGCTGATGAACAGGTTACAGAAATTTCTGACTTACATTTACCCTTCTGCCTCCTCCCCTCAGTCATTTGATTTCACAAGTTTCCTAGGGAGATTGTAGATTAAATAGATGAGCTTTGCCCAAACCAGTAGTAAAAAGTACCGGAGAGCCTGAAGTGAAAAACAGGAAGCTTCTACACCACAGGAATCCTGAATGTTCGGTTTAAAGAGGAGTCACTGATTGGAAAATGCTAAATATTGACTTGAGGGCAATAAGAATGATGAATGTTCAGAAAGGAGGATGTGAAATCCACTTAAAGAAAGAAAGAAAAATAGGGGAAGTAGTCCAGCTAAAATTCTTATTTTGCCCTTTGGGAGGGGAAATCTAGAATTATATAACTATGCAAAAACCCTGGGAAAAGTGTTTGAGCCTTCACAAGCTAAGGATCTCCACTGAATACTGAGTTTAATATGGCCTCTAAAGCTTGAAAAGGAATGCTAAAGTAGTTCCCAAAAGGCCAGAAAATGTCCATTGACTTTCTTCTGAATATTAAACAGACTTTCCAGACATGGGAACAGACCTCAGGTACCTGTCACAGCCTCTGTCTGTGGTTCCTCCTCCCTGGTCAGCCCTCAGGCCAAGCTGAGGGCTGGAGTTTGTGCTGGGCAGCCCTTGGCTCTTCCCTCAGCCCCATGCAGTGCCCAGCTGGCTGCCCAGCAGGAGGCTGGATGTGGGCTCTGGATTGGGCTCTGGATTGGGCTCTGGATTGGGCTCTGGATGTGGGCTCTGGATTGGGCTCTGGATTGGGCTCTGGATGTGGGCTCTGGATTGGGCTCTGTTTCCAGGAACAAAGGCTCCTACCAAGTTCTTTCACAGCCTGGAGGCAAGGATCTGGCATTGCTCTGAATAGGAGCAACACCTTCATCCTCTTCCTGTGGCCAGGAGCATTGGCACTTGGCCAGCTTGGCCAAGACAACCCAAATGGGCAGGAGCAGCAGGAGCAGCAGGAGATGTGGGAAAGGGGCGAATGCCACACTTCATTATTTCCTGGGTTTTAAAAACCTTCCAAAGTCAGGCTGAAGACACACAACCCTTTCTAGGTCTTCAGCTCTTTGATCTTAGAATCATTAAGGCTGCAAAAGACCTCTGAGACCATCAAGTCCAGATGTTAACCCTGCACCGCCAGGACCACCATTAAACCACATCGCAAAATGCCATTTCTATGTGTCTTTTGGTCACAAGAATAAGGATTCTACTGCTTTCTTGGGCAGCTTGTCCCAGTACTTGACCACCCCTTCAGTGAGGAAATTTTACCTAATGTCCAATCCAAACCTTCCCTGGTGCAGCTCAAAGCCATCTCCTGTTTTCCTGTTGCTTGTTAGCTGGGAGAAGAGAGTGACATAGAATCACACAATCCTGAGGTTGGAAAAGGCTTCCAAGCCCAACAGATGAACCCACCTGAAGCCCAAACTCAATATGCTGCATGCCCTGACCATCCCTGCACCTAAGAGACACAGTCTGGAGTTCCTGCACCAGATCCTGCTGTCTTCAGCTCCATGGGACCGCACAGGAATATTGCCCATCGATTCCCCCTTCAACAAACTTAATTCTGAAACTGCCACCAGGGCACAAATGCATTCCCCAAATTGTGGGGGAGTCCAAAGAGGCCTAGCACAAATAGGGGACCTCACCAGCCTGGACAGCAGCTCTGTGAGCCTCCCTGGGGACTCCCTGTGGGACTGTTCCTCCTATCCAGGCACAGATCCCAACCCTGTTGTCAGCTCCAGGCACACATGATGGGAGAGTAAAACCATCACCTTGTTGGCTGAAAATACTAATTCCTTCCTAGCTTGTGCCATCACAGGCACCTTTCCAGCCATTCCAGGTATGGAGAACCAATGATCCATTTTCATCTTCCCTCTACTCCAACTTCCGGCATTAAGAGAGACAATGCTGTCCTTCTGTACCTGGAAAAGTCACTCCTTTATTTCACAAAATCCCATTTTTTCTGTTTGATTTTTGCTGGTTTTCACCTCTTAATTAATTCTGCTTTTCTAAAAAATGTCATTGTTTGACTTGTTCTATTTGCTTTCCTGGACAAAGATAACACAGTAATTTTTAATTCTTCACAATATTCTTGTTGCTGCACATAATAATAAATTAAATTGTTCATAGCATATAATTCACTTTTATGATCATGCGCTCATTCACCTTGAAAGAGTGAAACTTATGCAGAAATAAATGAGTAAATTAACTACTTAGGAAAGCAAAGGTAGGACTTAATAATGTCCAATATGCTCCAATATGCACTTGAACCTTATAATGTGTAACACAGACAGTTCTTGCTCTTTCTCACCTTTTTGTAGGATAGAATAGCACCTGTGACAACCAGACCATGTGCCAGGCTTGCCAACGTACCAAGAATCTGAAAATCATGGCCATCATCTTCTCCAGTGTGTCATGGAAGCAGATGGCCTTCCAAGCCAGCACTAAAACTCAGTCCTCAGTGCTCTGATGGGGAGGTCCCAAATCTCTCCTCTGTGCTGCTTGTGGGACACACCCACGGGCAGGGAGCAGACTGAGCCTTACCTGCTTTTTCTGCCTTACCAAGAGCTCTCTTATTCTTTCAATGTATACTGAAGAAAAACAGCAAGCTGGAGCCAACTGATAGTCTCCCAATGTGTGGGATCTGACAGGTCTGAAAAAGGCATGGAAAAACAGGTAAGACTGTTTATATGCTAGTCAGGACAAGTCCACAAAAGTAGACCTGTCATCTATCCTTATCTCACTGGTTCAGAGCAATTCAGTGCAGAGAAAAATTATGTAATGAGAAGATAAGAACATGCTAGAGAGGACCTATACTCTGGAACAGTTTGCCCAAAGAAATTGTGGCTGCCCCACCCTTGGAAGTGTTCAAGGCCAGGTTGGATGGGGCTCTGAGCAACCTGGTCTGGTGAAATGTGTCCCTGCCTGCAGCAAGGGGGTTGGGTTTTGAGGACCAAATCAACCCAGGCCATTCTGTGATTTTGTGATCTTGGCAATAACTCTTGATCATTGAAAAGCAAGATGGAAGAGAGTAATGCAAGTTCCCTGAGCTGTTACAGAAATTATAATAAATGTGACACAAAAGCAGAAGCCAGAGAAGCTTTTACTTCATCACCCTTCTTTAATTAAAATATCCCATGTATGTGGTCAGGAAAAGAAGCATGCTAGTGTGAGCGCAGTGTAGAGAAGGTGTTTATTGTTTAGCATCCTCTCATTTTTTCCTCTGGGGATGTTCTGTTATACTATAAATACCTTCTGTCATTTCATACTTGTATTAAGAGAAATTAAGAGAGAAATGGGAAAAATGGCAGATATATTTTAATAATCTATCATCAGTAGCAAGATCTCATCAGTTTAGCAACAGTTTATCATCAACATTCTGAACTTGTTTGAACTGTGCAAAACCAGCTTTGGATTGCATCTTACATGTTTGCAGATAAATTCACAAATGTATCTCAGCTTCATTTCTGTCCTATTTCAATGCATGGTAGTAACTGTTTCCTTAGCTGGCAAGGCTATGACAGAGTAACTAAGAGCAAAATTGTAACAATTTTGATTTCTCAAAACATTTAAGTCCTCTGCTTCCCATCTTTCCTTCTCCAATCTGTTGTTTAAAAATCGTGACTTGAAGAGCTTTTCCACTCGTAAGGCGTTTTCCGTTTGCAGAGGAATCTGGCTCCACCAAGTGACAATTGCTGTGATTGCCGCCCTGCACCTGCAGCTAAAATAACACAAATCTGCCACTAGCTAAAATAACACAAATCTGCCACTAGGTCCCAACCCGCCCGTGCCTCAGATTGCCAATGGAGAGCTTTCAACTCCAGCAGTTTTGGACTGTAGGGTTTCCTTTGACTCATATGATTCCAATGTGGACCGCAGAGCATCGTCACTGATATTTTTGGGCCTTGTTGCACTGCACTGTGCCACCAGCACCCAGGTTTCTGTGTGCATCCATAATGTATAATTTAAAGATATGCATTCCATGGAGGAGTTCAGAAAAAGTGAAGTGTAAATGTACATTTCATTGTCTGTGTTTGTCTCTTCCCTACACACACACACACACACACACACGCACACACACACACACACACACACACACACACACACACACATAAATAAATATATATATATATATATGTATATATATAAAATAACATTATGCATGTTACTACTGTATTACTAATTGTATCAATGTTGTTAATTGGTGTTTGTGTATATAATATATAAAATATAAAATATAAAATATAAAATATAAAATATAATATATAAAATATAAAATATAAAATATAAAATATAAAATATAATATATAATATATAATATATAATATATAATATATAATATATAATATATTATTATATATATTATATATTATATATTATATATTGTTATATATTATATATTAACAGTCCCATGTGATGAGGATATATTTGTGGCATTCTAGCTTTTTTCTGAACTTAGACCAGTGTATGCTAAAGTACTCATAATAAATTTTCGCTGTAGTAGAAAAAACAACAGTTTCCAATCAATGTAATAACCCCTGCATATATTTTCTAATTTTGATTTTCCTCCATAAATAGATGAGAAGGTTTATTCATCTTTTACTTACCTATTTTCACTGGTGATCTGGTGAATGACCAAAAGTAGTAAAAATCTTTTTCTACAAAAGACTGTACTACCAATTTCTGTTACTGATACCCAACAGAAATGTTATAATTCCAGTTATAATCTGAAGAATTTGATCATGGGAGCAACAAAACCAACTAATTATCATTGGACAGGACAGTTCAGATCCAGCTTGTTGCTCAGCTGGGAAAAGAAACTTTCTGACTTAAAAGCACCACATACAGTCACAGAGGTGCTCTGTGTTGGCCTCTACACCACGTGTCACACAACAGCGTGTAGCTCGAGTTCCAAACTCCAGTGAGAAGTGTCTGGAATCCTGCCAGAAGCACAGCTCTGATTCCTTTGGTTCAATGTAACTGTATGGTGTAGCTCTATCCACATGACTTAGTGGAGTGAGATCAAACCTGACTTGAGGTTTTCTCTTTGAATCCTCCACACACTGTAACAAATGTTTTGCCATATGAATACACTTACCTGCTATATTAAAGTAATATTATTGATAGATGCGATATAGAATGGTCTTCATAGAGAAAAACATCAGCTTACCTGCAATGTTAAACTAATATTATTGATAGATACAGTATAGCATGGTCTTCATAGAGAAAAACATCAGCTTACAGTAAAGAGTCGCTTGAGCTAGAAGTATTGTCTGTTTGGGAGGATATGCCCAAATCTTGGGGTAAAAAGCAGTGGAGGGTTGGGGATGAACTGTTAGGATGAAGGTAATGTGCAGTATCATAAAACCATTGCTGTGTTGGGCACTTGTTCCATACCACCCAGTGGAATCTCTCTTTTCCCCCAGCTTGGGGGGCTTTCTGTGCTTAGGAGGAGGCTGGTGGATGTTTGGCGGAGTTAGGAAGAATGAACAGTGGGACAGAAAGGAGAGTGAGGGAAAGAAGAGGAACTGAAATGCTGATTTGGCTTTCTGTGACATTAGGAACTAAAGTGGAGGCTTTAATTAACTTATTTGCTCATCATTTTTCATATTGAAGACTAAGAGATTGTCACTCTTTGTGGTACCATCATGCATTTCAAAGCAGGACCTTCACTCTGGATTAATGAAATGTGTTCCCACAGAAACTTACGTGACAGAAGGAAAGTGAATTCCAGCTTTTGGTGTAAATTAAGAATAAGTTAAACAAAATAAATTACTTTAAATCATTGTAAAAGCTATGCAGACAAAGCCAGTGATTTTGGGCTGAAGAAAAAAAAATAGAGAACCTTCCAAGGACTGGGTACATATAAATGATTTCTGTTTCCATTCTCAATGCATAAGAGGTTTCTCTAGTTTGAAATATGTCCCTGCTCACGGCATAGACTGGGACTATGTGATCTTTAAAGGTCCCTTGAAACCCAAACCATTCTATAATTCTTTGTTCCTATGTTCTGTGTAAGTACCTTTCATTAACCTGTATTTATATTTGAAAATTCTACACAATACACTTATGCTTCTGATCACAATAGAATTTGTTTGCTGCCCTAAAAATGTTGTTTTTCATTAAATTCTACCTTTTTTTCCTTGAAGAATTTCCACAGTGTGCTGCTGAAGATGGTGAAACACTTGGATGTGAAATCCAAGGTTGATAGTTACAGAAATGAGCCTTCTCATCTTGTTTCAGACTGCCAGCAGTCTGACAACGCTGTTTCCATAACAAAAATGGCTCCAGACAGAAGTAAACAAATCTAAGTAGAAATTAGGCATTGTTTCTACAACATAATTACTGCTTTTGAAGTAATTGTGAAGCAATTTTAACTTATTATCATTAAAAGGGTACATTAATGTCAGTAAAGGATAGACCTTTTGGATGGAGATGCCTAGCAGAACAGAAGAATCTGAAGATGGGCTTTCTTATGTCTGCAGTCTATTTGCATTATCTGCTGAGCAGTTCAATAGAGACAACTATTGTTCAGTGGTGCAATTAGTATTTATGTAATCAACAGCTGTTACAAAGTAAAAGATTTAGAAAGCCTATTTAGAAAAACAGATGTGGCCTGCAGCTAAAATTCCCAAAATGCAGTAGTTTAGAGGAATTCTCAATCAGTAGTACATTTATGAGTTCCTTTCTGGAGGATGGCTTGAGCAGAGATTAATTGGTAACTATATGCTGGGTCATGCAAGTCTTTCTAGAAAGCTCCTAACACTCTAGTTGTTTACAGGTTCCAAATATGATCACAACTCCTTTTTTTTTCTGGCTTGTTTTCATTTATAAAGGTGTGCAGCCAGTTCTTGTCTGGGCAGAATAGTGTCAGAGCTGGGAGATTTTTTTTTTTTAGTGAAGAGAGGCTATTTTTCAGTATATTACCAAAACCCATGTCCACTGGGCATCCCTGCTCAAAGGATCACTGAACTCAGGATGCACTTGGTGTGTGTGGCTTGGACCTTTAAGAGACACCAGATTCAATGGGAGAGTTGAGTAAATGGGGGGCAATTGGACTTGAAAGGCTAGAGGAGTGCACTGCAGGAAATATAATTCCAGTATTTTCCCAAGATATATCTAGGATGAAGCAACTGGAAGGACAGATTGATTGATTGATTTCAAGAGTGTCAGTGTAAATGTTGATTTAATCTTAATTGAAAGTTGCCTCTGTGACATACAGCTGGGAGTTCCTGTCTGGCACCTTCACAAATGTAGTCTTTTAACATCCTTGTTGGCCTGAATCATCCTAAGTGCATAATGATCCATACCTTACATTTTTAAAAAGCAGAAACTTCTGAGCCACTTTCTGGTGCTATCAAAAGTACTTCATAATTGCAGCATGGTGAATGCACATAATTGCCCCAGAAATTGTCCCAGCAGCTCCAAAAGGCATATGAATTGTGCATTGCCATCTCTCAAGAAGCAAGTATTGAGGGAAAGATACTTAGTGAAATTAAGCTGAAAATTAGGTGCATCAGGCGATCTTTAAATGCAGTCTTGGAAGAGGAGGTATTTATATATGAAAAATATATTCTTAATTAGAACCTTTACAGAAGGATTGGGTAAGGGCAATACAAAAGAGTTCAAGTAGAAAAAGACTTCCTGCACTGCCAAATGCGTTTCATGGTATACTACCTATTGGAAAAGGTTTCCTCATTCAGATTTTATCTCTGTTCCCATACTCCTTTGCAATTTTGAATTATTCTCCAGTCCTTTCATGCCCATCAGGAAGAAGCCAGGTCTATTGCCTGGATCCAGAGCAATGCCTTGGCCTGTCCCAGATGGCAAACCTGTTCTGGGCTCTTGTTTCATGGTGATTTCCACAGGCATTCCCTGGCTGCCTGCCAGCTCCTGCTCCTGGTCCCCTTCCACAGGAGGTGCCAGGAGCCTTCCAAGGGATGCTGAGCTCCCTGAGCTCCCCTGGGAGCCCATTCCTGACACCTGGCTGCTGTCCCTGGGCAGTGCTGCGCCAGCAGCTGGAGGGTTTGTTCCCTCCCCATTGTGGCCTGTGGGGAGAGGGGCTGCCTTCAAAGGCAGGAGCTGTGTGTGAGGAGCCAGAGGGCAAGCATGAAATCCCTGCTGTGCCTCCAATGAATCCCTCCAAGCACTGGAGTTCAGGCACCGCATGGGGAAGCCTTGCTAAAGCCTCTGCTGGGTTTGCACCCAGCGAGCGGCAACGTGGGTTGCTTTGGCCCCCCAGGACCAGCTCTGGAGTGAGGAATTAATCTGGTGTGTAAAAACTTGTTTACTTGATGTGAAAAAATACTTCTGCTCCCACAAATGCCAGATCTCTGCTGGGACATTTTCACCTCCTTTATTTGTAGGAGTGAAGTCTGTGTTTTTTAAAAAATAGCATAAGATGTCTGCAGGGGCTTCCAGAATGTGTCAGAGCAAGTCTGCCAGGCCAATGTGCAGCAAAAAGGCACTTGAAAGGGATGGCAACGGTGTGGGGAAACAACCACAGGCTGCACTTGGGTTGTGTATGTCAGGTTTTACTGCAGAATTAGTCCCATCCCAGACTTTACTCTGCTGACCTTGAGGGCAAGCTGGGACATCAGCAAGTGTTGTGAGGCTTGGGACATTTTGAAGGGCAGAGAGAAGAGGGACACCGTTGGCAGCTAATGACCCACTGGTGGTTTGACCAGCAGCAGCTAACATCCCCCAGGCTTTCCTCATTGGCCTTTAAATCAAAGGTCCTCTGGGGCAGATCATCTTGGGAGCCAGCGATGGCTTCAAGTGCCTGTGCTGAAAGCAAGGGAACACTCTGGGCTGGGAATATCCATGGAGCAATCACCACGTGCTGCGGCAGCTGACAGGCACACTGCCCTGGGAGCCTGGAGCTGCTGGAGCTGCACTCCAGCTCTGGCACCTGGGCTTGGCTGCTGGTCTGAACCCAGGCCAGAAAGGACACACAGAGTCCACCTGGGCTGTGAGGTGTGGGATTCTTCTTAACTTCATTTTTATTTCAAGTTCTGTTAAAGAAATCAGTGGTGAAACTGGGCAATCAGTTAATATTAATGATAGCTTGTCACATTTCTAACTGTGAAATCTAGATCTGATCTGATCAGATTTGCCTCTAGCCTTGGCTTCAGACAGTTGCATGCACCTACACTCCATTACTCCCATGAGTGTGCCTCTTCTTGAACTGGTCATGATGACAGTGTTTTCAGCTTTAGAACATACCAACAATATTCCCCATGTTTTCTTTGTTGTGGGAAAGAGTAAGGACTTTAGGACTTTCAGTAATAAGGGCTTTAAACAGGAAATGTCAAGACAAGGTATGTGTAGAGTAGAGGCTGGACTAATAATACAGGTTTCAGAAAGGTTTCATGAGCCAGCAACTGCAGTGCTGCACTTCTAAAGGGCTATTACAGGGCTAGTTCTGCAATTCCCCTGATTTTACTGATAAAGTAAAAAATACTTATTGTTTTCTTTTTGTGAGCTTCAAAAGAGAATGCGATGATGCTCACAGCAGAGGAGCTACATCCCCACAATCATCTTGGTGGCTCTCCTCTGGACTTGCTCCAACAGGTTTATGACTTTCCTGGATCCATCCTCACTACAAAAGTACTGCACTTGCAAAAATATGTTCTTTTCCAAGTAAAGTTTGTCCGTTGCTTTTACAAAGAAGGCAAAGGAAGTGGGAGTGTGGATGTTCGGGAAGCCTGGCTTTGCCCTTGACACAAAGCTGTGATTTGTGACTGGAAGGCTGGGTGCTTGATCAGAGCATGGCAGCTGAATGTTTGCACCTCCATCATTCAGAATGTTCTTCTCCATGAAATGGTCAGTTCTTTGTGCTGTGAGTGTTGTTGTGCACCTATGCAGCACAAACAATCAGGTTGTGACAGACATATCAATACTTTGATGCAGGGAACCATTTATCAGCCAAAGTCTCCCTGCTTTGAAATACAGCCTGGCTACGAGCCCTAACACATCTGGTCTCCTGACAGAAATTCTGTAGGTCCAGGCTGATATCAGTCCAATTCTGTCCAGATTTTTTCATACTCTGGTCTATGTTTCTTACAGTGCACAGCTGGTGTGGACATCATGGCCTGACTGAAAACCATGTAGTATTTTTTAAATCTGCAAACAGATGACAGTGCCCTTACCTGCCTTTGAAGGACTGAGCAGGTCATCAGAAACCACTGGGCATGTCATGAGCAATGGCCAGACATGACAGGCTACCAGGGAGTGAAGGGATCTGTACCTGCCCCTCCACTTCCCCTCATGAGATGCTGAAAACCACAAAGAGGTCTCCCCTCAGACTCCTCTTCTCCAGACTGAACAAACCAAGTGGCTCAGCCACTCCTAAGACCTCTTCCCCAGGCCCTTCACCACATTTGTGTCCCTACTTGGTACGTTCTCTAAAAGCTTAATATCCTTTTTATGTCGTAGTGTCCAAAACTGCACACACAACTCAAGGTGAGACATGCAAGGTTAACATATCATTATCAGAAGTACCTAATTTTTATAGGGATCCAGCCAGATTATGAATGAAAAGGAAAAAACTAATTAGGGTTTTCTTGTTTATTTGGGAGGAGACTAGGGTGGAGAAAGGAGGGTTGAAACGTGGGAAAAGGCCTAATGGATGACAATGATGAAGCACAGCTGTCCGTGGGTACCTGCCCTCTATCCCTACAGCCTGAAGCAGGACAATTAGCCCAGCCTGTTGTTGGGATCACACCATGCATGTCTAACTTGTTCCCAGAGCCAGGGGCCCAGTGTGCATTCAGTTGCCAGCAGGAGAACACCCAGGATGGACAAACTGAGCATCCCATCATCACCATGTTGGTATCTGTTCCAAGACTGATGCTATCAGCATCTCCCCGTCAGCCTAACATCAGCATTTGTGACACAAATGTTGGTTATATTCTTCTTAACAGATTGATTGCCCTGCTTCAAAATGCTCTGTGTATTTTAATGACTCATCTTGGAAAATTTCTTGTTCCTCAGCCAAGATGTAATAGGGAGAAAAGTTACAGTCTCCAGGCAGGGGCTGGAGGATGAAGCCTGCAGTTGTCCCTTTGGGGACCCCAGAAATGCTCTGAGAAGCTCGCACAGTTCTTATGTTGTTTTCTTTGGATCTTCAGGGCTCAAGCTAATCTGAATTACTCCAAAACCCAGGCTTAGGAGCTTGCCAGACTATATGGTGAACAGGTTTCAGAAATTACTTCTTCATATTTATGCCTCTGATTTCACAAGATTTGCTTCATTAAGTAGAGAAATTTTTCCCATGCCATTTTTTGTGTCTCTCTAGTACTTTTTAGTAGTAGAGAGTTATGAAAATTCAGAGTCCTGCACCACAAAGATTTTGAACACCAGGTGAGCACTTGGGTCTTACAACACATTGTGTGCTTGGTGCATGTTCATTCCTGCATCCTGTACCAGGTATTCTCCTCACAGCACTGCATTTCCAGAGCTGATCTTGACCATTGCCCTGCTTACCTGCTCATCACAGAATGAGCTCTGAAGGGGGAGGATGGGGATATTGGGTCTGTCTCAGAGATATGGTTTGTAAATGGGAATCCAGGAGTGAAGTTCAGTGGGAGGTTCCTGGGATAGGGGTTTCTTCATGTGCTTCTCATTCAGTTCCTGGGACTCAAGATCCCAAGTGAATTCTGTTCCCAGAGCTCCAGCTTCTCCGCCTGCAGTTCTGGAGGCACACTCAAGGCTAAAGGCTGCGTCAC
The DNA here is from genome assembly GCF_027887145.1 of Ammospiza caudacuta. Taxonomy (NCBI): domain Eukaryota; kingdom Metazoa; phylum Chordata; class Aves; order Passeriformes; family Passerellidae; genus Ammospiza; species Ammospiza caudacuta. The sequence goes on along the minus strand of NC_080593.1, from coordinate 39,117,459 downwards.
CTCTTACCCATTGTCCCTCTTCTTGCTTTGACTTCTGGCTTGGGTTATGCTGTGCACTGTGGCTGCCATTTGGGTATAGAACCTGTTGACCATTGAGAATGAGACAAGAAAGGGGTTGATGAAGATGGAACTGAAACCCAGGAGGTCCAAAGCACATTCCCACCTTAGCCCCAGATCCTCTGTGTGATCTCAGGCATGGGTCTTAAGCTGAACTGTCTGCAAAAAGGAAATAACATAACTCTGCCTTCCCAGAGCACTGATGATATAGAAATAGCACAATAATAAGGGGCATACTTGCACCTTTTAGAGCAGTTTAGGACAGCCTGATCTCTTCCATATGTGTCACATGGAGTGCCACCCTTTGTATACAACACTGTTGGCAATTGCCTGAGTCAGCTTTGCTTGTTTGAATGAATTTCTCTGGATGGTGGATTTAATGCAGTTTATTTTATCAAGCCTTCCTAGGCTTTCTGACAGGGTAATTAATAATAACACAGACACAGCATTGGTAGGTTTTGTGTGGCTCTTATTGTGAAACACTTGTAATGATGAAACATTTTCACCTGGAGTCTTGAGGACTGAGTCCACAGGGTGTTAATAAAATTAATTGAACAGAGTGAAAAGAATCCCAGGGAGGGCAAGACCTTTCCTTCTGGCAAGCACAGGTATTTTGCAAGTGGGTGTGCTGCTCTGACAGAGGAACAGAAACAATGGAGTAAAAAACCTGCTGGTTTCCAGACAAAGAACAGCCCAGTCCTCATTCTCCATTCATTTCTCTATGTCTGCAGCAGACAGAGGTGTCTTGAACCCCTCCAATTCTGCCTTCTCAGTATCCTCCTGGCATGTAGGACATGGAACTGAGCCATGTGGAACAGAAAGCTTGCTCCTGCTCTGCTACACTTGGTGTTTTCTTCCACAGGTCAAGTAACATAAATTGCACTGGTATTTTCTCTGTGATTTCTTTGGCTGTTGCATTAATGGGTATGAATTAACACTGAGGAAGAAATGCTTATGAGCTGTAGGCTCAGGATGTAATTCTCATTGCAGTAATCAATGTCTGAGAGTGCTGGCTGGCTAAACTCCACAGTTCAGTCCAAGAATGAGTTTATTATTCAACCATTCAGGAGCTTGGATAAATTGTGGCCACAGGTTTTACCTCAGGAAAGGATTAGCCTCCTTAAGAGACTGGCATGTTCATGCCTGATGTGAGACATGATGTGACACATGGAGCTAGGGGAAGGCAAAAATATGACAGGTTGAGTGTTGATGGAAACTGAGTGTGTGTCAGCCCAGAGCCACTCTTTGATTTCTACTAAGTGTCCAGAAAAGGACAGCAAAATTAATTCTCTGAAAACACCAGGAATATGAAGGAGGCATCATGAACAAATGAAGAACAAGGAAACACATAGGAACTATATTTTTAAATGTCAGTTTCTTAAGATCCCTGTAATTATGCTTTCATTCTCTCTCTCTGATTTTATGTGCCCCCATTGATTTTACCCTTACCTCTCATCAGTAAGTTTTGACTCCTGGTGTTTTCTGGAGGAACCAAAACCTCAGGAGTGCTGGCTAAGATTCCTCAGGTTAAAGGAGAAGTTCTGTTCCCCTTCCTATGGCAAAAGACAAGCTCAGTGCTTATTCAGCAGAAAGGGTTCCATGTGGGACAGAGAGAAAAAAGGGGAAAAATGGATGAGTGCCCACATTGTGGAAGTGCATAATTTCAAGATTATGCAGAGTCACAGCTGATTATTATCAATGTGCTCAACACTTTTTGCACCCCATGTTATATTCTTATTATCAAACATGACATTTGCTCTTCAGCAGCAATGAATAAAGTCTGAAAAAATGTGCACGCCTATTCTAAGGCTGCTGGACTGAAAAGATGAAGATATGAGCTTCTGAGGGGGAAGAGAATGAAAATAGGAGAAGGAGATTAACAAGCTATTTAAATACTTTATGCCACATACTAAATGTTTTTATATTTGTTCTTTCTTGGTAAGGATAATGAGGGTTGTTTACATTACTCAGGGGTGCCGCACAGAAGGGCTGCCAGGAAGGCTTAGGAAAAAAAAAGGCTTTGTGGATGAACCACAGCTCCAAAGGTTCAAACTCTGAGCTGCAGGGTGTGCCAAGGGCACATGATCCTGTGCAGCTATGTAGTGGTTTGCAGGGATGTGTGGCTTGCAAGAGGCAGTCCAAAGAGCCCTTTGGAGTCTGAACAGGGATTTGGATGCTTTTGAACCATGTCTTAATATTAGTCCTGCACAATTTTGTTGTTTCAGAAAGTTCAGAGAAACAGATTACCTTTGAAGAGGCTTAAAACCAAACTGTCAGGTGTATTCTATTTTTTCCATAATTTACCCCAGCCCTCAAAGTGTTCCACATATTCTGCAGATAAGGAAGGAGGCTGAGGGATAATTCAGCAATCTTCATGCACAATAGCAGCCTCAGCAGCAAGGCTTACTCTTCTCTGAGGGATTTATGATTTCTTAGAGAAGGGGCAACTAAATAAAGAAATACAAGAAAGTGATGGTGTGGGAAAACTTAGCTATGTCTTCTAGTTTGATATCACTTTGCTGTTAATTTTTATATTTATATTTGGCATCTTTCTGAAGTGCTTCTCATCACAATGGAAGAACAAATCATGTTAATAAATGAGAGTAGCAGCCAAAAAAAAAAAAAAAAGCTAGCACTTCTTTGCCATAGTCAAGAGCTCTTGAAAAACTTGTCCTTGATGTTGTTTTGGCTGAACAAAAATTAGATGCATAATCACTATTAGGCTTGATTGAGTACATAATTCTTTCTATTACACTGATGAAAAGCACATGGCAGGAATTCTTTGCCTTGTACAACTTTATTGCCACATGCACATATTGCTAAATATCTGAGCATCTCCTTGACTTGGACATTCATCACTGAGGGCGTTAAAATGTCTGAGGTAACCCACAATAGTTTTGGCATGATGGAGGAAAAATCCTTCCTGTTGATGTAAGATCTCTGTCAGGCACAGGGCTGGGGTAGGATGTTGTGAATCAGCACAGTGAACCTGCAAGCTCCAAACCCTTGGTAGCTTTGTTGTACTCATCCACAGTCATTCACTGAGGCTGAATTTAGTAACCCCCATTTTTACCTTGGGTAGCAGATCTCACTGCTCACTGTGGGATGCTGTCCCCAGGCCACACAGCAGCAGAAAGGTTCCAAGAGACCACAAAGGCTTCTTCAGTCACCAGACACAGCAGCGCAGCCTGTAGATCCCATGCCAGAAGGGAAGGGTGCAGCTAGTAAAGTGCTCAGCAAAGGCTGCCTTGTGTGCCATTAAATTCACAACCTATCCATCGTTCAGTGGCTGCTCCCCAGCTCTCCCACAGCAGCCAAATGTTTTTCCTGTGGGCTCAGATAAGACAGTGAAAGAGAAATAGAAATTTACAAACAGAGTTTATTCACTTCCTTCCCCATCTTTGGATAAGAGATGATGAAAATGGCTCATCATGGCTCACTCACCACCAGCATCAAAGTGATGCAAGTGGCTTAGCAGGGACACACAGAGTGTCTGAAGGACAGACTTTCCCTGCACTTACTGCTCATCTCAAAGCTGAACCAGGGTTATATGTAAACAAGGAAGAAAATGAGCTGGGTTTCCCCACAGCTAAAGATCAATGTAGTCTGAAGATTTTAAGTGCAAGACTGGTCCTGAAAATGCACTTAGAACCCTTCTCTAAGAGCCTGCCATCGTTCAGAGCTGCTGTCCTGGCAGGAGTTAAATGGAGCAGAGCTGGGTTCCTGCCCTCCCACCTGAACAGATAATCTCTGAGATCTCTGGTACAGTAGCCTGGTGTTGAGTCAATAGGCTCAACCAAAATACCTCAAATTGTTGACAGCCTAAAGAGCTTGAAAGCTGTGGCTGACACAGCTGCATCTGTGGCATTACTGAGGTGTCAGTCGTGTGCTGCTCTGTGCTTGGGAACCATTCTTCTGCTCTTATGGCAGATCACCCCTTGGTTCTTAACCCACCCTAGATCACTCTGTCTCTAATAGAATGCTCTTGATTGCTACTGGGCTTGCCAGGCATGCATCAGGCTCTCAGGGAAAATTCAAGTTGTCTTTGTGGCCAATTCTTGACCGTGTTGTGGGGTGGTGGGATGGGAGAGGCTGCAAGGGAACACTTTCATCAAGGCGGGGAAGGGGGAGAGGATCAACCACAAGCAGGGGATTTCAGTGGGAGCAAGGAAGCTCCAACAGCCCTGAGTCAGGCAACCTGAGCTGATGAAGGCAGCCAGGAAAAGCAGGCAGGACACAGCAGGATGTGGGAGAGTGTCTGAGGCTGGCTGCACAGTGCCAGGGGTGAGGAGGGGTCTCAGGAAAGGAGAGGATCTGCATGGCTGGAGGTGCCAGAGGGTCAGAGCAGGGCTCTCTGCTCTTTGACCAGCAAGTGGGCAGAGCAGGAGCAAAGGGAGCTGTGCAAGACAAGATGTAAACCTGGATGTTACCTCGTCTGACAAGCACAGGAGGTACTGCTGGAGATGGGACTTGAGGAGAGGCACAGCAGAGCTGGATTCCTTCCTCTCAAGTGAAATGCAGCCACAGCAGACTCCAGCAGGATCCTCTGGAGTTGGGACCTGGCATAGAAACACATTAAGAGCTGCTATTCATAGGAGCAGTGCAAACAACCCAGGGGGCTGGCTCACAGCTCCCATCAGTCACACATGAAACCCTATTTATACCTTCCTACACAACCAAATGAGCTGTGATTAACAAACACAGGCCATTTCAAGCATCACAGACTAGGCTTAATGGTAATTTAAGAAGGGGATGGAGAGGGGAAGAAAATGTTTTCCAGCTCCCCCTTGTGCCTCTTCTCTGTCTTTGTTTTGTTCTCAGTTTTGCTGGCAGTCTCCATGTCCTGCCTCCCAGAAGTGATTCAAAGGATATTTGATTATATGAGGACTGTTTTGTCTTACAGGACAGAACATCATCCCCTGGGAAACTTGGGAGATGCTTCTGCTGCAGGTCCTTGGCTGCAGCTGATGGTCCCCATCAAGCCCCAGGTGCTGGAGCCGTGTTTGTGTGTGCATGTGCACTCATGGGTGTTTGTATTTCTGTGTCTGTGTGTCTGTGTGTGTGTGGGCATGAGCACTCATTGTCTGGCCAGGTGGAATCTCTGTGTTTAAACAGGAGAAAGTTAACTTGTGACCCCTCCTGGGTTTGGGAAGAAAAAAAAAATCAAGAAAAGGTGAATCCTAATACACAGATACAAAACAAAAACAACGACAAACAAACAACAAAACAAACAAACAAAAAACCAACAAAAAACCCCAAACAAGCAATAAGTAAAAAGGAGGAAAGTTAAAGGTATCTGGTATTATTATTTCCAGCCCCCAGAGGAAGCACAGGGTGTTGAGCCCTATTCTGTAAAGAGCTGCTTGCTCTCAAGGCTCATTCCCTCATCTTTCCTTCACCAGCAGCAGAAACAGCAGCTGAGAGGGGAGAGGAGCGGCAGGAGCCATGGGCTGAGGCAGAGACCCCACAGAGACATCCCTTTGATGCTCCAGCTGTAATGCTGCAACACCTTCCCCCTTCCCTCACCAAGTGCCCACTGAGAAGCTCAGCAGACCACGTTGCATCCCAGTTATGCTCAGCATTGTTTTGGGGCTCTTCCCCTCTCCTGATCCCAATTCCCTCCTGCTGCCTTGCTGTGTTCCAGGGCCTGTGCCTGTTTGTGGGCTGATGCTCTGCCCAGCCCCGGTGCAGAGGCTGCAGTGAGGAATGGCTGTGCATTGCTGAGCAGCTGGAAGCAGTTATTAACTGAATTTGGCATCCAAGCTGAACTACAAATGCATCTGGGTGGCTTGAATTGTCCTTAATTATATTTTGCTTTATTGTTTTCATTTCGCGCTGTGCTCCACCACCGCTCTCTGTACAGCTCTGTGCTGTGCATTTTCTTTGCTTCCAGCCCAGGGTAATTGCTCCTTGTCGTGCTGTGTTTGCCATTTTAATTTTTTATCATCTCAGATACTTTCTTTTCTTTCTCCCTTTTGATTATTTGGTTATGTCATTCCCATTTGCCCTGACATTTCAATAAATTCACTTCTACATTATCTTTGTCCCTAGAGCAGCAGTTTATCCCTCTCTTTCTAATGTCTCTGTCTCAAAGCTGGATATGAACTGTTTATTTTTTCCCGAGTCCCCCTTTTGGGCTGAGCAGCAGCCAGCAGCAGAGAGCAGGGTGCTGGGCTGCAATCCTGGAGCCAGAGTGCCCCCTTCCAGAAATTCTAAGGAATAACACAGTTCCCTTCAGGGCAGGAAGCGCAGCCAGGCAGGACCCTGCAGCTCAGGGTCTAGCCACAGGTTAATATCCAGGTGAGATATTAGATGAGACTAACTAAAAGGATGATGCTGCAAATGATGTGTAAGGAAGTGAAGTTTTTTTGAGTACATTCCTAGACTAAGGGAATGGCCTTTGTCTACTGCATTTCTCACTTCCCTCTCTCCTTCAGGTTCTTCTTTTGTCTCTTTCAAACCTGCATTTTGATCCTTCCAGCTAAGAGCTCAGAGGAAGGGTGTACAACGGTGGTGGCCCTCCTGCAGGACAGCACCTCTTCCCTTTGCAGCAGCTGATCCAGCCCAAGCTTCTGTTTGGCCAAGGCTTTGAGCTTTGGCAGACTCTGACAAATTTCACTCTGTGGTTAAAGACTGCTCTCAGCTGGCCAGTCCAGTCACTTAGGGAGGGAAAAACTCCTCTTGCAGCATCGCTGGAGAAAAAATGGCTCAGGGGAGACCTTATCACCTGAAAGGAAGTTGTAGACAGGTGGGAATTGGTCTCTTCTCCCAGGAACAAGAGGGGGTAGCCTCAAGTTGCACCAGAGGAGGTTTAGATTGGATATTAGGAAAAGTTCCTTTACTGAAAGTGTGATCTGGCATTGGAACAGGAAGCCCAGGGAAGTGGTGGAATCAGCATCCCACGTGTGTTCACAAAAGTGTAGATATGGCACTTGGGGACATGGTTTGATGGTGCACCTGGCAGAGTTAGGTCAATGGTTGAACCTGATAATGTTGAACCTGATAATGCTTCTGTGATTCTGTGATTCTTACCCTTTTTTTCTCAGCAGGGTGGCAGGAATGGAAGGGCTCAGGAGCCTTGTCTCTGGTCTTTGGCTGCCATGGAGCAAAATCTGGCAGCTCAGTTTGAAGAGACTGATGAAGATGGGTTTTGAGGGAGCTGTTGGCCTCTGTGGGGTGGCACAGCCAGCCACTGCATCCCGGTGTTTCTGTGGGAGAACACAGAATACTGCTGGGGTGGATACTGCAGGTGGAGAGGTGAGGGGAACAGAGGAATATGATACTGCATTAACCTGCCTTTTTGGGGCTGAATAGCGCTTACCTTGTCACCACTCTCTAAAGAGAGGGCCTCCCAAATGGTTTGTTTTCTGTAGCAACAAAATGACCAAGACCTTGAGCTGTGTTTGAACTGTGAGTTCACCCCAGCAGCTCTGTGTGTACAGGGCTCTCTGAAGTGCTTGTGTTGAAAACATTTGTCCATTTGAAGCGAGAACACAGAGACTGAGACAGACCTTCATGTAAAAACTATTCTCAGCACAGAGGAGGCTGCAGTCAGACCTGCATCAAGAGGAAATGTGAAGGAAACAGTGTCCACACCTCATTCCAGGGAGGTATGAACATATATGGTTTGTTTGAAACTCCAACACCAGGTTTAAGGTAACTGTAACAACATTATGCAATCTCCTTCAAATACTCTTCTTATTGCTAATAAACTTTATTAATATAAGAATATAAGTGCTTCAAGGCACTCCTTTTAGACTTCAATAAGGTCCTCTTGTATTAACAAGCCCCTGGAGTCTTGCTCTTTCTTGTAAGACACTCCAAAGGCAAAACCTACCCTGGCAGCAGTGTGTTTGCATTCCAGGGCAGGAAGGTCCCTACATGGCAGCTCCTCAGCACTTTGGGAGACACAGGCTCCCAGCAGCCAGCTAACATCAATCATGGAAGGGGAGGCTGTGCACATGATGAGATCTGTGCTGTGCAGCTAGGGAAGTTTGGGCAGAGCGAGGGAACACGACGTGTCTGAGAGCACAGAGGGAGTAAGGACAGAGCAGGGACTGAGCCCAGCTGCTCCTCTCTAGGCCTTGTGTTCACTACACCATTTATCCTTCCAAGCCATGGCTGCAGCAGCAGCAATGTGACCCACAGCCATGCACTCACACTCGTTCAGGTTCTCCCACTGCCAGGCTGGACAGATAGAGCAGCACCTCAGGCTCTGAGGCTCTGACACTGCTCTCCCAGCTGGGGATGCACACTGCTGAGGGATGCACACTGCTGGGGGATGCACACTGTGAGGGATGCACCCTGCTGGGGATGCACAATGCTGGGGGATGCACACTGTGAGGGATGCACACTGTGAGGGATGCACACTGCTGAGGGATGCACACTGCTGGGGGATGCACACTGTGAGGGATGCACACTGTGAGGGATGCACACTGCTGGGGGATGCACATTCCTAAGGGATGCACACTGTGAGGGATGCACACTGTGAGGGATGCACACTGCTGAGGGATGCACACTGTGAGGGATGCACCCTGCTGGGGATGCACATTCCTAAGGGATGCACACTGTGAGGGATGCACCCTGCTGGGGATGCACACTGTGAGGGATGCACATTCCTAAGGGATGCACACTGTGAGGGATGCACACTGCTGGGGATGCACACTGTGAGGGATGCACACTGTGAGGGATGCACATTCCTAAGGGATGCACACTGCGAGGGATGCACACTGTGAGGGATGCACAATGCTGGGGGATGCACACTGTGAGGGATGCACACTGTGAGGGATGCACATTCCTAAGGGATGCACACTGTGAGGGATGCACACTGTGAGCGATGCACACTGCTGAGGGATGCACACTGTGAGGGATGCACACTGTGAGGGATGCACATTCCTAAGGGATGCACACTGTGAGGGATGCACAATGCTGGGGGATGCACACTCCTGGGGGATGCACACTGCTGGGGATGCACACCCCTGGGGGATGCACACTGCTGGCTGAGGGATGCACACTCCTGGCTGAGGGCCCCTTCCCACCCTGATCCAGCCTCAGGTGTGCCCAGCTGAGCACACAGGAATGCCCAGGTGCTGTGCTGGGAGAGCAGCAGCCCAGAAATGCGGCTGCAGCCCAGCAGGATGAGGCTGAAGCTGATCTCTCCTCTGTGGAAACCTCAGCAGCTGCTGGACGTCAGGGGATTTGTACAGAGCAAAGTGCTGTGGCTGGATCACTGGGCTGAACCAGGCACTGAGCCTAAACTGGGCCAGTTGCAAGCCAAGAGGCAGCCACTGCTTCAGGGCTGCATTGAAACCAGCATGGCCAACAGCTCAAGGGGAGGTTCTCTCCCTCTACTCTGCACTCCTGAGGCCCCATCTGGAGCACTGCATCCAGGTCTGGGTGCTCCAACATCAGAACAACATGGGCCTCTTGAAGTGAGTCCAAGGGAAGGCCATAAATATGCTACAGCAGCTGGAGCACCTCTCCTATAAATACAGGCTGAGATGGTTGGGGATGGGAAGAGAAGACTGGGGAGACTTTATAGCAGCCTTCCACTGCCTAGAGGGGGCCTGCAAGAGAGCTGGAGAGGGATTTTTCACAAGGGTATGTTGTGATAGGACAAGGGTTAATGGCTTTGAACTGAAAGAAGGCTGGTTTGGATTGGATGTTAGGAATGCAGCATCCTGTTCCAGTGCCTCACCACCCTCTTAGTGTGAGGGTGGTGAGGCACTGGAACAGGATGCTCCAGCCCTGGAAATGGTGAATGCTCCATCTCTAGAAGTGTTCAAGGGCAGGTTGGATGGGGCTTTGAGCAGCCTGTTCTAATGGAAGATGTCTCTGCCCATGCATTGAGCTGACCTTTAGGGTGCCTTCCAGCCCAAACCATTCCATGGTTCTGTGGTCAGTAACTGCACAACAGCAAGGGTACACATCTGCAGACATTTGTGAATAGGCACACAAAGCTGTGCCCTGGTTTTGAGGGCCTTACAGTTTTATTTCTCTTAGTTCTAATGAAATGATAGGGCTAAACAAGGAAACTTGTATCACTAAGGCAAACTTAGCTCTGTTTCTGGCCATTTTAGGGGCTCAGATGGGTGAAGAGGCAAAGCAGCCATCCAGGGTTTGTGCTGAGTGTGTTTGCAGGCCAAGCCACAACTGGAAATCCTCACCACAGACAAGCACAGTGTGGACATCAGAGCCTGCAAGCACTTCACCCTTCAGGCCCAGAACTGTTTTTAAAGATCCTGACCTGGTTACAGACCTGCAGACACCTGGCGGGTGGGAAGGAGCAAACACAGGGACCTTCTCCATTATCTGAAAATAATTATTAGCTGTGAATATAGTCGCCAAGACCTATTATCCTGGCCCATCCCATGTTTGTCATCTCTTCATCTCCTCCAACCCCCCAGATGTGACACACTCTTGTCTTGGCTGCAGTGCATTAGGAGGTTTTTCAGAGCCCCATTTTCAGTCTGAGCGTGGATCAGAAGCTGTGGAGCCTGGGGCAGCCAGGGGAGGCTGACACCCACAAAGCAGCAAAGGCTGAGCCCACAGCCTGCTTGTTCATGCCAAGGAATTTTGGCTGCAGGTGTAAGTTAATTCCTGGTATTGCTGGCAGGAGATCCCCCTAGCTATTCACAGTAGTGCTTTAATTCAGCCCACCTATGCTCAAGAGAGGATCTTGTGCAAGAACAACCCTGTCCAGAGCTTACATGAGTTTAGATACCAAGAAAGGCTTTTTTATGGTGAAGTTAAAAAGTGATGTGTGAAGTTGAAAAGTGACATCCCACCTTGTCCCAGGAAACAAGGGAAAGACTTCTCCATTGGTGAAGCACCTATATGAAAAATGTTGCTTTTGTGCCCATGATTATCACAGCATTTGCTGTGTGCAGATGTATTAAAAGCAAGCAGCCATTGAGTGATAGCACTGGGCTTCCTGATACATTGGTATTGCAGCACTGAGCTCCTGTGAGGCACAGGGCAGACGACTGTAAATAATGATAGACTCATAGAATCAAAGAATCATTTGTGTTGGAAAAGATTTCTAAGATCACCAAGTCCAACACTGCCAAGCCCACCACTAAACCATGTCCCCAGGTGCCACATCTATGTGGTTTTTGAACACTTCCAGGAATGGTGATTCCACCACTTCCCTGAGCGGCCTGAACACCCATTCAGTGAAGACATTTTTCCTGATATCCAATCTAAACCTGCCCTGGCATATCTTGAGGCACAACATTTCCTCTTTTCCTGTTTGCTACTTGGGAGAAGAGACCAACCCCCATCTGGCTACACCCTCCTGCCTGGCAGCTACACAGAGCAAAAGGTCCCCCCTTTGGAGCCTCCTTTCCTCTGGGCTGAACACTCCCAGCTCCCTCAGCTGCTCCTCATCAGATTTGTGCTCCAGATCCTTCACCAGCTCATTGCCCTTCTCTGGACCCACTGCAGCCCCTCAGTGTCTTTTTTTGCAGGGAGGGCCCCAAAAGTGAACTCAGGATTTGAGGTGAGCTCTCACCAGTGCTGAGCACAGGGGGACAATCACTCCCTGGTCCTGCTGGCCACACTATTTCTTTTACAGGCCAAGATGCCACTGGTGTTGTTGGCCACCTGGGCACACACTGGCTCATGTTCAGATGGCTGTCAACCACCCCCTGCCCCCCTCCCAGAACATTTTCCACCTGGCAGCTTTCCATGAATTCCACAACTTATGGAAAACATGACTGAATTCTCTTTGTGAAGTGTAAGAACCAGCATTCATTGATGCATTAACCTGGCAGTTTTGCTCATGCTCTCATAAAGGCACTCACAGGACAGATGTGCTCCTGCAGGTGTGTGTGCAGGGGGTCAGTCTGGCCCCGTGTCTGACTCCCAACAAGGAGGAGCCTGTGCATGGGCACACACAGGGCAAAGGCACACTGCACAGTGGCAAGCAGGCTGCCAAGCCACACACATGCTAAGCAGAGGCTCCTAGTGGGCAAGGATAAGAAGGTGAAAAGAAAAAATCCTTCATGCAGCTCTGCACCACAAGCCAGCCTGAGGGGTGCTAGTTTAGACACTGGAAATGCAACGATGTTAAATTGGTAAATAATTTTTGCCATCTGCCTCTGGGAAGCCAGGTGCATGTCAGGCTGACCATTTACCCATGTGTTTTCTCTACCCCAAAGTGCTGTGCAGAAGAGAAGTCAGCTATCAGGACGTGCACAGGTCTGGATTGCTTCCTTGGGCTTCTGCATGAGCAGAGGGAAGGGGACCAAAGGATACTTGAGGTTCTCCCTGAGATCCTCCCATATTCTGGAACTGTGCAAGAACCAAATCAGTCAATCTCTTCTCCTTGAGAACCTCCCATATTCTGGAACTGTGCAAGAACCAGTCAGCCTAGGTCAGAGAGTCTTCAGCTGTGTGCTGGCAACTGAACCTGCCAAGGTGGCAATACAGGAGGGCATTGGTGTCAGCCTGATTTTATACAGCATTGCCACTGCAGCTAATCCAGGGCTGCCTGCATGAGGCCCATGGAGCATCACCCACGATGGAGAAGAGCTGTTGTACAGCAGCAATCCAGCAGCAGGCCTCTCTAGCCTTGCTTCATCTTGAGCTGCAGTTTCTGACCCAGATGGGCTTTTGGCTGCTTTCCTCTGCCTTGTACCGTCTCACAAGCAGTGCTCGATGCTGCTGCATGGAATAATTTGAGTTACAGTCTTAGGCTGAGTGGGTGGGGGGGCAGATAGAAGGGCCCTTTGGGAAGATATCTCCCCCATCAAGTTTTAAGCAAGTAATTTTACAAGTAATCCCCTCTCTCCAGCCAGAGGCAAAGGCAGTCATGGGGCACAATGCAGGGGAGCAAACCCTGCCGTGGGAATTCAGGCCAGGCAGGAGACAGAACAGCTCAGCCCTGTATCAGTGCCAGCTGTGCATTCACCAACAATTCAGGTGTGCATTTACAGCAGGTATGAACTGCTCTGTGAAGGAACCTGGTGTGGCAGAGCAGTGTCTGCACAGAGGAAGGTTTTTTTATTGTGAATGGGCATTTTTTTCCCCAATAACCAAGAGTGTGCAGCCTGCCAGCTTCCACACACACCTGCTCAGCTCCTCTCTTGCTGGTGATGTGTCTGTGTCCTTGACCAACTTTCCTGCCCAGCAAGCACAGCCCCTGCAGCGCTTTCAGCAAGCTGCCCATTGTAGCTCAGCCAGGGGCAGCTGCCTCCAGGCTCTGCTCATACCTGGACGTTCCTCCCTCCCCACTCCAAACTTCAACTTTAAATGAAAAAAGTAAATTAAAAGCGGGGGAAAGGCGGCATTCGCTGATGAAGGCTCTTGCAGCTGCTGGCTGCACTCATCAAAGGGGAGGAAGTGGCAATTACTTCCTTGTAGGAACTGTTTCTGTAATCAAAGCGCTCTGCGGCGGAGCTGCCAACGCCGATTCCCGCCCGGCACAGCCCCTGGCTCATGAGCCACAACAGGAGGCAGCCGGCTGCCCACGCCCTCATCCCTGCACACTTCCACACAAGACACTCACACCTCTGTTTTCCTTGGGACACTCAGGATTTCCTGGTGAGTGAGGGCAGGCCAGGCTGCTGCTGCGGGCACAGTGTCACACTCAGAGCCCAGCAAACTCCCCAGCAACAAGCACAGGTGCTTCCTGCTCCCAGCCCAGAGCATCTTGCCACACTGGGAGGCTGGGAGAGCGAGGGGAACTGGATCACGTTTTTGCTGGGAAATGTCCTTCCTGCCCCCACCATTTGCTGTGGTAAGGCTCTTGCAGCCAAACAGGGAAGCATTACTTGGGGCCCATGCATAGACATTCAGGAAGAGTTGAGAAGAGCTCTTCCCAAGGACCTCCCAGGCTCTGGAACCTCTGTGCCTTGTAACACTATTCACAGGGGCTCAGACTTCATGGCAACAAGAAAAACCGTGTGCAAACATGGCACCAGAGAAAACATATCACCAAAAAAAAAAAAAAAAAAGGCTTTTTTGTGCTGTTATTTTTTTCCCAATGCTGGCAGTAATAATTTTGTTGAACTTTTTTTGTGTGCACCTTTAAAAAAAAAAAAAACAGTAGATACAATATTTTCTAGAGAAGCTTCTCTTATCCCCTAGAAGAGCACACACTCTAAAGTAGGAAATGAAGCTGGAAGAATAACAGATCTTTGCCCCTCCTATTCTTATTTTTTTGTACACTTTATAAACCCAAGACTTGTCTCAACCAAATAGTATTTTTTTCAGCTTTACTCTTCAGCGTCTTATCCTTTCCTCAGTTACAACGTTATATTCTCCAATTAATGAAGTGTTTAAAATAACAATTTTAATGATGCACCCAAAAAATCTCTGTAACTGTAGCAAGTGGAGTGCACCAGGAAACCCCATCCAAACACCTGGGAAGGCAGAGCAGTAGCACAGAGGGAGGTGCTGGCTCTCTCTCCCTGCTGCTGTGCCCCAGCACAGCCCCGTGACCTTACAGCAGCTGATGTTCTCATCCAGAAGAGAATCTCTTCTGCTTTGTTCATCCCAGCGTGCTCTCCTCCCCCCCAGATTTCGTACAGAGGAATACAAAGAACACAGACACACAAGTTTAGCTTGCTGACATAATGCCCATATTTAATCTTTTAAAACAAGAACAAAATCAAGAATAAAATCAAGAATAAAAATTTCATTTAAGTCATACAGTACATTAATCTTTCAGCAATGACCCAATCTACAGTACTCAAATGCCTGGCATGAAGTCTATTATCTCAGCATTTAACAAGTGTATAACCAGTGACACAGTAAAAGAAGAGCTCACAATACACAGCTAACACAATGAGTTTAGATTTTCTTCTAAGAGTCCAGTTAGGGTTTGTAATACATGGGTCATTTTTGAACCATACTTTAATCAGCTTTTTGTTCAGTCAATCTGTTTGGGGCTTTTTTTTTTTCTGTTATGTGAGTTTTTCCATTATGTACAGGAAGATTATTTCAAATGAAATTGCACAAGTTAGAATATCTATCTATAGGCATACATGGTCAATCTAACTAAAAAAATTTAATAAGCAGTAATTACTCAGTCCTGGTTATACATTCCTAAAGGCTTAATAATACAGTTTTAAGAAGAAAAAAAAATTAAAACAAAACACAACAAAACACAGCTGTAGGGTGGCAATCTCTGTAAGAAGCCTTCTTCCCTCCCAAAACAACCAAGGGCTAACTGTATTTCCATGTTTGAAATGGGGTCTACAAAGAAGTCATTTCAGCAAATAAACAACAAAAACCATGTGACTGTATCCTCTCTAAAGTCTGAATGGTTCAATGCATAATTCAGTGAAGCTCTCAAACAAATAATACTGGTAGGATGCAGACTGTTAACAGAAATTAGGACAATATGCCCTGATAGAACATTTGGGTAGCAAAACTGTATGTATGAAAGGGCCATTACCCAGTGGTTAAAGCAGCTTGAAGCAGGACAGCCCTGCCTGGGGAAAGGGTTGGCTCTTCTGCTCCTCAGCCAAGGCTACAGCTCAACTCTCCCCATCCCTTACCAAGCACCTGCCCTGCCTGCCCTCAGCCCCTTCCTCCTGTCTGAGCTGGAATCCCCAGCCCAAGGGCCAGGGGAGCATGCAGGGTGTGAGCTCTCTTCTTCCCATCCCAGATCCTGATGCTGAGCAGCAGGCACGGCTCTGCTTCTGCTGCAGCTCCACCACAGGCAGGAGGGCTCCTCTCAGCCCACCGTGGTGCAGGCAGGAGGGCTCTCTCAGCCCACCATAGTGCAGCAGGAGCTCTGCAGGCTGGAGGCTCCCTCCATCCTGGCCCTGACTGCCAGGAGCAGCCGCCCTCCCAAGAGCAGCCAAACACTACAGACCCTGAGGGCTACCTCTAAGGCAAGTTCACTGAACTAGGGTGATGGAGCATCTTCTTCCCACGTTAGCAAAACATAAATGTAACTAATTAACACAACTGCTTTGACTTCTTTTAGTCTCTCTTTTCTGGTGCCAGGTCCTGCTACAAATGAAAAAAACCCCATAGAGAGCTGCTTTCCTAGATGGAAAAGCAGCAGAATTTTACGCCTTGTGGATCTGCCCCGTAATTTGCTACTGGCATAAACAACAAAAAAAAAAGTCCCATTTATTTGGTTGGTTTTTGTGGTGTTTTTTTACGAAAAAAACCAAAACATTCCAGACCATCTAATGCACCTTCCCTGCACATCACACACGCTCACATGCACACACACCAATGGAGAACTCCAGAAGAACAGGCATGGGAACCACAAAGCCCAAATGGAGAAAAGACATGGGGAACCTCACACTTCTGTTTTCAATTCTCATTTAGCAATGAAGCAGCAAAATGATGTATTGCAAGAAATAAACAGTCACAGAACACACATACACCCGAATGCAACCATGGGTACATTTTTCCCATTTTTTCTTCTTCTGACAGACGTTGCTATTAATCTGACAGTTTCTTTCTGGCTGTGCTGAAGTTTTTGAAGAGCATCTGGTGCTTATTTAACCTTTATCAAAACACAAGAACCTCAGTGGCAATGGACAATCCATCTCATTAGTGCCACAACCAACCATCTCTGCTTGAGATTCTCTACAAAACCCTTCTGGAAGCTGAATCTGACTGCCTCTTTAGTGCCACTCTTGGTCGTTGTTTTTTTTTTTTTTTAAATTAACAAACACAGCATATTAATGCAAATTTGATGTTTTCTAAAAAATGCTCAGATAATTAGTTCAGCAGTATGCAAAGTGCATCTATTTGGTTCTTTCCATAGATCACCTTCTGTTTTAAGTTTAAATTCCTTCACAGTTTAAAATATTGTGAAGAAATTATATGTATACTTTATGTATAGAACTATTTATATACATACACATATATACACACAACTCTGTACTTTATATAGCCATAAACACTCACTACTTAACTATTTATATTATATACACATGGCATGAACACACGCTCAGTGAAGAGTTGGTGCAGGCTGAAACCATTCCATCGGGTTTAATGGAATAACAACAGTGAAACCATGAGTGAGTTATCAAGAGACACAGACGTACATCTATTAGATAAGTGAAAGACCAATTAAATCAGCTCTTTCATTTTCCTATTAGCACAGGATTGTTCCCACCCCATTCCATGCTCCATAAGCACATACACAGCTACTCTGCATTCAGTTTAGGTGAGAGGGCAGTGGTGGTTCTTTTTCCTAGATGAAAGAAGAGTCCATATTCACTCGGGCTCACCGCAGCCTCTCCTGCAGGAGCGGGCACAGCTGGGCCTGGATGCCGTGCACGATTCCGAGGGCTGCGCCGCCGCCAGCTGAAAGCACCTGCCAAAGCTTTATTGCATGGTTATGGGACAGCTATCAACTGTTCACAGTCTGTGAACTCGCTCCAACAAGTGGTACAACTGTATAAATACATACTTTAGCACAAAACAGTTTAACACGAGGCAAGTCCAAGTACAAATGAGACCTAAAGGCCTATGGGTGAACTTTAAAGGCCAGCAGTTCTTCAGAGTGCATGTTGTTTAAGGAACGCAAGTCGGGTAATTTCAAAAGGAGTTTTGTGAAAATAGAGGCTTCGTTTGGGTGATTTTTCATAATTAAGGTCCTTAATGCACGGATTAGTGTTTCCTGAAGTGCCTCCACAGAATTGACATTTTCTATTCCGGAGCGATCTAAACAAAAGGGCAGGGTGAGAGGGAGAGAGAGAAATTAAAAAACAGGAGGGTAGGGGGGAAAAAATTGACTGAACAGATGTAGCCTGCAACATAAAACCAGGGCAAGAATCCCTTACTAAATTAACAAGCACAAGAAAAATCAGATACTTATGCCAGAAGTTTTAAATCACACACCGGAAGTCTTTCAAAGGTTATTTAGCATTAACTTTTCAAAGTACTAAGTTCATGCCAAACTGGAAGCATTCAATCACTATTTCTGTGATCCCTAACCCATGTTTCCAGAGGATGACAGATTGAAGCAAATGTTTAAATATGTTGCTGAATCACAACTTTCAACCCAAGGAAAAAGACAGGGTGCATGAAAGTAAAAATTTCAAATGTTTCTTAAGGCTAGATATAGAATCCTAAAATTAAACTGAAGGTTTGAGGAGGAAATCCCACTTTGGACAAGCCACAGCTGTTATCTGCACAATGGAATTCTCAGGGGTAAAGGGAGTACAACCCTTCATATGACTGGGCACTATTTCCAAGTGTGTTCTGAAGCACTTAAAAAAATGAAACATGATGCACCCAAAAATTCCCAGCTGAGGAAAAGAAGAATGTCAACATCAAGACAAATATTGTGTTCTCGCATATTGCACTCCCACCACACCTGAAGCACTGCTTTCAAGAGAGCTGTATTTAATCTGAACACACCTGGTATCATTAGGTGGAACCTCAGTAAGCGGCTTGAAAGGATGAATTTTTAAGTAAAACATCTCACCACATAATCATGCACAGTAGCTGGGTTTTTTTCCAAGCTGTAGCTTCTTTTCTTAAACACTATGTAAATTCAGCAGGGCACACAGAGCCGAGTGACTGGCACAAACAGAAATGTGCTTTGATGTGTACATGTACTTAAGCACTTTGCAGAACTGGGACGTGGAATGACAACAGCTTTCTGGAGTAACACTGAGTCAGATCCTAAAGAGTGGGAATCCCTTCCTTATGCTGTCAGTGCCAATCCCATCAGATTGCTCAGGTGAACAGGCTAAGTCCTCCTGGACTACTCAGTGCAGTTCCCTACTGTTATAGGAAAAATTATTACGTAATCCAATTAAGGATGCATCTTGAAGCAGTTGCATGTGTTTTGTTCCTTTAGGATGATTGTTCCAGAATCTTCTACAATTAGGAGCTGTGGTTAGTTACTATGAAGCAATTTTTATTAGCACACATTCCACTTTTCTGTGAAGACTGTCCAATAGGTTTGACAGCTGCTGTCCAAGAGAACATGAGTGAGGAGACATCTCTGCCTTTATTTATTAAATTATCTCTCCTGCTTGTCCCCTGCTCTGCAAAAGCTTTGCTCTATTCTGAGCAGGTACAGTGACATTTGCACAGAACATGCCCAACAGAGTTCCACAAGAGCTCTGGACAGTGAGAACAGCACTGCCTTGCCTCTGAAGGTGGAAGAATGCAGCCCAGCCTCTCCTGGCTGCCCTGGGTGAGTTACTGTAGCCTCCTCACTTCCATTAGTCGAAGTCTTTCTACCCCCTCTCAGTCACTTCCAGTTGCTCCCAGTGGCCAGCAGAAGATTTTAGTATTATGCCAGTAAGGGAGAATAATAGAGGGTGTGTACTTCATATTCTTCTACCACAAAGCAAGACCCTTAGTTAAGGGATTATCTGCTCTCTAGACCTGCACAAACCACATTCCTTCAGCTTTGCTTCCGCCCTGCCTTTTCCTCCTCCAGTGGCCATGATCCACCTTACTACCTCTCCTGCATCTTCAACACATCCAGCCAACTGAAGCCAGAGGTGAAGCATTCTTTTAATTCTGGAACAGCACCAAGATAATTCTTCAGCACCACCCAAGTGTGATCCTGCTTTTTCTTTCTTTGTCATATGACATGGGAAGGAGAGGATGTACAAAGTTACAAACAGTCCTTGCTACTACCCCTGCTTCTTCTGTACATTCTAAATACTACTCCTAAGAGTGGTTATTCATCCAGTGTTAAGTGGAGATGTTTCTCACAAGCATTCTCCCAGCTAGCAGTATTTAGAGACCTAACTTCTTTTTCCATTGGTGGGTTTTGTTTTTTTCTTAGTTTTAATCAACTAAAAGTCTTTAAAAAGATCTTTATTACTGCAGCACCGTACTTTATATTGTGGATCACTTAATCAACATTCAACAGTCACACTCCTTTCTGCTTTTGGAACTGATGTAAATTTTGGCTACTATCTTCCTTTCAGTCTTTTCTAAAATAACTTGAGTTCTGAGATGAAGAAGTCATAATGGCCTTTTTCTTCCACCTTCAGTCCTTCTTACACTTATGGCATTTTTCCCTTTGCCTGCATCCCAATGACAATCTCTGATCCTGTTCTTCAACTCTTTATCTCCAATGAAGTGCCACCTCCCCTTACAGGAAATTACTTTTTTGGTTACACTACTCCTCAAAGAGTGGGATGCAGGGATCTGTCTTTCAAGATCTGTTTTATCAACACATGCCCACAATCCTTCAGTTCTATGGGCACCTTCTCCTCCTGGCACTCCCTCTCACTGTAAGCACCTTCCCCAGGAACTCTGCTGAGGCCACTTCTGTTCTGCACTACCTGCCTGAGCATGAAGCCAGCTCATTCACTCACTTGTGCAAAGTAACAACTGCAGCATTTCAATCCAGTCTCATGTAACAGAGCAAAGTTGCTCTGAAAATTTTTGAACTCACAGTGATCATCAGGGTTAGCCTTGTGTCTGGAATACAGCCCCAACACTGACTAATAAAGCTGTACTTTATAAAACCCTATAAAATTTTGTGAAGATGTCCAGGAAGGCCACGATCAGACTGCAGATCAGATCATGAGGCAGCTAAGATAGACAGCAATAATATCCAAAATATGACCTGAAAAACCCTCAACAACTGCAAGAACCCTGAATACCAAACACCTTCTCTTTGTCCTGCTGCATGTCCTGCTGACACCACATGCTGCACATGTTACATGCCATCCCTAAGCCAACCCCTGCTGGGAGCTGGCAATCAGCACAGTGCATTAAAGGCTGGGGAGATGGCACTGTGCTGGAACCATATTTAACAGAACAGATACACCCACTTAGACTGAAAACAGGTGGCAGAGACTGAGATATTCTAGGACCCAGGAGCTGAGCAAGCAAGAAGAATGGCTGTAAGCCTAGTAAGAGTGCACAAGAAGAAAAGAGACCTGGTTGTCAGTCCTTATTTTACAGGCTGCCTGCAGTTCTTGTCAAGAATTTCCAGAGTCTGGGAAGGCAACTAAGACTTCAGGTTTCTCTGTGCTACCTGAACATTTTCATTAACAGATTCCATGCTTCCTTCAGATCATAGTGCCATGTTTCCTTCACACTGCCATTTGTTCTGGCCCTTGAAGCTTGCTAATTCTGTGCCACCCTCTGCTCATTATCATGGCTTACAACCTGAGGAAGCGACAGCTGCCCTGTCCTGTGCTGTGACATTTCAGCTCAGCCATGCACAAAGCTAACAGACTGAACTGTCCTACCTTGTTGCAGAGGCCTCACGTGCCTAACGCACCATGCCCGAGTGCCCTTCCTTGGTAACACAGGGATCTAAATTGCTCATGTGAGAGGGCTGCCCTTGTTCAAGGAGTTCAGTGCTCCCAGCTGCGGCCTTGCTGTCTAAGTGGGCACTGTGAGCATTCCTGCTACCTACCCCTAGGAGAGCTTCTTACCCAGGAAGCAGGGATTCTGCATCTTGCATTCCAGGCATTATATGCAGAGCTAATGTACCTAATTTGAGGCTTGAGATAATACTGCAGAAGTAGGTGCTTAATCCTTCTTTGAATCTGGGCCAGGGTGTTCTGTCTATCCAGGGACTGAAACAAGATAGGAGGCTGGTGAAGATGTCAGTGGATTGGCAGGCCTTTAGTGGAGAGAAGTCACGATGCAGATGATGGGGCTTTCTTGCTGACATAGGCAGAGATCAAACTGGTGGATTTAGACTTAAGCAAAATACGCAACAGACTTAAATGACAGCACTGGGAAGCAAAAATACCACAGACTTATGCTGTGCAAGTCAGGAGTAATTTCAGTGATGCTGTCCTGTGAAACTCAGAGGAGCCAGACAAATAGCATCTTAATGGCCATGGAGCAGCTATTCGTTTTTGCATTACACAGAAAGCAGTAGGAAACATACGCCCATTGTCACCTTTTTTTTTTAAAGGCAATATTAGAAAGACTAGGTATCTTAAAAAGTACATTACAGGCTGCTAGTACCTTAAAACCTACTCAAGTGCACTTATACATGAAATAACAGGGTATACATTTTACAGAAAACTTTTAATAGTCACACTCAATTTTTGGCAAAGGTGCAAAAGTTAACTTTCTCTCCTTACCAGCAGATACCAGGACAACCGCTGTAAACAAACTCATCTCCTCATCACTAAGCTGCAGGGCATTTAGTTTCTCACTAAATTCAAACATTGAGTTGAGCAGATCACCAGCTCCCATTGAATGCAAGTCATCCACACTGTACTTCTTGCCACTCAGAAAGGTGACAGTACGTTCCTTTGCATCAAACAAAGATGCAAATCGTACCATTAAAACCTGGAGAAAGAAAAAGGAAGGAAAAAAAGAACAACAAAACCAGATAAATGCAGGTGCATTTGTAGAAAAGCCAAAGAAAAAATTAAACCTTTTAACATCATTCGAAGTGTCTCATTAACCATTCTAAAAGCATTCTATACAGAAACTGTCAGCATGCTATTGAGCTGCAAAACACAGTGCAAGCTCTGGCCCCGTAATCTGAGAGAAACAAACAAGTGACAAAATTAGGGAGTGGATGCAAGGGAGGGGCTACAGCATATGAAAGGCAGGAAAATTAAAATTTAAGCCTCAGACAGCCTGAGCCACACAGACCATGTCATTCATAAATATGCCGGTAGGACAATTTCCTTAAGCCACACAACAGCCAAAGGCACACAGAGCATTAAAAGAAATGTTTACTGGGCCACACTCATGAGGAGCAAAATGAAGGTACTGAACCAGATTCTCACTTGGCATAAAGTGGAGCAGCTCTATGGAAACAATGCTGATTTACACCACCTGATGATCGGGCCCCCTAGGCATTCTTTGGAAAAGTACCATGCCACATCACTGTACCCACAGGAATGCTAATGAGCTCTGCTAGAAAGGAGCCACATGTACAGCTTTGAAGAGGCTGGGGAAGCACAGCTTGAGATGGCACCTGGTCTGCAGCAACTGGGAATACCCCTTTGGTACAAGCACCTGGGCTGGAGCAGTTGAGGTGTGCTAAACTTACCCCTTTGGGCTGAAATTTCTCTTGTGGTTTCTCAGTTGTACTGTGAATGTTTCCCTCTGGAATGGCTTGTAAAGTTTCATTTGCTCAGGTTCAACAACCTTATTTACATTTCCAAGGTTTAAGTTGCACAGAACAACTTTCTTATTTGAAGAAAATTAACTAACTGGCATTGGTTAAAACTTCAGACTCACTGTAATCTCTTGGTGTGACAGCTGTCTCTTCTCATTTGCCCTATTAACTGCATGAATTCAAATGTTTACTACAGGTGAGAGGAGAACCAGGTTTTCAAAGACTAGTACCTTTGACAAGCTTAAAGAAAGGAGCGTTCAGAACAAACAAAAATATTTGAGAATTCAAACACTGTTCATGCACATGACATGACCTGCTCCTAAATTTAACGAGCCAAACAACATGCAGCAACCTCGATGGACAGAGGAGCACTATATACTATCCACTTTGGTCAGCTAAGCTATCTGTCCTTTGATGACATTAACTACAGAGTGCAGAAACCCAGATGCAGAAGCCATCAGAATACAACAGAAACAGGCAAAGGGCAGGCAGACAAAGCTGAACTTGTGCATTAGCACAGACCCACCAGGTATCCAGCAACCTTTCAGTTCAAAATGGTTTTCTCCCTATAGAACTGGGCTTTAGAAACATCTTTAAGTAACAGGAGCAACCAGGATTAGTGCTGATATTCAAAACTGAGGCCCATAAAGTCGCGCTGACTTATTCCTAGGTAAAGACCCCACCTATTTCAGTGCCACCATTCTAAACAAAGAAGAACAGTTTGGACTATGGCATAGCACAGGATTGATTCATCCCACTTCACTTCAAACCAGGCTCATACTTGTGCATGCTGAGGACACACCTGATCAATCCTATCACCTGACCATAGCAACACAGGCACATAAAAACCTCCACTCTGGAAGGTTGCTTGATCATGTCCCTAGCAGCTGTAGTCAAATCTGAGTCACTACTCAAAGGGATCCAAGGCCCTTGTTAGCTCTACCATCAACTACATTTGGAGGGGAGGTGGAGGAGGGCCCACTCAAAACCAGTCGAGTTCCTTATTTTAGGCTCAGTGCTGTTTCTGAGCTGGCTCTCAGAAGAAGCCATGCAAATGCCACCACGATACACTGAGCTCCCCAGTACTCCCAGTTCTGAGAGACCTTTACAGCTTGCCTGTGTGTGAATATAAATATAGCTGTGCAGCTTCTGCACCAACATTGTCTCCATGTGTCCTCGTACCCTCACAGGAACAGGCACTCCTCAAACATGAACTGCTAAGAAGCACAGTGCCAAGCCAGCCATACCAGACCTGGAGGCAGCACTTTCACTCAGGTTCTTCTATTAACATGCAGACATTGGAATGTCCTGGTTCAGTTACCCAGAAGACAGAAATGACCTTGAACGCACCAGGCTTTCAAGATGCTTCTGCCTCTATCGCAATGGTTTCGTTAATCCTGTTGTGGATTTTTCTCCACTGTTCTGCAGCCCTACCTTATTTTTTTTTCCTGTTGCTAAGATGCCACATAGGCCTTTAACTGCAAGTTGTAGCTCACTAACAGGAATCATTAATGTTTCTTATAAATAAGTGAATAGTGACAAGCATGCAGCCATACATTATTACTAATTCCCTGGATACAGAAACCTCCTTATCAGCAGGGCTTGTAACCAGCAAAAAAAGCACAGGAGTGAGGCCTGAGAAAAGCTTCAGGTGAAGGAAGGCCAAGACAAAATGCTTTACTTGCAAAACATGAAAGTTTGGCTTTACATTATAGAGACAGTTCAAGCCAAATTTTTCACTCTCCTCCTCCTTTCCAGAGGAAGGAACCAACATTTTTGTGAAAGGTAAAAGTAGTGCAGAAGCAAAAATACAGTCCTTTCACTACAGGAGTTGTAGATGAATATTAAAAGGTCAAGAGTAAGTATAACAGAAAAAAATACATAACAGCAAAATGAAGGAAACAAGAAAACTAAGAGACTCCAGGCAACAAGTCTTCCTGTATAACTTTTATCTTCCAACCCAACAATTATTCATTTTAGAACTGAGCTGTATAAATGCAGACAGAAGACCCAACACATCACACAAGAAATGTCTTCATTTCAGGTAAATATAAAATCCAGCATCTCTCTTTGAAAGAGTAAATAATGTAAACAAGAGCAAAAGCATCACCAATGCTACACTCCCCAGAAAAGCACAGTAACACCAAATACTTGGGACTTCGGCTCCTCTGACCCTCTCTATTCAAATTTCACATTTTAATATTTATGAAATGTGTTCTCTCTACTAAAATTTCACATTTGAATATTTATGAAACATGTACGGTCTCCAGTAGACACAAGGGTCTGGAAGGGCAACTAAAACATGATGTAAAGGTCATCTAGTGAAGGTCACTAATTATAAAACAGCACCAAGCTCTGTGGTATCATTTCCAAATTAATACCACTAATTCACATATACGTCATGACCACAAGTGGATGCAATTAACCACGAGGACCTAGTGGGATTAGTCTAGAGTAAGTCAGGCTGCAGCTGGCACACAGCATCTACAGAGCTGCAGCAGAACACGTATTTATCATTGTTACTGCATTGGACATGGGTGCTTCAGACACTCCCAAGGTGCCACCTAAGTGGGGACTGGACAGGATTGGATACTCTGGCTTTTGCAGGAAGCAGAGTGGCACAAGGAAGGACATGCAGAGCAGTAAACACATTCCTTGACAACACCTGTAAGTCAGACAGCTTTCTAACCTATCCACCCTTTCAGATGCAGTACAGCTCTCCAGAGTAAGCAAAGGTAGCTAGAAACCCATAATTATGCATTTATTCACGTCCAGGAAGGAGGGAAGAGTAGAAGGGCTGAGTAGTTTTGAGCTCAGCGGAAGAAGGACAGGTCACCAAAGTCTGACCAAACAGATCCCTCCGACACCATCACCTCAGAGAAGGCTCAGAGCATCCATGAACAAGGTGGTTTCACCTGATGCACCCCAGTTCTATTTGTACAGGGTCAGACTGATGCACAGCTTGTCAGGTTTGGAATACACACACAGTGGTCTCACCTCAAAGGTCCCAGCCTTCAGAAGATTGACCTGGTCATGCTGGGAGAGGTCTCGGAAACCTGGGATGCGCTTGGCAAACTCCACCACTTCCTTTACTGCAGGAGTAAAACTCATGGAAAACTCTTCCCAGATTTCATGGCCAGACTTGTTTGGGTCCACATGGGGAGTCTTACTCATTGGGCAGACCTGATGTTTGCAAAACACAGACAGAAAACAACTTTTAAAGGTATCATCATTCCAAATACTGACAAATACTCAAGAGAAACACGTTTATTATTCAGCAAAAGTCTGCAATAATGACATGGAGAAAAAAGGAGATCAGTATTCATCAATCAATTCCCAAAGAAACTGGATTTCTTCCCCTTGCTTTAAAACAAACAAAAAAATCCACAGGATTTTTAGCAATCTGTTTATAAATTCGTTAACTCTGGAAGCTACAACACTGTGTACTGCAAAAGACCTGACACAACCAAGGTTATGCTATTCTTCCCTGATCTCAACTGATCTGCTCTGACATCTGAATTTCTCTTTACTTGTATTATCCCTGTAATTTCACAGTAAATAGCAATTTCACAATCAATCAGTTGCAATCTCACAGTCACTACGACATTCATTCTCCTATCTTTCTTGTTCTGCAGGCAACTGAAGTGCTTCAGTCAAGGCGACAAAGATGTCAACACCAGAGCAAGAAAGCAAGCCTTGGTTTCCTGAGTCACAGGTTTACACCCTCATTACAAGGATAACCCTCTTCTGCAAGTTTGCTTTTACTTGTATCACTGAAGGAGAACACCAAGGAACTGGTATTCCAGTATTTCTCAGTCACAAGATAATAAAATGCTCTTTCTTTTATACAAATATACAGCAATTTTTTGTAGGAAAGTCTGAATCCATTACAGTGAGATCAGACATATCAGTCAGGGCTGACTGCCAATAAATTCCCTCTGCAAGATCCAACCAGAAGCTCTGCGATATTTTCAGTTCTAGCTTCTAAAATTTACATCTTTTAATGAAGCTTAAACCTTTTAATATTCATTTCACCTGTCACCATCAAGGACAAAAATTCCTTTTAAGTATTCCTCACAAGTATACTAAATGGTGTATGTAATCCTCCATAATGTCAGCAAAACAAAGAGAAAACAGTGAAATAAATTAGCAATTCCTCAGAGCTGTGCTATTTTTTCAGGGCATCTTGAATATGGTAACTGCCTAGCAATTCTTTGCGTGGGAGGTCCCAAGATTACAAGACTTAATATTTTGGCAAAAGAAAAGGTCTAGGCACACAACCAAAAGGACAGCAGATGCCAACCACTGCTCTGCCTGTGATATTGCAATGGTTCACACATAGGTACTGTTATAAATACAGCACTTTCCAAAAATAAGGAATGTCTGGTTCAGTACCCTGCTCTGTAATGGACACAAAAATCACCTCAATTTCTCTTTCTACAACAGCATACCCTTACCCACAGGCACTCAGTCCCAAGGGGAAACTACCACTTCCACACCCAGTGCATTGTGTCTGTGGTCTCTTGATAGACCTCAGCCCAAGAACCAAAATATTTCAAGTTAGAGGAGACCCATAGGGATTGAGTCCAACTCCGTGCTCCTTGCAGAACCACCTAAAACTAAATCATATGCCTAAGAGTTCCATCCAGGCACTCCCTGAACTCTGACAGGCTTCCTATGGAAGCAGCTGTCAGCTTGTACAGTCACCAGTTCTCTTCAGAGGAACCTCTTCAGGAATGACCTGTTCTGCTTTTCTGGTTACAGGGTTATTGAGTAAAAACGACCAAACCCCTGAACATTTGTCTCCATACAGGTTCAGAGCCTAATTACTTGCCCTTATTGCTGATGACTCATTTTGGTCAGATTCTGAACTCACTGAGTTCTTGGGCAAAACCCTCATTCATATCAGGGATGTGGGGCGGGGAGGGAGCTGCAGTGCTCTGCTGGATATGGCTTTGTCTCTTGATCACTGATTAACTCCTGCCTGCAGCTGCCATGCACAGGTCAACCTGACTGGTTGAGTCTCTGCAAGGCAGCACCACTCCCTGCCCGCCCATACTGCCAGGCTTAACCTCAGCTTCTCAGGAGTGCCAAGAATGCCGCTGTAGTGACACCACATACTTTCCCTGCAAGGAAGAAAAGGCTAGGAATTATTATTTGCCATGTTGCAGCGCCTGGAGTCTGGAGTCTGCAATTAAGGTCAGACCCTGCTAGGGATGGCATGGTCTATATATGCAGTAGACAAAAAGATCTTTTTCTTTTTTTTTTTTGAGAAAAACCCAAAAAACCAAAAAAGCCCCCATGGAAGTGCAGCACCAAAATAAACACCTTGACTGTGGAGACCTTTGGGGGTCTTCAAGAACATGTGAAGGATCTTCACAAAGTAGGAGGCAGAAAAACACTGGCAGCTCAAGTACCTCAGAAAGGTCAGGGGCTCGCGCTTCACACCAGGAGCGCAGGATGAGAACGAGGATGTTATGTTCTGTCATCCCAGGCTCCAGTGATAAAGAGAAGGACAATCTATTTTAAGGGGCTTACAGAACTGGTTGCCTGAATGGCAGAGAAACAGCAGGTGCAAGGCAAATGAGAGGGACCTGTTAAGCAAAGGCAAAAAAAACACCCAACTAAACCAAACCAACACCCATATGCAAAAAACCAGGAAGCATCCTTGTTAGGAATTCAGTGAGAAAATGATCTAGCAAAGTCATCTAAGGTACCCAGAAGTGTGTCCAGAGCCTCATTTGCATAAGTACTACAGAGAAGACCCTGAACTTCTCTCTAATGGTTTAACTGTGCATCTTCCCCCTGCCTCTGTTCAGATGTGAACATGTTCTACAGTGTAAAGGATGCACAGCCTCATTAAAACAAATAAAATCAAAAAATCACCAAAAAAGCAGCCTACCCTGCAACAGAGATTTTAAAGCCCATAGTAAGGCCTGTAGACTGGCTTATAATCCTAGCCCTGGGGTTTGACCCCAGAAATTTGCTCTTAAAACCCTTAAAGGAAATACAGTACCTCTGACTGTACAGATTATTTGAAATTAAAGTCTTCAAAAGGACCAAGTGAAAAGGGGAATTTATAAACTCCTGTTTTCATTTTAAAGTCAAGTCACATAAAAAACCCATGACTTTTTTTCAGCCAATACTCTTTGATGTTATTTTACTTTCAGTTAGCTAGAAACCAAGCCAAGAAACCCTATTACTTGTATGATTTCAAATCCTTCACATCTTGAGCCATTTTTGTCCCTGATCACAATTTGCACTATCAAACTTGTGTCACCCTTTAAAATTTCAGCAGTTGTGCCAACTGTGTGCAGCTTCACTGACTACTGAGGCACAGCTGGATCACACCCACCAACAACTAAGTCAAATCAAACAACTGATATCAATATACCAGATGCATTCTTCCTCCAGTGCTGCAAGAGTAAGTGGCGTTCTTGTTTGGAGAAAAGCCATCTTCTGGGATCCTCTCACACATTCGCTGAGTGTAACCACTGGTGAAGTTCATGCAGTGGCTGTTTGTGAAGCACACAGGGTGCCCACTTGGATAATGCATTGTGCTTCTCCCTTTGTACTGTCCACCAAGGTGCTGCTCCCTGTCAGGGTACTGAGGGCCACCAAGGCCACCAACACAGTGCTCGCTGCTCAGCATGTAGTGCTCGGTGCTCTTTGACACCCTCTCCCCACTCTGGGGCTGCATCATCTCTGCTGGGTTTTGGGACTGTTCTTGGTTGTACATGAAAGTGTCCTTGTGGGCCCTGGTGACCATGCCGATCACCTCCTCCTTGGCCATGTCAGCACTAGGAGGGGGAGAAGGGCTTTTGATAGTTTCTCGCTCTTGTTTGGGCTTGGAGGAAAGATCTTCTTGAGGTGCTTGGTCTTGATGTTCTGCCAATGCTTCGTTGGGCAAGTGACCGCTGAACTGACTGTTCATCATGGTTTTCATGGCACTCTGCATTTCAATCAACATCCTCTGTTTTTCACGTTTGGGAATACGGCCAAATCGAACAGCTACCGAGGTGGAGAAACGGATAGTGGTGGAAAGGGGGAAAAAAAAAAAGAAAAAAAGAAAAAAGTCAGTCCTGAAAGCGTTAGCATGCACACACAAAATAACACACCCCAACAAAAAAATCCTGTCTTTTAAGGCAAGATTTTAACTGCTCTCACCAATACTACAGCTTGGGTATTACCAGTGAAGTTAAAGAGCTTTTGGGGCACAGGACTGGCATGAATACAAATGTATGGCATTGTTTAGGGAGAAGGCAGCTCTAAGGCACACAGTCTGTAATGCCTTTTCCCCTTTTGCCTCAACCCTGGCTATGCATTATACACATAGTTGTGTTAACTGCAGAAGTGTCTTTATTAAATCAGCACACCTTCATGAGCTGATAATTAGCTGAATGTAAACACAGTTCATATCATCTTTGCATAGAAGTCCTACAAGACAGGTCCTTACGGATCAATTACGTAACTTACCAAAACAAGAGAATCAAAGCTGAATGAAGCTTACCTTGGCAAATTTTCTTGGTAACTTTGACTTGAAAAGGACACTTTCTGCTGGCAAGGGGATGGGCATCATTGTGGCTGCAGCACTTTTGACCCTGTCCTAGGGAATCTACAACTGCCTCTACCACCCTGTCCAACCGCAGCCGCACAAGGGCTCATAACCAGTTTCGACTGATGTAATTATGCAGCAGTCCTTCATTAATGTAACTCTCTTTCATTAAAGCAGGTGCAACCTTGTGCGCAAACAAGCGCCTAGGGGATGAAATAACTCCTATGCACGACAAGAACTCGGAACAATTATTTAAAATAAGTTCTGGCACTCCACCCACTAAATTATTAACAGCCTGAGATTCCTAGTTCTTGTGAAATAAACACCCAGAGAAAATTTAAAAGTGAAACAGAAGGAAGAGTTCTGGTTGTGGCAGTAAGTTG
The DNA here is from genome assembly GCF_027887145.1 of Ammospiza caudacuta. Lineage (NCBI taxonomy): Eukaryota > Metazoa > Chordata > Aves > Passeriformes > Passerellidae > Ammospiza > Ammospiza caudacuta. The sequence continues at coordinate 39,086,462 of NC_080593.1, read as the reverse complement.
TAGCACACAAATGAACTACACTTTCAGTATTATTTATTAAAATGGCTCAAGGAGTGGACAGCAAGCAAGGCGGTCAGAGGCACAGACCGATATCAACATTTCCTCCTTGCCTTTCCTCTCCCTCTAAGAAAAGAAAGAAAGAAAGAAAAAAAAAAGGAGCAGATACATGCTCATCCTATACACCCAAAGCTAACTCTTTAGGCTCTATGGTGACTACTCTAAAGCTATCAGGTTGGGCAGAATTCCCTTTCATTGAAAAAGTAATAGTAACAAAAGAAAATAGAAAAAAAAAAACAAAAGACAAAAAAAAAAGAAAAATATGAGTCTTGTTCAGATTCAGGTAGGATACAGCTGTAAGTCTTAACATTAAACAAAAACTGAGACACTTGTTACAACCATCCCCCTAGCAGGCCACTGCAGCACATCCCACTGCATCAGCTCCACAGGCAGAGAGGTCAGCTCTGCAGCTGCCTGCAGTACCACCTCACCAGCCCAGGACCCTCATGGAGCAAAAAGACAAGCTGAACTAAATGCTCTCAGACAGGGAACCTCTCCTTGACAATAGGCCTTGGCTGCATTATCTGTCATTAAGACCTCAGCAATTGTTTTTGAGGTGGGCAGCAGATTCCCTCTCAGAGGATCCCTGCTCAGTACAGGAACGTACCATCTCTTGACATCCCAACAGACAGGCATTTTTTGAAACGACACTGCTGGCATCTGTTCCTATTCATTCTCATTATAGAACAGTTGTTATTCTTCAAGCACTTCTTATACTGGATGTTTTGCTGAATGCTTCTTCTGAAAAAACCCTGTAAACAAGCAAAAAAACCCCACAACTATCATTACAGCACATGTCAAATGCTTCCACCAAGATTCGTGTCTCTGCGAGCACAGTAAACCTCACTGCATCGCATCAGCAGCTTCAGAGCCATCAGCCCCAAGAGATTTTAAAGAACTTGGTACTCCTCATGACTTACTTCCCCTTTGTGTGTGATCTGTATGTAATGTGAACTAGTTATGATTTCTAATTACAGAAGATGCTAAGTCGCTCCCTGCAGAGTCAGCACCTAAGAGCAGAGTATCTCCAATATTACCCCTATCACTGCACCAACAGTTCCTAAGACATGCTCTCAAACACCTATGACATCAAGTGCAAAGGTGGGAGTCAAAACAACTTATTCTGACTTCCATCTCTGCAGTTTGCAATGTTACAGATTAAGAAAACACATATGTAGTTCTGGCTTTCCTCGTGGTAAAGAACTGCTTTTCCAAAGCTGTTTTGTTCTGTGTCCCAGCCCAGGTGACAACTCACACCCACTATCTGTTAATGCCATTAACATGCACATGTCTTGCGTGACACGGTCCTTACCACCTCTGCTTCCAGCTCTTGCTCTCTGCTGTGCGCTCCAAGTCAGGCAGGACTGGACAAGGGGTGGGAACAGAAAGTACTGCAGAGTCTGGAAAATGCTGTATACTCCTAAGCGGTTTGCCTGTTCCCTACAGCTTCTGAAATTTCTCATATTTAACAGAGAGCTATACCAAAATCTGTTTTGGCAGTATCACCCCTTTTTCCCCTATGGGGAGAATTTGAGCATTTCACCAGCAGAAAGGTGAGCAGAAATATAGCTCACCTTGCAGCCCTCACAGGCATGAACACCATAATGAAATCCTGAAGCGACATCTCCACAGACTTTGCAAAGAAGAACCATGCCATTAAATTCTAGAATCAAACAAAAAAGTCAAGGATATAGAAACCAGTGACAACCGCAGGAACACATTTCCAGCTTTTAAAACCTGGACTTAAATTGAAATATGTCAGGTCAGTTCAACACATGAAAAAATACAGCCGAAGAACAGACAACATGAATGTACAAACCCCCTGAACAGTTCAGAAGGTACCAGTGCAAGGGTGGGGGGAAAAGAGGACAAACATGAAGCACTCAAACAAACAGGGAGAAAGCACACATTCACTGGGCTGCCAGAGTAGCACTGCACTCAGCAGCAGAAAAAGAAAGTCTGCTTACATTTAAGCACTTTTAAAAGGACCATTCAGTTAACTAGGCCACCAAAGTTCAGGCTCAATCTGTTTTTTCCATCAGGACAAGAAAGCCTGTGAAAGGCTACAGTTTCCCCAACAGAGAATAAATACTTTTTCTTAAAAACCAGAAATACTAAAGGACACTTTAGAATATATTCAACACTGGCTATACACTGTACCTATCTGATAACAATTTAGGATAACTCAGCCATATCTACATTTGTAGAGACCACTCATTTGAGTGCATACCCAGAATGGCTTGCAAACTTGAAAATACCTTCTCAATCCCATAAAAATGCTCATGGCTTGGGTTTTTTTAAGCTTTTCCCCACCTAGTTTATTTCAGCTTGTCAATAAAATTTTTTTGCAAGTTCTTAGTGCTGGTCTAACATGGGTTTCACTGAAGCCAATGAGAATTTTACCAGTGATTTTAGTAACCACAAAGTTACCTTAATTCAACAGAGACAGCTGGAAATAGTCCCACAGAAACATATTCTACCAGAAGAGTAACTTATTTGACATTTGGGTTTCATTTGTAAAGTGGAACTAAAACCTTTTTTTTTTTAAGGTTTTCAAAAAGAAAAAGAGCCAAACCACAACTTTTTCTTTTTTTTTTTTTTAAGCATAGTTAGTACAGAGCTAAAAAAGTTACCTATCTAACTGAACAATTTACAACAGGTTTCATTCCAGGAACCTCTGCCCTGATACCAAAAATCTAGTTACTTAAGAATTTTTTAAAAAAGGTTCTTACTAAGAACTTAAGATAGGAATACTTAAAAAAAAAAACCCCAAACAACAACACAACAAAAAAAACCCTATTTGAGGTAGAACTATTAGACAGTTATTCTAGCTTCATAACAATCCAAAACAATAAAACAGTTCTGCCAGTAAAAGAATTCAGCCTCCAAAAGACTAAATTCTAGCTGTTTGCTGAATCACTCATTCCAATACTTATTTTGAATCCTGCCCTTCCAAAACTGTTCAAATATACTTCTCTATCACTGATCTTTTCTGATTACCAAAAGAAGTGTGAAGTAAATATGTAGAGATAGATTGTTATGTGTATTTTAAAAGGCCATTCTTTAGTTCCAGTTTATTAGTATTTTGTTTTTCACATCCACAGAATTATGACTTGGAATCAAAAAGATAACTGCTCCACCCACAGCTATAAAAGTATTACGCTTGGGTAATTTATTTTGTTCCTCACAGCTGGTGGGGGAGGGAAGGTGAAGGAGCAGGGGACAGAGTATGAAAGAACAGAAAAACTAGATTTCCAAGACAGCTCCATAAATACTCTTGAAGGCAATTTCCGATTATATCACCTTTACTTCATCACTTCTTCTTAACAGACTCTTTGATTTTCCGAAGATCAGTTTTCACTAGTGACAATTTGAAGTAAAGCTGGACTGTATTTATGGGCTGTTTGAGGTTGGCAGCAATGGGACCCCCATCGTATGAGCATTGGCAATGGCAATACCTTATGCATTACCACACACATAATGCCAAAAGATAAACATGGAGGCTTTGCTATGCACCTACACCACAAGCCAAAGGGAGACCTGGTTGTAACACACGGGGCTGTAACACAGAAGGGGAAAATGGTGTTTTCAGGAACTGGCACCAAACATACTTGTGACTCCATTATGGCCTTTTGTCAAACCAGCAACACTTGACTGGTTTGTTTTAATAGTCTCCTCCAGCCGATCGCTCTTGGGCGCCCCGTCAGAGCCTTCACTGCTCCGGCCATTGCATCCGCCTTCCGAGGAGGAGCTGTTTGGAGGAGATGGAACAGGCGAAGAGGACGACTGGAAACCGCTGTCTGAGCTCTCGCTGTGACATGAGGCTGGGCTAGATGCCGAGCTCGAAGAGCTGATGTAAGCTATCACACCCCCTAAGGCAAGAAAAAAAAGGCAGCACGTAGTGACATAACCAGCAGACATGCACCGCTGCCATGTGAGCCACGCCGTGACCCAGCACCACCAGATCAGCCATTACGTGCTCCTGGGAGCACTCCCTGCCCTCCCTCTCTCCCTCAAGCTTGTTTGTCTCCATTCGTTTTCTACCGCTGACCTCCCAGTCTGCCTCATCCCCTTCTCCCATCCTACCAGCCTCCTCTGGTCCAGGCCAGGATGAAATGGCATAACCAAAAGATGGAGCAACAAGCCATGGTGCTGGAAGGATGGGGCAGCAGGGACAGGGCATGGAGTGACCCAGAGAGGGTTTCCCTGGCCACCCTCTGAGCAGAGCTCATCTGGAGCCAGAGCCAAGACAGGATCTTACAGCGCTGTGGAGCCAGAATGCAAACAAGCTAGGTTAGGGACAGAAATAGGGCAGAGAGAAAGACTTCATGCAGGCTACACGCCAGAGGCACAGAAAGGAAGGGCTGGGAGGTGCTCACGATGCAGAAGGAAAGGGGGCAAGGGAAGGAAATAGCACTGCAGTCTGGTTAGCCTACTGAACGCCATTTGATGGACTGCAAGCCTTTGTAGCCTTCCTAGCAGCAGCTAAACTCCGAGTGCCAGGCTGCTATTTGCAAACAGCCTCTGTCCTGCCGCGTCTTGCAATCTGACACACTTGAGAATCCCTCCTATGAAACAGCTTTTTGTCCTCAGGCAGATCTGGGAGCAGTTCTGGCTTTTCACAGGCTCCTTCTTCTTGCTCGTAAGCAAGAGAAATTGTTTGCACTTCATATGAGTTTGTCTCCAAGACTCAGCATTTCAAAAGTCAATATAAAAACATTTGATATTTCGCTCAAGAATTTCAAAAGCCATAGCCATGGAACTGTTTAAATAAATTACACTCAGTATGTTCTACATTTTATGCCCTTATTGCTCAGTAGACTCTCTTCACTGATGACTCAGGACATTGCAGCAAGGCACTCCACACACCAGTAAGAATTCAAAACTTTAAAAGGGCCATGCACTGCCTGCCTTTGAAAGAGAAAAGCACTGGTGTCTGTAGAATCCTTGATCAATAGAACTGGCACGGCAGGCAGAGGCTGTAGCATCTTACATCAGCCATACCCTCCTCGCAGATAAAAAGCAGTGGTATTATACAACCCTGAAACATCACTGCTTGCAGGGACCAATTCTGACTTACAATTTTTCAGTACTTTTATTAGACATAACGGTCCCTTTGCAGCAGCAAAACTGGCCCACTTCCTCTTCAACATTTTATTTTTTCTACCAAGTAAACCTTTGGCAGGAGGGTTCCCTAAACAGGACACAGCCCAGGAGCTCCTGGCAGCACTGCCTGGGAGCAGAAGTCAGACCAAGGGGCCATGTGACACGTGCAGGACAGACAGACTGCTCACGTTCCCAGACAGCAGTGTCCCTGCACCCTGCCACACGGGCTGGTTCTGCACAGATTTTTTTTTTTTTTTTTTTTTTTAAGAAATCCTCCACTCAGCATAGCACGCATTCCGGATCAGGTTTTCGGAGAAAGGAGGATTGGCAAGGGGGGGGTCATGAGTTCAGCCAGGGCATGAGAAGCAAGGCATCATCAGGCACCCGTGCTGGGCTAAGGCACCACCTGTTTGACAAAGGTCTGTGCCATCCCCCAGCGCCGCACGCGTCTCTGCCAGGTGCCAGGGCAAAGCTCACTGTTCACCTGGCCCCAGGGAGGCACCGGGCTTCCCAGCAGGCGCCATCCTTATCGGCAGGGGCAGATCGGGACACGCAAGCACAGCCAGCCCCTGCAGGGAGCTCCACGTTTCTCCACGCTGCCACCGCGCCCCATTATCTTTAAACCCTGCTCGTAAAAGAGATGCTCTTTTCCCTCAAGGGTAGGGCCAATGTCACCGAGGAGCACAGAAAGTGTGTGCCTGTGGGGCAGTTTCACCCCTCTTCTCCTCAGAGCTGGAGGAGCTCCAGAGAGCTGGGCTGCTCTGGCACCCTACAGAGCTTGGCAGGCTTGCCAGCGTCACAGTCGCAATTCCTTGTACTTTCTGTTATTTTAGAAATTACACTTCCCTGTAAACCCTGCTTTTGTTTGGTCAGCAGTCAAAAGTTGACTCTCACGCAGAGCGCAGGGTGACATCTCAGAACAAAGAGCACAGACACGGAGCACGTACACGTGCACACGGACGCCGGCACTCCGCAGAGAGGGGGCACCGGGCTGCTCGGTGGGGGAGGCCGCCCCGGTTCTGGGAATTGCCAGGGATTTTCCTAGGGAACCCACCTGCCAGAGGGTGGTGAAATGAGTCCTCTGGGCTATGCGATACTGCTGCTGCAGCGGCGGCACCGCCGGCTCGATGACAAGGACCCTTTGGACTCTATCTGGCGGGATTTACTTTAGGGATGGGGCGGGGGGCACCGCAACCTGCTGGTGCTCCATTAACACAGATCTGGCAAGCGGTAACGCCGCAGGGGCGCCAAGCAGGCGGCGAACTGCCCGGGCGATCCAACCGGCCCGCGGGACGCTGCGGCTGCAGGGGCTCCCCGCGGGCAGCCCCGATCTCCCCGGCTAACAAAGCGGGAAGGGAGCGCGCTCGCCGTGCCCGCAGCCGCCCTCCCGCCTCACCCCATTCCACCGCACCGGGGCTGCGGCTTTTCCCTGCCGCGGTCACGCGGCGCCGGGGCTGGGAGAGCCGGGCCCGCCCTGCGCTGCCCCCGGGCCGCCCCCTCCCCGTTACACAACACCGCCCCCGCGCATCGGGACGGGCCGCGTGCCGCCGCCGCCGCACACGGCCGCACCGCGTGTCCCCCCGCGACCCCGCGCACTCCCCCGCATCGCGCCGCGCCGCCGGCCGCCCGGACACCCCCCGCTCCACCGCGGCGGGGGCGGAGCCGCGGGAGCCGCGGGGGCGGGGCCGTCCGGCGCCGCAGCTGCGGCGCGGCCCCACGTGTCCCCGGCGCGCCCCCGCCGCCGCCGCCGCCCCGAATGTAGGTCACCAAAACAGCGGCCGCCCGCGCGCCTCACGTGTCCGCGCCGCTCGCCGCCTCGCGCCGCCGCCCCGCCGCTATTATGCAATGCGCGCGTCACCGCCCCGCGCGGCCAATGAGCGGGCGCGCCGCGCGGAACGTAAACACAGCGCGCACATGGCTCGCCCGGCGGGTCCATGTGAGGCGGCGCGGGGCCGTCCCGGCCACCAGCGGGGCCGGGGCCGGGCAGCGCCGCCGCCCGCCGCGTTCCCCCCGCCCCGCCGCGCCCCGGCCGACCCCCGCCCGCACCCCCGCGCCCGCCCGGCCCCGCGGGACCATCCCGCACAGCTGCCCCCCGCGGCGGCCGGCCTCGCTTACCCGCGCTGACTTCCATGGCGACCTCCTCCCGCAGGGGCACGGGCGGCGCCGCGCTGGGTTCCGCCGGGCCCGGCTCGGCTCCGGTCGGCGCGGCGCGGCTCCGCTCGGTCGTTGTCTTCCCAGCTCCGTGTCCCCGCCGCAGCCCTACATGCAGTCGGCGGGAGGCTGGCTGGCAGAGAGAGGGAGGGAGGCGACCGCGCTGTCTCCTGTCAGAGCAGCGGGTGCGCGTCCCCGCCGCGGCGCCCTCCCCTTTACAACAAAAGCGCTCTCGGGGAGCCGCGCAGAGCGAGTGCGGCACCGCCGCCCGCCCCGCCCCGCCTCTGCCCCGCCCCGCCCCGGCGGCCGCCCCGCCCCGCCCCCGGCCGCCCCCCTCACCCAGTGACACACTTTCCGCGCCGGCGGCCCCGCTCACGTGCGGCGGGAGCGTGCGGCAGCGCGGGGCACTGCGGCGGCGGCGGCCGCGGGGGCAGCGCCGAGCGGGCTCCCCCCGCCCCTCGCCGGGACAACCCCGCCGGGGTCGCCGCCGCTGCCGCAGCCGCAGCCGGAGCGGCGCTCGCCCACCGCGGCCGCGGGGCAAGGTGAGGGGCGGCGGTGTGTGTGTGTGTGTGTGTCAGCTGCTCCGGCGCTGAGCACCGGCAGGAAATGCCACCGCTGTGACTGCCGCAGCTGACGAGCTCCCTCCTATCCCGACACGGGCATCTGACAGCTCCCAATTCCAACTGTCAGCGCTCCGTGCCCTTTTAACCGCGTGTTTTCTCACTGCCTGGAAAAGGGAATATCCGGGAGAGACCCTTCTCGGCAGCGCACACACACCGCTGCAGCCATAGTCTCTCCCTCTGCCGCCATAGGGAGAGGCCATCCCAATCTCCGTCTCCTGTTTTCTGCCAGGTCGTGATTTTGTCACTCCCAGAGCGATTCCAGCCTCTAATACCTTATACCATGCAGTGATGTCCCTGGGAACAGATCCCCCGCTACGGGGGAGGGATGCGCCTCCAGAGGACCTAAAGCAGGGGTGCCCCCACCGGGGCCCCCAGACTCCCGCTCCCAGAAGGAAACCCGCGAAGAAAATGCACCACAACAAAAAAGGGAGCAGAAACTTGGGGAATGCTCTCCATTAAGCTAATACGGAACCCAAAGTGAAGCTCTGGCCCTCCCTGACTCCGGGGTTCAGAGGCAGATGCGTGGCTTCATGGACTATATTGACCTCCAAACTGAGAGCAAGGCAGTGGAGTTAAATGAGGTTAGCCAGTGGAGGTTAAATGCAGCTAAATGTAGTTTACTGCCTCCTAATTTGGGTGAGTTTCCTCTCCTCTCAAATTAGGTAAACAGGTCAGTTTGTGTGAGCTTCATTGCTTCTCAAATAAGGTAAGAGGGTGAGTTTTCCCATTTTCCTGTGCGTGGTCAGCAGCTGGGAGGCATACAGCTTTCCTCTTGGTCCACACTCACTATCCATCACTATCTCCAGACCCTTCATTCCCCAGCCCCAATTTCCTACCGAAAAAGCTCCTCATATTCCCAGTTCTCCTCCTCATACCAGTTTTAAACTACATTTCCTAAGCCCTGCCATGCTGCCCTCTGGGCTCTTGTACAGTCCCTGCCTGCATGACTGGCAGCCAAGCAGAGCTGCCTGCCCTGGGCACGGTCAGGTGCAGGGCACAATGGCCCACACTCCCTTCCCGTGCTCAGGGCTCTGGCTCACTCCTCTGCCTGGCTGCTGGTCCTTGTGGACAGAGCAAAAATAAAACATATTTGATATCAGCCTATCACGGCATCTCAAACCTCTCAACAGATTAAATTGGCCTACAGACTCAAAGCAGAAGGTAGTGAATACATCAAATGCTATTAGAAAACCAGCTTGGACATCAGGAACAACAGCAGAGCAAGTTCTCTCTCTCTGTCTGTATTCTGTGTCTCTGGGATTTCCAATGCTATATTTGGACTTTAACAAAAGAGATGTTTGGGTAATGTTTATTAACTGGTGGGTCGTCAGCCCCAGGGTCTGCTAAAAAAACCCTACAGAACTGCACTGGGTGTGCTAAAAAACCCCTACAGAACTCTTGCTTTTGGATAAGGCTTCAATTTGCAGGTTGTGGTGGAAGCACCCAGAGATGAGTACGGAGGCACTGGCACTCAGACCAAAGGTCCACCTGGCCTGCAGGCCATTTGTGGTGCTCAAGGGAGGCTCCTTGGTGCATGGGTGCATGGACTCCATTCCACAGAGTGGTCAGTAAGGGAAGGACTGCTTGTTCACTTCCTTTGTGGGCAAGGATAAATGCTGCTGCTCCTGCCTGGCGGGACAAATGGGAAAGGCAATGTACGCAGGTTCATGGGGAGAGGCCATCACATTATTGCTCCCAATCTCAGTCTATCCTATTTACTGCCAGGACATGATTTTGTCACTCCCAGAGAAATTCCAGCCTCTAGTATCTTTTACTATCTACTTTTGAGACTCTCAGGGATCATTATAGCAGTTTCAGCCTGCTCTTGCCTCTGGTGCCACGCTTGGCAGTCCTGAAGCCAATCCCCATCTATCTTCAAGAATATATTTAATTTGCTTCCCTCTCCTATCTCAGAACAACCCATCCAGACCTAGGAGTGCTCTCTGTGTTCCCATACTCCATCCTTTCTGGTTCTTTCCCTGAGGTGGCTACAGACATACACAGTTTGCAAGAGCCAAGCACTTCCCTTAGGGATGTAGTATGGCAAAAAGCAAATGGTGGGCCCACCACCCAGCCTCACACAGCATCCTTGTCCGCATCAAGGGCACCAAAAGGTGTGTTTCCTGAGAGGGTCCAGCAGGTAGAGCTGTCTGTGGGTGGCCACAGGATGCAAACAGTGTGATTTCTGTCCTGGAATTTCCACAGGAGGTGTCAGAAATGGCCCATCCACTCCTGTGCTCTAGTTCTGCTGTTCAGCACAGAGCTGTGGACTGCCACAGCAGACCATGAGAGGCACTTCAATGTTTGGAGAAGAAAACTGTCTTAGAGAGCATTAAGGTTTTTATTCTGCCCTCTAACCTGGAAAAAGACTCCACTCTGCCAATGTAATAAGAGGGTCAAATTTTTCTTAGAGCCTCTTTCTGCCTACCTCTTCCAAACCCACACAAGCAAACACCTGGCTAACTAACAACTTGTGGCTCTGGGTGCTAGCCAAGTCGTGGTGCCTGGGCTTCTTCTTGAGGAGCTTCTCTTTGACTCTACTTTGGCTGCTAAAGCTTTAGTGTTACTTGCTGAGTGGCAAATAACATTCCCGTAAAGATGTGATGCTCAGTGGATGTTCCCCGGTCCCCACAAGGGTCTGTGATTCAGCTTTCCATGAAAGGCAAAACAAATCCTGGCTTTATGGAGAAGCAGTGTACTGCTGGCATTCACAGTGGCATGGCACCTCTCCAACCTGAAGGCTGGGCAGGCACTTGAATGATCAGTGGAGGAGTGATTGGGAATTTGTGTGTTTGGTCAGTCCTTAGAATCCTTCAGCCTCTGTTTACTGCTGCTGTCTGCAGAGGACCTGTGGTTCTGGGAACAGACTGAAGCGAGGCATTGAAACATGAAGGGGCAGAGGAAGGGAAAAAGCACAGAAGGTGGGACAGACAGCTTCTCCAAACCCCTTCCCACCCTTGGGAAGGAACACAAACATTTATCCCTCTTTCCTCCCAGCCCACACACATGGAGCAGCTCAAGCAGCATATTTAAATTCCAGAGGCTGCAGAGTGATTCCCATCTGTCCTACCTCTGGGTGGGAGATGGCACAATGTTGTTGCAACCAGCTAATGCTGACTTAAATGTTAAGTGCAGCCGATAGCTGGATGGTGGGACAGGATGCACTTTGGCCACCTCAGGAGAGGTATGTAGAGGCTGATGACTCTTTTTCCTCAGGCCTGAAATGCTGGTGGTTCCTCAGGTTGGATCCGAATGCCTGCACCTTTCTGTCCCCGTGGAGAGGCCCTCCTAATCCTGGTAAACATCCACACATCAGCCAGGAACGTGTGAGTTTCCATCAGCAGGCATTTCTGCTTTCGGATGAGTTGGATTTCTTCAGTGCCTGGCACATTTACAATAGTACTAGTTTCATCCCAAAACATAAACTTTGCTAAGAGAAAAAAAAATTGTTTACTTGAACAGTGCCAAGGAGCAGCATTTTTTCATGCCACAACAGCTCCTGAAGTTTTCTATTTCTTTTTTTCCTTATTACCTCAGGAAAAATTCCTAACCTCTTATTTGTCTTTTTGACTGATGCTCAGAACAGTGCTGACATTTGCACAGTAGATCTACAGTAAGGCCAGGTTCTCTTCCCTGGTTGTTTACAGCATACAATGGTTTAAATAGAATAAAAGATATTTTCCCCCATATAAAATTCTTTGTCATTCTGGTCAGTCTGTGTGAGGATATCCTCATGAAACCCTCTGTCTGCCCTGAATAATTTGTGCTCTACAACTTCAGATGGAACTAGTTCATACAAGTACACGTAGGTGAGGCAACTGATACCAAACCCATGCTTGCATTTCCAGTTTCTTTAAAGCAGAGATTCACTTGCTATCTACAGTAACTGCCTTAAATACTGCCCTCTAAAAGTCTTTATAAAGATAGCTGTAACTGTGACTTTCTTTCGTACATTAAGTGATATAAATAGCCAGAAGTCATCTAACTAATCTTAGCCTCTGGAAGCCAGTGGAAATTTTTCTATTGATTAGAGTCAGCTTGGGTCAAGCCCTACACAGTGTTTTCTGACCCCCTGCCCTACTTTTTCTCCATTCCAATTTAACATATATATCTCTAACTCTTTCAGTCGGTGCACTTTTTTCTCTCTGTCAAACAGAAATCCTGATAAGGAGGTCCCAGAGATCTTTAGCTTGTCATCACATCCCTTCATAGGCTGAATGTGTGCAGAATGCTTTAGGAAGAAGCAAAAGCTAAATATAGAATAATTTAAAGCTGCCCATTAAGGGCATGCCTACATGACACAAATGCAGCTAGCTTAGGTCCTGGGAGTGGTGCAGTCACAGAGCTAAGTATAACCAGGCAGAGGATGTGGCTCACAAACCATTCCCTTGCACTCACATCCTGTCTCTCGGTATCAGAGCCTTAGAGGAAGATATAAAAACTCATAATAGACAGTCATATACTAACTTGCCCATAGGGTAACTCTCTTCCTGATTAAGCTCCTCAGCAGTCAGTTTATAGCCTGAAGCACATAACCCTGCCACTTTTTTCTCTTACCCAGCATTATTGCAGGCGTGCTTTTTCTTCACAGACTTTGGTAGTACAACTGGTGGCCTGGGCTGGTCAAATTGATGGGAAATAACCTCATGCAATAGTGATGTATTACCACTAGCCTCATCTGCCCCTGTAGATCTTAATGGAAGGTGATGACTTGGACTTTTAGTCTAGGAGGATAAAGCATTAATTCTATGTTAATCAAGCCTATCTGATATGGCAGTAATATCACTGCCCTCCTTTTTCTTTTTGTGCTATAAGTTCCTTAATCTGTCAGTATATCATCTATTTATACAGAAATCAAATCATCACCTAACGAGACAAAGATGAGAATATATACTGCTTGATTGGGCCAAGTAGTATTTTTGGGAGAGAAGCAGAATGGATAGTGCAAAGGATGTACAAGGAGCTACCCTTTGCCTTCACTGAAAAAGACTCACACAACTTAGCTACAGGTGATTTCTGACTGTGCTGTCTCAGAGAAGGCATCAGCAATGTTGTATTGAAGGCACAGTCAGCATCCACCTGCTGCCTTATGCTCTGACAGCTGCCAGTCCCTTCTCCCCACCACCCAAACCTCTCCAGGGGCAACTGCATTTCCCATTCTGGAGTCTTTTGTACTAAATACCCTTCTAATTCTGGATTTTTATATTTTCCTCTGCCTTTTCCCAACTCTTTTATATCACAGTGTCCTGAAGAGCACCTTATTTCAAAGCAGTGATGCTCTCTAGGAAGTTAGCTAAGCTGGAGGCTGGCAGCAATCACCTTGGCACTGCATGACATGGTGCTGGCCAGGACATCCCTGGTGTGGTGTCACTGCTGTCACCAGATCAAAACCATTGCTTCAGAAGTCTTCTCGTAGCTCAGCTCCACCATTCCCCTTCTAAACCCTCCAGGCCACCAAAACATAAGCTCAGTTTGATTATTCTCTTCATAAGCTATGTTCGTTCTTGGAGAGATGTAGTGTCGCAACACAAACATAAAGCTCACCCTGGGCAGAGCAGAGATGCAAATGATGCCTTCTCCTTGTTTTGGGGAAATTCTGCAGGTTGTATGAAGGGGACACACAGACAGGAATGATAGCCCCAGCTCCTGCAAGGCTTTATGTATCGCCCTTTCTTCTCCCCTCTGCAGCAGCACAAACTTACTGTGATTACTGGTGTAATTTACAAGGAAAATTCCAGAGAAAACTCAGCTCAGTCACCAACAGAGGCAAACAGGACTTGCATCTGGGCCTTAAATATCATGAGTTTGTAGAAAATTAACAGCTTTCATTACAGGTGCCATTGGTCCCTGTGCACTGGCCCAGAGAGTGAGAACTGCCTTTTACGTCTAGGCAAAAACAAAGGCAGCTATAGTCAAATATGAAAAAAATCTCTAGGAAATAAACCAAAATGCATTTTTCCCCTGAGACTTATTATCTGTAACTACCCAAAGGACAGCTGGCAGCTCAAGGGCCAAGACAGCTCCAGGCTCTACACAGCACAGTGGTTTTTCCCCTGACTGTTGTCTCACTTGGAGTCCAGAAGATGACTTACAGCTTCAAGGTGCTGAGTTGAATCAAGAGATGATGCATGGGACTCTGCATTGGACCTTGTGTGCTGCTGGATTAGGCCCAGCTGGTCTAACTCTTCTTCTGAAAAGCTGGCTTCTGTATCCTGCTAAGAGCCTAAAGAGTTAAAGTTATTAACTGGCTTCTGAATAAAATGCATTAGGAATAAATATGCTTTAGGATAAACCTATTAAATGGATAAAAATGCCATTACCAGGGGTGAAATATGATTGTGTGACCTTTTTAATAAATAAGCCTGCTATGCACCAAATTATGTCAGATAATAAGCTTTATACATTATAAAGTCATGCAGTAGGTCTCAATCTTCAGGCATTCAATGAAATATCGCTAGCCATAAAGGGCTCCTGAAATGTTACACTAAAGAAAATTGCTTCCAGCTATAAAAACTTAACTGTTAAAACAAATGGAGTCTCTCTCATAAAACCCTTTGCAAGGCACTGGTAGCAAGAGCAAAAGCTTACTAGAAACAAACCTGAGGCATTTGCAAGTACACAGCGCTTCTTAAAATAACTCAGGCTCCAGATAAATCTGGAATAACTCTGAAGCAGAAGGGTATAACCCCAAAACACCAGCATGAGATCCAAATTATATTTGTAGGGCCTTAGAAATATGCTGGTGGGATAGCTCTGGGTACAAACATTGCTGTGTATCCAAACTGATCTGACTTGCAGTTTTGGCACTTGTGCAGGCAGTGGAAATGCCGACCTCTCTGTCTGTCCTGAATCTTGGGTCTGGCTGTGTCATGCCTCAGCGACTTGCCCAGATTACTCCTGACACAACAATATTCCTGCTAAGGGACCATTTGTATTTGATGGGATGGAAACAGAGCTGGATATTATCAGCCTTGTGAATAAAGGCAGACGTGCATTTAGCCAGATTCAGCTACCAGCTTCACATGCAGAAAAACTGGCTCTCTGCATCAAGTCAGAGTAAGAACTTTCTGCTCTAAACCATTACAAATAAGAGGGAAGGAAGCCAATTCTCTCATTCCTTCTAGTGATCACAGGCAAACCAACAAAACCTCCTGGTGAGGCGCTTGCAGTTTTAATAAAATCATCATGGTCACTTCATCTCTTGTTACATGAACATCAGCAAATAAACACAATTCCCAGCTTGGGTCTTGTGCTGGTTTTGGCTGGAACAGAGTTAATTAGTTTCAAACATAGTTCCAAGGACTGGAAATACTCTTGGAATTCCCTGACACAATCAATTATCTTCTTAAAAAGTTGCTGTCAGACATTGACAAAAAGGACCATTCCTGTTTCTTCTGGGTTTTCATTTTTTTGTTTGTTTGTTTGTTTGGCGGAGTTTGTGCGGGGGTGCTTTTTTTTTGCCTGTGAACTGGGAGAATGCATCCTAGAAAGGATCTTCTTAACCTTCATCTACAAACACTGATAATTTTCACCAAAGCACAATCCAGTGCAATCTTTTCCAGGAGGGGCACTTAGAGAGACATAGCAAAATTCAAGCACACAAAATTAGCCAGCCCTGCTCCAGTTCCCAAAGAGTTCACTCTCTGATCCTTAGCAAAGAAAGAGGTGCATTCTCCACAACTAGTTTTGGTGCTCCTGCTAAACACAGCAAGGTACACTATGGCAAACACAACCTAAGGCCAGCAGTGAAATTTTATCTTGTTTTCCTGAACTGGAGTGCAATGTCTAGAAGCAAATAATAGATCTGTTCCAGGCAGGAGCTCAGCTGCATCCTGAAGATGCCTCCAGGCACTTGCCATTTTGTTTTATTGCTGTTCCTCACACTGGTGAATGGTAAGCATTAGTCTCACAGAGAAGATACATTACTGGGGTGAAGGACAATGGCTTGTTATATAATCCTGCCAAATCCTTGATACAGCAGTTCTCAGCAAACAACCATCTTGCTCTGAGTCATCTGGAAAGTCTCTGGTTCAGTGAGCTTCCAGGAGCAGACCATCAAAACAGGTTGTATTTCCACTTCCCATTTCAAATTACAGGAGGCACTTATGAGTCAAGGCAGTAATTTTCTCTTTATCTGCCTTCAGATGCCATCCCGCACACGGATCCAGCCCGTGCACCTGCTGAGCCAGAAGCCCTGTGGGAGTTCCCAGCCAGTGCTGGATGTCACAGCTTGCAGCTGTCCTGGGTGGCTGCTGGCACGAGGGCAACCACAGTGCGAGGAAATCCTTACCCTGCTCTTCAGAGAACTGGAGATGCTCCATGTGGGGCTGGACTTGCTCCACACTCACCAGCCTTTTT
Source organism: Ammospiza caudacuta (assembly GCF_027887145.1). Lineage (NCBI taxonomy): Eukaryota > Metazoa > Chordata > Aves > Passeriformes > Passerellidae > Ammospiza > Ammospiza caudacuta. The sequence continues at coordinate 39,070,167 of NC_080593.1, read as the reverse complement.
CCAAATGCCCATGGCTGGTCCCTGCCAAAAGCAGGCACTGTGCCCATTAGACCTCTGGGCTGGCCCTGCATGGCCATTCACATTTTTTTCTTGTTTCCCTTTGAGGCAATGCCAAATCTTAATTCAGTGGTGGGGCACAGATCCCACCCAGCAAGACACATTACACTGTGTCTGTCTTGGAATAAGGAGGTCTCCTGCCCCAGAGCTTGGCCAGCTCAGACTCACTGCTCTCCCATCTCTGCCCAAACCCACTGCTCTCCCACCTCTGCTCTCCCAGCTTTGCTCAGCCCCATGGCTCTCCCACCTCTGCTCCTCCCCACCATGCCTGACAGACAGTCACAATCAGCTCTTGTGACAACAGCATTGGCACAAGAAGCTGACCAGCTCATCTTTTACAAACCAAACAACCACAACTTTGGCAATCTCACTCCTACTGAATAACAACAACAACAACAAAAAGAACGGAGTCAGCAGCAAGCAGTAGCTGTTGCACAGAGCTGTAAATAAACCCAGGACAAATGAGATGAGGCAGCTTGGGTTGGCTGGTGGGTGCTGAAAGGGCTGGTCCAGGGTTACCCTTTCAGGGTGGGCCAAAGTGGGGGAAGATGGAAGGCAGTCACTTCCCTGGTTTTCTAACTCCCTGCACAGGACAAAATTACACACTTCCTATGAAAGTACCATAGAATTCAGTGCTCAAGCTGTAATGCAATTAATGTGATTCTAGGACAATTTGCAGCATCTGCAAAAACCATCAAGTTTCATATCTGTGGTTCATTTCAACAGTCATAATTTGGCTAACAAAATTATTCATGCTCAAAACTTCTCTTAATTTTTTTTCTTAAAACAGGTTAAAATTTCAGAATGTGGTCAGAATAGCACCTACTAGAAGGTGAGATTGTTTGCTAGAGAGGCATTTTGAAGTTTAAGTTCTAAACAGATGGGACCATCAGTGGAGGAAATAGAACTCATGTATGCCATATGCTTTACATAGTTTTATGATTCTTGTATTTTTTATTAAACTAGCCAATGAAAGTAATAACTATACTGGAGATTTTCATTTAGTCTCAGGAGTCAGAATAGTGATTCAGTTTTTCATGGTGTTTTCACTTCTGTTTTCCTTCTCAGCAACATAAATCATAAATCTACGAGTTGTATTTTCAGTGTAACTTACAGTAATCAGCTTATTTTGTGTTTCCCATTGATATGGTGTAACTATTGCTTTAAAATTGCTGTTTACAATGGGCAGCAATCAGCTTCACAGCACAAATCATTGGTCTAAAATTAAAAACTTAGTATCTTACTATTAGCTTATATGGATTTTAGACTCTGCTTCTTAAGAAAGGACTACCAGGCATCCATCAGAAATAAAACTACTTAGATTAAGATTGGGGGTTAGATTCTACAGATTCAACAGAACCAATTGAATCAAGTATTTTCTATAATTCTATTTTAAAAAAAACCAAACCTCAAGAGAAGTCCTTTTATTTGCACACTGACTTTTCAGCTACACTGTGCAGCTGAATCTTAATTTGTGTCCTTTTCTGTAAAAAAGATCTTAAGCAGATGTTCTCCAACACCCGTAGCAGTAACTTGCAAAGTGAAAATAATACAAAACTTTCTGTTTTGCTTAAAAGGTTCATTATGACTTTGTTTAACTGTGCCTTGGCAAAACTGCTTTCCAAATAGTTGCAAACAAAGCAACTTATAACACATTATTTTTATATATGGCTCTGAAAGAGCTGAAAACACAAAGCTCAAAACACATAATTTATAAAGGTTGTGTAACTTGCTATCTAAACTTATCTGACTAATCATGAAACCCGTGAGAGAGGCAGGTGGATTGTAACAGCAGATGAGTTGAAGGGCTGCGATTCTCATACAAGGAAAGGGTTCAAATAATTGCTTGTTAGTCACAGAAAAACAATGCTGCAAGAAAACTGTATGAATAAATGAATGAGTGAACACTGGACTAATGAGCTACTTCCTCTGCTTGGTGGATGAGCTCTCAGGGGATGATGACTCGTTTTCGTTACACTCGTGAGCATAGTGAAGAGTTAACAGGGTCTTGGTTTCTGCCTGCTGCTCTAGTGACACACAGCCTGGTGACAAGGCCTGGGACATGGAGGGCTTGAGCACTGGACACAGGACATTTACTTCACAGCACCAACTGAGAGCTGTCCTCCTGCACTAGGTTTGGTGAAGTGCAGCCGCTGCCTGGTGTTTCAGGAGAGCAGATTGATACCAGAGACACGGTGGAGCTGTTCTGAGAGCTGTAGGTTTGTTCAGCCAGGTTTATACTGTGGGCACTGCGCCACACAGGCCTGGCTGATGAGCCCTGAGGGACCCTGGCTAGCTGTGGCCTTGTCTATCAGGTGTTCCTGACCCTGAGCAGCACCAGAGTACTAACAAGCCCCACTGAAAGCCAGCTTACTTGTTCTCTTCTTTTTTTTTTTTTTACTTCTCCCCCTCCCCTTCATGTGCCTCTCCATTCCTCTGTTTCCCAGAGAACTCCTCAGCTTGCACATGGACAGCCAGCTTGGGGCCAGAGGCATTCCTCTGCTGCTCTTGTGCAAGGAGATACAGACTGCAAAACCCCTATGGAGTCAGCTAGGGTCCAACATACTGACTAGAGAGGTTTTCCCAAAGCCTGGCACCAGAAGAGCAGGGAGACCTGAGAAGGCTTGGAAGAGGGATACCCGCCATTTGAGAGAGCAGTGTCAGCCAGCATTGGTCTTATCAGAGCCAGGCTTAATTTAATCATTCATCTGCTCTCTGATCTCCAGGATACCCCTGCTCTCAATTTCCCTGAATGATGGAGAGATGACAGTACTTAATGAGATTGACTGTCATCTTCATTACAATAACAGCCTTTCATTATATCATTGAACATCATTTGATGCCAAAGAAAAGCATGCTGTCTTAAATTTCAGGCAGTGACAAGGGGTCCAGAAGAACAGGGTTCCAGTCCTGGCTTTGCCAGAGGCCTCTTCTGGCCCATTAGGTAAGAGCAGGACAGCCACTGAATTAAAGGTTGTGTAAGCAGTGTAGCTCAGACACTTCCTGACTGTAGGGAGCGAGGCTCTGCAACCTAAACACTCTGTGTGTAATTATTAAATTGAAGCTGATTCAGAACCTTGACACATAAAGAGAACAACCTACAGGCTCTCACCTTCCTTTCATACAGCTTTACATTTCAAACAATTACTTTAAAAGAACTGGATCAAAAAGTTGGTGGTTGCTCAAAGCCCCAGAAAAGAGCATCCAATTCAAATCCAAATTGGATTTTTTGTGGCTGCAGCAGTGTTTCCATCACTCTGAGTATTTTGGCTTGGTACTCTCCGAACTAGACTTGTGTCTGCTGGAAAAGAAAAGGGATGTACAAAAATATGGTGTTTTTTCCCAGCCTGGAGAGTGAGTAGATAATAGAGTAGGAATCAGGATCTATTTTTAGAGCCTAGCTTTTTAATTCATTAGCTGCACAGAACTCTTCACAGGCAGTCACTTTTCTCTACTGGGTCAAGGCTAGGGAACAACTGCTGCATTACAAGGACAGAGATAAGTGAGAAAGTCGAGCTATAACTCTCCTCCATCACTAATTACTTCATTCTAAGGCCCCCACAAAAATCACCAGTGAAATTCCATGACCTTCTGCTGCAAGGAAGGAGCCAACTGCCTCCTCCAGCAGCATCTGTGCCTTTTGCAGGCATGGTGCCAGCGTGCCTCTCCCAGCAGCACACAGCTGCCTCGCAGAGATTCCCAGTGCTTCGGAGACAAAGCAAGGAAACAATCACACTCGCTGTTGATTAGTGAGTCCCTGCTTTGCAACCCAGCTCGTGTTGCCAAGTAATGAGCACTTCTATTAGCTATGTGGAAGGGAGTTTCCTACTTGCTTATTTAAAGAACATCCTAAATCACACAATCTGTTTTTACACATCCCACCCTTCGGGACAGAAATAGTGCCCTTGCCAGGTCCTCACCTTGTACAAAAAGCTGAGTGATTAACTAATCTAGGCAGCTGACACAAAAGTGAAATCCAGCCTAATAAAAGCTTACAGTCAACTATTTTCAACAGCACCTAAACCAGGCTGAACCAGCCTGGTACTGTACAGCCCCACTTCTCTGCAGTTTAACTGTGGTATTCATTTTGTCTTGCATAGAAACCAGACAGCTCTTTTAATTACATCCAAAACACGCCTGCTCAGACTGAGAAATGATCAGCCCTGCAAACAGAGCCAAGTAGATGGCTTGGAAACAGATTACTAGATTCCTCCATGTCTTAATAGATTTGCCTAGTGAAATTCCTGAAGCTTCCTCTTCCCTCCCCCTGCCCTCCTTCAGCTACAGCTTAGTGTCCCTGTTTCAGGCAGACCCTTGGTGTCTGGGGAGGACTGAACTCACATTACAAGCCTCTCACTAGGACTGTCTCAGGTGACTGGTTTCTACCATAATCTTAAGGAACACAGACTACCTGCAATCTCTAGAACTTGCAAAACAGGTTCAAGAATCAAGTAGGAAAGGCAGAGATCACATAACCTCTCTCTAACCCTGGCTTCCCAAGCCAAGAACCCCAAACAAAAAAGGTTTCCCTCAATGTTATGCCTTTTTGAAACAGAGATTAGTAAAATATAATTAGTCTTTCTACTTCACATAAATTCTGCACAGCAATGTCCCTTCAAAACCAAAATCCTGTCTTAAGATCATGAGACACTTGTAGCATGGAAAGACACAAAGGCAATCTCAAGGACTTGGAATGAGCTGTACAGACCCAGAGCATCCTCTGAAGGCACCACCATCTGTTTCAAATTCCCTCACTGGACTGCTAGATACCACACCCCTTTAGATACACTGTCATCAGCAGTTTTCAATAAACTTCAGAGGGAACAGTATTTTCTTTTAAAGTTCAAAGAATTACAGGACCACAAGGGCCAACCTAAGGTAGGTCTCTAGACCAACCACTTGCCAGACACCTGCCACGTGCTGCAAGGTTTGAAAGCTGGCAAATGACACAGCGTTAGTGCTGACTGCCCTGTCACCTGCTGTCACCCTCCCCCATCAATGACAAAGATCCCTAACAGCTTAACAACCCCAGTAGACTATCACCAGTCTTGAAGTTGTTGCCAAAAAAAAAAAAATCACAGATTTGGGTTGAAGGAACCTTTAAGATCATCTAGTTCCAAATCCCCTGCCATGGGCAGGGACATCTTTTTCTAGACCATGTTGCTCAAACATGCTCTGTACAGCTAATGAATTGAAAAGCTGGGCTCTAAAATGAGAGCCTGATTCCTACTCTGTATTTAAAATAATTCCAAAGGAACAGACACATTGGCCATACTGGCACTACCTGAAGCCATTAATCTACAAAGCAGACAGAGCAGCCCCCTCTCTGCAATAACCCCCTCCATGCTCAGGGGAGACCTCACTCATCAAATCTGCTCCAAGGAACTTCCACTTCCTGTCCTACAACATCACAGGGCTACCTTTCAAAAAATCAGTGATATTTTAAGTGGCTAAAAAAATCTCCCATGTTTAGAACAGATAGCTTTAATACTTTTTAACAGATTATTTTGCATTTTTCTTGTTTGAACCAAACAAAACATCATAAAAAATTGCCACCTTGAGCTGTAATTCCTGGCTTTGAGAACACACTGCCAAAATGTCTCTTCCTTAGACTACCACCCTCCTGTAGGAACTTGCACTCATGAACACAGTGGAATATTAAGTGAATTTCTCAGTTGAAGGGAAAATCTTAACATGTTTCAATGTTTAACATATTTCAGGAAAAAAACCCAAAACATTCTGCATCCCAAGCTGAAGCTCCAGGAAGACAGAAGACCCAGCTACTTCTGTCAACCTTCTTCACAGCCTTCTACCAACCTCTTTTCCTGTCACTACCTAATGGATATAATACAGAATGTGTGGAAGCTATGACAGCCATCCACCTAATTTACCAGGACCTGCATTTAATTTCCCAGCCTTTATGTGCAAACTGACTTCATGCTGACAAGGTCCCACTGCGATTTCACAAAAAGTAGTCTAGATACATTCATCTGTAACTGTTACCCAAATGTGTTTAGTTCTACCACCTAACCATGCAGAGTAAATCAGAATGCAGCTCTTTAACACAGATGCATGTTTTCTGTTCTGTTATCAAAAGGAAGGTTTAAGAAACTGTCCGCCCCTCAATCTTGGCAAGTGAAATACCTACTCTACAGTATTTTACTATTCAGCCTAAAATCTCATCATTCTTTGAAATGTGCACTCATTTTTAACACTGTGCACTGCAATGAACAGAGCAAGCTTTACCTTTCCATTCTGCACTTAGCTGATTTAGACAATGTTTGTAGCTGAGAGGCCCAAAAGCTGATGTACACTGAAGTACAAAAAAACAGAACTTGAAAAATAAAATAGCCATTAGTATTTAATTACCCATAAAAAATAAATGAGCACTTTCAGTTTACATCTCATTGCACAAGATCAAAGCTGGCCTTCAGTGCAAGCACAGGACAAACACAGACCCTATCCTACAAGCAGTGACTAAATAAAAGAGAAAAAAGAACATGGACCAGCCCTTGGGCTTTCAATACACATTGCACACGTCCTTCCACATTATCCAAAGTGAAACCCATCACAGAACTCTATACTCAGGGCCTACAATCTCCACAAGTATCAAATTACATTTTCAAAAGCCTGTCAAAACACGGAAACACCCGAACTCCTGGAGAATTCTACGCTTATCCACACGACCCAAGAAGCAGCAGAAGCACAGCTGAATTGAACAACCAGCATGATCTTTATTGGGTGGCCGCGCTTACAAGGGTTAGCGGTAGCGGTGCAGCTGCAGGGTGTTGCGCCTCCTCCAGGCGGCGCGGCGCGAGCCCCCGATGGTGTGGTGGAATTTGTGGCCCTTGCCGAGGCCGCGGCTCTTGCGCCCGGCCGACGTCAGCCCGCGCATCTCCCTGTGCTTGTGGACGGGCTTGGTGATCCATTGGGTATCGGGGTTCCTCCGGATGGTCTTATGGAAGGGATCGATCAGGATCACTTCAAAGAACTTGTAAGTGGAATCCTCGCCCACCCAATACGAGTTCAGGACTCTCAGAGCCCCACAGTGACGGCCGGCACGCTCCTAGAGGCAAAAATAAACGCAACAGGCCGTCAAACCATGGATGCAGGACACTCTTCATGCAGAAAGATTATCAACTCAAACATTAAACTTCCATTTTCCCTAGGACAACCTCTTTTCCTATAAAAACTCATCCCCTTCCAGATGCAAAGGTGCAACTGAAAAGAAAACCGTGTTACCAAAAAAAAAAAGGCTGTTTGGATTCCTGCATGAAACAGGATTTGTCAACCAAGCAGGAGCACCCAGTCAGTAAAAACACAATGTTAAGAATAACTTCAACATGAATATGAAGAGCATGAGCTGCACTTGGGGTGATGGAACAATCTTTTATGGGAAGTTATGAAAGTGATTAATTTCCACATCTAAAGCTACAGGGGAAAAAGAAATTTCTGCAGAGTGTAAGCCTGTACTGGTAGGAGTAAAGGAATAGCTGATGCAACAAATCTTTGTACCGCTGCTGGCATATTAGTGTGTGCTATTCCTATCCTCACTTGTGGTTAGGAAGACACAATCTTAGTTCAGAAAACAAAACAAAGCAGAAAATAGCAATTATGCAACTCAATCTGCTTCTCCTGTCAAGAATACTCCTTATTTAAGACACACTGTGTTTAATTGTAGAACTTTATCATCATTACAGGGAAGCATGAACTAGTGGACCCCATTCATCTTCTTCCCCAATGTGATCTTAACCTATTGTTTCAGGCTTCCCTACACAGCTTGACTATTTTCTGCACATGGAATAACATATTAAGTCCTTTTATTCTAGTGAGAGAGCAACACCTGTATGAAATATTAGAACACCAACCATCCTCAACCAGCTTCTATTTGAGGATGGGAGCTCCAACTGAGACTTTGCATTTCTGTAATCTGAAAAATATAAATCTTCTGGAAAGACTGTGTCAGATTCAGAAAATTTGAAGCTAAAACTGAGGGCAAATAACCTCTTCCATAGCTGTCCTAAGTGAGCATGTCATTAGCCCTCAGGTATCTGGGAATAACACATATGAAGACAATGCCATGAGCACTGAAAACAGAATAGCATTTTTAATTCAAACTCATCATCTGTGTTTCTTTTAAATAAGCATATCCCATTTATATTTCCCCCCCCCCCAAAAAAAACCCACCATATTTAAGTAGCAGAAGTCACTCAGCAATATTTTTCAAGTCCTGAGAACAGAAAAGTCTTCTGCTTCAAGTTGGAAAGGCAATGACCCTTCTTCCACAATGTCTAGTTTGACAATGCAGCCTGGTATTAACTCTAATCCACTGAAAGAGGGTTTTTTTGTAAAGGTGAGAACTCCATCTCTTCCAGACTACAACTGTGATAGAAATGAAGCTTACAAAATCTCATCAAAGTTTACATTTTGAGCATTTCAGTAACAAGATCTCACCTAAAAATAGGTTAACCACCAAGCTGTGTGCTTGTGAGGTACCAGTTTTTCATAAAGAAGCAAAAGGTCCCTGGCACACTGCCTCCAGCTCCTGCAATACATCTAAGGGTGCTGTGCAGCACCACTACACAAACAGGTGCTACAGGCTTTAAGACAGGAACTCACGTGTACTTTGTGAAAGGACATCACCTGCAGCTGGTGATCCACACCTTAGCACATGCACGTTCTTCTTTCTCATGCCTAGCTCTTTATTTTACTGTGGCTTGGACTAGTTATGTGTTTTTCATAACAAATATTGTGGCATACTTGAGAAGTATGAACTCAAGTGGTTTCCATGGACCCCATTTTAAAAGTCTGTTTTTTTATTGTCTCAATAGAGTTTTAAAAGACTGCTGCTTTCCTGCCATCATTATTCAAAATCTTACTAACAACTTATTAATAAAACAGCTGGTTTGATTCTGTATTTTTTGTCTCTGAGTATTTTCAGCTTTTACAGACTAAAACTTTCCAACCCAAATTTGTGAGCAATAACCAAGACACTCACCTCTGCTACAGACTGAAGACTCCTGGCAAACTTGAGCTGGTTAACACCATGATGCACGGGTTTACCATAGGTTGCACCTTTGGGGACTGGGCGTTTGCGGCCACCACGGCGAACGCGGACACGGTAAATAACGTAACCTGAAACAGACAGTGACTCAGGAACTACAGCAATTCCAGCAGCAATTGTACTGCACTTCCAATCCCCCAAAATGTACATGAAATGCTGCAACACAAAGCCATTTTACCAATTTTTACCAAAATTTACAACTTGGGGTGGATAGTGCAAGATGGTTTTGTTATTTTCATTACAACTGAGTAAGGAAAGTGATACCCTGAGGCAACTGGTTTTGGCTCCAAAGCAGAGCTTATGGCACCTTTTCACTATCCAGTCCCAAACCAACTAAGATCACCTACAGCTAAACTGTTTAAAAAAACCCTAAAAAAAAAAAAAAACAACCAAAAAACAACAACCCAAAAAAAACCCACCAACCAGCAAAACCACTACCTGAAATTCAGATGGCAGCACTCAAAAAGCACTGAGCTCAAGCCATCCACAAACCCTGCCGAAATCCTGTTACTGAGGAATGACAAAACTAGACAGTGACAGAAGTGTCAAGTCCTAGCTTTTTATTTTCTTTGTGAATAAACATACTGGGTTTTTTAATGGATTTCCAGAAGTTCCACATGGATAGCCACTTATCCCATTTCTTTTCCTGACCAGTAACTGTTTTTCAATGACAGTACAAACTCCACCATCTCGCTCAAGTGCATGCAGCTGTAAAACAGTCATAATATGACTTGGGTTGGAAAGAACCTTAAAGATCCAGTTCCAAGCACCCTGCCATGGACAGGGACACCTTCCACCAGACTAGCTTGCTCAGAGCTCCATCCAACCTGGCCTTGGACACTGCCAGGGATGGGGTACTCACAACTCCTCTGGGCAATCTGTTCCAGTGCCTCACCACCCTCACAGTAGAGTTTCTTCCTAGCATCTAACCTAAACCTCCTCTTTCAGTTTGAAACCATTTCCCTTGTCCTGTCACTACATGCTCTTGTGCAAGTCTCTGTCCAGATCTCTTGGTAGGTCTTTTCAAGGTGCTAGAAGGTTACAGTTCAGTCACCTGAAAACAGTCAAAGTAACAGAGTAAGGACATCCTCCAAACCTAGGACACTAAAACCCCTGCTCAGTTGTGTGGCACTACCATTGCACAAGAACAAAAACTGAAGCCAAAGCCCACCTGAGCTTCACCTGTTAGAACGCAACAGAAGGCACAGATGTGAAATTAAGTGAAGTTATGGTTTTAGGCTGTGGGCACTGCTACCAGCTGAGGACATTTACGATATTCTGTTCATTTCATGCAGGACACTTCAGTTTACTGGGGGATACTTCAGTTTCACTTAGATACTGCTGTCACTGCAGGAAGCCATGTCCCTCCACGGCGACCTGGCACAGGGACCTGATGTGTCGGTGCCATTACCTTGCTTGGCCTTGTAGCCCAGCCTGCGGGCCTTGTCGGGGCGCGTGGGGCGCGGGGCGCGGTGCAGGGCCGACAGCTGGCGGTACTGCCAGCAGCGCACGCGCAGCAGGAACCGCATCACGTCCGACTGCTTCTTCCTCCACAGCTCCTGGATGTACTTGTAGGCACCCATGGCTGTCTACCTGCTGGATGGAGAGCTCAGTGAAACACTGCAGCAAGAACAATTCCCAGCTGGAACATCTGCCACCAAACCACACACGGAGCGGCACCGGAAGACAGGGAGCTCTCACGCTTCTTCGTAGCACTGACACATCTGGGAACATGGATCACACCTGGCAGCCTGCAGCTGACACCCTGCAGTCACCATTCCCAGCCATTTTCCTCCTCTTTTATTTATTCTGAAGTGTTAAACTCCTCAACTGAGAAATTTTCAGCTGCGCTATGTCTGATACGACTGAACCCAGCAATTAACAGCAGAATCGAGTTTTACATAAAAAACTACAGGATTTGTGAGGAGTTATTGTTAACTCTGACTTTAGTAAAGTTTTTTCTTCTAAGTGAAAGCTTAACATTTTATTAATAAGTGGAAGTTTAACAGTTGCTTAAGAAATGAGCTGGATTGGAACTTTTGCTTCTTTAGAGCTATTCACATGGTACCACAACATCCCAGGAAAGACAAGGCCTCCCTCCACATCCACTGAAACTGGGTTTTAAGTAAAATATGGCTCACTGACCGTGTCATACTAAAAGAAAGTGTCACAGCTCAGTGTTCTCCTGCTGCTGACATTTGTGTTATGCTCCACAGATGCCCTGTGGAGGTTTTTTTAAATTGTTTTTAAAAATTGTTTCTGCTGGGCACCATTGGGGGTAGTCTGTATTGCCTTCAGCAGAGCAAGGGCCCAATACAAAATTCTTACAGGTCAAATTTTGTCTTTAGAAAACAATGATTATAACAAACTCCCTCTTCTGAACTGAATGTCTTAATAACACGAATATAATGTGAATATGTCTTAAATTAATATGCCTTAATAGTTGAAGGCGTTTAAAAAAATGACATATTACTATATTTTGTCATCGTGTTTACTGCTGTTTTCCCGAAAACCTCTGAGGCCTTACAGATCTGCAGCAATCAGCATGTGTACCTGAACTCCACCAAGCACCCAGCCCAACTCACCATCAGATAGACGCAGCTCACTTTATTTACACGTAAAACCACGCCACAAACAGTTCGGGTGTGATTTTGGATACCCCTCTTGCTTGAACCTGCCCAGCTAGAGCTCATCCATTCCCTTCCCCAGCCACCCCACCCTTTCACGGCCTAATGGCACAAAAAATGCCCACGATCAAACGACAAACCCGGAGCAAACCAGGGCGCACGTCCGTCACCGACCCGCACCCGCTGTGGCGCGCCAGGGCCACCCGGGCTGCCCCGCTCCCCTCCCCGCCCGGCCGAGGCGCAGCCCGCGGGCCCTCCTCCGCCGGCCTCCCAGGGGCTCCGCGCCGCAGCAGCAGCCCCATCCCGGCCGGAGCCGGGCGGGCGCGGCGGCGGGACGGGCGGATGGGCGCCCGGATCCCGGGATGGCCGCGGATTGAGGGAAAGGCCGAGCGCAGACCGGCCCTCACCTGATGGCGCCCAACGACGGAAAGGAAAGGCCCTACTTCCCACAAACCCTCGGGCCACACCACACTTCCGGCGGCGGCAGCGCTGCCTCATGGGTAATGTAGTCCTGCGGGGTGCGGGCCGCGCGTCCCTCCCCGCCCGGCCCGGCCCGGCCCCCCGCGCCCGCCAATGGGCGGCAGGGGCGGGCCCGCGCGGGTCCGGGGCCGGCCGGCACGGCTGTCTGTCCAGGTGCGCGCTCGCGGCGGGGGGCGGCCCCGGGGGCGCGCTCGGGGCCGGGGCAGTGGGGAACGGGGGCTGCTCCGGGGGCAGGGGCTTGGAGAGATGCGGCATCCCCCGAGACACCCCCGCTCCTCAGCTCTCATAAGAGCCCCGGTCCGGGATTGGGGTGGGACTTTGCTTAAAACCCTGAAAAGAAGCCTTAAAAAAAAATCTCTAAAATAATAATTATTTTAAAAATGGTAAGATTATGAGGAACGGCTGAAGGAGCTGGGTGTGTTTGGTTTCGAGAAGAGGAGGCTCGGGGGGAACCTCATCCCTCTCTACAACTCCCTGAGAGTGTGGTGAAGTGGGGGCTGGTCTCCTCTACTGTGACTGCAGTGAGAGGACCAGAGGCCTTCAGCTGAGACAGGGGGGACTCAGATTAGGTATTACAAGAACATTTTTCACTATTAGGACAGTCAGGCATCAGAATAGATTGCCCAGGGAGGTTGTAGAGATATCTTCCCTGGAGGGGTTTAAAAGGCATCTGGATCTGGTGCTGGATGATGTGGTTTAGTGGTTACAGTGGTAGTTCTGGGCTTATGTTTGGACTGGATGATCTAAAAGGTCTCTTCCAACCTAATGATTCTATTCTATCCTAAATAATAAATGCTATAGGGGAAAGAAAAAGAAGCCCTAAAACCAATCTTAAAACCTTTTGGATGGATAGGGAGAGGGCACCATGGAGTCCCTGGTTCTGCAGGCCCTGGCTTTACCACTGATCTGCTCCTGTCCCTGCTCTCCTCCCTCCTGCATGTGGCACGGCACAGGTTGGATGGGGCGTTGAGCGACCTGGTCTGATTGGTGCCATCCTGCCCATGGCAGAGGGCTGGAAGGAGAGGACCTTGAAGCTGCCTTCTGGCCCAAGCCACTCTATCATTCTGAGTAGGCTTTCCCAGCCTGCAAGTCCTTTCTGCCACCCTACCTGCAGCTGCAGAATGACCTTTCTGTTTTTCAGGGTATGCTTTTCAGGGCACCCTGGCTTGTGAAGCATTACCTGGTTAAACTGGAACTGAAGCAGGACAACGCCAGCCCCTCCTGGTCCAGAAAAGGTACTCTTCAGCTCTCTCTGTGGGAAATGGCTCCAAACAGCAAACTGAGTCAGGGCCTGCTGCCCTGCCATGGCTCACTGGCAGAGGGAAGTGCCCCAAGCTGCTGGATGCCTCCTGCTAGAACCAGCCCCCACCCATCAAACTGCTTTAAAGCAGACCAAAAAAACCTGCTTTCTGCATTTGCTTTGCTGTACTTCTGCCTTTAACTCACCTGTTTTGTACCTCCTAGTCCATAAAAGCTAGAAACTTTCTGTAAGCAGAATAAACGGGAAGGAACCATCATTTTCTTGCATTTCCAGAAGCCATCCTGGTACCATGAGATACCATCAAGCCCACTGCAAACCCAGGAAGCCCGATAACACCATGCGCACACACACAACAACAAACACAGCCCCTGCCCCGGGGCCGTGCATGCTCCAGCGCTCCCAGTCTCCCCAAACCTGACAGGACAAGTGTTGAGCCTGCAGGCAAGCATCAGCACCACTGGCAGCAGCCTAAAACCTGAAAAAAATGGTGTGGGAGGAAACTTGAGTCCTAAAAATATCAGTCGCTGGCAGGCGCTGGGAGGGAGCTGTGCCCCCGCTGCTTCGCGCTTTGCCTTGCGCCTTCCGTGGGCTCGGATCCTGCCCGTGCCCATCCCCATTCCCGTCCCATCCCATCTCCATCCCCATCCCCATCTCCATCTCCATCCCCAGCCCCAGGCTGTGCCGGGCTCACAGCCTCCCCTGTCTGCACAGGGCTCTGCCGTGGAACCGGCCCTCAGGAAGTATGGGAAAGGGCTACAAGGTGGTGGTTTGTGGAATGGCCTCAGTGGGAAAGACTGCGATTTTGGAGCAGCTTCTCTATGGAAAGCACACTGTCGGTGAGACTTTTTTACTTTTGGGGGCAGGTGGTTTCCTTTTCTAGCATCTTGGTCGGTGTGGGCCCCAAAACAAATAATGGAGGACTGCAAACTGCGCTGAGGTGAAGGAGGAAATTTATGGGGTTTTCTGGCATCTCTGTGCTGTTCTTAAAATTCATAGTCCCTTGCTTATGGATTTTTAAGAGTCATGGAGAAGAACCCATTCCATGATATTCCCAGTAATAAAACACAAGAATGTTTAAAAAGAAACAAACACTGAAAGTAGGAGATGTGCATGCTGCGTATTTAGAAAAGAAATACCTCGTTCCCTGAAAGATGCTGTAGACATCTAAAAATAAATAGCTGTCACATGATAAGTGTAGACGCTGTTTAGACTTTTGTTTCATCTTCTTAAAGCTTTATTTTGCTTGGTTTTGGCTAACATTTAATCAAAGCTCTGGAAAGAAAAACAGCTCAGCTTTAGGTTCCACGTTGTATGCTGAGTTTTGAAGGCCAACTGTCTCTGCTCTCTAAGAAACCCCCAGGGGGAAAACAGACTTGACAGAGGAACAGAGGATGCCTGATATTTGCTGTGCACAAAAGAGAGGGAACAAAGGCAGAGCCTGCACGTTTCCCTCTGTTTCTACATTTGGCTTTGAAAGGAAGGGCAATGATCATCAGGCTGACAAATTATTCCTGCCTCACCTAGAAACAAGGGGTGGCAGCAGGGCTTTGACAGAGGATGTTTTAGTCACTTTGCATTTTTTTCTTGAGCCAGTAAATTAGACGTTGGGGATAAGTTGTTGGATAAACACAAGGATTTTTAGCATGGTGCTTTGCAGCACTGCACCTTTAAAATGTGTGGATGGGAGGAATTTGCTGGCAAAGCGCGATACAGAACTGTGTGCTAATACCCGTGTTTAAAAGGAGGATTTCCTCTAATGTTGCAGCAACATCTGTTTCCAGCATCCTACTGAGCGCTAGGCACGTAGCCCCGTGTAGCTTTCAACGTGAAGGCTGCAAAGCCTTGCAGGCTGAAGGTTTTTCCCTTTGCTGCTGACCTGCCTCTCCTCTGTGCTGGCTGGGAGACTGTCAGAGACTTCTGAGCAGCATGGGCAAGGCCACGTTACTTCAATCGTATTGCCTTGCCTTAATTCCTGCCTGCTATTAGCAACCCTGCAGGAAGGATATTCGGGTGCTGCTGATCAGAGGAGCTATTTATGGAGCCAGCCATGTACATGATTATACAACGTCATGGACACTGGCTGACATAACCAGCGGGAGGCCTCGTGCCTGGGGTTTAGCCGTGGGTGTCCCTCTGTCACTCCCAAATGCCCTGCTCCAGCTTGGCCAGGGAGCAATGCAGACCTCTCCCCCGGCCCCCCTGCACTGAAAAAGATCATTTTTCCTTGCCTGCAGCTCTGCTCTAATTTTTTGGAGTTACTGGTAGGGGAGTTACTGATAGCAGATGGGGAGTGCAAGGGGAGAAGGAAGAAGACAGTTTCCCGTTTTCTGTGATTTTGGTCAAATCATATTCCTAAGACATTCAGAGAAAGAGGACAAGTAGCAGAGACAAGATGAAGATATGGAGAGGATCATTACAGAGCTGCTGCACCCCCAAGAGATGAGTGGCCATGGCCCAGCAATTTTGGTATCCCTTGCACAGGCCATCAGGCCCATTTGAGGGGATGGACCAATAAGCTGGTGCTTTTGGCAGTCCTGCTGAGTGGTCACCATCCCCCCTGCCTCTTCCTCAGCACACAGGCAGTTGTGGCAGGGGGTGCCTGGAGTTTGGGTTGGTGGAAATGGTTTTCCCAGAAGACCTTCAGCTACTGTTCCACTCTGTATTGATTTAACTGCTGAATTGCAGGGGCAGGATGCCATTGTGAGGATCTCAGTACACGAGGACAGAGTTTGAGGAATGGCGAGTCTTTAACTGCTCCTTAGCTGAGCTGCTTTAAACTGCACAATGGTGCTACCATTGCAGGGGTGGCCCTTCCACACCTGAAACATGATTACAGGACCCTGATCCTCGTTTCCTAAAGCTTGTGAGCTCCAGAAAGCTGATCTGTACATCTTGGCTGCTGGCCTTTTTGGCCGGAGGCAAGAAGGGACTAGTGTGTTTGCTGAAAGCCTGTCTGTTCAGAGCCAACCAGCAGGGCAGCTCACCAGGCATGGCAGCAGGGACGCAAGCTGTTTCAAAACCTGTGCTTCCTGACTGACGTCAGGGGCAGCTCTGCGGCCGCTCCAAGGGCCCAGGAGCCGCGGGGAGGATGGCCGAGCCAACAGGGGGAGTCTTCCCGTTCTCATGGCAGGCACATCCCCCTCTCAGTGACAGGAGGCACGCTGGAACTTGGTCGGAGGCTCAGAGCACAAGGTCTGCTGCCCTTCTCCAAGGTGTCACAGCCACTGTCACGAGGGTCTCCTCCTGGCTGTAAATCAGCCACGGGTCTGTCAGTGCTCACGTGCCTCCTGTTGACTTTCTGTAAAAAGGAGTGGTGGCACAGCTGGTGGCAGGGAAGTGATTAGAGTCCTTGGAGGTTTCACGCTGCTAGGTAAAGCCCTTGGCTTTGAGCCCGTGCTCCTGGCTGTGTGCTTGGTGGTGGTGCTGTAAACCCAGTTGCACTGTTTCTTTTCCTAGAAAAACAAGCACCTTCAGGTCTCCCTGGCTTGTCATGGATGAAGTCTCTGAGTGCCACTGTTACTTACATGGTCAGCAGCTAACACTTTTGCAAAGGCACCAAGATTGCTTGAGGTCAAAGAGGAAAAGGTACTTAGGAAGGAGGAATAACCCAAAAAAGGACTGTCTGTTCCCTGTATCTTGTAAACAACAAGCACAAAATTGGATTTTGTGCTAGGCCTTAAACGGCAAGGAAATTTACCTTGTGTCTGAAGATGGGAAAGGAGAGGACAAACACATGAGGGATGCTCTCAGAGCCATGTAAAATAATGTAGCTATTGCAAGGCAGACACTCTCACCAAACTAATACAAGGGATTAGAAAAAACAACAAAAGAAAATGTTTGAAATGGGTGCAGATTTAGCATTGAGTTATGTAGGGACTGTATCACCATAGGTCAGGGCGAATAGCTGCTAAGGATTGCACAGGTGTATGTGGTATATACACACTTACAGCATGTGCCCAGGTGGCCAAGCAGGCCCATGGCATCCTGGCCTGTATCAGCAGTGGTGTGACCAGCAGGGCCAGGGCAGGGATTGTCCCCCTGTGCTCAGCACTGGTGAGGCCACACCTTGACTCCTATGTTCAGTTTTGGGCTCCTCTCTACAAGAAAGACGCTGTGGGGCTGGAGTGGGTCCAGAGAAGGAAAATTAAGCTTGTGAAGGGTCTGGTGCACTGCTGTGGTAAGGAGCAGCTGAGGGAGCTGGGAGTGTTCAGCCCAGAGGAAAGGAGGCTCCAAAGGGGAGACCTTTTGCTTTCTGTAGCTGCCTGACAGGAGGGTGTAGCCAGGTGGGGATCGGTCTCTTCTCCCAAATAACAAACAACAAGAAAAGAGGAAATGGCCTCAAGTTGTGCCAGGGGTGGTTTAAATTAGATATTAGGAAAAATTAGGGAAAGGGTGTCAGGCATTGGAGCAGGTTGCCCAGGGAAGTGGTGGAATCACCATTCCTGGAAGAAAAACAAGATGTGGCACTTGGGGACATGGTTGAGTGATGGGCTTGGCAGTGCTGATTGAACAGTTTGACTCACTGATCTTAGAAATCTTTTTCAGCCTTAACTATTCTATGATTTGGTGATTGCCTGGTACCTGGGATGATCTCTCTTTTTGTGATTTCAGTGTTGGGTTCATCCAGATCCTCCACCTTGCTGTCCTGAAGAAAGAGGGGCCAGCCTTGTCTCCTCAGTCATGAAAAGGGTCCCTGACTGGCAGCAGGAGATTGTCCCACTGAGTGCCTGTGGTACCTGGCACTGCTTGGCCTGGCCTCTCTTGACCAGGCTAGCAGGAGACTTGCTTAGCTTTGGTGCACAGGACATGTCTGTAAAGAGGATGGATATTTTTCCTTAAACAGTGTTCCTGTTCAGTGATGGTGCAGAAGGGAGTCTTTCTTCTGCCTTTAAAATATTTCTGGCCTCTCAGCCTATGCTAAAACTTATCAGCTCAACAGGAGGAGATGAGAACTCTCCCTTGTAGAAGACTTATCTCTGCCTCTTGGCTGTGTAAATAGCTGGTATGGTCACATTATTCATAAGCAGCTACTTCAGATCTTACTAGCTAGGAATGAAAACACCATATATTACTGTGGTGGAAGCCATAATGAGAGAAATTGCCTCACTTGTTCCAGCTGGAGGGATTTGGGGTTTTGGCTTACACACTATGGATGTGGAGGCTAATTAGCCTAATTATGCATTCATAGAATCATAGAATGGTTTGTGTTGGAAGGGACCTTAAAGATCATCTCCTTCCAACCCCCTGCCATGGGCAGAGATGCCTTTTTACATCTTCACTTCTTAAGTTAAAACTACCTGGTGATAGAGTTGCAGTCAGCTTTGTATTTTAGAAATAGATGAAAATGGAACTGAATGTATGTAACTGAGGGTCAAAACCTGGCTATTTGTTGGTGGGACCAGTAGTTCTCTAGCAGCTAAATCTAAACAGATCAGCTCCTCTTGAGGTTTATCCACCTCTTTCCCAAGTCAGGGATCATCTGACACACTGTCTTTTGAGATCTAAATAAGAAATGCCTGTTATTCTGCAGTTTACAAACATAAGGAATAGCAGGTTTTAGGAGCTCTTTGCTGAATTCCTCTGGAAAAAGGGATTACACAGGAAATCTTCAAAAGTACTCAAGAAGACAAAAAATTTGTACTGCATTAATGTTCAAGATCCAACTGGGAACTTTGGAATTTCCATCCCTCTTGAAATTTCCATTTACTTAGGTATTTGCAGTTTATCTGCTGTGCCTGGCCTAAGTGTGCAGTATTCATTAGTACATTGAGGCTTTTCTTTTCCTCATTGGGAAGCCACAAGGGTTTGGAACAACACCCAGTTTATGACTGAGGCTTCCCGTTGCAGTTCCTCTGTGGCAGCAGTCGGTAAAAAACAGAGACCTTTCTGCCTCTCCTAAGATTTGCACTGGCTAAGTAGGTGCTAGAGAGTGGCGTCACTTCTGTCTATTCCTCCTTTCCCTCTCCAAAGTTTTTATATCTTCAGTTTTCAAAGGAGCTGTGACGTTGTGCACTCTCTTGTTAGTTCCCCTTCACCCCTCCATCTTCCGAACCTGACAGCTGGCCCGCTGCAGTGCTCTGCTCCATGGAAAAACTAGTCAAGCTGGCAGCAGTCTGCAGGACAGTAGCTTCCCAGCACAAGCTGCCCTTGCCCACCCAGGTAGAGGTGGTGGAAGGATGCCCAGAAATGCCAGTGAAGGGAAGGAGAATCAGGATCTTTGTGGCAGGGAGGATGGGATGGTGCCAGCATCTTTCTAGGACACTGACTAGTGTTGCTTCTCTTACAACAACTTGCCTGACCCATTTTGAATGGAGACCTAGGAAGTGTTTGAATGGTATGCTACTAACAAGAAGTGTAAATGTCATTGTCAGCAAGATACAGCTGGTACATGGCCTGGGCTTTAGGAGCAGGGCCTAGAATAAGGTGGCACAGGTATTTCTAAAAATTGTCTATGTTTACTTAGGAAACTGTTTGTATACACTCCCTCCCCCAGTGCATGTAGGTGAAATTTCACCTCTGGAATCTGATACTGGTGCATAAATTTCAACTCCCTCCTAAGTGCCCCCCCCTTATTTCACATCAAAATTTGTTGCTCTATTTTGCTGAGTTAAGTCCCAGGTCTTAAATTTTCCTCTTCACTATTAAATAGGATGTTAAAAGACGCACTTTTCACTGCTGCTTTTAATGCCATTAGGAAGAGATTGTCACAGGATAACAAGGATATATTAGAGGCTGTTGGATTACAGTGTAGCATTTAGAGGATGAAAAACTGTACAATATGATTTGTTGCTTTTGAAAAAGAAAACTTAGGTACTTGTGGTTCCTTCCTTCTTGCCAAAGCCATGTTTACTGATGCTAGATATTTCCTTGACCTGTCTGTACAATGCAGCAAGGCAGAGCAAGAATATAGTGCTGTGTCTAAACAATAGTGCTATATCCAGAAAGGGTTTTGTTACTACCTCAGTCTTTAAAAGTGACCCTTTGACACATTCTACAATCACACAGGATACATTTGTGCTTCCTCTTTTCATTAACCTTTGCTTTGTCCTTCTGTTCTGAGTTTTGCTCCCACACATTAGCGTGGCTATATTTGGAGGTGAGATAAATTAAATCTTTGGAAACCTAATAAGAGCTTGATCTATGAAGACTGCACAGAGAGGGGCAAAAAGAACAGCTTGTGCCACTTTCCTGCACAGGAATGCTGCATACATCACGGGAAACCATCAGCGTGGGTGGAATGCTTTAGCTTGTTTGTCAGTGTGAAGTGTTTTGAATAGTGTCATTGAATAGAGCAAAATCCTTATTTTCATAGGCCAGATAATCCCTTGTGTTTTCTTAAACAATACACTAAAAATGGTCCCTTTTTGACAGACAAAGAGAATAAGGCAGGACTCATTATTGTAGTCCTGCAGCAGCAAACAATTGTATATAGGAGTGCAGTGGAGGCAAAAACGTGGGTTGCAGAGGGCTTGTATGAATACTTAAAACCAACTCTGAAGGTGGCCCAGCTACACTATACATAGATTGTTTCAACCTGTAACCTTATGCACCTGCATCCAGGAGGAACACAAAGCTAAGGTGATTGATGTGTTTTTAGGTTTGGCTTAGGAAAAAATAATTTTAATTAGTTCAAAGCAAGCTGCCTTGAATTACCTCACATTTACTGTGTGGAGAGGAGGAGGGAAGGAGGGCCAGTATGCAGAGAGTCAGGGTGGAACAGGTGATACATATATGAAAGCTTGTTACCCTGTGCATGCTCTCGCCTTGCAGTAAATGAACTTGTTCCAATTTGAGTAATTTTAAACCCCTGGGGGATAGAAAAAGCTCACTGTGTATTAGAGTGAAAATAGCATGGAACTTTGTTTGTCTGCAAACACCCCCTTCCCTCTCTGGCTTAATTTTACGTATGGGTTAGTTATACCACTAATACACATTAATTTCCAGAATTATCCCTTTGGCTCCTGCTTCTGCAGTATGATCCAGCTCATTATGAGGCAAAGAAGTAGGTTAAAGATGTTAGTACTTGACTATCTGGTGTTCCCTGGCTGTTGTTCCAAAAGGGTATGTTTGGGCAGGCTTGTTTTGCAGCATGTTTGGCACAGAACTGGTGCAACGGGGTGGTTGGAGTTTGGAAAACTTGGGAGGAGAGCATATATCTTATCCTATTCTGAATGTGCATGTTGCATAGATTAATTTTACAGGCATAATCATGTGCTTAGATATGAATGTATTTCCAGTGTCACTATTGGAAATAGCTAATGCAGTCATCTATGAATACAGCCCTCCATGGAGATGCCAGGCAAGGTCAAGGCCTGGTCAAGTCACTCTGTAAAACACACACCAAAAGCTACTGTGAGGAAAAATTCTGCTGCACTGCAAAGAATTCTTATGGTGAAGCTGTAGTTAGAGCAGTGGAACATTCCTGCTTGTTTTCAAACAGGCTTAGAAGAGGGTGCCACGATTGAAGATGTGTATTTGGCATCGGTGGAGACAGACCGAGGCGTGAAGGAACAGTTGCGGCTTTATGACACCAGGGGTCTGCAGGAGGGCGTGGAATTGCCCAAACACTATTTCTCCGTGGCTGACGGCTTCGTGCTGGTGTACGCCGTGACCAGCCTCGAGGCGTTCCAGAGAGTCGAGCTGCTCAAAAAGGAGATCGACGTCTTCAGGGACAAAAAGGAGGTAAATGCATGCTTGGCTAAACTAGGAAGTTAAGGTCGCAAAGCCCAGCTTTTGTTTCTGTTAAAGTCGTGTACAAAGGAAAATGAAGGTACTCACAGCCTTGGGCAACCCAGCAAAAAAGGAGGCGTTCACATGCCAGGGAAGCTTAATTCACATGCCATGCAGGTCATTCAAAGGAATGCTTTTTTTTTTCCTCCTTATTTCCTCTACTACAGCTAAAATTCAGTCAGCTGAATGCACCAGCCAGGACACTTATGACTAATAAAACATATGGTCTACAGCAGTGCAGCTCATGTTTTTCTAGATATTGTACAGGGGAAGTCAAGTGCATAGAATAATGTAACGAAGGGCATTATCCTTGTTTGTTTTGTATTCATGTACTTGATGGCTTACAAACTAGTGTAATTGACAATGGGTCTCCCAGACATTAGTCAATTGGCAAAGCAGCTTTAATGTATTTTAACAACCATATTGAATCAATTCAATTGTGTGAAATGACTGCTCTATTTTCCCTTAGAAAGCAGCTAGTGTTTTCAGCTGACAGCGTTCCAGCTTAGCTAAACAAATATAACTTGCATGTGGCATTAGCATTACGGCTTTTCCTACAGTATCTATATTCTGGAGTAGTTTTCCCTGTTAAATGTCTTTAGCCTACAGCTTTCCAAATGCCTGTTTTATGCTGTTTAAAAGAAAATAAAAAGCATGAAGAATTAATTGGATAATGGTAGGGAGAGACTTTGCAAAAATGTAACTTGTTTTGTACTGACAGCACACAGGGTGGTAGAGAAGGCAGGCTCAAATTTGATGGCAGATGAATGTGCCGTCACAGGAGAGGCATGTTGGGTGGTAGGGCTGGTGTGAGCTGCAGACTGTCACGTATATCAGGGATGCAGGAATCAAGCATAACTCCCCTGCAGGGCAAGGAAAGGTGGACAAGCAGGAATTTTTTCCCAGGCGCTGTGTTTTGTGATGGCACTGATTTGGTACTATACAGCATGTTGTAATGCAGAGATGGAGGCACAGCCCCAACAGGATCTGCATCCTGCTCATCTGTGTTACCTGTTAGAACTCTTCTCTCTCAGTGCATGCAGGTATTTTAGAAAAAAGCCAATTTGCTTATCCTTTTGGAGAGCTTAAAACTGTGATTCTGACTGAGGATAACATGGTTAAAAAAGTGGTGCCCACAGTCAGATGCATAAAATAGTTTTCATTCCTATGATTTCTATAAAAAATAGGCGTTAAGGTGTACAAGGTGAGATCAGGAGTCTCACCTTAAGGTAAACTGTTAATCAGCAGATTAATGATTCTGTGACTTAAAGTCTGAGCTCTGCTAAAATGAATTCTTTACTGAATTGGGGATACATCTCCACACATGGTGCTTCTGAGCTGGCAGAACTTCAACTCGTTGAGTGGCACAGTCCCCTGTTGTGCGGCAGATGACAGAAGGCACTGATGGCTGGTTCCTTGCCTCTGCTGGCTGTGGGGGCTCTCCAGCACGCACCTTAAAGCCTGGCCAAATTTTATACTAAATAGAGGTTTTGTTCTGTTACACTGACAGAGCTTTGCCATAGCTAAAATTCAGCTGGAGCATGTGGTAAATACACATGAAGATTATAGCTTCTTTCAAAGCCTTCACACAGAGGGGAAAAACTCCTAAGCAGCATTTTTCCAAACACCCTGGACTGCTGTAGAAAAGAAAGGAAGTCTCAGACCTCACAGGAACAGGACAAACATCTCTAGCTGGAAAGAAGCAGAAGGCTTCTGGAGTTAGCCTGAACAGGAAAGAGCAAGCAAGTGTGGCCACAGCAAACCCCACAAATCATCATCAGGAGAGGATTTTATCACTTGATCTTTGTCAAACCACTAGTGTGGAGATGAAAACAGAGTTTGACTAAGGACCTTGAACTAAAAATGTAGGCATGGTTTCCCCCTAAGAGCTGGTGCTGGTAAAACATTTTTAGAGAACAGTTAAAATAAGGAGGAGCAGTATCTTCACATGGCCAGCACTGCCTTTGGCACTTCCTAGAGCTGAAGCACTGGGAAGGCTTCATGTACCTACTGAGCTCAGCCACGCTGGACTGTCTGGGTGATAGTGACACAAGTCACTCAATGGATCCTCACAACTGCAGATCTGATAGAGTTCTGCTGCTCTTGAAAGTGCTCCCCAGAGGACGCTGCTGGTGCTCACTGCCCCTCTCAGCAGACTGTCCCCTGCAGCCCTGGGGCTGGGCAGCCAGCAGGGCTGAGCTGGGAGAGGTGCCCATAGCCCAGCCTGCCTGGGCTGCTGGCACAGTTGGCTTTATTTATATTGCGAGATGGGGCTTGGGCAAGAAACAAACTGGGCAAAATCCACCGCTGTGGGATCCAGGCTTTCTCTGTTGCTGTGCATTTTTTCATCCCTCAAGCATCTGCTGCTGTGACCTACTCAGATGTCATGCTATTATCATTTGTCTAGGGCAGCTCAGTTGCCAAGTAAGTGGAGAATGGGGCTGTGTAACTTTGGATCTCTTGGCTATTGTTTCCCTTCAAGCAATCATTATGGGCAGGGAGTGGGGTGGCAAGAAGGGGAAGTCCTGCATATCCTATAATTAAAACAAGCTTCCAACCCATAAGCAGATGAGGCTAATTCAAATCCCAGACCCTGGTATTCCAATCTACATGCAACTTACCTTGTGCCAGTGCTAAGTTACAGAACAAGACTGAACTGTGTTGGTACTTGCCCACTGTTTAAAAGGATGGTGAATGGTGGATGGTTTTGGTATAAAGCTCACCCTCTTGTTTGGTTTGTAGGTTGCAGTTATTGTCTTGGGGAACAAAACTGACCTTGTGGACCAAAGGCAAGTGGAAACAGAAGCAGCACAGCAATGGGCAAGGGCCGAGAAAGTGAGACTGTGGGAAGTGACTGTGACAGATCGGAAAACACTGCTTGAACCCTTCACCTTCTTAGCTAGCAAGCTGTCCCAGTCCCAGAACAAGTCAACATTTCCCTTGCCTGGAAGGAAGAACAAAGGGAATAACTGTGAAAACTAGACTAGCTTAGCATTGTCTCCTGCTGCCAGGTCACATCTAAGTCCTTTTTGTGCCATTTGCTCCTTGCAGTTTCACTTAAAGCAATAATATCATTCAGCAATAAAATCAGCAAGCTTATAGCTAAGAGGTATCCTTTCTTCTCATAGACTTGGCTTGGAAAAGCTGCTGGTGGTAAAAACCTCAAAAAAGCACTTTAGGAGAGCAGTTATTTTGCAGCCAGGGTTATGGAGGAGGAAGGGATAGATGGATACCTCTCTAGCAGGGGCTTTTACTATGCCTGGATACAGCCATGTTGAGGGACAAATCAACAAGCTTACCAGTATGTAATCCCTCTGCAGATCTATAGCCTGTAGTCACAAAAAGTATTAACTGCAATAAAGCGTTCCATTTGGAAAGGTGATATATTTGAAATGGCAACAGTTCTTTTACCTTGACCTTCAACAGGGCCACAGGGCTTTTTGATGCTGCAAGAGGCTGAGACCAGTGTCTTGCTGTAGGAGAAGGATATGGAGCAGGAGAAACAATTACCAGATTTAGTCACTGATGTTTTGCTAGTGTCTGGAAGAAAAAAAACCCAGCAAAATCATAAAAAACCACCCCCACATCTTATGGGAATTACCCCAACATGAACCTTGTCAATGAAGTCTAGTAAGCAGTGCTTTCAGGTCAGGAATTCATTTGTAGAAACCAGAACAGCTCTCAAAGCTCATTGACTGAACAACAACCTAAGGACAACACAGCTGGTAGTTTGTTCCAGTATGTCCACTACAAATCCCAGAGGTGTCCCACGTTCCCACAGGTTTTACTGAGGATTGTATGGATTGATTTGATTGCAGGAGGTGGATTGATTGTATGCAGGAGGTTGATTGTATGCTGGGCTCTGCTTAGGGCACGCTCACCTGGCTGCTCAGGCAAGCTACAGCAATCCACCCTGCCTAGGCCAGGTAGCAGCTGGCACAAAGCTCTGTATGGCTCTGCAGGTGGGTCCAAGGAGGGCAGGAGGCTGCCTGCCTTTCTGGGGACATCTCTGGGCAAACACCCAGCAATACCCACACAAATGGCCTCGGTCTCCGTGCACTGCACGTGGTCTGGCTGCAGGAGCACAACTGCATGTGCTGTGTTTGACTCAATGCTGGCAAACCTGTGTGCTGCCGGAATCTGCTGTCCCAGGCCAGCCTGGCACTCAACTGAACAAAAGGGGATATATAGAGTGACAGAATGTGCAATTTTTCCTAGAGACAGGGGCCAGTTTTTGGCATCTAAGAACCTCCTGTACTAATTGATGCTAACTTTTCTTTATATTTGAAAGCAAGAGCAGGGAGAGAGTGAAGTACCCAGTTTCTGCATTTTCCATTAAATTAATCCTCTTTTGAACAAATACTGAGAATTTCACTATGAATCAGCAAAACCACAAGCATTATTTGCACTGTCATATCATAACTGCTAAATAATGTGCTTAATGATCACAATTAAGCTCATAGTATTGCTCTTCCTGAATACTGATTAATAAAGCCTGTCAGCATTACTAAGGTCTGTCAACATTATTATTGTCAGAGCAGCAGTACACTTCACTAAAAATTAAACAGGAATCCCTACCATTATAATGAAGGTAGACGAAACTGTTTATGTGCTTTGCTCAATGTGGTTTGAATTGCTGTGGCCAAGGAGTAAGATAAGAGAGCAATTATGAATGAGCAAGCTCTTGTAATGCCCTGCTAGGAACATACAATTGTTTCCACACTGCAGCTGAGTAAGCACGATAGCACGACCTCCCCGCACCTGGCCAGTAAGAGTCATTGTCCCCAGCAGGATGACACTCCCTCCTCACTCATTTCCTACTGAACACACGTGTGCTCCAGGCTTCTCCCTACCCAGAAGACTCCCTATCTGCCTGCATGCTTGGGAGGGGAGGTGACTTCGGAGCAGCAGTGGCTTACCTCCTCGCTGCAACCTCTTACCAAGGAATGGGTCATGTTCCTCTTCTTCAGCTCTGCAGAACCCTTCTGGAAGGGACTAGAGTCAGCCTTGGATCAATCAAAATAAGTGAAGATGTCTCCTAACAGCACAGCACTAAAGCTGACCCTTGAGCCAAGGGAGTGCAGGTTGACAAGTCAGAATGAACTTAAAATGCCTGGAGATGAAAGAATGGGGATGAGTGGGTCCTGTGCAGCTCTGCATGCTGCAGACTCGGTGCCAATTCTTCTGCCAAGACTGATGTCACCTGTAGGCTGCCAGAGCTGTGCAGTGCAAGTGCAGCTTGCTCACTTGCTCCACTGCACTCCCAGGACTTGACAGTGTTTTAAGACAGGCAAGAGAAACAGTATCTTCTAAATGACTAAGGCCATTTTTCCAAATACGCTACATAAAGGCAAACACATTTTCTTTGATTTGGCTAAATGTAGAGTTTAAAGAATTCGAGGCATTCAGTTAAAAAAAGAAAATCACCACCCACTGTTTTCTTTCATAAACTTACTCTGATGTTTTTCTAAATATCATAGTGTTTTACTGAGAAGTGATGGAAAATCTAGTGTCTCCTCTGCAAATGATATGCACACAGTGGCTGGTACTGAGTAAAAATGAAACTTGCTGTAGTAGAGTTTTACACAGGGTGAACAAACAAAGTACAGAGTATAACATAGTACCTAATGGCCAGAACATTTATTTTGTTCTTCCTGTTCCACTGACTCAAACCCTCTTCTAGGTCACTGGGATCACTTGGCTTCTGCAAAACCAGAGTCCCTTCACAAGATCACGGAGAAAACTTATAATAAAGAAGAAAAACAAATTAGTAAACAAAACCATCGTTCTCTGTTCCTCTACAGCTTGTTGAATAAACACTGTACAAATCACTCGCCCCCAACAGTTAAAACAGTTAATTTGACGTGTACTGGTGGCACAAAGAAAGAAGCTGGCAAAAAACTACTGAGATTAAGCCATTTACCTCTTTACTCAGTAGAGAAGGAAAGATTAGCAGAGATGCTCCTAGTGTGATGTGGCTATGTACCAAACAGCTGAGGGAGCTCATACACCAAAACGTGCACTGTGTCAAATGATGGCAGTTCAGCCGATGAGGGTACGGTGCTAGTACCCACCCGGAGAAGGAAAGGACACCTCTGATTAACAGATTACTTTGGACCAAATTAGATTTGCTCTGTATCTAGACAGCAAGAGAAGTATGTAAATGAAATACAGACAGATTTATTTTAAAGCACCAAACCAAATCCAAGAGCACAGATGACCACCCAGCGCTCACAAGAATGTCGCAAGGTGAAGCACTTGCCATGAAAAATGAATCTGTACTTCCGGCCCTCACCTTAAGGGAGTGGTCAGAAATGCCGTCTCCACAATTAACCGCCCTGTTGCTACACTCCTCAATGCAAATACCATGTCTCTAGGAGATAATCTTTATAGGTAGTTAAAGGATGTACAGATACTCCTTTATGGTGTTGTCTGCTACCTTACCAGGACACGATTCCTTCTCTTCCAGGTGTGAATAGACCACCAGAAAAGCATCAAGACATTCTTTTCTTCCTTTTACTTCCCGCCTCTTTCCCTTCCAGATGGCTTACACTTTTCTGGTAGTACTTTCAAACAACATGCCAGTCCTGCAGAGGCAACACTGTGAAAACTTAAGCTAAAAAGTAACTATTGTGGACTCTGTGGCAAGTTACCTCCTCATGGCCAGGTCCCTGCACAGAACACTTAGTGAACAGTTGTAAAGGTCTAATGCTGTCATTCACTGTATGGCTGTCTAGAACTGTCTTCCTAAAATAGCAGCAGTCAGTGCACTCACCTGCAGATCTCCCTTGTCCTCAACCACAGCATAAATCCTACAAAGCTTACAGAGACATCATTCTGGCAAAATGACAAAGTAAGGGACTAAGCAGAAATCTTTTCTTCTTCTTTTTTTTTTTAAACATCTTTTTATTAGCACAGTAACAAATGCAGACTTAAGTAGCCCACAACATACAACCAATCCACTGAGTGACTCCTATTCCACACCTTACAGTTAAACAGCTTAAGGTATTTCACTACAGGTTACCATAAGTCCTGATTAAAACCTTTATTCTTTTCACAAAGATAGTTTGGCTTATAAAATAATACATTAACTACTTCTCATTTCATATATGAAGCCATATATCCACCTCTCAATATCACAGATCATGAGATGACAGTCTTTAAAAAGGATTTGTTAAATACCAATGTGCCCTCCATAGGGAAAAACAATCCCAACATCTTTTTACAAGAAAAAAAAAAAAAAGAAAAAAAGGAAACTCAACCCAGAACAAAATAAATCCCTCAAACCCAAACAAACAAAAAGCAAAAACAGTGTGTAGAGTCTTAAAAGGACTTTTACATAAATGTCAACCTATGTACCTGTACAAAATTAAGCTGTTTTAATCTTTTACATATTGCAAGCAAACTGAAAACCAAAGAAGTCTAAGAAGTTTACATTCTTCTCGGTACTATATGTGAGCTAATATTGCTGAACTAATTACAGTCTTAAAGTATGCTATTTCAAATCCTAGCTGTCTACTGTAGCAAGATACCTTAAGTTACAACAACAAAATCTTAGGAAATAAAAGACTGAATAAAATCTGTTATAGAAATACCCTACTCTTTACCAGCACCCTCCCACCCCCCACCCCTTCAAAATCATAAGCAGCTCTTTCCATCACAGACAAATAATGTAAGAGTTTGACGAAAATCCAATTTATGTAGCGTATCTTTTGGTCCATTGTCTGGCCATTCTGTCATGCTCTGCTCTGTTAGTCATATACTGAGTGGCAATGCTTCCAACCAGGGGGTCAGCTGAAAAGGAAACACAGCGCTTATTTCAGACAAGTTACCCAATAAAAGCTTTTAAATAAAGCTGAAGTGTAAATTTCATACAAGGCAAACAGGTACAGGTAAGGTACATTGTAACAACCTAAACATACTGAATTGATGATCAGTATCTTCTCTGATTTTGTGTATTTATGGTAATGTACTAATCTGTAATTTAATAGTGTGAAATGCCAATAAAGTTTTAAGAAGTTTAAGGCACAACAATCAGTCATATTTTGCATTACTGAAGGTTTTCACCAATTCATGCATTTCAGGTTTATTTTATTCCTTCTAAGGGTGCCTGAGGTACTCATGCTAAGTACTTGTACTTGTAAACAATGTAAAGCTGCCTTCTAGGAAAGATGAAATCTCAAGCAGTGGTTTAGTACACTGTGAGATCTGGCCTTTCTCTCCTCTTTAGACATATAAAAATGCAACCTGTAAAATGACTTTGGAAGTGAAGACGTATTCATCTTAACTTGTGCGGACAGTGGGTGGGTTAGAGCAGCAGTGATGACCACTTGTGGCATAGTCGGCCACTTCTTTTAAATGGATGATGGAAAGTAAAAGGTCAGCCCCCCATTTTCAGAGCTGTTTGTGGCTCTTCAAGCTCCATTACTGATTTACTGCAGCCCTACAGAGCAGCAAAGGCTGCGTTTAGAAGGGGAAGGAGTTTTCATGTGCAGGAGGATCGCTTGTTTCCCCGTGGGTCAGCCTGAGGAGCAGTGAACAGCAGGCTGGTAAGGGATATCTCCCTCCACGGCCTCCAGCCCCTCTCTGACTGCCCCAGAGAGGGAAATGTGCTCCACCACGGGAGGCATGAGCTGAGCTGGCCATACCAATGGAGTGAGGAGGGCCACATTGTTTAGCTGCTGGGAGGAATGCAAGGTGCGGGTGGACTTACCGGGGTTACAGTCTGTGAGGAGGGAGCAGATGGAGAGGAGAACTTTAGAAATGGTTAACGCTGGACTCCAGTTGTCCTTTAAAATGTCCAGGCAGATGACGCCTTGGCTGTTAATGTTGCAGTGGTAGATCCTTGTCCGGAACGTTACCTGCAAGAGAGGGGTGTGAGGAGTGTGAGGAGTGTGAGGGGTGTGAGGGGTGTGCCGGGTGCCACGGGCTGTGCGGAGGGACAGGGCAGCAACCCCGAGCAGGCAGCGCCGGGCCCCGGCTGGGCCACGCCGGGCTCCCCGCGCCGCCGCCGCCCTCTCGCGGCACAAACAAGAAAGAGCCGGGCTTGGAACAGAAACGAGCAACAGTCTCAGGAGCCGACTTCCCGGTCACCGCAAAACCCAGGTCGCGGTGGGTTTAATTTCTTTTTCCCACTTTTTTTTTTTTTTTTAATTAATTTTTGTATTTTTGTTCCCAGTGACAAAAGGGCCCAGGGCCTTAACACTAGCATTTTTCTCCTGGACTCCCAAGGATATGCAAAATCCTCCAGACAGGCCAAGGCACTTGGAATCACAGCTTCCATCACTTCTTAGAGGCTCAGCAATAGGAGAAGTTAGTTAGATGTACTTATTTTCACGATGTGACCGAGCTAGGCAGCTTGCTACAGAAGCTATCCAAAAGAGAAACACAAACACCAGGAGCTGTGCTCAGAACACCATGGGATCTGCAGAGAGGCCTTACCCTGACTCACTGAGTGAACAACGACAACAAATTTGGTGCAATTTGCATGGATTAGGATTATGAGCATGAATAATTAGGATTAGGAATATGAGCTGGTGGGTTCATGTCCTAAATCTGCAAAATTTGTCAGCTATCCACACCTAGAAATGTTATTGTCTGTTTAGAGGTCACAGGAATATTTGCAAAACACTTGGTGTTTGGTACGACAAGAACACACCAGTGCTTTCTCTCGAGATGGGACAAGCCCACACACAAAACTTGCCAGTCAATCCTCATTTTTTCTACCGCCTTTCTGATGCAAAAAATTTCCCTGTGACCCTCACTCTCACAGGCCTGGGAAGCAGGCACAGGGTGGGGTGACAGCTACAGAAGCCTGGTGACTGGCATGTCCCCGTGCACTGAATCCATGCAGTGTTTCCAAGAATGCTCCCAATGCACAGAGCACATGGGCTATTTTTGGACTTGCAAAAGCAGTTACTTGTCACACAGGAGACACTCACACTGCATGCTTGGGGAGATTTTACGCTTTACTTCTTGTGAGCTGCTTGGATTTTGGATTAAAACAGGAAGCAAACAAAGGAAACCCCAAATCCCTGCACATTTGCACACTATGGGGGAAATAGCAAAACGACTGCAAGAGAGCAAGATGTGTTACCCTCCCACACCTTCTGCAAAAAGCTGCCACTCCAAAACCAAGAACTCCAGATGCTTTCTACCTAGGGAGCCTTGGAGGTATAGCAGACAAGAAGCCTAAATGACCTTTGTTTCCCAGATCATCTAATCTTTGGAGGAAAGGCAGCAATTACTCCCTGCAGTCATGTGGAAGTCCACGTGCACCAGCCTGAGCAGAGGGCGGATCTGCCCCTGCTGTACCTGCCCCCGCCCACACTGTCCAGGGTAAACACATTCCTGGCATTGGCAGCTGCTGGCAATGGCTCTGCCTCGGGTTCCTGAGCAGCCCTCAGCCCAGCCCTGCTGCTGCTCAGTATTTCTGTGTTTGACCTGCACCTCTGGGCTCCTTCCAAGAAGGTCTCTAACTGTAAGCGAGGTAACCATTTTGACAATTTGAACACCTCCAGAAGGGGAAGCATGGAGTATTTCCAAGCTGACACAACAAGGACCAAATTAACATAGGTCAACAATTCTAATTTGTAAAGACAGAAAGTTGTTAATCGTGATTCTCAGCACAAAAGCTAAATACTCTGTAGACAGTCTCTCAGTCCAGTTGACTAATAACTGATAACAAAGCATGAATGCTGTTTGCTTTTAAGAGTAAGATTTACTTTTAAGTTATTTTTCATGAAGGAGGGGAAAGTGAAAATGAAAGACTCCCATATACTCACAGAACAGTCTGGTTCCTTAACACACCTTAAGATACAATCCTTAAGGGATATATCTATGGCACTGAAAGCAGTTTTCTCCTGTTAGAGGAACTCTACCAAGCACTGTGGAAAAAAATCTAAATTTGTTTTCCTTTTAGCAGCAACTCAGAACTAGGATGGTGTTGGGCATGTGTAGTCCAGCTGTTTGCCATTTACGATTTTAGCTGATGGCACAAAAGCCGGCAGTGCAGGGAAAGCAAATGGAACTGGAAGAGGGAGAAACTGGAGGCTCACTTTAAAACAAACAAAAATATTTGAAGTAAATGCTCATTACACCCTTAAGAGGAAAAAACCCCTCACTCAACCAAGTACATTCAGACCAAAATCAAAAGAAACTGAGTTACTTGGAAGGTAGTGAAGAGAACAGCATGTGGAATAGCAGAAAAATATAGTGTAACTGAACAATCCTTTGGAAATGTCCCACCTGAGATTACATTAATGCAGTAACTGCATGGAGTTAAGCACAGCTTTTGAAAAGACATAAAAGAAGCTAATCTCAACCTTACCCTGAAGTGATAGCAGAGGTTAATTTACACAAGCAGCAGAATAGGAGTGGGTGGAAAGAAGTGGTTAGAGGTTATTAATACAAATGATCAAAGCACACACCCCAGGTCAACACAAGCTACTGTTTTCACCTCAGTAAATGGAATCAAACCCAACTATAATGTAACTCTTGGGAAAATGTCCATTGTAATAGTACTAATAATTAACTCTAAAAGTCTAATTTTACTTCTTTACTGGATTCTCCTAAATACAGGCACACCCAGCACGTGCCTGACTCATTTGCTATCTGAAACACAGGCAAAACCAGAATACAACACAAAATAAGAAAACTTAAAAAGCAGAGAACAGATTAACACTAACATTTTCAAGGTATTGTGTAGAATGCTCAATTAAAAGCAAAAGAACTCAATGAAAGAGAGTATCTGTCCCTGTATGAGACTTCTCCCACTGAAGTTCCTTGTACCATGCAACGCAATTCCAAGTCAAATTTTAAGATCTTTCAATTCCTCAACTTCAAGCACAGTAGTGCAGCCCCTCTTAATATCCTCACAGGAATCTAAATATCACTTGTAGCACAGTCTTTTGGCTCTCCTACAGGAAAATCCTCTCCAAGCACATTTGCTCCAACATACTGAATCAAGCCCTCAACTGGAGCTAGACCCAGTCCTCAAAGGCTGCACCTGCATATCCTTCATCACACATCTCTAAGATGCTCATCAACCACACTGCATTTGTCAGTGTTTATGCCTCAACACCTTCTCTCACACATATTCCTAAGGGCTTGGAAGCTTGCCAGGATGACCATTTTCACCTAATTTTATTTAAGAAAGTAAATCCTTTAATGGCATTTTAGTTTCAGGTTATGAAATGTGTTCAGCTACAGGCACTTCATCATTGGCAGCCCACCATGTGTTCAGCTACAGGCACACCATCATTGGAACTGTCCTCGCAGGAGTTACCAAAGACTCACAGAGGTTTTCTCCCACTGGTCTTACAGGGCTTACCAAGGAAGATTCAAGGCTTGCAAGTCCTTTTCCTTATAGAGCTTCATCTTTTCAGAGATCAAGGCTTTTAAAATGACATTCTACTCTATTTTAACATGACTCTACTGTTCTGAGAGTGCTTATCATCAAAGTGATGTACACTGGGTTTAGTCTCAATTAGCTGTTTCTTTATTTCTTGCCCTAAAAGGCACTTACAGGAAGGCTACTGTAATTACATTAGCCTACCACTTAAACATGATCCACAGACAGTATTTACTCTCTACTGCAAGTAGCTGGACAGTCTGAAATCAACAAAATAGCAGGAATAAAGCAGGAGCAATATGGTAATAATATTTTCCACATTACCACTGATTAACACCAGTGTAGATTTTAATACAGGAGCAGCTTTGGTTCTCAAAGGATGGTTCTTCATTTCAACCTGAAGTGTGCAAGTAGAAAAAGTGTGTTCTGTTATAGCACCACCATGCTTTCTCCTATATATCATCTCAATGAGACTGAAGTTACACATATTTTACTTCCATGCCTACATGTGGTTTGTAAACTGACTTGGACTTTGCTAGATAAAAAACTCCATTTAAATGAAACTGCTCCAATACAGTGAATCACCACTAAACTCACCTTTTAAGGCCTCAGCAAGTGGTACCTATCTGTTTGGTGCTTTAATCCCACCCTTCTTTTCACCTGGGTGAGGGTTTGGATGCAAAGCTAAAGACACAGCGACCCCAGTCGGAAGCACGGAGCAGAAAGCAGAGATGAGCTGGAATGACATAACTGTTTATTTGGTTCTGCATGGGGGAACTTGGCACACAGGGCTGTCTCAGCAGCTCTGGCACTTACAGCATGGTCTTGCAAGGGATGCTACTTGATCCTCGAAGCAGCACGGTGGGAACACATCTGAGAGCAAGGGCTGCAACTCTGACTGGGCCATTTGCACCACCTACCCTGCCTGTGGCAGATCCTTCTACCCAGATGGAGCTGCTGAAGGGAGAGGCTGCAGAGTGGATCTCTGACTGCAGGCAGTGTCAAGGCCTTTCTCCTGGGCAGGACAGCCAGCAGGGCTGCCTGCAAAAGTGCTGCCCAGGTGGAAACCTCCTGCAGCAGCTGCCTGAGCTGTAGGAGGCAGTGAGAAGCATGTGTGGCATCAGGGCTGCTGAGGAGGAGTTAGACAGCTGGTTCCAAACTGCACTGGACCCACATCCTATGGCCAAAGAGCCAGAAACTCCCACCAGCACACAGGCAAGGGAGGGGGGCCAATAATGCAGAAGAATGGGAGCTTGCCATGGCAAGGACCTGCAGGAAGAGACTTCCCCCAAAGACTGGGGTGTCCCCACAGAACCACTTTGCTGCTCTGAGATTGGAAACACCCATCCTATCAGAAAAGGCACTAAAGCCAAATAAGGCAGTCCTGGGAGGGACAAGAAAGGACTCTGGAGCATGGATAGTTTTTTTCATCAATCCTCCTGGTCAAAGGGAAAGGGTTCAACAGGGCTAGTGAAATCTAGCAAACCAACAAATGGTTATGGACTGGTACCACAGCCAGTTTGGCTACTTAGACCATGGGACTCGCCTTGGGAAACCTGGTCTGCTGGGCATTGATGGGATCTATCTGTCAGAGAAGAGGAAGGAGCCTGCATGGATGAACAAGAAGATCCTGGACAAACTCAAATACACAAAGGAACTGTACAGAAAGTGGAGGCAAGGACAGGCAGCCTAGGAGGAACAGAGAGAGGTGGGCCTGTGAACTCATGAAGTTCAATGAGCCCATGTGCAAGGTCCTTGTACCTGTGTCTGGCAATCACAAGCACTTGTGAGACCCCATCTGAAGTGTGGCATCCAGCTCTGGAGCCCCCAACACGAGAAGGAAATGGACCCGTTGGAGTGAGTCCAGAAGAGGGCCATCAAGACAATCAAAAGGCTGGAGCACCTTGAAGACAGGTGAAGAGAGGTTGAAAGAGTTGGGCTTGTTCAGCCTGGAGAAGAGAAGGTTCTAGAGAGACTTTAGAGTAACCTTCCAATACCTAAAGTGGCCCACAGGAGAGCCGGAGAGGGACTCTCTACAAGGGCATGGACAAGGAGTCATGGCCTTAAAATGAAAAAGGGTTAATTTAGACGAGATATTAGGACAAAATCCTTATTGTGAGAATGGTGAGGCACTAAAACAGGTTGCTCAGAAAAGTTGTGGATGCTCTATCCCTGGAAAGGTTCAAGGCCATGTTGGATAGAGCTTTCAGTAACATGGTCTAGTGGAAGGTATGTCTTCCCACAGTAAGGAGGTTGGAACTAGATGATCTTTAAGGCTGCTTCCAACCCAAACCATTCTATGATGAACAAGCCTGAGCTGATAAATGCTTCTGACCTGTAGCACAGAAAGCAAAGGTTTAACAAAGCACACATGGAAAAGCAAAAGATTGCTCTTTAAATGCTTACTGGGCTCACAACATAATAAATTGCATACAGTTGGTTGGACAACAAATTATTCAGCAAATTAAACAAAAAACCCAAACCAAAAACAAACAAACAAACAAACTACTTCAAACTGAATTAAATTCTGACATGAGAACCATCTGCGAATGCCAGAGAATTTCCAAAAAGAGATGGACAGATGTCAGCAGAAAAGCACTAGAGATGTCCTAAGGCAGAACATGCTGTTTGTGAATTGGAGCCCTATCTTAGAGGTAGAATTTAAGGATCTTCTACCAGAAATCTTGAAGTTATGTGAGCAAGAACAGGCAAACAGTTTCCTTAATTTGGCAAGCTTGTATTAATTTGTCTTGTGTAAGTAATTAGCATTGCTCTGTTGAGATGGATGATGGCCTGAAGAGGTCCTTTCTGCTGCAGACTAGACCAAAGTCTGAAAGATGTGTAGTCACTGGCATTTATCTCATCAAACAACTTTTAAGTAGAAAGTTAAACATGCACATAAATGCTTTCAGATACAAGACAAACACCAGGTGTATGCACAAGCACCTCCTGTAACCCAACACTTTTCCTGTGGCCACATACTGGAATCACCAGATAATGTTCACTTGCACTGGTATTTGCCTTAGAGCACTGGAACACAACAACAGTGGAATGTAAGAGCTTCACAAATATAACACACCTACAGAAAGTTTGTTACTGTACAAATAGGTGAACAACACAAGTGTACAACAAAACTGGAAAATTAAATACTACTTTGGTGGCCAAAACACATGTAACTCATGCTTACAGTACCTGAGTTGTTTGAGAAATAAGTATTTGTAGCATTTCTCCTCTTCTCAAGTTTATTTACTTTTCAGTTTCTCAGCCCTGTCCTAATGCTTGCACTAAATGCTTAGGACTTCTTATAAACAGAAGCAGGAAGAAAGAAGTCAAGCTCTAGGATAATTATCAAGAGGACTGGAAAAGTTGTTAACATTAGCTAATAGAAGCTCCTGTAACGTCTAAAATTAGCTTAAGTTTGTTCTTAAGAAGAGTGGATTTCAGATGGGCTGTGTTCCATTTACACTGCAAACTATTAATGTTCAAGATGTTAGCTACAGGTCTCTTACCTTTGGAGGCTTGAAGGGATATTCAGGGGTAAATGTGATGTCAAGGAAGAAAACACCTCCCTCATAGACTGAACCTGGAGGTCCTAGAATGGTTGATCTCCATTCATAGATGTTATCACCTTTGGGGCCAGCACTAAGAGATAAAAAAACAAAATAATTTAGAAATACTATCACAGCTCAAATAAATACAACTTCTTACATTCTTCAAGTATGATATAGAAGAAATATTTCAGTGTTACTCTTCATACACCACCTGAAGTAGAGACAGGGATTAAAAGAAGATTGAATGCTTTCAAACACTCAGAGATCTTACCTGAACTTATCAGTGTTCCAGACTGTTTAGCAAAGCTGAGAAACCAGAGGTGGGGTATGGTTTCCATTTTCTCTCTCTTGATAGTTACAAGAGCAGCATTGCCCAGAACTACTCCTAAACATACTACACTGTCAATACAATACAAGGGCTAAGTTTCAAAGAACAATTTCCTACTGTATTTCAGAAATGGCTCTTCCATCTCTGTCTTAATAAAACTGTACCACATTGAAGACCATACTAAACAAATTAAGGATTTATGTTCATTTTATGAATCTTGTGTGTTCTTTAAAATTAAAATATATCCTGCATTATTGTTAAACAAAGGCTCAAATAGTATAATTGAAGGAAGCCAAATGATGATGCTCTGAAATGTCAAAATTTTCTACACTTTTATCATTTCACTGCACATGATCTTATCCTGTTGATATTGCTTGCATTGTGGAACTGGGTTTTTTAGGGGGAATCAAAATCACTGTGCCAAATTAAAACAGCACTTTCTCAAATTAGCTCTGCTTATTTGAGATTCTGCCTAACCTGCCAGCATGTCACTATAAGCAGCACAAACTAAAGGTGTTGCAGAGATTAAATGTCTGCTTGGTAAAGTTAGTTTTACTGATATCCTCAGACACTTGTACTCGGTAGTGTGCCATATGTCACTGAGTATTTCTAAGTACAGCTCAACCTCTAGAGCCATTAATTGTGTAGGACTCCTTAGCTGGCTCTTCCCTTCTGTACTGCAATGGTAGTGTTTTGTTTGTAAGATGCCAGAGCTGGAAAAGCATTTGCACAACGGGAGATGCTGACACAGCTTTTTCCATCATGGATGTACCATGGTTTCAGACATGTCTTCTCCCCTTGTTCTGAAGGGGATGGATCTTAACGTTCCTAATACAATGAAAACTAGCCTTGCTCTTCTTTCTTCCTTCTTTTAACGAGGCTCCTCTAAGACAGAAGGTAAAAACCAGGCTCTTTTCATATTATAATAATCACAGAGCAGTATTACTTGAGAGGGAAGGCAATACAATGAATTCAATATACACATGACAATGTGCATTTGATTAACATGAAGGAAACCAGAGTGATCACTAAGTGTTAATAACAATGTTACAAACAGAAATACAATTGCAAGAATATAAACTGTCAACAGTGATCAGAGACTTTTTTTTCCCCTGCTTTTCCCAGTACTGGTGAACATCTTCTTGACAGCAGGGGAGTCAGGAGAGAGAAAGGGAATTAACTCTGTTATCAAACCTAACTTTTTTTTTCCAGATTAACCTAATAATAAAATTTCACAATACGTTGGTGCTAGATAATCCAACAGCGGTGAAGTTATGACTAAAAGCATGCTTCTAGGGAAAGGAAAGCAGTAGACAGATTCTCTGCAAATGATGCACCAGCCACAAGGGAAAGATTTTTCTCTCCAGAACACAAAACCCTGCACAGCTCAAGATCAGTATTAAATTAAAGTAAAAGCCATTCCATCCTGAACACTCCTGGCATCCCACTCCACCTTTATGACTTGTCCCTGTCCTATGCAGGTCCATATATTAGGGCACTCAGTACTCTCCAGCTACCACTTGTGCATTAGACTGGAAAAGTGTTGTATTTCGAGGGAAGCTCTGGCTCTGGAAAGACACCAACTTAACTGTGCAAACTTACTGAAAAGGACTCTCTGGGGCACCCTTAGCCACCGCTCCAATGAATCACCTCTTTATGTACCTATTAGCAACCTACTGACACACTGTCATTACTGCAAGTTGGCCGGCAATCATCCTCCCTCCCCTGAAGGTGGAGCTACCGAACGGGAACAGGCACTTGAACTTCGTTAGCACCGACTTACTGTTGGAATTTATATCGACACAACTGCCAACGGAGAGCACTTCAGCACTCAAGAAATGTGATGTGCCATTAGCACTGAATACAGCCCTCTGAGCCAATGAGAAATATTTCAACATTCTGCATTTTATTTCCAGCTTCAGCCCAAGGGACTGTCAATAAAAAACTCCCACAGACTTAAAAAATATATTATCATTAGTAATAGTCTTAGAAATCTCTTGTATCCTATTAGGTTTCCAATTAGAGCTATCACTGCACACAAGTAACATACTGCCCTATTAAGAGTGCACCATCTTTGTAAGACATCAGTAGGCTTTAACAATGATGTGCTAAGCTTTC
The DNA here is from genome assembly GCF_027887145.1 of Ammospiza caudacuta. Classification (NCBI taxonomy): domain Eukaryota; kingdom Metazoa; phylum Chordata; class Aves; order Passeriformes; family Passerellidae; genus Ammospiza; species Ammospiza caudacuta. Next base: position 39,029,599 of record NC_080593.1, on the reverse strand, counting down.
CTTTTAAGCTTTTCATAATTCAATTAACAGTGTAAAATAGCTGTGCATGTCCAACTTTTACACATTAACATTGATTTCTTATAAAAGAAAGACTGAAAGAGAATGATGCAAGTCAGCTTCAAGTACGATACTCTTAGATTTAACTTAGGATTAGTAATACCAAATAGCTCATGAAGACCCAGTGAATAACAGAAAAATGACAATACTCGACCACAGTGTAAGAACAGTGGCATTAACTATTGGTGGAGATATGGAAACTATCAAAGGCTAAAGATTACATTCTTTGTTTAAAATCCTTGCAATTATGTGCTTCAAAAAGAAATTCACTGATGCATGGACATAGGGCTGATTGGCACAGCTGTCACCTTGGCTGATATGTGTCACCACTGTTGAAATTAAGTGTCTAGATCTACTAATGCAACGCTTTAAAGCTGTCCAACATATGACCACTAGGAAGACAATTTTAACCAATTAAATAGAAATTGTTTCCACTGCAAGATGAGAGTACGTGAGCAACAACTTTCTGTATTAACTCAGCAGCCCACAACCTCTTCACCTCCAAAGAAAGAAATGAATAAAAGACCAGCAATACAGAGTGAAAAATGACTCCAAAAGAAAACTGAAAAGATCCCAACCCATTATTATTCTATCAAGCAGCATGTGTTACACTTCAGTGCAACTGAGATGTCTCTTGGAAAAACAGTGATATATTCCATGAAGATGCACTGCACTCACTGTAACGACTGATCCTGATTGTTCCCAGTGATGCTAGCTTATCCCCCAGATTGATGTTATGACAAAAACACTCCTTGGGAAACCTCCCAGAGCCAAGGTACTGTTCAAGGAATATCTAATTTTCCAAGTCTAGAAGCAGGAAAATGCAAGGCATTACCTCCTGGTAAACCCAAGACAGAGAAAAAGAGCACAAGTGAGACCAAGCTCAAAGTCCTGCAAGGGCCAAGTCCTAACCAGCACTGAGCTGCTTTGGAAAAACCTGATCTTGCTCTGCCTCTCTTTGCTGGCAGGCGCCATTTTCTTTCCCAACTTAAAAATCCAACAGATAAATTAGAAATGCCTGGAGCAGAGGCTGGGGAGCAGAACGATGCCTAGGCAAATTAGCTGCAGATGCCTTGCAGTACTGAGCAACTGTAAACACAGAACTGTGTCTCAGAGATTCAGTGCTCGTGGAGAAGACACACACACACACACAAACACACACACTCTTCCACAAATGGAAAAAGCTGAAATGACAGAAAGTCTGCAAAAACACCCAGCCTGTGGCTTTTTTGTATGAAGCCTGCCAGATATAACCTCCACCACAGGTCTACAATACAGGATACTACCCTGATATTTTGCACACACAAACTCAGCTTCCTCCTCTGCCCTGGCATCCTGGGCACATCACACAAAATATGCCTATGCCACAAGGGAAGGCAGGACTTTTTGGCATTCATCACATATAGCTAATGTATGAAAATCCCTGGGAACACAGTGATGGTACTTTCCAGGAGAATGACTCAGTAAGACTCCATTGTTTATGTAAACATGCTGGTTCATTTAGAAACTACCTGGTCCTTTCTAGGAGTTCACCAATGCTAATGTAAGTGCTCGCTTTAGTGAAAATTCAGACTAGCAAATAGTTTAGTTTCTCTTCTTTGAGATACAGAAGGCACAATAGCAGATCACTGCAGTGATAAATCAAAATAGCTGATGCTACAGACACTAGGTTAATATCCTGATATACCAAAGCAGCACATATTCCTTTTAAAAGCTAACTAATTTAGCAGAGTAGTTTAGAAGTGCCACAGACTGCTATCTGTCAGCATGATGAGAAGAAGGGCAATTCCCTGGTATGATGAACGAAATAACACTTAATGAAAACCTGCAATATATTTCAGGTAAAATTGCAAGTAACAAACCCATGAACTCATACACCAACTACTCCATATCCCTAGGTGCTATTTTTGAGGCTATTTTGCCCTAAACATGAAGAGTCTGATGCTAGCAGCTAAGCTGCTTTGAAGTTGCACACTTGGGGAAAATAAACATAAATTCTAAAAACACTGCAGACATGACCTTTTCCAAGGGACATAGCTCAAATCAGAAAGCAAACAACATACTAATGCCACATGGGAGTTTCAAGGTGGCAGAGAATCTAATGATCTCTAAAGTAAAACTTCACATTACAAACTGACAGCAGCTTTTTTTTTTTTTTTTTTTTGCTGTTGCTTTATTTTCTAGTAAGAAACAGTTAGTGGCTGAACATGGAAGTGCCTCTTAGTTATGGACTTACTAGGCAGCTTTAGGAAATAGCTGACTGTTAGAAATCCCTTTTCTTTCCTGTATTTTCTTCTCCAAAGATGTAAGCCTAGAACACATCAGAAGTTATGACTGCCAGGCAGGTAGCACATCATTCTCACATGGAGTTCTGTTGCACCTTGATTTTTCTGAGGAACCCACCCCACTCCTGACCTTGGGGTAAACACACTTTCTTTTCTCATAGCCCACTGCGTGGGGCCACCCTTGAACTTGCTCACTTATTTTGTTAAGCTGAATCCAGTGGAGAGATTGGAAAAGCACCCCAGAAATACTGGATCACTGGGGGAGGCAGGTGCCACCTTTACAAAGAAGCAGGACAGCTCATCCATCTTAGCCATTGAAAACAAACACCAAATCCTCCATTCAAAGAAATTTTGCCCTACAGATCTTTAAGCAAGCTGTCTTAAAATAGGTGTGTTGAAGGACAGAGTGAAAACCCACAAAACAAAATGCAGCTAATCCTTTGGCCCAAACTTCACTTCAAAACTTTCATATTAATGCACAGTTCTAATTTTAGAAATAAATTGTCACCTTCTGCACATGCTTTAGCTACCAAAATCTATTATTATTATTTTGATTACTATAGCACCAAGACACTCCATTCATAGGTAGGACCCCACTATGCCAAGCCTGCTACAATACAATCCAAAGACCTGTGTACACAATTTAAAAAGGTTTTTCAATTATAAAATAAGCATTAAAACATTACACAGTTATTAGGAAGAAATCCAAATAGACAAAACAGAAGCAATTAAAAGGATACCCAGGGCCATCCATTTAATTACTATTTTTTTGGCAAAGTAGTTTAAAAGTGAGATGCCTCTCATTTTTAAGTCAAAGAATGGAAATTAAGGGAAAATAAAGGAAAAAAAATAATCACAACACAAGAAAACACTCCTGGGCAACTGTGGTAAATTAAAGGTAACATAGTGAATTACCACGTGCCTACGTGAATCAGCAGCAATTTTTGCCCACTGTCATGACACACAACCAAGCTGCTCCTCTGTGTTAACATAAAAATGATGGATTGATATTATCAGGTGAAATTCCTGCAGGCTCAATGAGAGGGAAAACTTTTTCTCTTGCTGTCTTTTCCCTCAATGAGAGGGAAAAGACAGCAAGAGAAAAACCTGCAGCCAGCTTTAGTTAAAACATAAGAAGGGAGCAAGGGAGGCCGAGAGGTAAGTGAGCAAAGATGGAACATAATATTGCTACGGCAACCCAAACATAAAGTTTTGAAAATAGAACTTAATTCTCCTTCTAGTTCATATTCAGGAATATGGTTCTCCAGTACAAAGCTGTAAATATTATTATTTTTGTAAGTCATTGAATGTATTGTGTTTTCTGTCTTCAATTTAAAATGCAGTCACAATATTATTGCATGAGCATAAGTGCCTTAAAAATCCCACCACATTTCCAATAGAGTTAGAGATAATATCATTCTTCTCTGCATTTCATACACAAAATTTCTGTTTTAACACCTGGGAAAGCTTTTCCCTTAAGTATCAGCCTAATGTAAAATTAGGAAGGTTCGAACAATTGCACAAAGCTTAAACTGGAGGATAAATGGTGCAGTGAATTACTTTCTTGCTAGGTTAAAAAAGGAACTAAATAACTAAATAGCTCTGATAATGGATCTGATAAGGTGTAATCCAGGGATTTATGGGACTTCAAGGAAAACTGATCACGGGGATTTCTTTGTGGGAATATAAAAAATTACTACATTTCCAATTTATATAAAAAATACTTGGCAATAAGATCACACAACAACCAAGAGTTACCACAGCCAAGATCTCATTCTTTTTCTATTACAATAGGAACAGAAATATTTCAGTCTCCGAAAAAGATTACTGAGAAGTTACTACTAAGCTACCTGGTGAAAAGGCCAACCCTCTTACACAATTTCACTGCAGAGTCTGATTTTTAAACCAGGCTCTAAAGATTTAAAATAAAATCTCAGTTTTGACCTCAGGGAGGTAAGGAAGAGACTTGTGATATTCTCAGGAGTGTGCTGCAGCTCTATTTAACAATAATCACTCCAATTTAGGAGCAAGTCGTTATAAAAAGGTTCAAGAGAAATTAATCCATTTAGCATTGGTTCCAAAATTGAAAGTAAATCCAGCCTGCTCAGTTCTCAAGGGTTTCAGTTTTTCTTTCCAGTGGCTTCTTTGTAGCCTTCTCTATGCAAAGTACTGGAAGTTTGTCCCACTACACAGGGGGAACATTTTCAGTATCAAACATGACTGCAGAAAGGCTGTTTCTCTAAGTCTGAGACTTTAGTATGTACAGTGCAGAAATACAGAAAACGCCAGACTAAGTAACAAATGAAATTATTTTCATTGTATGCAAATCTTTTTGTTTTCTCTTCATATATTTAGTTTGAGGCTGTGAACAAAAATTAAATAAATTAAAATGTCCAGCTTATATGTGACCTTACACATCCCATTAAATAGTACTTGGTATAAGAAACAATGAAACAAATGGGGAAAGAGTAACACAGAATCTGACCCACCTAACAATAAGCTATTTCTCATTTAAAATGACAAGAAATGTGATGGTAGAATCTGAGGTCTGCCAACATAACCCCATGTTATTTTTAAATTAGTTTCCTTCCTCCATTTGTCTGTTGACTATCAACTACCAACATGGAGACAGAAATTATTGCACATCATCAGACCTCATTTCCAAATTATTTATGTATTTATAGCACAGATATGTAATTTACAGTTGGTAAGCAAAACCAGGCAGTTTCACAAATGCACAATTTCTGCAACTACATCATTTTTAGGGGATGTCTTCATATTCCAACAGGTTTTTGGAAATTGGTGTAGAAATATAACCAGTGAACCTATTTATTTCTGCAACTTTATTGGCTGCATAAAGCAAGCATACCCTAAACTGGTTGCCTAGAATCAAATTGACAGACCTATAATTAAAGACAAATAAAAGACAATCAATATTACTGATAAATACGAAAGTTCTTGTTTCACTAATCTCAAATGTGGTATATTCCTGAAAAGAAAGCAAATCGACTTCCTCCTGGCACCTACTGGGATATAGTAGGTTCTTCGTACATGGAAAGGAAACTACCCCCTCTGAAAACTAAACAGTTCAATAATATCCCCTTCCCCTCCATAAGCTCCAGAGGGGCTACACTGAGTGATAACAAGGCTCTTTCCTAAATACTGTGCTTCATCCATTAAGGAAAACAGAAATCTACCACAATTAACCTACCATTCCAGAATCAAGGTGGGACCTACATCTGTGTTTCTGTCTATCATGCCCATCTTCTGTGCTGTTCTCACCAGTCTGAAAATATGGAAGGTGATCTCACTAAGCAGATAAAACTCCCCAGTACATCATAAATATTTAGGAGCCCTGTAGTACACCAATTGTAAAAGTAATCAATTTGAACCCACATGATCTGGACACTTCTGTCTCTTCACAATTTGCTTGCCCTGTCAAGGAAAAAAAAAATAGAGAATCCCACCTATTTCATAAGCCTACCTATCCAGCACCAAGCTAACATAGTGGACTGTTTATTTTGGACTTTATCATGCTTTTGCCCTATAGATTTCATTATAATTCTGTAGATCAAGAAATACATACCCTAAATAAATTAAATTGAAAGGACAATGTCAGCTACAAACCAACTTGAAAAAAACAGCCCCGGAAAGTTAAAGATGCTATGTAACAACTGGCAAGGTACCTCTGCTATGCTGAAAATTGAAAGCAAACAAGACTCTTGAGCTTCCTCACACTAATAAAGACAAAGTTCTTGAGGCTTCACCCAACTGCCTCCTTGAGCTAACTTTCTTACTTCATGGGGAGGAAAAGGGCTACTTGAAAGAGATGAGTCAATTCATTTCCAGACTAGAGATACACTACCATCTCTCTTGCACTGAATGAAGGAATTCTGCCTAAAGTCTGTACTAGGAACAGATGAAGTAGTATTTTAAGATTACTAGTTTATATGCAATTTCTAAGTTTTCAAGAGAGCATAACCTAAGGGAAAAAACCTTTCTCCTGTACCACAGGCACCTAAACTGTCCCATCATCTACCTACCTACCAACCAACTTGCCCTAAAAAACATGTTACAAATTAGAACAATCCATCAGCCAATCAACAAAGAGTCCCCTTCCCACCAGATGTATGATAAGTAGAGTCAACATCACTTAACCAGGGAAACAGGCCATCCCATTATCTTGGCTTACCATCTTTATATCCCTTCCCATCAGCATACCAACACTGATACTGATAACAATACGTTGAGGAACAAAATACAGTATGTCTTGAAGGACATATCTTAAAGATACATGAAAGATAGAAAGAAAAAAGAGTCTAATCTCCATGTCTTCCCCTTCTCCTTTGCCTAGATTAAACCTCCTTTCCTTGCCACTCACTAAATAAATCAAGATCACTGCATTTGAATGAACCCATTTCACTGTGGATGCTAACAGCAAAACTACACAAACCAGCAAATAACAGCTCAAAATTTGGTTACTCTTCTCAAAACAACAACAAAATATTCTCAATTATGCTGTACTACCCACAGAGAAAATTTTTCCTGATTTTCACAGTTCTAAACTATCAAAATTACCTGGCAGAAAGTAAAGTAATTTGAAAACACTGTCTTTGAGTTTTAAAACTCTGGCATGCACAGACTAGAAACAGAAATCTAAGATGAGAGTTTGCTTTAAGTAAAACAAGATTACCTACACTGTAATACAGCACAGCTGCCAGGCAACTACATAGCAGCCACTAAAAATTGTTTATATACCACTGCAAGTTGTTCCCATTAATAACATGAGCCAGTCACAATAGCTAGCTGACATTTACTGTAGTAGATACAAATATTTCAAAGCTGGTTAGAGAGAAAAAATTTCCAAAATCCCCAAAAACCTATCAAGAGATTTAATTAGAAAGATAGAACTTTGATTTTTCTACAGCAGATTCACATGCATAAAGGATAGCCTAAACAGGTGCCTGCAGTGACTTTTCAAACTTTTGTTACTTTTTTGTTTTCAAAGTATTAGGAACATTAAATTTAATCCTCATTAGGAGCCACAAGAGGACTAAGCAGAGCTCTTAAATGATGCATCCAGTTTTGTGGCCAACTTGCATGCCTTAACTTGAAGAACACATATAGTCCTTCACAAATTATCTTTTTTTCTTCAGAACCCTATTTGGCAATCGATATTAAGCAACTTCACCATGCATTGCAAAAAATGTCATAGATGAATTTCAAACTTCCCAATACCTTCACTTCATGACCCTTTTATTTGGAAATGTCCAAATGCCCCAAATGTAAGGAAACATTCATGACAATGAAGCAATGAAGTGACAAGCAATAATAGTTTCAAGTTAGGGCATTATGTCAGACCTTTTATGAAAAACATGTTACATTCATACAAGCCAACACTTGGTGTCTTCTCCTCCCTGATTTCCACCAAAGAGAGATGACCTAGCAACAATTTAATATGCTGAAAGACAACTCCCTTGAGGGGCAGTTAAATTCTGCTGACAGAGAACAACAGCAGGCAGGGAACAGGGAATTGCTAGGGAGCACAAGAAATTCAGGCATCCTCAACATCACTCCTGGTCCCACAAGGCTTAGGAATTTGCTTCTGCAGCTGATCACTGATATCCTTAAGTTTAAACTAAATTTAAACTTTTCAATGCCATGAAGAAAAAGAAAATCATGCTAAATTCATACTTATATTATCTGAAATCACTCATGTTAAATAATACTTCATGTTTGTTGCCATGGAGGCTTTTCTAGTCATTAAAAAAGAAAGACATTTTCCTCACAAATTTCTGGTGCAATCCAAGAAATACACAAAAAAGGGTCTAAAATACACATTTCTTCATTGGATGGTGGTAAAATTGAATTGGTAATAATTCTAGCAAGAGGTTTTCTATTGTACAGGCAGAAGGAGGAGAGCACACCTCACAGAAACATGCACGTGTCTTAGAGACAGAGAACAGCATACATTTTCTAACCTTTTAACCTCAGTATCATTGCAAGTTATACTTTGAAGCAAGAGTGACAAGATTAGGCGTATGTTTTGAGAGCTGAGCCTTGGTTTTGTTATGCTATAACCATTTCCATAATGCCAAGGAAACTGCAGAACTGACACAGAGATAGATGAGCAGTTTGCACCTAATATTACACTATTAAGTTTCTGAACACTAACTGAACACGTTGCTTCTAATTAGGCAAAAATATGGAAACAGCATAATAGCACACAGTGGTATGGCAAAACACCTGGAAGAACTGCCAGCCTTAATATTCATGCTTGATGCAATTTTCCATACATAACAACATAAGAGAAATAAATCTCCCACTAGCTACAAATTGCGGGGTTTTCAGGTATGAAGGTAGGGAAAATATCTCTAAGCACAAAGAAAAGTGATTTGTTTCCAGTCACCTCAGATTCATTCACTTTGATTTTTCTTATTAAAAGGCATTTCAAGTATTTCTTGTAGTGAAATAAAGATGTTCAAACAGCAATACATTTACAATATAAATATATTTACACTATTTACACTATGTTGGAAAATTTCTCATCCACTCTAGATAACCCCACCTGAACTTTCAAGATAAAATAATAAGCAGGTATTGCTTCATTTAAGTTTCTATGTCAAGACCTCAGTTCAGAAAGGCCAGTAAATAAAACTCTTAGAGTACACACAAAAGGCCTTCTCAAAAAATTAGTGAGAACAGACAATTTCCAAAGGCAGCTGACATTCCCATAATTAAAAGTGATTATCCTATTTTTTTAAAAAATATATTGGGGTTTTAATCAAATGTAGCTACAAGTTATGATGAGCCAACTTTTTTTCAAATTAAGGTAAAAAAGCTGAAAATAACTCTCCTCTGATGAGTTTGTAACCATCAGAAGAGCAGACATCCCCATGATGGTATCATTAACAGATTAGTAAACAAACCAATATTAGTATGATTTTTTTAGATCACTCTACATAAATATACACAAAACACATGGAACTTTCAAGCCATGAGTTAATGATACTACAAACTTGAAACCTGATCAGGTAAAGTCAACAAGCACTGAAGTGAAACACCAAAGTGAGTCCTTATTTTGTGCTTTAAGACTCAATTCACTGAGAGACATACTAATTTGACAAAAACATAAGAGAAAATTGTTTTAGAAATTACTCTTAATAGTGTTCTTTTATATATATACACACACACATATATATATGTGTGTTTCATACAACACAAATCTTTTTACAACTTGACTTACAAAGGTTTTTTTTTCTAAACCCATTTTTCCTCCTATAGAACAAATTTAAAATAAAGTTCAGTTCACACATTCGTATACTAGAGATAGTATTACTCCAAAGATTTTGATAACAGGTCAAGTGCAAATTTTATCTACTAGCTTATCAAAAGAAATATAGATCCATCAGGCTGGATCTGATCTGAAGTCCACCTAGTTTAACACCTCGTATCTCACTGGCTTCCAGTGTCAAATAGGTCAGAGATGGGCATCAGAAGGTTTCTGCCAAGTTTTCTGTTTTCCTCTACCATAACAACATCCCCAGTGGTCACTGCTTGAGCCTCAACACCAGGCACCCATGTTTCCTTTCTGAAATCAGTATTATGAATCAGCTGCAGTAATTCTGTCTGATTTTGCCCCCCATAGAAGCTTGAGACTTTTTGAGGCTTGTTTAACTCCTGCTTTCAGTAATGTAATACAGCACGGAACTCCTATGCCCCATTTTGCTTTGTAAAAAGTGAACAAATTAAGTTTCACTATCTTTTAATCTCATTCCATATGCCTTTGTTCTTGTCTTAGAAGGGGGAAAACCGTTCCTCTCTATTTTCTCTTGAGGTTAAAAAAATGAGGAAAAAGGCTCAGGCTCCTCAGGGAAGAGGTCACAGCACCAAGTCTGATAGGGCTCAAGAAGTGGTTGGAAAACATTGTTGGGCACATGGTGTCATCCTTGAGGATGGAGCTTTGCAGGGCCAGGAGTTGGACTTGATGATCCTTGTGGGTCCCTTCCAACTCAGTATATTCTGTGATTCTGTAAATGCTATGTTTGTTGGTTTGGTTTTTCAGGGTTTTTTTTTAAGGAAGCAATCCTTGTGTCTTCACATGAGAAGTTCCTCCAGTTCCTTTTTTTAAATAAATTCCATCTTTCCTCTCCAAAATCTGCTTACTCTTCCAATACACTCTTTTAGATAAAGTGGACAGCATTCCACAGAAGCTGATAGATGATCCATTACTCTGTATGTGTTTGAATTTAGCTTTTTTCTCATTCACACAATCCTTTTTTCAAAATGGGAAAACTTATCACCATAGGTGACAATACCTCTAGTGAGCACTAGGCCAGGAAAGACTAAGTTTCTTTCCCTACTTCAAAGTTTGTGGCAAACCACTCATTGTTAAAGGTCTATCCTGTGAGCATACATTTGTTAAGCCTCTTTCTAAAAGCAAGTACTTCTCTATCAGTCTGGGCTAGCTGAAGTCAATGACAAAATTCTATCAAGTTCAACAGAACTAATTCATATGCAATGCAGGGCACAGCAATCTCTTGGGAATCCAGCACAGTCCCCCCAACAAAATCAGCAGCAACTGCAAAAGCCAGATCACTGCAGAGCACTTGGATTGGGAGGCTGCCTCATCACACTTAGCCCAGTCAGTAATTATGGCATTCCTAATTCCCACTGTCAGCAAAGAACACTTTTGAAAGCATCCTTGTGGCACCTGCATCCCATGAAAATACAAAATACTGTATTTTTTATGGAAGACAAAAAGTTTGTTATCAATCAATGTTGCTGCAGGGCATCTTCAAAACAAGAAACAAGCTTTGCTTCTGTCATTAAACTGACACTAGTTTATAGACAATTACAGAAGAGCACAACCTTATAAGGAAAGCACAGAGCTTTACAGAGAACTGAACTCCTCTGCAGGAAAAATTTTAAGGTTCTTTTGTTTAAAAAATTTTGTATTAATTCAAGTTACCCTTCCTACACTCCCAATATGAGAATTTGGAGGCCAGGAGTATTTTGACCAAAGCCTAGGTATTTCTGTTTCTATTAGTTTTTGCTCAACAACCTTTTTCTTTTCTCTCTGAATCTACAGATGTGGGTTTGTGTTGGGTTTTTCTGTTATGTGGTTTTGGGTTTGGGTTTTTTTGGAGGGGTTTGTTGTGTTTTTTTTTTAAATCTTTAGCATATCAAGATATTTCTCCTCCCTAGTCCCAACATGTAGAAACTGTGTAGTTTAAAGTCCTGCTGAGATTTGCAGGCACAAATGTCAACTATAATAGTCTAGCCTTTTAACATATTTCCTTCTTCACTCCTGATATTTTTACACTCTGTGGAATTAATTCTGTAACCTGAAGTGCCACTTATTAAAAAGGCAAGCCATGGTAAAGAGCTTGCTACCATCATCACTTCCTTTACAGAAATATAGTGATTTCACTCATTACAGCACACTCAAGTTTAATCAACACCCTGGCTTCTGCTCTGTGTAGGTATTAATCATTTATAAGTTCCTGGATTCTATTGCTCACTTTGTAGGTCATTTCCGTAGGCATTCCCTTGCAACCCTATCAGACACAATGCATAAAATTAATTTCTGGGATGACCTGATATGGAAGGGGATGTGGAAAAGGAGCATGAAAAGGGATGGCATCAGTAAGGGGTGAGGATTTCTGGTCCCAAAGAGATACAAGACAGGTGTGCACATGTGTATGTGGAAGGAGCAAAAAACACTCTTTGTGCAAGCCAGGACTGAACAAAGATTTCAATGTAATGCTCAGAATTAAAGCAGATTTTAGTCCATAAGCAAGTTTAATTGGAAGAAACAAACAACTCTCCCCCAGCCCCAAAAACCCCTCCACAATGCTCTTCTGGTACAACATCTTAAGGTATCTTGCTTAAACCTAGGAGCAAGAGTTTAGTACTGCTCCCAAATCACCATAATGAATAACACTGACTTTGAACACTGATGGTAGCCACATGTCTGCCCAAATCTATTTCAAATTCCGTTATGTTCTTGGCCTCAATAATCTCCTATGACAGTACATTCCAGAGACTAATTATATGTGTAAAATACACATATAATACCTTCCTTTTATTGCTCTTCTATTTGCCATCTTTGATTTCAATAGAACATCTCTCTTGGTTCTTCTGCTATGAGAAAAAGAAAACAGATGTTTCTAATTTATTTTCTCTTACACTAGAATTCAGTGCAGCATGAAGTTAGCAGTTAAATGACTGAAGTATTTCATCCTGATTGTGTTCTTCCAGACAGAGTAAATGTCTGTTCTTACAGACTAAACTTACCTACCTACTAAGAGAATCAGAGAAAGAGGAACAAGGAAGTTAAGAAATTCAAACCTATGAACTTTAGGCAACAGGTTTATGACAGAAAATGAGAAATCAAATACCAAAAGCATTAAAAATGCTCCCCTATTCAATGCTGGTATGTCTATATTTGGGAAAAAGCTAAACCAAACAAACCACCCCAATGAACCACAAACTAACCAAATGAAACAGAGTGTGTATGGCTGACATACATGCTAGTGAGGGAGAGGGACAATTAAAAAGGCAAAAGAACAGAACTTTATATGTAACATCACCCAAACCTCTGGTATCACACATACTCAGCATGCTATTTTAAATCTCACTGTAGAAGCAATTAGTCAACAGTAGCAGCTTCCTTTGTGAGCATAAGCAAGTTCTCAGGTGCCATCATCATGGTCATGGATGAACAGCTTAACAAGGGATCAATGCCACCATTTTGCAATGACACTTCTGGTCACTTGCAGGAAGGGTGTATATCAGTATTTGTGGGTAACTACCATTATCTGGGTGTAAGCTGCATCAAACAAAAGCATGGCTTCAACCAAAACACTTAATTAACTAGGAATGTCCATGTAGAAGCAATGAATTTGTAAAAGCTAGTGGAAGTAGATTTCAGAGGGAACACACCAGATTGCAGACTCATGACATTGGTGTTAAAACTTCAGTGGAAATCTTGCTTGATTTAGTTATTGCAGGATAGGAAAGGACAATTCAGAGAAATTACAGAGCTTTTATGTTACTTCAGCTATAGGACTGATCCTTAAATACAAAGGCTGCCTGCTCTTAGACCCACTACCAGCCTGCACTGTGTCTTACTATACTCAATTCCAACTTTCCTTATTTATTTTAATGGAAACAACACTGCAGTTGAGGAAAAATACACACTTCAATGATTCATTCTGGAGGATGATGGGACCCTTGTTCTTTACACTGGATTCATTAGCATACATTTGATACACGTGAAAAAGCCTCACCTATATTGCCCAGCTTTGAGGACTTGAAAACAAATTTCTGGAGCAGAGAAACTCTTGTTGACAATATATATCATTCAGATTAGATTTTTTTAGGTGTATTTTTAACAGTGAAACAGATAATAAATAAAGTGTTCTGTTACAGCTAGGAAGTTCATTGCTCTAAAACACTGTAAAGACTGGAAGAAAGCCACTAGTCAGCTATGATTAGCCAAGGGCACAAGAGCACAATTAGTTCTTACTTGATGACAGGACCAGATACAGAAAGGAAACCCATGTGGGTGATACACAAAATGAGATGTCCTGATTGAGTGCAACAACATTCAGATTGAATTTTCAAAAAATGTCATACATCTTTTAACAAACTTGTGTGCTAATGGTCCTTTTATATCTAGCTCTGATCATACAGACACTATTTCATGTGTAAAATTGGAGTACACAAAACCTCTATAACCCCAGAGCTGCACTCACTCTGTTCAGTGATGTGATCACACATACTCCCATAGGGTATTCCATTACAGAGGATCTAGAATTGTATTATCATTTTTGCTACAAAACGACAAGAATATACATTATGGCAGCACTGATCCCTCTCTGTCATGAAAAAAAGTCTACCCTTTATCCCACTGGTATTAACTGGCAAGTCAGTGTTACCCTTAGAGTCTGTTTTGCACACCCCTCCTAAGAGACTTTTCTTTGTGTGCTTCTTCTCCTGGGTGATGCAATGTTTGCAGTTTTTATAAAAACACATACTCTGTCAACTTCTACAAGTCAAATTAAATGCTGAAGAAAAGGAAACTTGATCTTACAGGGATTCTTTTTCACACAGCTACTTCTGCACATTTGGGAGGGAAAAAATAAAGAAAAAAAAACCCCAACAACCCAATTCTTTACTTTCTCAAAACTTCCACGGCATTGTGGTAAGTGAATGGAAAATATGTGTTTGCACACACATACATGCTTTAAATACACTGCTGACAAAAAGCAGATCTGATTCAACACTGTTCCCTAGAGGTGTTGTCCCAGATAGCATTGAACAGTTTTAAAATGTTCAAATTACTATGAATTACCTCAAAATTTGCAAAGTGAAATGGCGGGCAAAATAAAAATCAAGCTAAAATTTACTTCATCATTTTGAAGTTGAAGTCTGGTAGTGGTTCAGTCTTCTTGAACAATTCAACTACTGCAAAACACATATTGAGAGGCACCATTTAGTCTTCCTTACTGTAAGGGATTTACTTTTAACTGCTGGCAAAAGCCAAGTACATGTTCCCCTCCTGAGCATCTTTTAATCTTCATAGTTTCTGTTCCTTTAATCCATGTAGAACAGACCCCCACCAAGTAGGTATGTCTCCCCAGGCCAGGTTACAGAGGGAAGGCAGCTCTGGTTCAGTGCCAACTGAGTTCAGGTGTATTTCTGAAAAGACCAGAAAGCAAGATTTAAGCTGTGCAAGCTCCAATTAAAGCAGAAAACCAGCTTACACGAAGAAAAAGTCTACCTATTAAAAAACTTCTTAGCAGCTGTGACCAGCATGGATGAGAAATGGCGAGAGAGGTTGCCCAGTGGCTGTTGTGCTGGTTTCACACACTTTTCCCGCTAGGGCAAAGAATGATTAAGAGACTCACCATCTCAGTGAGTACTTTTTATGGAAAGTCAGACCCTTAAATGTACCCATGTCATAATTTTACTCCTATGAGACATGGTGTTCTACTACATACTTAAAGACATACAGAAAGAATCAAAGACATAGCATAATTTAAGCCCTTGTTTTCTTCAGTACTACTTGTAAAGAGAAACATAAGAGAAGTCACCTTTCATACCCTGTGGGTGTGCTGAGGATGCACGTGGGCCTGACTGCCCACAGGCATGCAAGTACTAAAGAAGAGGAGTTAAACAGACCTCCCCTCATCCAGATCAATGTCTTACTGCACATAAATTTATCTTCTTCCTTTGTCTGCTCTATGCCCACTAGGTCTGCAACTCCTGAAGTCTCCTAAAACCAGAGGAATTTAACAGCAAAAGCAATGTAAAGGAAAGACAAAATCCCCAATCCTCCCACCAAAAAATACCCCAGCATTGCATGTGCTTCCTATCTTTTCTTATCCTGGGAAACAGAATAATTAGTAAGGAAGCAATGTGAATCTGTGCATAGCATTACCTTTTTTTTTAAACAGTCTGTATGTTTGCTTTTCATTAGCTCTCTGTGGTGGCAAAACTATAAATGTAAGAGTTAGAGACATAAAGGGAAAAAATAAAGTAGCCAATAGCAAAGACTTCAAATACACTTACTCAACCACAGTTTGTTTTACAGCTGCTTTACATAACAATAAAAATGTAATATACCATGGACTTTTGGCAGAGTGTAGAGAGGCAGCATCAAATGGCAATAACGGAGTAAGCGCAAATGATCTCTTTGGAACAATTAAGTAATTTTAATAAGATCATTATGTCCAACAAGTAATGGGCCCAAAGAGACAGAAAGGTCAAAAGTGTGAGTTTCTCAGCACTGACCAGAGATCACATTTATAACCCTTTGGAAAAGAGGATACCTTCATAATCATATTATATAACCCTTACTAGAAAACAACCCTATTTAGCACACTAAACAAAAATAGAGATCTTTCCTTCAGATGCCAAAGGCAAGAATGCTTTCTCTCAACCAGTTGTCTCAGCATAATTAATAAATAAATAAATAAGGGCAAAAAAATGCTTACCCTCTGTGCATAACCAGCTGAGAAAATCACTGCCTATACATAAAACAGTGAAGTGCTCACACAGTTCAGTAAACAGTCTGGCACTTTAAAGAAAAAAATGGGTAAATAATACATACTGTACATTAAACTCTACAGAACTGTTTTAGCGACCTTGAACTCTAGTAATATAAGCAGGGACATGCAAACCCACTTATTTCTGGACACAGTTCATTCACTATCTCCAGCAAGGACTGAAATTTAACACTGGACCCAGTGTGTCATTAGGATTTGACACATTATCTTTCAGGAAAGCCAGTCTAAGCAAACATTATATTTCCATTACTTTAACACCAAAAAAAAAAAAAAAAAAAAAGAGATTCTCCCTCTGAAAAGAAATCATTTGCTAAAACAGCAACTAAATGACTTTCCAGGTGTGACATTTAATGTGTACATGAGAGGAGGGTTAGTAAAAATACTGAGCAAAGAACTTTTCATTTGCCTGGTACACAGTTGTCTGCTGTGTAAATGCTCACAAAGGCTCACCTTCTGCACAGCCATATGCCCTCATAACTCCAAAGTGAAGTTTAGATGTATCCTCTTGACTAGAAACCTTTCATGCTAATAAAATACTTTCCCAATGACCAAGGAATAATACATAAAGAAAGATAACAAATTTCAATTTCTATGTTACCTTGCACTCAGGATTATCCCATTTGCCCATTTAAGCACTTTAAAAACACTTTCCTATTTCCTTTTCATCAAGCTACTCTGATTCATGACCCAGATACTTTAGCAATTAAAAAAAAAAAAACAACCAAACTATATTCAGTAGTTTAGCTGATCACTGCTACTTCATTTGCAAGTAAATTAACAAGACAGGAATGGTTATGTCTGCATATTTTTTAATTCCTAACATACATTTTCTTTCTGTCAACAGGACAACCTTGCCTTTTCAGTTCTCTGTAGGCATGGGTGTCAGACTTTGACAGATATAATGGCTTAGTGCTGAAGGATCAGTGCAGCCACCAGGAAAGAGAAGGCACCAGAACATGCTCAGCTCAGAAGGATAAGGAAGCAGGAGACACTACCACTGTTCTTTACAAGGCTGAGATGGCTTGCAGAAAGAGGCACAACTCCAGGGGCCAGAACAGGCACTCTAGCTCTTTCTTCCAGAACTTACACCACACTGGTGACTTGGAACACACTGGATTGTGATGAAGGAAAGGAAAACCTAGAAGAAAAGCACAGAGATTGCTCTGTCTCTGCAAGAGACGCTAAGATTTACTGCTGGAAAGGGACCTGGCAATATGCTTTTCTTCTCTCTTTTTTGCTGATTTTAAGAGTTACATCTAATCCCACCCTATATTTTCATTCTTTCCTAGTATGCCATAGTTCAGCCATCAACTCTAGCTCCATCCTTTTTTTCCTCATTTGTTCTGAATCACTGAAGACTGTTGCAAACAGAACAGATTTCAGTAGGTAAAAGATAGCTGTCCTTCCCAGAGCCAAATCTAAATCAGCACTCCAACCTTACCTCTCTAAGGGAAGCTGTGAATCACTAACAAATCTCACCCAGCTGTTCAGCCAGCCAAAGAGGTCACAGCACATCCCCACTCACCCACAGCCCTTGACTCTGCTGCCACCACTTAGAGCTGGACCCTGCCACCTTGTTGTATCCCCACCACAAAGTGTTACCACACAAGCCTCTACTACCCAGTCCCTACTTTTCAGTCTTTCCTGACAAAACCAGTACTAGTTAATAAACACATCCTAAATGACTAGTTCTGTGCTACTCAGCATGCAGTGAAATGTGCACCTGAACAATCCAAATGCTGAAAGATTTGTCTGGACTTCACATTTCCTCATAAGTAAGACTTCTATGAAATACAAGGCAAAATCCTTGAAACACAATGCAGAAAGTAGAGACTGCACAGTCTATGGGGTTAGAAAATTTGCATTTTCTGCGGGAAAAACAATGTACAAGACATAGCTAATACATTACAGAACCTCATATGTAACATAGTATTTATAGCCATTAAGAGTACACACACTGAATACTAAGTACTTGAAACTAGAATGTCTCAACACATGTAATAGCCATGCATTTTAACTTGTATTTCCCTAACAAATAGTTACAGTCCTCCTAGATATTGAGGTGGAAGGTGAAGTAGGAGCACAAAGACAGCAAAGAAAGAGATTAGCTGTTGGACAGCTTCATTATTTCTCTGCCACTTCCAGGAAGAAAAAAGCTCCCAACACTAATATATCTCAAAATACACTATCCTATTACAAAGTAGTTTATCACAAAGTAACAGCTGTGATAACCTTGGTGTGCATAAAACCAGAAAATAATCAAATCACATATTCAAGATAATACAACAGCTGCTGAATAAAACAACTCACTTATTTACCTCTATCAGATAAGGGGGAAAAAATTGCAATTTTGCAACATAAGCATAACTATTTGGGGAAGAGAGGATAGGGTGACACCTACAAGCCCAAAGACTAAACCTACTTTATTAATAAAGAACATTTAAACATAGATGGAAATTTACATACCACTTTGCCAACACCAACAAAAATTAAGGAAGTGCTTTACTCTGAAAAGTTTACAATCTAAATTCAGCAACACAAATGCATGAAGGTTAATCCTTCACAAAAGCAAGGAGAAGTGGCTAAGTGACAGGAAACAAGAGCTTGCTTTAAATGGCAAAGCATAAAAAGAAGAGAGGCAAGAAGGGCAGAAGTTGAACATTTTCTGTGGCTAAAAGCCATGTCAATTGGAACAAGGAAATAGAAAAGAGCCTGAAGTTAGTGGAGTGGAATGAGGGACAATGGGGTGGGGGAAGGAGGTCATTTTGTGGGTATTCCACACAGAACATAAAAAACCATTTGGGGTCATTTAACTCAGCCCCTTACTCCTGGCAGTGGTAAGAGCCTACTCCTCAGAATAGGTGATGGTGGATACTCTCTGCAGTCCATTCCCTTTGTACTCCCTCAGAATCCACAGCCACTGGACTAGGGGTGCTAAAGGCTACTTGCCTGACTTTTCTCTTTGTATCTGTTCCTAGACCTGTTGCTCATGAATCTGTTCAACCCACCTTTGAACATGTTGATACTATCTGCCTCCACAGCCTCCTGCAGAAGAGTTTCCAGAACCCCACTACCTACTGGGTAGAAGGACTTAAACTGTTCTAAAATGACCTTTAACAGTTTCAGTGACTATGTGTTTCCAGTATTATGGAATTTACTGAATAACAGCTTTTGCCATACTTCTCTTTCAGTTGCTACAAAAACAAGGTGTGCTCCTTTGGGAGATTCAGTTTCACATGGCCTCCAACAAAATTAATTTGCAACTTCCTATCTTAAATACTAGTCTATTTGTTTGGGATTGACCGAGTCATTTGTTTCTCTCTCCATTTTCTGCCCTATTCCTCCATTTCTCTGCCTGCTTTTCACTCTCTCTGCTTGCTATCACTTCCTCAGTTCTTTTTTTCCCCACTCCTCACACCTCACTGATGTGCTTCTGGGAGGACATGGCTAAAGAGTCACAAGTGACTCAAGCAGCAGTTCAAGGAGGTCTGCAAAGATACAGTGGGGCAGCAAAACTATTGTTGCAGCTTGTATGCTTTACTGTTTTAAAAATCTACTCATGCCCAAGAAGAGGGTGGCCCACAGATAGTCCTCCCCATCCACCAAGAGGAAAATGCCCTGTCTTCTGTCCCTTACAGTGCAAGGAGCAGAAAGTGGAGCTAAATTGCTGGTGCAGAAAAAGCATCAGTCTTGTCTCTACTTCCACCTTTGCTGCAACTATTCCAGCAACCAGCACAAAATCACCCCAGTCACCCTGATGGGCCACCTCTCTCTGCTGTCCCTTATAATCTCCATTAATGCTTTACAACCTTGCTACCTTGAATGATTTTATGTCCTTTTCTGCTCCTCATCTGCAACTCACTCATCTCCCAGTCTTACCAACACCTGCAATCTGATTAACCTCACAAGAGGAGTGAGGGAATGGGAAAATTGGAAAGATGCTATTCAAAAGAAAACATTAAGATTTCACTAGAGATTTCAACCCAGGGATGCAGTGAAAGACAAGCAGCAGGGCAGCTGAAGGCCTGGCACTAGTTACATTCAAAACTCCTAGGTCACTCTTGTCACTACTGTACATCTTCCTGCCTGATTTCCTAGGTTACAAGGGTGCTGTTGAAATTCAATTTAAGGTAAGAAGGAAAGCATTACCACAACTTTAATGCAATGGAGAACTCAGTGAGATTCATGATATTTTGAGACTTAGCATAGCTATTTAAAGCCTTCAGTCTTTTCTCTCTCCCACAGTCACCCAAGTGTAAGGAGGCATAAATACTTTTACCATAACTCAAAGCACTACAAAATACAATGAGAATCTCAAATTAAGAATTACCCCATCAAAAAGAAAGCTAGACAATTCTCACTGATAAATAACTTACAAGGAAGACACTAACTATAAAGGATTGTATGCATCACCTAATTTACTTCCTTTAAAAAGATTACTAAGACATATAGAAAACTGTGCAAATACAGTATTACAACTATCTGATTGATCAGAAACTCCTGATAAAATGACCTTGTGTAGTATACTACAGTATTGACCTAATTACTTTAAAACGGTGTTATTACAACTGTGTACGTTTTAGTCATCTTTCAAAACCTTCTGCAGCAGCTAAACACTGCTTTAAAGTGCTTTAAATTGCACTTTCTCCACCATTTATAGGCCACTTCTCAGAGCTGCTACACTTGTTCAGAATATAAAATAACACACTGAAACTTTCTAGAAGTTGTCCACTTGAGAACTGCAAATATATGAAATCCTTAACAGTCATAACCTAAATTAGCACCTTAAAACGTCAGTGAAGATATTCAAACTGCATCTAAAACCTTTGAGACAATTACCCTGGCAGTCTTCTTTGTAGAACAATCACTGTCTCAAATAAATCTGACAAAGTTCTTAGACTGTATAAGAATTAGGTTTTTTTAAGGAATTCTCCAATTGTGAAAAGACACTTTTGATTTCAGAATTAATTTTAATGTCTGGGGGCCTTTTCACTCCTGTGTGCAACTCCTGTGTGATCCCAGGCATCAAAAGAAAACACAGCAAGACCCCTCTCCTGATTTCTCCCAGCAAAACACTGGGATTAGCACACTGACCAAAATATTGCTCAGATACCCACAGCAGAAAAAGCATTAAATATTAGCAGTCCACCTGCTCCAGAAAGCTCCCCCCCCATTTTGCTTTTACAATTCTTTGTACCAGATCAAAATTCTCTGTGTTTCCAGCAAGCCCAGCAGCTCCAGAGGGAGAGATGAGCAATCTTTTTAAACAGTCATTTACACTGATACAAAGTACAAAACATATCTACTAACATGCTTATCTGATTAGGTCCCCACTCCCTTTTGACTCTAAAAGTTGAAGCTCTCAAAGGAATTGAGATGTAAACTCCACACTGATTCACAGAAACACAGAAGCAAAGAAATCTAACAGGACTCTACATCATTAACCATACAGCCGCTTTAATCCAATTACTTTGTATTTTCTCTTAAACAAATGAACTGCCAAAACTTGGCCTGGACCCAGTTCTCAAAACAGCTCAATTTCATCTTACCTGATCCATATTTTCAGATGTGGAACTATGGAAGGCACTGGAGGGAGTGAGGAGATTCAAACACCACATCTGCCCTGAGCTACAGTCTGCATGCCCCACTCTCCTTTTCTCCCCCAGCTTCCTTCCCCCAGAGTCCAGGTTAATAAAGAGCAC
Source organism: Ammospiza caudacuta (assembly GCF_027887145.1). NCBI lineage: Eukaryota > Metazoa > Chordata > Aves > Passeriformes > Passerellidae > Ammospiza > Ammospiza caudacuta. The sequence goes on along the minus strand of NC_080593.1, from coordinate 39,007,477 downwards.
TGCAAATTGGATATTGAAGTTAAGCATCCAGCTCTACAACATCTCCTTGTAATGTCAATTAGCCCCTTACACACAGAAAATATGTATTAAATGCATGGTTGCAACCATTACACTTTCCCCAAATGCCTTGGAATTTTAATTGCCTGTTGCTGAAATTTGCAAATTGGCATGAGAAACAAGAAAACCCCTCTGAATTCTTGAGCACACAGTGCTTATTTTGACAGTTGTAGTTTATTTATAGTACTTGACAATACATGTTCTCTCCTCGGTTTTGTAACATAATGAAGAGAGCATTCAGACCTCCACTATTAAGCCTCAGAGGGAAAAATAAGTATAAATTTATTTCATTCAAATAAATGTACAGATTGGCAAGATTTTACTTATAATGACTAAATTGCATCATTAATTTAACTTAGTTTGAAGCACTTTGTTTTGAGGAGAAAGCATAGCCCTTAACTTTGAGCATGGTGTGTGCCTGCACAGGTGTGCAGTAATCTCTTAACCCATTCACACGAAATGGAATCCTTTTTTTAGTACATTAAATGCTTCTGAAAAGGTGCTGCATGGAAGGCTGGTCTGTCATGTACAATTACAGAAGAGTGCAGGCTGAGGCTGCAGAAGTTTCACTACACACAAACTCACTGATAGCCTTAATCTGATGTACTGGTGCAGGTGAACTCCGTCTCCATCCCAGCACTACCCCCTGCAGCAGCGGGACCAAAGCGAACATGTGCCAGACACAATGACACCGGCTCTCAAACCAACCTGCCCTTCAGAAACCACAAGGCTCTGGCAACCTGCTCTTGCTGAAATCTTCAAACACAAACCCATCCTCCCTGATCCCCTAGACAAGCCACTATCCAAGGGTAATTTTGTCTTCATATAAAGAGGCAAAACAGATTCAAGCCCCAAAGTATAAACAGCACACATACATTGTTTCCCATTTAAATCTATGAAGTATCATACACATAAAGTGTAGGTTTCTTAAAACAAAACCAGACATATAAACTGCTACTATACACATATCCAATACAAAAATCTAGACAAGCAGCACTGGAAATACCACTGAAAAACCAAACAAGACTGTGTAACCAAGAGGAAATACAAAAATTTGTCAGATAAAATATATATGCAGCATCATAAACACAGTTGTACAATGCCCTCCAAGGGCAGCAAAACTGAAAGTCAAATAATAAAATTAAGTGGTATACAAGGGAGGGTGCACAGAAGGGATTTCAATCCTCTTTGTTCTTAGCCATGATACAATTTCACAGCCGCTCTCAAGATTCATCGTTTCCATGTTTGGCATGCAAGAGCACAGAACGCAGTTCATTTGGGAATTACCGAGCCAGGATGTGCAAAGCAAAATCTACCACAGCATCAGCCAGCTCCTGCCACAGTGTCCAAACAGCCTGGCCATCAAAACATTTCTGACAGTTAAAATAAAAACAGAAGTGGCTTCAGAAAAGTTAATTCCTGTAATATTAACTAATCGATCCTCAGCAAAGGAACTGCTCCTGTGCAGCCTTTGTCTGAGTACATCGGGCAGGGGACTTTGCCTGCAGGAGCTGCTACCTCCACATTCTTAAATTCAGCCAGTATAGAAATGTATTATTTTTATGGTTTGCAAGCTAGACCATACACAGCTGCAGAGGATCTCTAAATTAGTTAATACACCATTTCAAAAGGAAGAGTTATTTCTCCAGGGATCATGTGCCAAACAAAGCAAGGAGAGAATGCTGAACCGCTGGTAGTTTATATGACAAAAGATATTTTTCAACTACATGCAGCACTAATCATGTAGGTCCTTCCTATCCTACATCTGGAAACTTATCACAGAAAACACTCACATTTTCAACACAATACGAGGGGAAAAAAGAAAAAAAAGACTTCTAATACCACTTTTGTAAGCTGATAATTTCACTTTCTTTAAAGGTGATAATATTTTTTTATTTCTACAAGGAAGCAAAAGCTGGCATTTGTGTCATTCCTGACCTAATAATTTGACTGGGCACACTAAGGAAAAAAGTCATAATGAAATTAAACTTAGAAAATTTAAAACCGGAAAGTTGATGCTATAGAATCCAATACTGCTCAGGAAGGGCTATTTCACACATGAAAATAACAAAACCAACACCGATGTTAGAGTTTAACAGTGACAATCCATCCTTAAATAATATGCTAGATTTAAAAGCAAAAGCACTTAAAGCATTATTGGAGTTGAAAGTATTGAAAAAATACATTTGCAAAAAATTACAAGCACCATAAAAAACAAATGTAAGCAAGACAAATGCCAGACCTGCATGGTATGTAGATGAAATATATTAATTATAATATGAAACTGTTGAGTTCAAAACTGCCTTTGAGCCACACATTTTATGCAGACTTCTCTCAAGCCAAGAAATCTTAATTCCACACTGCAAAGTTTTGAAAACTATTAATATTCCATACATTGTAAGGGAGAGCACTTCTCCCCACCATCTTTACTGAGACACATATTTATTAAGTGCTGACAGTTAACTTTCACGAGACTCTCAAGGAGATCTGGTCCTTATTCTGCAAATTGACAAAAACTGGGCTGAAGGTGCCAAAAAACACAACTGTATTTTATTATTATTTAAATAATGAATTTGTGATAGCATTTTACTCTGAAGCAATGGAAAGCCCTGCAGGCAAATGCCTCCTTCAACAAAGGTTTGAAAATTATTTTTGTTTAAATAACAGCTGGTCTCGCCTATATGGACTTAAATGAGCCATGTGGAGACAAACTTGTTTCAGTTTAGCTAAGATAGATTAAAAAACATTAATTCCAGTTAATATCCATTTTGGTCCATCTACACAGATGGGAAAAATAACATTAAATTACCATGCTTACATACAGTCAATACCAGACACCCAATAAAGCACAAATTCAAAGCCCTGCTCATAATGCAACTGATGCACACAGTTCCAGCAGAACAGCTCAGCTGCAAGTTAGCTTGAAACAAAAGAAATTTACATTAATTTCTCCACTTTGCCAGAGACTTCCTGTATGACTTTACACAAGTCACTTGTTTTTTGTGGGCTGTAACTCCCCACCCCTAAAAATGGGGAAAACCACTTATTCCATAACCTCACATCAATAAGCAGATCTACCATGAAGAGATGCTTAGATACAGAGGTTGAATAAATTACACAAAAGGAATAAAGAGTACTTAAAGCTTGAATTAACTTCTCTTAAAGCTTTGGACGCCTCATCACTGAGACAGAAGGTCTCAGACAAAGCTTCTGCACAACACTTCTAAGAGTTACCAGCAAACAGAAGTCAGGACTGCATACATAGCAAGACAGAACTGTATTTTGACATCTGCACCCCAAAGCAAAGGCATGACACCTCCTCTGTCACTAGCAGATATGATAGACCAAAAGAAAGAAGTTTCTAGTTACCTTCTTTGAGCTCTGAAACTGGAGTTAAACTCTCTGATATAAAACAAAACAGGAGGAAGAGATCGCCAGATACAATCTCAAAAGATTTTAAACACTTTAGGTCCAAACAGTCCTTCTCCAATTCATCTTAACCACTAACCACCTTTTGAACTTGAAAGTCATATTTAACTTTCATAACTCAGTATTAATATCGGGAGTCAAATCATCTTGCAGAAATTAAAGACCTCCAGAGCACTGGCCTACTGAAAATAATGAAGAGGACTAAAATCTATTCAGAAGTAGCTGCCAAACATACATTACACTAGGACAGTCATGAGGACACAGCACTGGTCCCAGCAGGAACGCATGAATTTGCACCATGTATTAAATATATCTTTTTAGACAATGTTTTCAAGTCCAAAAACCTGCGTTTTAAATGCAGGCCAAACAGAGACTGTTTCCACGCACATATTCTGCACCTCTGCACAACTAACTGCACTAGTCTGTGAAAATCAAAATCACAGCCTGAGGAAGGAGACACAGGGAGTATGAGAAATGAACCAGCCAATGACACACAAGCCCAGGTAAATTTTGGGGGACACAGCAAGCTATGAAAAAACCAGAAGCAAGGAGAGGCCCAGCAAGTGCTGAGGAGAGAGGAAGTTCTGGAATAAGCTTCCCCTCATATTACCCACATATGTGTAAAAACCACACAGCCGCTCAATCACAGGGTGTTGAGTGTGCTTGGGGTTTGGGTTTCTTGGTTTTTGTTTGTTAAACAGATGATCTGTGGGTTACATACATGAAAATACAGACATTGAAAGCTACAAAAATAAAAATGAAACATTTATTTTTAATCTATTTTGTTTGAAATGTCAAATAGTTGTCATTATTTGTAATTGCATCTTGCATGTCATGTTTTATAAGAAGAAAAATACCTCATGTAAGATATGGTAAAACAGTTTCTAAAAATCATTCACAACCTGAACCTTTATCTTTCAATATGCAGAGCTACTCTGGGATGTGGTAAATACCTTGAACTGCCATTACTGCAATAAGACTGAAAGAATAACACTATTTTGCAGTGAGGCCAAAAATTAAAGCACAGCCAACCATGAACTTATATCAAACGCCAGACATAAAACAGGGGAAAATACAAACATGGTAGTGGAAGGTGTAAGAACAGATGTCCAGAAAAAGAAAAACGATTATGGTGTTTCCAACATAACACAGGATACAGTTTCGGACAAACATTTTCAAATGTGAAAATGTTGAGGCTTTGGCAATCCCTAAAACTGACAGTACAACAGGTAGTACATGACATCATACATAATGCCCTGAATATGTAAGTTCTAAGATTAAACTTACAGGAAAGAGTGAGATGCCTAAAAGGAGAGGACTGGCCTCTCCTCCAGTGACAAAGTGTCTGTAGAGGCACAAAGGCAACAGAGATATGAGGGGCAGGAGGTCAGAGGAAAGGTTAGAATAAGCAAAGTCATAAAGGCAGGAAATTGAAACTAAGTTCTCAAACTATGTATTTAATACCTCCTTCACAGCATGCCAGTAATGCTCATACGAAAGGAAAAAGTATAAAGCAAAGCAGTGACACTGTTAGCAGGCTTCCCAAGAATAAATTCTGGCACCCTTAAACATCATGCAGCAACCACAGTCTCTCACTTGCTTAATCTCCTCATAGACATAAATTGACTATTTCCATTTTTTTTTTCTTTTCACAAGAGGTGAACTTTCCCCACAACTGCACTAGCTGAAACTCATCTCACTGTTGTGGCAATCAGCACCTGCCTGCCTTTTTACAAACCAGCCACTACAGGGAAAAACACCCCGTGCTTGACTGCACAACTGGAGCCTTCCTAGCCATAAGCAGAGCTGCTCTTCTTGGCTCTCAGCACTGTGTTTACAGAAGCAGGATGACTTCACCCCAAGATGAGCAATACCAAAACTCCTTTGGTCACACATACACATACAACAAACCCCTCCACTCACGTTTTCCTACCTATCAACATATTAAAAGGCAGTAACAACTACACCAGTTCCATGCATTACTTGCAGGAGTTGCCAGCCTTCACTGTCACTCATCAGAAAGCCAAAAGGAATGCAGAATACTTATAACTCCACTATGGATGAAGATTAATCATTGCTATTTGTACTACACGCTAATTTTTACCATTAGAATTATTTGTAAAGGCTGAAATAACACAAACTTACTATGTGGGCCTTGAAACATGTTATCTTCAATGGTCTATGTAATTAAAAAAGAAAAACCAACACTATACTGTATTTTTCTAAGCAGTCTTCTAGTTCATCTTTACCTGTGAATGAATCTAATTAAAACAAGGACAAATTAGGGTTCTAATATCATTTACACAAACCTTCAGAAGAAACACACAATCTGATATACTCATATACTATCACAGCTTTTGGATAGACTTGCAAAGCTCAGCCTGAAGTCCCAGCACCTTGACCATCCAGAAAATGAGTGCTTCTGCCTAGTTTCAAACTAACACCAGCACACTCAGTTTTCTAGACAGCAAGCAACAGTGTCTGAGATGTGCTTCTGTGTTTCTTTCCCATGAAAATCAGATTAAAGTGGGAGGAGGAGGGAAAAGCATGTGGACTTCGTCCTGACACGGAGCTAGGATGCACACGGGACAGACATCTTCAGCCCAAGAACTGGAAATTTTATAATATTCAGGTAAGTCATTACTGTCCCTAAAAAAGTATTATCACAAATAAAGATTTCAAAACTTACTGGTTATCATCCCAACAACAGCACAAAAATCTTCTTAGTATCAGATTAGATGTCACACATCACATTCAATCTCTCCTTCAATTAATTATGATCCTAGGGACTGGTACTGAAAGGATGGCTCTGGATCTGTCAGGGTAACTCTTGTGCTAATGCCTCCCCACAGACTAACAGTGGCAAAAAGCTTCAATAAAAATGTTCATGTATATTTGTGGGTGGAAACTCAATACGAAAAAGACCAATTTAAACAGTTATTTATGAACATAATTTTCTCTGATTTCTGCCATAACCAACATCAAAAGACATCAAACCTCAGCTACAGCAAGAAGGTGGGAACAAGAGTTATGTGTTGGCAACTACAGCAAACACAGACCAGACCGAAAGCCTCTTTCCTCTTGGACGAGCAAGTATAACTAAAGATGTTACACTACTACTCCCTCCTCTCCAAATGCAAAGAGGTCCAGCGACACCATGCAATGAAACAAATCAACCTGCCAGAGGTTTTAAAAAAACAATGTAAGTTTCTAAAACATACCTAAAAACAAGCTGCTTTATAAAGGGCAACAGAATATCCCTGCTTTCTGTTTCATCAGCTAAGATGTATGTTCCAGTGGGGCACTCACTGAGTGACGAATTCGCACTTCACTTCCACTGTCAGCTGCTGTTCACAACAGAACTCTGAACTAAAAACCTCAGAGCATTCTCTGCTTCCTTGGCAGGACTCTTATTTATATAAGATTAGTGCAGTCAGGCATTAGATTTATAAACCAAACCAAAAACAAACAAGAAGAAAGTTTTCACACTCCTCTTTATAAACCAGTTTCTGAAATGTACACACACAAAACAATATAACATATTGACATGCAATTGTTAAAAAAATAAAACAAGCCCCAAAACAAACAGAAAACTGGTCAAAATACATACAATCTCTGGAGGTATCCCCTCCTGGAAACTATTTAAAGCATTCACAAATGTACTGTGGATGGAGCCGTTCCTCTGCTCCATCCAGAGCCTCTGAGGGCAGTTACAACACACGGGGCACACTTCAGCCCCTCACCTTCCCCCACCCTCCTCAGGTAAGGAATCGACACCAACCTGCAGTTGGGAGGTGGATCTAAGGTGATGTCAGCCAATTCCTTCTGAATCCTGTGGCAATAAAGCAAGAAGGAACAAAGGTAAGCCACTGAGTGGGACAGCAGTTAACACATTCTCCTTGCAGACCTACTGTCACTGTGAGCTTGCCACAGCACGTAAGAGAAGTGCTCTCAGCTGTGGCCTCTCACCAGTGCAAACCCCCTCAGCAGGACAGGCACCCTGCCCTGTTAAAGAGACAGGCAGAAAAGCACACAGGCATCGTGCACTGAACCCAGACAGGTGTACCACTTTGCACTCCCACAAAGATGCCAATCACACAGTGGAAAAGACTGTCCTCTTTGCTCTGCCAACCAGCCTGTAAATGAGGGGAAACCTCTGCAAATGTGATGCACCAAGAGGAAACTGCAGCCTGGAAAGGAATTTTGTCTTACGGGATTGAGAGAAACAGTCATTGCCAAATTGGCTCCCTCCTCTCTCCCCAGCTTCTCATCACCATCCTGAGAAAAAAAATCCACAGCCCTGAGGGAGTCAATAACTGCGCCATTCTCAAGGACACTTTAAGGAAGGTGAATGTCTATTTCCGACGCTCCTGCACTTCCTACCACCTTCAATTCTCCCTTCTCTTCACCCTCAAGAGCCACACAACACCCCCATGTCCCCTCCCTAGGATTCCAGAAGCTCCCTCTCCCCTGTGCTCAGCCAACACCCTGTCCTCTCAGCCCAGACTATTCTGGGCTCACGCTGCTTCTGCCACAAAACGCCCAACCAGCTATCATCCTCTTCCCTGGAGTCCCATTACTGTCACTCAGGCTTCCCTTCCAGATCTCCCCACCCAGCACTCAGCCTGCCTCCCTTCTCCTTTAAACTCAGCCAGCATCTCCTGCCACTTGTCACACACAAGAACCACAGCCTTTCCACAGGAGGCAGTTTAAAATCTTATCCTTAGATCAGCGAAGGGCACAACACGTAAACAGTGCTTGCCACTATCTATGTCAGTTTGCCATGGAAACCTGCTGAGTGGAGATCTGGAATAACCAAACCACCTAAATTCTACAAAGCCACAGAAAACTCAGTTGCTACGACAGGGCATTTGCATAAAACCCCAGTCACTTTAGACACCTACTGATACAACCTCTCTGCTGCTTGGCAAAGCTCTTCAGTGAGATGGTTCATTATTCTTACTGAAGTACTGCAAGTTTGCTTGAAAACCTCCATTTGTCAGCTTAGCTCCCTGGAGCAGGACGGTGCTGAACTCAGGTGACACACAGAAAAAATAAGAAAGGGTAACTTTAAAAAAAAATTAGCAGCTCCAAGAGTCTGTCCAAGTGAAGAAAACTGACATAGCTGTTCTGCAATTCCTGTTCTATGCAGGTGTCTCTCTCTACACATTATTCTGGAATAAAAATTACTTTATTCTCAAAAAAAGCCCAAAGTCACTCTGGGCTGTGAGCAAAGATTATTTTAGAGGAGAATGTCCACAAGTGGGCCTGCTGTGGATTATTTACCCCAGTTAGCATCCAACCACACACAGAAAATTCAATATAAGTGATGAGCAGACAAAAATAACAGATGTGTACTTGTTGGTAAAGATCTGGGGCTATATTACACCCCTCACACTGCAGCGCACTCCTCCAAATCAAGCAAACCCAAAACTTCACAAACATTAATTAATCTCCAAATCAGTTCTGGAAAGAAAAAAAGACACTCTGGACTCTAACCCACAAGAGAGTGAAACAGATGTTGAAATGCAATGCTTTGCTTGGGACCATATAGCTTCCAGTAGCAGACAAAAAAAAAAGGTCTAAATGTCAATCCTACACCATTCCCACAACAAATGCAAGTCAGGAAAAAGGAAAAGACAGCAGAAATAATTGAGGGTCAGAATAACAGCCCAGAAGAAGAAAGGCCAGGAAAATATTCGGAACAAGCAGGAAGAGGGACCAGAAAGAAGTGAAGTTGGGCAGACACTCACTGCAGCGAGACACTGAAAAAAGTGAGACAATAGCAGCTTCATGCAGAAAGGTTGAGCACAAGGGCTAGGGATGAGGAATGGGAGCAGCAGGGGAACAGCGCAAAATAAAATGAGGAAGAAGGGAAGATGCAACAAACCAGTGAGAAAACTGACTGCAGCCTCACCTCTTGGCACTGGTAGATAGCAGTTTAGAGTTTTTACTCATGCTGACTTTGCTTTCCTTCTTCTTAGGCGTGCTTGTCTCTTTCTCTGTCTGTTGGTTGGAGGATGAAGATGAGGAGGAGCTGGTGCTGGCCCTCGAATCGTCATCCGACATAGCGACCCCCCCACCACACACCCCAACCTGGAGAGGAGACACCATGGGGCGCGGGGAACAAACAGTGAACACAAACACACACAGAGAAAGGCTGCTGACAATCTCGATCTGTGTTTGGGTCATGCTCCTTTTAAAGGATCCTCGTGTCTCCCTCTCCTCTCTAGGCCCTACAGCCATAGCAAGAGGAGCAATAGCTTCCCCTGCACTAGTAACCGAGGAGCAGGGGGAAAGGGACTTTAAAAGCTTCCTCTCAGAAAGCAAGTGCGGAATGAGAGGAGACTGGAACGAGGACAACTGCGAGGATCAGGGAAGCTCAAAGCAATTCTTTCTAATCTCCCCCAAACTGCACACACAAGAGGAGCCATCACCACCACCCACCACTATCGAGCCTAGGGGTGTAGGAGATAAAAATGGCACAGCTCCCGTCCCTTGGGTTCCCGGGAGGCACGTGGGGGAGGCAGGAAGGGACGAGGCCAGGGGGGTGCCCGTCACCAGTTCTAAAATGGAAGTGGGGCATCACTGGCAACACAGGGAAGACCCTGGCAGATGTGTGATCTGTGGTGGGGAAACCCCTGCCTGCTGGATATCCCCTGTCTGCGGGATCGGGCGTTGGGAGCCGTGAGGGGAGGCGGGCAGGACGGGAGCAAACCAAGGGGAAGGGCTGAGCAGGGAGTGGGGTGCACTGGTGGCACCCACCGAGGCCCACAGCACCGAGGGGCATGTGCCAGAGGAGGGGGAAGGGAGCAGAGGGTCTGTGCCGGGGGGGACGCGGGGGAAAGGAGGACCAGGGCCTACGAGGGGCGAGAGGGGAGGCCGGTGCCAGGGAGGGGGGGCAGCGGGGGCCAGGGGAAGGCAGCCCGGGTCCATGCGGGCGCCCCGGGGGCACGGGGGAGAAGGGCGAGCACGGCGGGCTGCCGAGGGCAGGTCCGCACCGAGAGAGGCGAGAAGCCGTCGGGAGGGATGGGGGGGGGGGCTGGCAGGGCACCCCGGGAGAGTTCGGGGGAAGGGCTCGGGGGACGGCCGCGGGCCCGAGGGGGAGGGGGGGGGCGACACACGGCCGCCTCCCTCTGAGGGCCACGGGCCCCCGGGGAGCTCCCTTGCCCCCGCTGGCCGAGAGCCGGAGGGGGCCCGGCCGAGCTGCCCCGGCCGCGGGCCCGCAGGGCCGGGGGACAGCGGTACCTGACAGCCCCGGGCGCGACCCCCCTGCCCCGCCGGCTGCCGCCCCATCGCCGGGCCGCGGCCGGCCCTGCCCCTCGCCCCTGCCCCCGGGGAGGGCGGCGGGGGGTGCCCCGTCCCCCTACCTCTCCCTTTGTGTCTGGCTGCTCCTCCTCGGTGCGGCTGGGCCTGGCCACTCGTGTCTCTCTCGCTGGGAGAGAAGCGGAAGTGCTGCAACAGCAACTATTAAACAGGCAATGGCTTCCCTGGCTGCCTCCCCCACCGCCGAGCGGGGCTGGGGGGCGGCGGGGCCGGGGCGCCACCCGGTGCGGAGCGGGGGGCGGCGGGGGCGGGCGGCGGAGCCCCAGCTCCGGGGATGGAGGGGGATCCCGGCCGCCACGGCTCCCTCTCTTTCCCTTTCCCCCGGGGAGGGAAGAAAGGGGCACACGGAGGGGGACGTGAGTTTTTAATGGAGACCCTCTGAAAAGTAATCTGCAGGGGTGTCGGGGGGCACAGGGACAGGCGCCCTTCCCGGCTCCGCTGCTGCTTCCGTGCGAGAGCCCCGCGGGGACGTGGTGGAAGCAGGTGGCTGGGAGAGGGGCAGCTCCCGGGGCTGCTTTTTTTAAGGCTCAGAGGGGGTGTTAGGCTCGGCGCGGGGGCTGCTTGCTTTCCTGCTATTTTCAGAACTGTTTCAACCCCAAAGCTTCCCCCCTGCCTCACCTGCTTTGTCCCTCCGGCGGCAGCAGCAACTTCTCACCTGTCTCAGTTTGAAAGCAATGAGGGGAAAAAAGAAAGGGGGGAAAAAAAAAAAAGGAGCCTAGCCCAAAGCCCACTCGCCCTCACCAATCCAGGCAAAAGGAATCCCCGGCAGCTTTCCCGTCTCTCACCTGTTTCAGCCCTAAAGCAGCAGCTGTGTCCTCCCTTCCCTCCCCCGGCTCAGCCCTGAACCAGCAGCAGGAGCAGCCGCTTCCCACTCGCCCTCGCCCGGAGTTCAGGATTCCATTGTCCCCCACACTGCATTTGGTGACATCACTGACACACAAAGAAGGGGCACTTCGTGATGTCATCAACGCATGCTGGGAGAGAAAACAAAATTCTGGGCTTGGCAACGGCACCACTAAAACACAGGCGCACACAGATATACACACACAGACCTTTCAATTTTCCAAAGGTAAAAGTGTTGGGGATTTTTTTTTTCCCCCAGTCCCCTGATGGGGAGCCCGTCTGCGGAAAAAGGCGTGTTGTATTCGCTAGCGTGTTGTAATCGCGAGGCGATTTACTCATTTCTCCGAAACCTCTGCTGTCCATCTCTCGCTCCCCGTCCACCCAAGGCAGAAAAGTAATTTGGCCGGAGCGACCCTCTGCCTCCGGCCCAGGCGCGGGCAGCAGCCCCGGTGGGCAGCCGTGGCTCTTCCTGGAGGTGCCGGACCACTCGGGAAGGGACAATGGGGACCAGCATTCCCACCGACCTCACCCGGGGCACATTTGGCTCGCTGCCGCCAGTTTCCACAGCCTATCGAGGGATCGCCTATCGAGTTACTTGGTGTCTTCAGTGGCCGAAAATACACTGGACTGTCACCACCACGCAGCACGATAATGGATCGGAGTTTGTATGTCACCCTTTCTCCCACGGGAGGACCTCGAGGCGATCCGCAGGCACACAGCACCGCTGGCTCCACAGGGCGCTGTTACGACACGACACCTGGGGAGTCCCGAGGGGTCAATTACAGAACCAAAGCCGCAGGAGCGGCGGGGGACGGGGGCGGGGGGACATCCCAAGGCTGGGCATCTCCGCTTGGCAGGGGGAGCGGGGGCAGCCGAGGGGCTCCTCCTGAAGCCCGGGCTTCCCGTCTGACGCTGCCCGCGCTGCCCCTTCGTTCCCAGGCTGCCAACATGGCCCCAGCGGCGGGCGCGGGTCCCTCCCCGTTCCCCCGGCGGGCGGCCGTGCCCAGCCGCTGTCCCCGGGCTCCCGTGGGAGCCGTGGTGTGGAGCTGCCCCCGGGAAGAGCCTGCCCCTTAGCCCCTTAGGGCGGGCGCTTGAGTGGGGATGAAAGGCTTCAGGCTGGGGTCGGATAGTGGGTGCCTGTGGCTTCTTTTGGGGTCAGCTGTCAGCCAGGCTGCCTGGGGATGCCGAGCTCTTCCTCCATGGGACAGCAGCTTCACACTTGGTGACTCAACACAAGGATCTGCTCATGGCATTGGCCTGTCACAATTTATATCCTGTAATCTTTGAGCCAGAGGTACTCCTAGAGTGGACATCCTTGCAGGGACAGTCGTTTCCTCTGTCACCCTCTCCTCTGCTTCCTTGGACTTCTGCATCTGCTGCTTCTCTCTCTTTCTCTTCCTCACCCATTTTCTGCACACATCTCAGCAGCACCTCATTTCCCCTGGGCCAGTCCCTAATCTACCTACACTCCCCAAACTTGCTGCCTGGTCTCCTGTTTGAGACGTGGAGGGTGCTAGATATGTACACTCCAGTGACACTGCGAGCGTCACCCTGACAACAGAAGGAATTCCACTGCAGCATCACGCTTAAATGGTCTTTGTGTGTGGGTTTTGATTTTGGGGAGTTTCCCCCTGCTAACCGTGCCCTTCAGTCTTTATTGCCTGTAGTACCATGTACTAGGCTTCAGTGAACTTTCTCCCAAAAACAGTTTGCTAGCAGAGACAACCTATCCAGTTTGACCTGTGGGAATGACGCTTGGGAAGCTATGGTCATCCTACCTTCTAGGAACTGTGGAGCTGTGGTGTCTCCACCATTGACCATGGCCCTGAAGACATATAATAAATGTAATGAAAACTGGCATTTAGATAAAGGTGGATGATCTGATTACTTCATGCCCCTCATTGGCCCGACGGGGTCAAAGTTCAGCTCCTGAAAACTGCGATGAGCCCCTCTGCCAGCATTTTCCTAACTGACCCAGGGGGCTGTGGAGGATGGGGCTGGCAGTATGGTGCTGTGTGTCAGCTGACAAATGCAAAAGATGTGACGACACAGAGCAAAGTGGCCTGGCTTAGCATATTTCGCTGCTTATATGGAATAGCTCTTTAAAAACAGAATATCTTCATTTTTACCGCAAAAAACAAACAAAAAACCCCAAAAAACCCCAAAAAAAGCCCCCAACAAACCATACCGAAACAAAAAATAATTTTAAAAAAACAAACAAAAAACCCTCCCAAAAACTCCAGCTCTTTCCTGTTGTCACAGGAAACCTTCAGTGAAGTCAAGTGAGATATTAATAATGAAAGCCCTGCAGTTCTGTAAGAAGGGACAAGTGTAAATATTGCTACAAAATCACACAAGCACTTTTGCATTATGTTAATAATCTTGGTAGGGAGTTATCTGTAGATTAACCTTTTCTGTAGGACACAATCCTTGGTAACCCCGTTCAAAGTAATAATATGATAACCAGCAGCAGCGGTTATTTACTTTGAAGCCTACCCAAAAAATGCTTTTGCTGAAAGCACCTACTAATGTCAGCGCTTGAGCAGCTGTTACAGTGGCAACTCCCATTTTATGACTCACCTCCTAGGTCAGGGCTAGGATCAGCAATGGGCCGTTCCCCTGTGGTAGCCATGCCATACCCAGAGAGAGAGGGAGCCAAGAAGCCCACTTCTATGCCCAGAAGTGTTTTTGCATCTTGCCCTTCTTCCATGCTTGGCCTCTCAGCTCTGCACTGACATGGAAAAAAGGGAAGAGAGTGTAGGACATGATTATTTTTCCACCAAATGGAAGAACTATACCTCCTTTAATCAACCTCATACCTCCTTGGGAATTCTGACAAAATGCTTCTATTTCTTTCCTGTAAAGTGTGTGCACTTTATTGGGTGAGCTTTCCTTCTTATCAGTGCTTCCTCTTCCTGTTTCCTTAGTTTTGTTTTTGGTTGTTTTTTTTTTTTTTGTTTTTTTTTTTTTTAATTTATTTTCTTGGCTAAGTTGTGCAAAGAACTTGCAGAGGAAAACTGACCCAGAATATTAATTTTCCCTGCGCCCCAAGCTTTTTTAATCGATGGCACTAGTTCAGTGCAGCAACTGAATAGGATTAGTCACTTTTCCCTCTGGACTGAGTTTGGAGGAGGCTGAAAAGATAGATGACTGGAATCGAGTTGCCTTTGGGGCATTGAGCTTAATTCACAACAGAAGGTAGCCAGTTCAAATCGTTCTGAGTCTTCTGCTAAGGGAAGGTGACTCAGATTAGTCCTTTTGTACCATCTCAGTTCTAAATAAAGTTTCAGCATTATTTTAGCTGGTCTGTTTGTGTCTGAGCCAAGGCGCCTTATATTTCCAGCAATTCCAGTGAGTTCTGCATCAGACCTTTTGTGGGGAGCAGAAAGAAATTGTCATTTCTTTGGCTCTCCTAATGTCAGCTTGCTGGTAATATCATGCTTGCAAGTGACAGTGGCAAAGTGAGAAATATGCTGACACCTCACACAGTCCTGTGATGACACACTTTGTCCTTTCTGTGTGACCCTGTGATACAAAGTGAGGTGGCAAGGAAAAGTTACAATAAGCTCAGGACTTATGATACAACTATTTGAATAAAGCTAGACAGAAACTCTTCCAAAAGAGGAAGGAACTTCATTGAAATGAGACAAAATGTAACAGAGAAAACACAAGTGGCCTAAGTATGTGACATAAGATAGTGAATTTACACATTGGTTTCCTGTTCACAACTATCTTGCCATAACTTAATAATGCATCAACTAATGCTCCAACTTCCCTTGCTGTAATTTTCTCACGCAATATAGCTCTTAGCCCTTAGAATTATATATTTTTCAGTTCCTTACAGAAGAATGAAAGGATCCACAAGCAGAAAAAGACTTGTTTCCTCTTCTTTTATTCCAGTACAAAGGAGGACTTGTTGTGAAGGAAAAGTTTAGGTCTCGTTGTCAGACTCTTGCTATTTACTACTTGGTTTTGGTTCTGTTTGAGGTTAGTTCTGGGACCTGAAGGCCTGTATGGGACACTCAGTGTGAACAGAAATACCTGAGATCTGTTACATGTTTTTGCTTTGTTAAGTCCTGGCTGAACCCCTGTAGATGCAGAGACTGGCCAGCAATTAATTCCAAAAGTTTAAGCAGAGAAATATAGCTGCCTACAATTCTACATATCTTCTGCCTCTACTGTGCTTCTTTTGTGCATCTCCTGGTATATGGTCTGGTTCGTTTTGGTAATTGAAAAACTGGGGATACTTAGATCAATTCAATTTCACAGCCTCATAAGAAGTTTCACAAGATATATTTCCAGGGGATTCTGCCTCACTTCCAGGTGATAAGATTGAGTCTTAGAATTGCTTTACCTTGAAGATAGAATGATTCACTGCTTTCTCAGTTTGCCCAATCTATAGCTATTACTTAGCAATCAAGACTGAGATATGTGCTGCTTCCCTTGTCTGTGTTTCTGGCACTGACTCCATATTTCTGATCTTCATTTTCTAGCCTGTAAAAAAAGGGAATTATATTTATCTGGAATTAGACTAAAAGTATAAATAGAGGTGCACATTCAGACTTCACTCATAGCCACTCATTAGACTTTTTTGTCACTTCCTTTTTTGTGCCTGATGGATTGATCTCCTTTTCTGCAGAATGCTGCCTCTCTGTGCTTCCAGTGGTCTCTGTGCTTCCTTTGGGCTTTGCAGTAGCTGGGTCTGCTTTTCTTCATGGAATCATAAAATGGTTTAGTTGGAAGGCACTTTAAAGATCACCTAGTTCCAACTCCCCTGCCATGGGCAGGGACACTTTCCACTAGACCAGGTTGCTCAAAGCCCCATCTGGGTTCCCTGGATTCCTGTATTCCAGACTCTTTGGCTTTTCTGTTCTGGCAGTGCATGCTCCCCTAGTTCAGATGTTTTCCCTGTTTCTGCCTATTTTTCAGTTTTTACAGGAACTGTTACTTTATTGATCATCAGCAGCTTTCCATTTTACATACCCCTTTTCCTTGGCAGCAGTACTCAGGTTCTGAAGAAACTCAGATAGTGGAGAGATTATACTAGACTGAGCAGTAAATGTACAATCATCAAACAGTACTGCCACAGGAAAGATCCCAGGATGATTACATTCCTGTTGTCAAGTGCTCTGGAAGAGATGAAAGATGTGGGCCAACATGACCCGACAAATGTACTCCTGGAAATGATCAGGGTCAAACTGCATCAAATACACTGCTTTTGCCTCTCTTCTCTTGCTTGCATGCAGGAAAGTAAAACTTGTCATTTAAACTTGTGTTTGCTTTTCATTTGTCACCACTGAGTTGTCAATGGCAGTGTCCACTGCTGGAGCAAATCCGTAGCTTTTGGTTAGGTTATGACATGCCTATGCTGGGATAACAGCAGGTGTAGCCCAGTAAAAACCAGTCTAAAAGACTGGTTTGCCAGCACAGAGTGCACCTCCTGACATTGCATTTGGTCTGTACAGCTGTATTGCCTGCACTGCTACCCAAGAGATCTTTTTCTGGTGTAAGCTTAACCTCAGAGTGCTTCTGTCTTGAAACACTCTGAGGTTGAAACAAAACTTGAAACAAAATAGTCAGATAGGGGAACTATTGTAGATGGCTTATTAATAGTGTAGGCTCACAATTTATGCCTCTGCCTGTGATTTTGTCACGTTGATAAAATCAGATTAAAAAGGAAGGATATTTATCATATGGTCACCAGAATGTTAGATTGACCATGGAATATATACCTTGGAAAATCACTCCTTGTGGAGATGCAGATCTGCAATAAGACATATAAAATATCAATCACTTGTACTGAATAGGTTATTTAAGGACTCAGTAATAAGTGGACAAAGTAATTTTCCTAGTATTTGAGATAAAAGGGTTTCTTGCTTTATAAATAATATTTTTATTTTAAATAAAAAGGACCTACAATCTTTTCTTCCTGCACCTTCAAATATTTCTCAGTGTCACAGTAAGTGTCTCTCTGGCTCAGATGGGTTAGTACAAGAAATTCTGCTTTGCTTGCTCATGCGCTGAATTGGTAATATTCTGGTTTATTCTTTCTATTAGAAATGAGAGATTTCCCATCTACTACAATTCTGTGGGTTTCTAAATCCATGTGAGGAAAAAAAAATCTACATGTCCTAACTTCTTAGAAAATGTATTTAGTGAGGATTTCAATTGAGTCTTTCAACCTCTGGCTCCTCATCTAACAAAGGTTCTTCTCAACAGAGAAGGATCAGGAGAGGTGTTCAGGGCTCAGTAATTTCACTCTGTGGCTTGACTACAGTTCAAGACTTCAATGGTCTTCAACTGCAATTTTTCTCCCTAGGCCTTCTTATTATCAGAGCCTTCAAAAGGAAGCAATAGAATCACTCAGACTTTTACAGATCCCTGATGCTGCATTCTTGAGAAAGCAGTGTAGTTCAATTCTTTCTTCTCTTTTTGTCTGACCAGTACATGAAAGCAAAGAATAGAACATGCATCTGATTGTTAACCAGTACTTATATTTAACACCTGAATCATATAGTTTTTAATCTTTATTGAGCGATTAAGTGTTCTTCATTTCCCATAAATGAATTGAAACAAAAAGTGTAAGTTGTTAAAAACTCCAGCTTTAGAGAGCCCTTCATTTCAAAATTTCTTAGAAGTTATTGTCTATTTTTTTTTCTTCCTGATATAGACCATGGTAACTCTTAGATTATGCCAAAGGTTATAGAAGTGTTCACAGCATGGACTAAAACTTCACACATAACACTTTTTCATTATCCCTTCTGTCATTCATGTTCATGAAAGTTCCACGTAGCATATTCAGCAATTGCTGACATGGAAGTACAAGCTTAGGAAGCCTAAACGTTTCTGAGTACCTGTAAAATACCTTTTTTGTTGTTGTTAAATAACCTTGTGCTGTTTTGTTCTGTTCCCATACCACCATAAAAGGTGCATTTGAAATGTGGCTTCTTGCTAAGCTAAAGAACATCATGTCTATGATGTCATGCCATCGTTTATGGCCTGAAGGGCAGCTAGATATTTCAGACTTTATCCACACAGACATGTTTCACCCTTCACATCAATGCAACCATACAGACACAGTTAAACAAGCATAACCCTACCTGTGAACTCCTATCCCACTGTAAAAAGGCTGTCTCTGGTTCAATTAATAGCCTTTCCAGAGCAATATAAGTCCAAATTGGAAAAAGGTTCACTTCTAGAGTGTTCACATAAGGTACTGTATAATTATATAACATTATATAATATAACAACCTCTTTGGTTGCACAGACATGCTTTAGAAAAATCCATGGTGTAATGAAGTTTCTTTGCCAATCTCTTCATCCAGCATTTCTGGGTTAGAACTGGAGCAGAATGAGCTTCCTTTAATGCTGCGTTTGCAACTCTTTTTCAAAGAATTTATTGTAGCTTTTCTACCCCTCTGACTTTATCTTTTCTTTCCTTCTCCAAATAGTCTGAAGCACTGTCTTTCTCCACATTTGTATGACCACGATCCCCTGATTGTTTTTTTACTTTTTCAATTTCTTCTTCCTTTTCTCTTTACTTAACTCTCTCCAAGTGATTCCCTGAATTTTGGCCAGTATGTCCAGTCGGGCAGATTTTTTCTCCCATTGTCTCCAAGCCTACAAAATGGCCAATAGTTCTTTTCCCCCATTCCTTCCTAATAAATGCCACTACACAAAGTCCTTCTCCATATTTCCTGTTTCTTCCGGGCTGCTCCTTGAAGGGCTTAGCAGCTGTCCATGGGAGCAGCTTTCTCTGGGCTGATCAGTAACAGAGGAAATGCTCTACAGCCTCTCAGGTCCACAGGGACCTGCAGTTTGAGAACCATCACCTCTTGCATCAGTTGTTATGATACAAATAGGAGCCCTCTGGGCATGAGCTTTTCATTCCTACACCATAACTGGGCTTTAGGCATTACCACAATATGAACAGGCCATAAATAACAGAATTTTAAGTCCTGTTTCAAGGGATTTAACTCCTTTATTTTTTTTAACCATACCCCAAATCAATAGATATTTTCATAGAAATGAATCTATTGTAGTAAGATGTCTACCAGCCCAGAGACATGTGTCTGGTAAGACTCCAGTGATGTGTAAGCTTAGAACAAAGCGAAGAACATGCCTCCTATAGAGAATACAATGTTTAAGGTGTCAGTGAAACCGCACAGCTCTGTGGCACTTTGGGTGGCAATTGTGCCACACCCTGAAATGGTTTGTTTTCAAAACTGAGGTTGAAAAAAAATATATAAAAGACACTGAACAACAGATGCCAAGAGTACTTCCTCTGCTAGGTATAGTCAGAAGGAGAGTTGCTCTTTGAAGATAAAAAGTTGCTCTTTGCACATAAATTGTCGTGTGCTCAAAAATGAAATTTGCATCTCAGATCTCAGAATTTATGTATTGAAACTACAGGCAGTCTTTACAGCGTAGGCTGATATGAAAGGCATATTAATATGATTTTTTAAAAACAGCTAATAAGAAAATGGTGTATTACCATTTCTTCTAGGAATTTGTTGGCAAAGAACTTGGAGATTTTTCAAATAGCAGAAGCAGGACTAACACCTTTCCAATGCCACTTCTAATTCTGCCATTATTTTTGCTTTAAACATCTGCTAATCTCAGAAGGTGGCCTTTTTTTTTTTGTCCATGCCACAGAAAGATGACACTCACCCCATTAAATATACAGTGTCACACAGGACAAACAATGCAGCACAATCATCTCCAACCTGAGAAACAGTGGGTTTGTTTAAAATAATTGTATTTCACCAGTTTGCCTTTTATTTAAGTTCATCGAGCCTCAGATACTGATTGATGAAGCCAGCAAGATTCTTTTCATTACTTTAATATGTTTCAAATCAAGCCATTGGAAAGGAGCAGATTTTTAGAAGCAGCTCATTAGTGGAAATGCTGCTGCTTTCTGCAACTCGAAGGTTGCCATTGGGAGAATCCTTTAGTTGCCTTAACATCTGTGCTGTAGCTGTGTGTTTTGGATGTGCTACACAGGTATTGTGGGTTTCTTTAATTTACCTGCCTTAATATCCATTCAGTTATGTTTTTTCCACTGCTGTGAAATATTATTTTCCTGTCTTGCAGTTTCTGTGCTATTGGCAGCCGTTCCTCTGTGCTTATCAAAAAAAGCAAGAGAGAGGACAGTGTCACACTTGAATGATTTTTTATAAGGTTGGGATATACTGTGGGTTTCACAATAAGATAGCCTGGCCAATGGAGTTTGTATATAGAGATTTTTCGGTTTCATTACAGCTATGGGATTAGGCAGCACAGCAAAGGAACAAAAGTCAAGAGAGGCATTCTGACTTTGCTTTGGCATAACTCTTTTGAGTTCAGCAGGCTTACTCCAGGTTTACACTGGAATAAAGGGAGCTCAGAGTGATGCCCAATAGATCATTTTACAGCGCTTTTGGAGGCATCAATTTACTCAGTCACTTGGAAAATCTTACTCCCCTACTGCCAAAGATCTGGGACAATTCACAATTCTAATATATTTGTGGTGTGTAGATGTGTTTGCTTAGTAGAATTAGGAATCTGTTAAGCAAATTTCATACAGCAAGCCCTTCCCTGTCTTATGCTCAAGGGCAAAGTAGCAAATAAGATGCACAGGGAATTTCCCACCCCTGTAGGAAGACAAAAATATAATGAGTGCTGCTGGCCTGTAACAGACCTGGATGTAGCCTTCTAGCCACTGCTTGCTTACACAGCCCTCAGAAGCAAACACAGACACAGGTTTGAGTGCTCTTGTTCATGGGGAAAAGGATGCCAAGAGCCTGCTGTGAGGAGCCCTGTCCTGACTGATAGGATTTCTCCCACATTCAACACCAGCTTTTCTCCCCTTCATTGGATGGGCAGTATTTTCATTCATCTATTAAATGGCTTAATATACTGCCCTTGTTCTGTCACTGAACAGGCTTAAGCAAACTTGGAGATGTGGACAAAAAGGCTGTTCGCTTCCTGTATCAGGGGCAGCTATATGAAGTAAGCTTATATATGTTGCTGTTTGGAGGTTTTCTGACAGATTCTTTCTTTTTTTTTTTTTTTTTTTTTTCCCTAGGTGTGAATTGCCACTTGGCAAAAAGTATCTGGACGCTAGAATGTGTCATTTGGTGCCCTAAATGTTTATGTCCAAACCCCTGCCACTGGTGACACAACATGCTGCAAGAACAAAAGTCTGTTGGCTGGAGTCTGAACTGGTTTCCTAATTCACACCTGTGCATTGGCAGACAAGCAGCCATCAATCACAAACTCTTGCATATCCTGGGTATGCTCTTATGGGCAGGGCTGGAAACATTTCTGAGTGCTGATGGGAGAGATTGGGTAAGAAAAAAAACAATAGAAGAAAAGTAAGAAAGCAAAGGTAATAGATTTATAGGAAACGGGGCTGCAAAGGATATCAGGAGGCTGAATTGACAATGCTGGTGTAATTCCTGACAGACGAGATTAAAAATAATCTCTTTGAAATGCATTATGGCCACAGAGCCACAGATAAAATGTGTTAGAAACAAATTACTCTCTACGTCTGCTACATCTTAAAGCACCTTCCCAGAGTGCTAGACAGGAGTTTGAGTTGCTGCATGAAAGTTGCTATATCTTGTTTTATTTGAGTATGTATAAAGTATCTGTATAAAATATTTATCTACAGGATGGAAGAGTATTAGGTGTGTATGATTTTTGTAACACTCTGACAAGAAATGGAATTTTCCTAGACTAAGGCTTGTGTAGCATGCTTGAAATTGGGCTCATAGCCAGCTTGTACATCTTTCAGGTTTATGGATGGATTTTGTGTTTAAGAAGTAGAAGTAAATAAAAGCAGATAAAAAGAATGTGACTACTATGCAGCTAAATCATCTTTAGGAAGGTATCAAGGCCAGGTCTCCTCATTAGTTTCTTTCTTCATTAGTACTGGAAGAACAAAGAACAGCATTTACTCTATATTCTAAAGATTAATTGAAGTGGGGGATGGAGCAGTGAAATTGAATTAGTAAATTATTAACCAATTTCAAAGTAATAAGAAATAATCTATTACAGAGGCTATCCCTCCATCTAGAGATTTGTCTTAAGCATTTGTCTTTGGGAGAGATGGAAGGAATAAAGGGATACAAACTAGAGACAATCCATCAAGTCAACTATTGGAACATGAATAATGAAGACCTTTGAACTTGGCAAATCTTCCAGATCTCTCTCCCTTAACTGTGACTTACAGATTGTTTCAGGGTTGCTGCTTAATCTAATAGCCTCTTTTTAATTTTGCCCCGTCCCCCCCTGACCCCCCGTTATTAAAAATGTTCCTGTTATAATCTCAGCATCTGACAGCCAAAGCAACAGTTAACAAGGCCCAAATCTGGCAGAGTATCAGCTCAGGAACTCCCTCCAGCCTGCAAATACAACTCCACCCACTCACATTTTCAGAAGAGGAGCCTGGTGCCAAGGCAGTGCTGGCAAGGTGGCAGCTGGGGAAGTGGAGGTTCTGGCTTCTTTGATTTCTGAAGCTGCCTATGAACAACTGCCTTCTTTCTTCCTTTTTGAGTCAAGCCTCACTTTGATGGCTGGAAGATTTCCTCATTGCCTGTTTCTAAGATTAAAACTCTGATTTACTTTTAGAAACCAAAATGAGTAACATTAGTGTCCAACTGAAACCAGCAAACTTGCCTCGTGTAACGCTCTGACTAAGAGGAAGGGTCTGGCTCTCACTAAGAATAATTCTCATTAGCCTTGTGGTTTGAAGGTGTTTTGAAGCAGCTCATGGGGGTGACAATTTAAACTGTCCATCCCCTCCTGGCTGCTGGCATATGGGTTGCACTTCCAGCGTGTGTGAAAATATTGGGAAGGAGGAGGGGAAAAGGCTTGTGGGATACTCACAAACATCTTCACCCACCCCAACTGCCCAATGGAGGTTATGGCTCTTCTAAATCCACCCGGTCCCCTGGCCTGCTAAGGGCTAAAGCCTTTATACCAGGTGTAAATCTCTGTTCCTCTCTGCCTGTATGGTGGTCTCCTTCTGCCCTGCTTCACAGATGCTCCTCTCAGCTCACAGCTGCAGCCCACAATACAGGCACAGTCTCTGCCCAGAAGCACAGATGTATTTTGTCCCAAGGTCTAACTGTGCTCCACAGTTTATAGGGCCCTATGAATGGTCTTGACGGACTTGAGAGATGGGAGTGGGGAGGCCAGAAGTTGGATTTTTTGGAAAGCATATAGCCAGTGGTACCTGAGCTGTGCCAGATTTCCCTGGCTGGGCTGCAAATATTGCTGTCTGTCAGACTTTTGCTTAAGCTTTTGTGCAAGCCCACAAATGAAGTACTGCATTCTTTACTCCCACCTGCAGTGTTAAATGAATAGCTGCTTGACTCGTTGTACTCTATGCAGATTTTTAATGAATCACTTCAGTTCCAGGGGTGAGCCTCTCTCCCCAGCCTGCTTCCCTATGTGTCAACACTCCTGTGTCCTCCCCACCCTAGTCCAATGGCTTAGACTATCTTCCATTCATTTCCAGTGCCTGCCAGGAATGGGAAGTTGCAAAGGGACACAGGTGAAATTGTCCTGTCGTTCATTTTCACCTCAAATGGTGCTCCTCTTGTTCCCTATTAGCCTGCAGCTCTCAGCTCATATTCAAGAGGGGCCTGAATCCAATTTCTCCCTTACTCCCCCCAACCCCCCAATGATTGTTTGCTCTGGTTTGTAAACAAGAGAACAGCTACACACCTCAAGTATCTGGTTCAATGTTTCTTCAGAATATACCCTACTTCTGAAAAAGTGAGAGGAAGCTCTTGGACTTGTTCTGTTCACTTTCATTGTGTGAAATGAAGCTGAACAGAACATACAATTGGGCCCTAAACCACATCAGACCCAAGGGTAGATCCACAGTGATTGCCTGTTGTCTGGCAACACTGACTGGTGATGATTTCTCAGCACAGCTTTCACTTGGAAAACTTAATTCCTTCTTAAAATGCTCTCAGCACCCTGCGTGAAGATGAGCTTCAGCAGCATCTGCAGCAGATGCACTTCTGGATCTGGCTGTGCCATCCCTCACGCCTCATGCAAGGTTCTGCTCTTCTTCCTGCTGTACAGAGACTCACTGCATCTACAATGCATACATGGGGAGAGCCTGCACAAAATGTTTCTGACTACAATGTATGTGGTGCCCTCTCTCAACACTAGTCTGCATTCACAGTTCCTCTGTGACTCAGGGGCAGGCTTACAGTCTCTGAAAAAATTCTGTTTTCTCCTTCTTATATCCCAAGCCCTTTGAGTTAAAACATGACAAAGGAAGATACAGAGATTGCAAAGGAACAAGGGATTTTCTTGTAATTTCAGCATTTATTTCCTTTTAAAAGATGCAGTTGTATAAAATAAGTGATGTCCTGGCAAAGGCTAGTGTTATGTGCCAGACAATTTTATCACCCTAGCCCATGAAGGCTCTAGTGTACAACATAAAGCTGCTTTGCTTTCCAACATGCCAGGGTTTTTTCAGTGCCAGACCTCACTTGGCGGCTCGGAGGAGTTTTCCTCCAAAATTAGCCCCTCTCCAGCATCCTTCTGCCCTGCCGTGGGTACCCGGGGCGCCGGGCGGAGCCGGGCGGGACGGCGCCGTCTCGGCGACAGGAGGGGGAGCTCGCAGCGCGCCGGCTTTAATCGGCGAATTAATTCAGCAACGCTGCAAAATCACCGCTGCGGCTGAGATGTTCATGGGGCCTTTCTCCACACCTCCTCCCCCATCCCCCATAGAAACAAACGGGAAAAAAAGAAAGGGAATAGTGGGGGTTGATTTTGGGGTTCAGGTTAGGATGGAGAATTAAACTAAATTAAACGGGAGGTGAGAGGTACTGCAGCTGCTGGGAAGTGGTGGAGAGGGTGCATCTTATATATATTTATGGTGCTAGCAGTTATGAGTGAGATGCTCCCAGCAGTCAATAACACCTCTCCTCTGATAGACTGGGACCGGTTCAGAGCTGGTGTGGGCTCCTCAGTTCAGCTGAGCAACCAAGGACTGTGCCCACTTACACTACCACTGAACTTAGCAGTGTATGTGCTAGGAGACCTGTGAGGAGAGCAAAACCCATGCCAGTGGAAAAGTCTTTGTTTCCAGAAGCAAGACAGAAAAGCATGAGCTACCAGTCTCAACATAAAATCACAAGACTCATCAAGCTCTCCTCTGGAGTATGAATTCAAGAAAAAGGTACTCAAGTCTGTGTTGTTACATGGAGTAATGGGGGCAGAATTTGGGTTCATGCACAAACTCCCTAACACACCTTTTGGCATGACCCCAGGCTCTGCCCGAGTTAACATCAAGCTTCTCAAAGTTAGAATGCTTTTCTGAAAAATTCCTCTCGAACTTGATGGCACCACAGTTTACTGCTTTTGCTTTTGCTATTTTTACTCTTTTCTCTGAGAAGTCAACTGAAGGCAGAATCTGAAAAAAAAATCCTAACCTGTCAAAGCACCGTCCTGAAGACATTTCTGCCCAAGAATGCAGAGGAAGTTGCAGCTTTCAGAATGCATTTTTCCAGACAAACCTACATCCATCAGTTGTTATGGATCTAAGCCACAAGGAAAACCTGTGTTGGTGTCACAGCAGTAGTGAGTGAAGGTTTTCATGGTGGTAGGACCAAGCCCTCCCTGTCTGCAGGTGCAGTACTGCAAATGAGCTCCTCCCTAAGGTGGGCAGTAGTTTTCCTGGTGCAGACAGCCCTGTAGAAAGTTAATCTAATATTGTAGTGATAAATTGGAGAGAGATTTCTTTTATGCCCCCCCTCCAAGTGCCTGCATAATTCTCCTGTATAAAATCCATGACAATTCCCAAAGTTGGTATCTGGCAATCTCTCATGAGATAGCTTTTTGAGGTAAAATATCCCCCTCCTTATCTATAAGCTCATGACCCTCATTATTAGTGCAAGCTGAGCCTATGACTAGTAAAAAAGAGCTTACGTCTTGAACTAGAGGAGAAAGAATCTAGAGAGATCAAAATGTATAGTGCCAAATTAAATAATTTCCTGATGAGCTCTCACAAATAGAGGGTTGCATCTTCCCTTGCTGTGGAAAAGGAGCAGGTTCTCTGCAGGCACAGAAAGCATTCCACAGATAAAGCCCTGTGATACATTTAAACAGAATGAACCTCATTCTTAAACCCATCTAAAAATGTTAGTAGAATCATGAACACTGACCTTAAAATGAAAAATGATTTGCAACCTTTGCAGAGGTGTCTTTATCATAGCGCCACATTTTAAAGTATTTTATCCACTCAGCTACACAATCTTACCATTCATTTGCCATTGTCATTTTACCTACAAAAGAGTTCACTTAATATCCCCCAAAGCAAGAGAAATGTAACGAGTATTACAAGAGGAAAATTATTTCTAGTATATTATATAGAAAGGCTGTAAAGTTCAAACAGAGGGAGTTTTGTGTGCACACCACGATTCATGCAAATTACGCTTAATAGTTTAACGCTGCATTAAATTTTGCCTCCTGAATAAAAATGCTTCTTTAGTTATTTTTCTAATAATCTATGTAACTTTGGGGAACTAATTAAGGCAAACCATCTCCAATGTGCCTGTTTAGCTGCCTATGTCAAGTGGCCTGATTTTTAAAAGTGCTGACTACTGAAGCTATTGTAAATATTTTGCATCCCTCACTATCTGGTAATTTTTATGTGGTCAGTATAAATTTAGGAGCCCTACATCAGCTACCTATGTGATACTTGTGGTCTAATTATTTACCTGTAAATTTACCATAGCTCCCAGTAAGAAAATTAAGAAACCTGTTTAGTAAGCTTATTTCTCCTTTCCTTTTCCCCCTTCTGCTCTAGGAAATGATGCCGACCTATAAGACTTTCAATATAA
Organism: Ammospiza caudacuta; assembly: GCF_027887145.1. NCBI lineage: Eukaryota > Metazoa > Chordata > Aves > Passeriformes > Passerellidae > Ammospiza > Ammospiza caudacuta. Next base: position 38,979,971 of record NC_080593.1, on the reverse strand, counting down.
AGGTGTTTCTGTAGCTGCAGGAAAATGCTGATATTGCTTTTTGATTGCAAGAGGAGCATGTGACACATAATTAATCCACATATGGACAAGGATGTCTTCCAAGACTAGAAATGGAAAACTAATCAAGAGCACATATGACACACTGGATCCAACACACTTGCTTCCCTAGGATTTCTTGGCTGCTTCACATCTGGCTGGCTTGGAGTGCAAGCAGAGCAGCACAGGACTGCCTGCCTGCTTTCATGGAGATGATTGCTGGTCTGAAGCCTGGCTTTGTCTGCAAAGCTTCAGTTTCATCAGCTCAGTGTGTGCTGAGGCTTGGTTTATCTTGCCTGGACTAGGGCTTTGAATGTATTCGTTTGCTTCCAGTAAACGAACACTATCCAAAATGAATGTTCTTAATCCTAAGCCTTTGACTTGGTGTATATACAGGTTTTGTACTGATGTAACTAACACAAGTGCTAGCATGGTTTTTAAACCTTTTTAATTTTTTGTAAATTTGGGGACATATCCCAGAGAAGAAAATCCCTGCTGGCATCTGACTTGAAAACTGCATACGGAGACCTTATTTTGACTACTGACACAGATACTGAATTCTCATTGACTTTAGCAGAGGATCGGCTTTAGAAAGGATGGAGGTGTCATGTTTTATATCACTGTGTTGGCTACTGGAAGCAGCTGTGCTTTCCAGTCACAGGGAGAATCACTGAGGTCTCAAACAGGATGCTGAAGTTCCCATGGCTGAGCACGTCTGGAAAGGTTTAGATTTGGTTTCCCAGGATCTTGTATCTTTCCTCAAAATGTAGATGAACAGGAAGACAAACTAATTCTTCATTCCTGGATGTGATATGTTATATAAAGATTTACAGAGCTGCTCTTAGCAAGTGCTTTGGCTGTGCTGTTTACTGCTTCAATGAGAGACCAAGTAAGAATTTTATATTCCTCTCCCATAATATTTAATGAGCAATATTTATGCTTATGTCAGAGACATGCTTTGAGCCGTGATTATTGTCTGCAATTTTACACTCTAATACAATGTCCAACTTCAATACTCACTGTTATGAGGCACCATTATGAGTCAGTGGTCCTTGTCGTCTGATCTCACAAACGTAGAGAGTGGTTATGCTTTAGGAGGCTGAAAAGGTCTGTCAACATGAGTAGTGAATTATGAAACTGTTGCATTTTTGTATCCTGAATCTGAAGAGCAGCCAACCAAAGCAATATACCTAAAATACACACACAAAAATGCACACACAGAGAAACAGTACAGGTATGGAGACAGAAATTCAACTCCGTACATGTGTCCTGAATCCAATATATTAAAATAAATCTCAACCACATTGTCTCAAAAGCATCCCATAAATAGAAGGGTGCTCAGACATGTTTGACCCTGCTAGCAGGGTACCATGCTCCAGCTGCTCTGTAAAACCTCACTTGAAGCATCTGACTCATCAGTCATGCTGCCTCCCTTGTACAACAGGCTGAGGGGATGGGGACAATCTCTCATCTCATGGGAGGGTATTTGCTTGTATTGAAGGCAAAAATCTGAGCCCTGTTTCTGAGGCAAAGAGATGACACAAGGCTAATTCAAAGAAAACATAAGGGACAAGACCTTGTTGGGGCCAACACACTGTAAATGTATCAAAGTGGAAATTTGCACCACCTCAAGACAAGGACTGATGTACTTTGAAAACTGAGAGCCTTAATGAAGCAAGGCATTGTTTATCTTTAAATATCTGTTATCTGTAACAGGTCAGATTCAATCAGCACTTCAAAATGCAACTGATAGGCAATGATTGAAAAAGTACTTCAGTCTTCCCTCAAATATTCATCTTAGCAGGACTGTGTTCAAGGTACAAAAACTTCCATTGATATCTTTGCACAGAGGCTTTTAATCCTTTTCATGGAAAGATGGAAGGAAAGGAAAGCAGAGAGTGAGCAACACTCTTGCACAGGTTTGTGAGAGGGGGAGGGAGGGGATTTAATGTCAAGGAAATTGTCAAATCAGGAAAAAACTATCAAAAAGGGCTTTCACAGTAGCTCTCTTGGGGAGAACAGTTTTTCAAGCAAGCTCTCTTGGGGCTGAATCACACAATTCATTAGAGACAATTGGTGGGTAAAATAGTAGCAATGATCTTTGAAAAAGAAAGGTCCAATTTCCACTTCCCATTTTGTCATAAGCTGTCAGGAAGTGTTACACAGTGCTATTGAACAGCTGTTGCTGTTCTTCTTAAAGATGGGTGATGTAATGCTGGTAGAGAGCCTTGCATTCAGAAGATCTGTGAAATGGGATGGAAATACCTATGACCCCCACCCCATAATGCTGTGAAATCTTAATTGCCCTGTTTTTTTTCTGAATTCAAGAAATTCCATTTTGTTCCCTGGGGCATTCCTGGGTTGGATTTTAGCATTTTTTCTTGCAGGGTTCTGTCATCAGCAGCTGTCACTTTGAATGGTTCCAGGTGTGGGTGAGGAGGCAGTGGAGAAACAGGAAAGTAGATGATGGGAGAGGAGATGATGGTCATTCAACTAATCAAAGCAGGTTTTTTAATAGCTAGTCCTAGGTACTACTTCAGCATGCTTTTGTTTGACTGCTGTCAGGCAACAGTTCTGCAGTGACATCTACACTCTGTTAGGAGATTTGGAAAGGAAATTAACACTGCACTTTGAACAGGGTCTCACTAGCTCTTGTTGACATCCTCCTGATTAACGCCAGCATAGATGAAAAGAGAACCAGTCCTTAGGGCTTATAAAAAAACCTCCCATTACTAAACTAATATTTTCCATGTAATTGATTGGTAGCACCAACCAAAGATTGTTGGTGCTACCTCAGAGAGAGCTGAATCAGTACCTAGTCACTTTGGTCCATGTTCCTGCTGTTCTTCAGGCAGTCAGATGACAGTGAGGTGGAGGAGCTGTGATGGATGTGTTGCAAAAAGCACAAGCGTGCAAGAAGATGGGGGAAGAGTCAAGCAACACCCTGCTTCAAAGCACCACCTGGCAAAGAGTTCTAACTCAGTGGTGCAGCTGAGGCTGTCAGCCCACATCTGATGGAGATGGTTTGGATGGCTCCACTGAGTTGTTCAGTGTTCACTCCACTACATGAGCCCAGCTGATGCTGTGAGGTTTGTACACCTGTGTCACCATCAGCACTGTCAACCCACTGCTGAAGGGTCCCAGCTGGTCCTCCTGCTCAGGTTATCCCACCTGCAGCAGCTGGGGAATGTCTTTTGTTGCCGGGCATCACCAGGCGCATGAGGGGCGACTCTACCACTGGAGATGGATCTTGGTGAAAACTGCAGTGGACAGCCTTGTTCTTTAACAAACTCAGCATCTCCTGGGTTCACGTACAAAGACATTTTTAGGCCTGCATGCAGATAGTAGGTGTTACTTTGCAGGAGTTTATATTTTAAGGTGTCACAGTCATTGGTTTATGTGAACTGCCAGTTCAGATGCTCCTTTCATCACACAGCTGCAAAGGAGCTGCTATTGGGACACCTTTGCTGCTGGTCCAGCCCGGCAGCAGACTGTGCAAGCTGAGACTCTTCAGAGGAAAGAGCTCCCTCCCACTGCTGCTGGAGACAACATCTATTTTCACAATGTAATGCATCAAATGCCAATGGGAAGAGCCAAGAATTTTCAGGCTTCTCAGAGGAATATTATAAACAAAGCAGAGTAAAAGCAAAGGTGTATAAAATGCCTTGACAGTGCCTTTTAAAAGTTGCCATGTGTTATTTTAGCCAAGTCTTTATTCTTTTATACTTAATGTTGTGTGCTAAAGTTCTCAAAGCTGCTGGCAATACTCAGTGGAATAATTTTAGAGCAACCTTAATAGAATGAACAGAATAAAGGATTGTTCAAATATATTGTAGCAAGATAGCTTTTTAATAGAACAAGTTATTCAAAACACTGATGGCTAGGGCTTGTGAATGGAAAAAATCTCCCCTGTGTTTAATTACCCCAGCCTGTCTTTATTTCCTTTGTATAATTCTAAACACCGTTTGCTTGTGCTGGACGTAGTCCAGTTTGAAAGTTGGTATTTGTTCAACGATGTGTCCTATTCACAGGCTGGAGATCCAAACTGAATGACTACAGCCAAGCATCCTATCTGACCTCCCACATAATGTAGGTTATGCTGTTCCACCCCACCAAGCCTGCAGTGGAAGGAATTACTCTTTGCCGCTATTCTGGATTCAGGAAAGAATTCCTATTTAGAGCAGTACTTAAGCACACACTTAACTTTAATGATATGCTTAATTCCCATTTAAATATGCAGTGAAGCGCAGCTTTTGAGTTTGCACCTTTGTGAGCAAATGTTATGGGGTCCAGTAACTTGGTCATACTGAAAAGTGTCCTTTGTGACTCCCAGAGCAAAATTAAATCTGAAGAGTTTATTCAGAGAAGTCAGATGGCTTGCTGATGTGATCTCCAGAGAGGTCAGTTTTGTTTGGGGGTTTTCAGGCCTGTGGAGCTGCAGTGGTGTTGCCATTTGCACTATGAAGCTGCTCAGGAACTGTAAGTGATATCCCTTTTCATTTCACTTAGTAGAAAGGATATATGAATCAATAGTATTTCATTAATTCAGTAACAACCTCTGTTAAACCTCTCAAAAGACAAGAAAGAAGAGAAGCTGATTTTGTCTTAATTTCCAAGGTTTTTTTCACTTGCTTGGGGAATGGAGAAAATCTCTGCTGCACCATAATACCCTACCTAATTGAGCTCTTAGATTAATGTTTAAACTTCATTTGCAAGTCCATTACCAAATCTAATCAGTTACAAAGGTACCATTAAGGAAAGGATTTTTTTTTTTCAAATCCACTCTAATTCACATTTCCCCTCACAACTGTCCAAGGCACTGGCAGTGGCTGCAAGTGCTGTGTTATAGATATTGTACTTATACCAGGAGGGAAAAAGAAACTACAGAATATTTTCAGTGGAGATAATAATATACAAAATTACATGAAGTTCACATGCTAGTATAAGCCAAAAAGGGATTAGTTAAATCTTGAATCTACTGAAGAAGAGGAATACTCATGTTCAGCCTCTTTTAAAGTGATGATACCACCTTTGAGAAGGTGTTAGATTGATTGCACTGAAGACTTTTCCCTAGATCTATTACCTGCAAGAGATGTGCAGCATTATCCTCAGCTTCTTCCTGTGAAATGAAATTCTGGCACAGCCCAGAAGTTTCAGGTCTGCTTAATTTTCAATGCTCATATAGTCCTCAGCCTTGTAGCTGACAAATGCTCTTCGTGTTCAAAGTGAAATGTTCCTTTTGAGCTGCACATCAGAACAGGACCACCCCATTCTCAGTACTTGGGATAGCAGACAATATAAATGCTAACACAAGGCTGACCTGACCAAAGCTGAATGGGTGACTTCCAGCCAAAGACTGTCTCTCCCATTACCTAATCCCTGAGACATGCAGACTCCCATCCTCATCAGCACTTTAAAAAAAAAAAAAATCTGGACTTTATTTTTATAACTGCTCTCAGAAGATAAACAGAGCTGAAATGAAGATCAAGAAATGAGCAGTATGATGTTATACAGACACCACTACTTTCAGGCAAATCAAAATTTTGCTGTTGTGTCTGTGTAATTGGGGAAAGCTGTGCCTACCCAGGGTGGTCAGCCCCCAGCTTTGGAAGGCAGGGCTGTTTAGAGGTAGTTGCTAATAGTCAGGGCTTTAGTGACCTCTTGTAAATCTCCCGATGCATATATTCATTTCCCAATCCCCATGCACTCTTTGCAGTCTGCTTACCCCATTAGCCTAGTAGTTTCTACAGAAGGCAGTGATTGGGAAGGAGTTTTGCAGAGTGCTGAGAAGAAAGTAACCCTTTTGCTGCAGTAAAGATAATATTTGTGTTGTGCTGGCTTGTCCATTAAAACAAGGATATCTTTTGCTGGTCAAAAGTTCTCTGATTATGGACAAGAGAGGCCTTTCCACCAAGCTTCTTGGCTTAAGAAACACATAGCATAAAACTGAGGAAACTCTAAGGTCTCTCCCACATTGTATCACTGGCCTGCTGCGCGTCCTTTGGCTTCTCTCTTAGCATCACTCCTGTGGCTCGACTAAACCAGGAATTATAATTGTGACCTAATAAAAAGTATTAGCATTTACCTTTGTAGAGCACTTGGAGATTTGTGGATAAAAAAAGAGCTGTGTAAGTACTTCTGCAGTGAAATGCTGCTGCCTTTCTGTCTCCATGTGCAGAAAAGAACAGGAGCAAAGAACAAAAAGAGAAGCAGGTAAGAATGATTAATAAATATTCAGCCTACAATGGCCTCCCTCCCCAGATAAATGTAGTAGTGACAATGAATGCAAAGGAGGAGCGAGGCCAGCGTATGGCAGAAATGAAAGTGTAGACAATGCCAGTGTTATATCCACAGATCCTTGTCTCCACGGACTTCAGTCACCGCTATGTGCTTGAAGCTGGTCAGAAGAATCCCCAGCAGAGGTATCTGAATACACCCCTTAACAGAGGATCACTGCCTGCTTTAAACATGAATTAAAAGGAGGGAGGAAGAGCCCCAGGGTTCAACGTCAACAAGATCTAAACTACTTGACATTCTCGTTCTGAAATGCCAGCTCTTAAATTATCGAGGCCTTTTTTCTTTCCCTTTTTTCCCCCCAAGAGCTCTGTATTTCCCCATGTAACAGTGTGCAAACATTTTATCAGCAAATACCAAGGGGATGGGGTGGGGTGTGTGTGTGTGAAAAATCGGCTATCTAGAACTGATAAAGCAATTTGGCACAGACACTGCAGTTATCACTTTTAAATGGCTATGGGCTTTCCGAGGTTTAACAAGTTGCAGGGATATAATTCTGGGGGCTGACTGCTCTGAGGGTGGACGGGAAGCTGTGCTCGCTCACCCTGTGACATTCCTGCTCCACTGCCCGTGTTACTGGGACTGTGCCCTAATGGAAGGGGTTTTGCTGCCCTGCCATATAGCAGCAGTCCGTGACACTGTGCTAACAGCCTGCTTGGGACCATTACTTAAGTGATAATCTCACTGCTCCTTTGTTTTATGGGGCAATAATCTGATTCCCATGCGCATAAATGAGGCCAAAGGGTAAATAGTTTGTTATAATGAGGGAACAACATTAAGACTGATGAAAACTAGAGGTCAGTGTTATTATTTCTGTTATGACACCCATTCATTTAATAATCCTTCTGTTCATATCCTAGCAGCAGGGGTCCGTGTCCTGGCTTTTCAAGGCAGTATCTGTCCCCTAATAAAGGCAGATATTATCCTGCTGTCTCTCGCATCTAACTCAGCTCGCCCTCGATGTGGTTCCTCATTACGATCACATCTGAGAGACTCCCAACACGGCTGTGCGGTGAAGGGCTGCTGGAGAAGGACCAGAGACACTAAAGAGACATTATCTGACCTTATCACTCTCTTCAACTTCCTGAAGGGTGGCTGTGGTGAGCTGGGGGTTGGTCTCTTTCTCCGGGCAACAACAGACAGAACAAGAGGACACAGTCTCAAGCTGCGTCAAGGGAGATACAGGCTAGAATTAAGGAGGAAGTATTTTACAGAAAGAGTGGTCAAATACTGGAATCATCTACCAAGGGAGGTAGTAGAGTCACCATCCCTCGAAGAGTTTAAAAAAAGACTGGATGTGGCACTTGGTGCCATGATCTAGTTGAGGTGTTAGAACATGGGTTGGACTCGATGATCTTAAATGTCTCTTCCAACCTAGAATTTCTGTGATTCTGTGATTCTGTGATTCTGATCTGCATGGCCTCAAGGTACCAGCGGCAGGCTGGGGAGCTCATCACAGCTCCTCTGTTCCACAATGAGGAGCCCACTTAGAGGATTCTCCGTATTTTCTGCTGCATCTTCCCCTCCCAGCAAGGTATCTGCTGTCCACTGACAGTTCACCATTCCCAGCTGGGAAAATATTCCCAGTATGTGTTAATACAGCAGTAAAGCATTTCTATAGAATTTTTTTCTTTTTTTAGAGAGAGCACACTGGCATAGTTGGTCTACTTAGAATACTTAGAATAGTAGATCTGAGCATAGCAATATTACTGGGTGTTCTCAAACACAGAATAATATAAGTAGTGTCAGGCTTTCTGATGGGAAAAGTCTCCATGTGTTTGAAATGCATATAATCGTGTGTATAATTTTGTAAACCATCTAAATAAAGAAAATATTAAAATATTCTTATATAGACACTTATTATAATATACAATCTGCAAGTGTCCTGCATCCAACCATCTTATTCTCTTACCACCCAGTTAACCTCCTGTTAGGTAAATTCCTTCTTCATCTTACTACTGGCATATATTCTTCAGCCTGTGGAGTGTATATCTATCTATCTATCTATCTATCTATCTATCTATCTATCTATCTATCCATCTATCATTATTATTACTATTGCTATCATCATTATTATCACTTATTACTGTGCTGGCTAGCAGAGGCATTATACTAAAGTAATGTACATGGAAATGGAACATCTTTTTTTTTCACATCAGATGTGGGCAAGAACATTATTGTAAAAACAGATGGGTGATAGAAAACACCAGTAGTATGTTTTCTAATTCATTTAATGTACAGTATTCAGTATTAATGCCACTTACATGCAAAAAAAACCTTACTGATATTAATAGTGAGAAAATTTGACTTACAGTTCCAGTGAAATCAGCAGAAGAGTTGGCTCTGATGGTGCACATCCAAGATCTTTACTTTGCTTAAACATATTTTTTTCAGGTAGTACTAAAAGCCAAGTTTTCAAGAGGTTTGATGAAACAGAGGCAGGTAAGACCGACAAAAAATCATTTTAGCAAAGGGCAGTTTTATTACAGGAGCTAAGCAAAAACAATTGGGATGAATTCTGTTCAAGTTCTCTAAATGTTGTCTCTTGCTTTTGGGGGAAATAGGAAAGTTGAAAACCAAAATTATTTGGCACTGGTATGGTAAAACTGATGGAAATCAACAGTTTCCCAGTTGTGGAAAAGATACTGTATCTACAGAATAATTCAAATCTCAGCAAAATATAACTTGCTGGGTTTATTAAAAAGAATTCCTTCAGAGTGCAGAGTTTGAACGAATGTAGATGGGTATCCCTGGTGTGCATCCAGATCTATGCCAAAGTAGCTGAAGCCCATTCTATTGAACAGATGTGGATACCAGACAGCTGCATAATGACTGACTGAATGTCAGTGAATATGATAAAACTTCTACTCAAAAACTCCCTTTAATTTCAGCGGTCTTTGGACTGGGCATAGTTTTAACTATTTGTCACAGATAATAAAGGGAATCCCCAGATTATTTCTTTCATTTGCTAAGCAAATGAAGACATTTATTTAAGCAAAAATTGAAAGCATAAATTTTAAGTTAAGAAAGTAAAGAAAATCTTTTTTCCAAGCCTGTTGATAGGGAAGAACTTAGCAAAGGAAATTCTCACCCCCCAAAAAGAAATTTATTTCTTGCCCTCTAAGTCTATTACTAGAGAGTAAAGTAATAACTAAAGTAGAAAACTTGTGGATGTTAGAAGCATCCTCCACTCCTGCCTAGATGCCAAAAGCACCAGTTCATCCTTTCCCAGTTGGCAATATCCTGTAGTACCAGAATCCACTCCTATAATTTACTGATGCACAGAACGTAAGGTGAAAAGGGATCATTAGATATTTGGCATAGCCTCCTGTGCATCACAGACCATTAAATTCCTTGCAGTTATGTCTGTAATGAAGCTAATAATTTGCATTTGGCAAAGGCACAGCCTGATTTGAAGATGCCATGAGTTGAGAATGACTTGTTCCTTTGGTCATGTGCTCCAATGGTTGATCACCCTCACTACAAAAACAAACAAACAAACAAACAAAACCCTTACTTATTTGACTTGAACTTGCCTGGCATTAGTTTCCAGCCATTAGTCCTTACTACAATCTTCTCTCCCAGGCTTGGGAGCTTCTATTTCCTGCCTATAACAAAGGTATTTTGTGCTATAACTCAGTGCCTTCAATGTGCTTTACTACAAGCCAAAGCACTAAGCCCTTGCATCTCTTGCTGCAAAGATTTCTCTCCTTTCGGATTTGTTTCAAATACCCTCTAAACCCGAGGACACCAAAACCAGATGTTGTACTCCAATATAACTTGCCCCAGCGTTCTACCCAGAAAATCACTTCCTTAGTCCTACACAATAATCATCAGTTTAGAAGTCTCAGAGTAAGACTGCTCATGTTTTATCACACAATTGCCTTTGGAGTCCACGCTGAATTGCTTTTCTGCTGTAATCATTTTCAGATCCATTCTTTTACAGGATGAAGTCTATAACTTTGGCTTGATTCCATACTGCTAAATGAATTGCTCTACTTTTCACTGCATAAACCCACATTCTGTCAGAATGATCCAAGATTGCTAAGCTCTTGGTCAGTTTGTATGAGTGGTCTGTACTAATAATTGTCTTTATGTCATCTGCAAATTTTATTGGCAGTGATTTTATATTAATTTCCAGGGCATTCGTTTAGAGATGTTGAATGCCCTTGATTCTAACGCTGATGATTACAAAAACCTGATAGAAGCCCCTCAATACCGTGTCATACAGTTATTATTGCTTTTTGAGCTCTTAGTAGTGTGTTTCCCAGTCCACTGTAGGCTAGATAAGTGGAAATTGTATAATGTTAAATTTAAACAAAATGGCACAAAGCACTATATCAAACATATCAGCTAGTAAAAATGACTACATAGCTATAACACATTCAGCTCGCTTGACCTGTTTTTCACAACCTCTGCTGATAGGTGATTATCATATTTTGGCCCTCTAATTCATTATTAATTGAGCCAAGTAACATATTTTTCTTTTCTCCCCCCTGTGATTGAAACCAGCCCAACCAGCCTGTACATCATATGGTGACCCGGGAACCTTGGGGTAACATCTGCTGATGACCAACACAGCAGCTATGCAGTTTATTGTCTGATATATATATATGCAAACCTAACATAGGGCAAATCTCATATAAAAATATATTAATAAAACTTCTGTGAAAGCCAGCTTTGTAGCAATTGGACTGACAGCTGCTCCTGAAGATCAGGCATGGCTCACCATATAATATCTGAGGACACAAGGTGTTGTTACAAACTTCTGGGGGGCCAGCCAGGACTGTAGCTTGTGTGGTCTTGAGATGCTTGGAGTTGCCAGCACAGGCCCAAGCTGCAAAACTGGGACAGACTGTCCTGCATCACACCAGGACCCCTTCCAGCATCCAAGCAGGCAGCACCTGAGAGCATTCAGGTAGCTCTCTCTTCCCAGTGACAAGAAGCTTTCTGGAGCTCCTCTCAGTACATGTTTGGGTGGGTATTTCTGCCTCTGTACTGCTTGACACAAATGTGTATTAAGTACTTGCTGGCACTTCTCACAAGGGCTAATGTGATGTTTGCTCTCTCACTTGCATTCATTCCAAAAATAAATGACAACAAAAATTAGCATTAAAAATAACAAGGTGCAAGAAAACATAAATGCCTTTATTACACTGTATACACATCATAAGACATATAAGCAGTACTCACAGGCAACTGATGGTATCTTTTGTCCTGTCCTATCTACCAAGTCATCGCAATTCTCAGTCTCAATTTCCCCAATTTGTACAGCCATTAGCACCTGGTGTATTTTTATTCTGTGATTGAGAACAAAAAAATAGGGATAAAAATAGAAAATCCCCACCAGGAAACACACACTGATCCTATTTATTATTCTGAACAAAAACCAGAACTTGTTGGTACCCTACAAGTGTAGATAGTTGATGTGCCAAGAGTACATCATGAGCTTCCCTGAGCTCAGTCAAGGTTTTCCTGGTTTAGCAAAGCTTACTTTTTTTTCTTATTACTTGCATTTATTCAGCATGAGTATCCAATTAAAATTGCCTGTACCAGGACTCTGATTTGTTTGGAGTGCCACTGGGGGAGAAGCTCTAATGTGAAATTAGGCCTGAAGTGTAGTGGTGGGAACTCCAACAAGGTGTTCATGGAACACCTCCTGAGGACATGTGGGGTAGCAGGACTGTTGCAAAATACTACATGTAGCTCCACAGATTAAGGAAAAGAAAGCCCAGTGGTTCAGTCCAGAGGATTAGGAAACATGTCTGATGATGAAAGGCCATGTTTTAGAGTTGAATCACACAGTGTATGATCCAGGTGGACAGAACAGGAAATACTGGAAGACAATACTGTAGTCATCAGCCTTGCTACTGGAGGTGCTGTGAGCTTGTTTCTCCATTGTCAGTCTTGTTTGCATTAGGCAACACAGCTTTTTTGTACTTTTAAAGAAAAAAGAGGCAGCAATATGGTATTGCAAGGTCTGCTGCACTCATATGTTACCAGTGATTATCTGGAAACTCATGAAACAGCAATCTCCTCACGTCCCCTCTTTGCTGCCTTCTTCTGTAAAAATGGCTTCCACGAGGAGCTGAGAGTGGGTTTATTTTTATTCCCCTCTGTGCAATTCTTTCATGACTTGTGCAGCTTTATGTCTTGAAGAGTGGCTCCTGCAAAGTTGGTCTGTTCCCATGAACAGTTCTGAAGGCAATGGAAGTGCTCCTGTGGGAAGCACCATCCCTGCACCTTCTGGTGCAGGTTTTAAAGGAGATGTTGGACCAACAGTTCAGAGGGCAGAGAAATGAGTGGTGATGGCCTTCTCCAGTTCTTTTGTGACTTGTCCAACCCTCACAGCAAAGAAAACAGCAGGAACATCTACCAGGCAAGATGGGGACTAGATCTATCTGGTGTTGGTCCTAATACAGGTTGTCTCCAAACAACAGAAATACCCTCCTACCTCTCTGCCTCTGTGGAAATCAATTCTTCGAACAGACTAAAACAAAAAGTTTTAAGGCAGGTTAGTCACCCTTCTTTGATGGGTGATAGCAGGAGCCTTGCAGGAGAGAGAGCTGCAGCTCCTGCGTCTGTCCCCAGAGGGAAGGCAGGCAGCAGGTGCTGGTGCTGCTGGCGTGGGCAGCCCATGGCTTCTGTAGGTGTGCAGCCTGTGCAGGGACTGCTGCCACACATTCTTTTCATGGGAGGGACAGGAAATGGTGTTCTGTAGTGCAGCGGAAAGCAAACTATTCACTGCTGTCAAGGGTTTCGTCTTCTCACAAGTAAGACCTTTGTTTAGAAATGTGGCTTTGTAGCTCTGTGAGAACCACTAGAGTTTCACTTCCAGGAAAATATTAATGATTAACCATAAATAAGTAAAGAAGGATGAGACCTTTGTGATGTCAGCTGAGAGACAGCAGTTATTTTGTCACAGCTGACAGAAATCCCAGACCTGTGGCCTGTGAATGCTTAGTTCAAAATTCCACTTACCCAAAATCAAGACACATGTCACATTGTTACTCTCCAAATTTATCCAGAAAATTCCTTCCCTCCCTCAGTACATAACCCTGGGGATTCTCACCCCAAACCTCCCCTGGCCCCCTGCAGCAGATCAAGGGGTAAGGACTCAGAATTGTGCAGATTCAGTGACACTGGGCTGCAAAGTTCATTAATTTTTCCAAGGTAGGAATTAGTATCTGTTCTTCCTCCTTATTCCTCCTGCATCAGCACCAGCTGCTACAATGTGTATTGCCCTATAAAACACTTTTTGTTGGATCCTGCTGCCCTCAGGTGCCCTCCTCCTCCCCCACCCTCCCAGAAGAACACCTGTGAGAGGCAGATGGTAGAGCTAATCCAAAATATATTTCTTGAGTCCATGTAGAGATGCTGCCAAGCTGCTGATTTTTTGGCACCATGCCTTGTGGCATCCATGGCTGGTGAGAGACGCAGATGCTGCCTGAAAATAGCTGAAGAGGAAATTCTCCCAGTGTCTCTGGAGGTCCAGGAAAGGCTGCTGCTGCTGCTGCTGCTGCAGGGTTCATGGGCAGATGTCCCACTGGAACCCTTGCTGGGAATGCCTTGTGAGCAGAGCTTCTTCTCTCATGTCTTAATCGTCCCTTCCTCCAGCTCCACTTCAATGGGCTCCATGGACACTGCCTTTCCTTCTCCCACTGAATGGTGAGAGGCCATTTCTGTTAGGACAAAAGAAGGAGATGTGTTTGCATAAAGCTGGGAGCTGTTGTTGGGAGCTGCCTGCAGACTTTGTGTCCATGCACACTCAGAGACTCCAGCACCAGACATCTCTGTTAATTTGCTTTCAGAAAAGATAAGCACTGGCACATATTTATGTCTGCCAGGGGTAAATAATACTCACCCTCTTAACCACTGAGCTTTGCCAGAGTGGTTGCACAGGTAAGAGGGAGCAACTCCTCAGCAGCCAGCACCCCCAGCCCTCTGAGCTGCAGTGGCAGGGTCCCTGGCACAAACCACCACCAGTAATGGTTCAGCTCCTTCCTGACAGGAGAAGTGCTTTTCCAACACGTGGTTGTGCCTGGGAAATAACCTGGTTCCCACATGAATAAATGAACCCTGTGATAGGATTCATGCCCAGACACAGCCACAGTAACCCCCCTGACATTCAGATATTCATCAGGGCCTTTCCCAACTGAAGCTGGAGGTCAGCAGTCATCAGGAAAAGGAGCTGAGACCAGTGCACCAGCACATAAGGCCAATAAAAACTATCAAAGAGACAAGATACTGTGCTCTTCCTATTATGTGGGGCTTCAGGGAAGCACAAGTCCTTGCACTACCTGGCTGGTTCTGAAAGGCACATTCTTATTGCCCAGGATCTTCCAAATGCTTTGTGGACAGGAAGGAGAGCACAGTCCTTGTCTGAAGGGAATAATGGTCATTGGCAGAGTAACAGTATGGAAAAAGAACAATTAAGATGAAAAAGATATGTCATTGTTGAAAAGTGTATGGTTTGCCCCAGTATATTTTGAGAAACTGGAAGAAAATGATAATTTTCTTTTCACTATTAATTCTTCACAAATTCTATAGCCTTAAGACCTGTAACTCAGGGTCTAAGCTCCTTCATTTCCAGTGTTCAGTTCTTTTATGCACATTTTGCAGAAAAGTACCTCTTAATCCTTGCCCCCTCTTCCTCCTTCTCCAAAACCAGAGCACTACACCCAGCTCCTAAAAAACACAGGGGTACCTAACCCCACTGGGATCAAATAGGCTTAACCTGATTTAGGTGCCTCAAAATCTTTGAGGATCTAGGCATTAATCAGCTCATTTAATGAGCTCCTGTACTCAAAATGCACAAACAAGATCTTAAAGCCAGTGGCTCT
Organism: Ammospiza caudacuta; assembly: GCF_027887145.1. Classification (NCBI taxonomy): domain Eukaryota; kingdom Metazoa; phylum Chordata; class Aves; order Passeriformes; family Passerellidae; genus Ammospiza; species Ammospiza caudacuta. The sequence goes on along the minus strand of NC_080593.1, from coordinate 38,964,798 downwards.
GAGACCTGGTGCAGAACAGGCTCTCCAAAACTCAGACACCAAGGCAAAGGGGCAGGGAAAGTCTCAAAAAGTAGTGCTGAGATGGAGGCAGATATTCCACTTCCAAAGCAGGAACACTGTATCTGTGCTGCATGATGCAGTAATGATCAAAAAGAGCAGTATCTGCAGCAGACCTGCTTTCTGCCTTCCCTGTAAGGCAGCCCCTCCTGCTTCTGTCTTCAGAAGGAACCTAATTTCTTGCTGAAGAACAGGTGATTCAGAAGCAGGGAGGCACCATGGAGAATTTCAGCTGTGCCAACACACTTTTGGGAAAATCCTTCTTCCCGTTAAAGGACACAAGGAACAAATCAACATCAGCCACAAGCAACTTTGTATAGGGGCTCAAAGGAGCTCAGGGCTGGGGCTGCTCTTGCTGCCCTACCGCAGAATGGAAAAGAAGCTCCCTCTTAAAAACCATAATGCTATTCTCATTACCACAGAGCTTGCACATTAAACCCACTCCACTACAAAATATAACTCAGCCAGGTACTCTATGAACAGAAAACAAAACTAAAAACAAGAAAAAAGGTGCCTTTTTAGCTGGAAAATTTTAAAATAAGAATAGATGGTGCCATAAGCAACAAGAGGCAGTATTGCTGCTGCAGCAGCTCAAACATAGACAAGTCTGCACTGTGGATTTTGGTAAAGCATCATAAGAAGAGACAGGGACAAATTTTAGTAGGAAAACAAGATTGCTTTTTCAGCAGTTTATAGGCAGCCTGTGGGTATGAAAATGTAGATGATGAGGGCTAAGTAGTGCTGCGCTATGAACTGTGGCAGTGCCAGCCCCAAGGCTCAGTGAGGACTCTGCTCCCCTGAGCAGATGGCAGCTGAGCACGAGGGCACAGACATGCACAGCAGCACCCAGCCTCTCCAGGAAGCCACTTATCTCTACCTTGCTCAGGAGGTCTGACACATGATTCATGCTTGGGTTGCTTTGTTGAAATGCAAACAGGTGTTATAAAAATATGAGGTAGTCCTCTATGCCTTTCACAGAGGATCTTGGCTTTGATCATACAAGAAATCAAAATTTTATATTATTTTATATTATTCAACATTTCACTGGCTCTGGGTTGGCTGACAGGCCTCAGGAGCCTTTTCTAACAGTCACATCAGTCTGGGCAACCATGAGCTCATGACTTTAAATAGTCCTGCACCATGATAACAGTTTTCACTGTGAGTTCATCTAGGAAAAGCCATTTCTTGGTATTATTACATAGAAGGGTACACTGATACTAAGTTATGTGTGTGGCCTTGGAAAATGAAGAGGTAATTTAACAACATCTAATGCAGGAGCTGATTTCCACAATAATCAAGCCAGGTGATAGTAACAGTCCATAGAAATAGTTATCCATGGTGAGACAAACTCCTAGATTTACTTTCTCAGAGAAATGTTGAATGAGTTGGAGATATGAACGGAAGCAAAGAATTAGCTCCACATCTGGCAGAGATCTCTGGTGCCTCTCTGTGTTCCTCAGACAGGACTGGGGTGTAGAGGGGATGTATTTTATACGGATTGCAGCATTTCATGAGGCAGCAGAGAGCCCTTCTATCTAACCACAGCACGGCCCTGCAGCATTGCCTGCTGCCCCTGAAGATGCTTCACTTTAACCCAGTGTGGGCACAGCTCACCTGCTCTGGCTTATCAGGGAGCAATGGGCCTTGATACTGTAGCAGCATCTGCACCAGAGGGGGCAGAGGGAGCTGGGGTAACCTCGGCTGGAGTAATGGCAGCTCTTGGAGGAGCTGACACTTCTGCTTTATTCAAGGGCAGTTGCCAGGCCTAGGGCTGTGCTGGGTTTCAGCAGCAGGCCTCCTTCAAGGCAGCTGTTTTAGAAATCCTTGCGTATTTCATAGATTGCTCCCCATTCAAGTCAGCACCAATACCAACTCCAGCCCTTCTCTTGCTTTAAGCGATGTGAGAATGCTCAGACCAACAGATCTGGGAAAGAGTAAATGGCAGCAAGCATCTTTCCCTGGGCACTTGTGGAAGTGTCACTACACCCGACCGTACTCCAAGCTACTGCTCTCTGTAAAAACCCTACTCATTTTGGGGCTTCTAGCCCAACCCTCAACCCCTCTGACACAGCAGCTTGGATGAGAACCACCTGTCCCTTCAGAGGCAGCCAAATCCTGCTGGACAGCCTAATGCCCTGCTTGCTGGGGTGGCAGGATTTCTCAGGTTAGGAAGGTATCTGACGACCAGTTTGGCACTTCCACAAATTCTGTGAAGTACTGATGCAGAAGCAATGCTGAACTCTTGAAACCAAGAAGAACTGAGGACTAAACCTGAAGAGACATCTTTAGGGTGCATATATCTTCAAAACATGTCCTGTCTGCATTTCAGTAAAATGTCTTCCTTTCAAGATCACCCTCCATGGTTACTTTTTCATTCTAGTAGTGCTCACGGTGTTAGGTAAATGTCACATTACTTCCAGTGAAAAGAGGCATTAGTGCAAATCATAATCAGGCCTGAGGATTCAAATCCTCCCTCCAGGTCCATCACTGTGACCCTGGCTCCAAGGGGGGGGCACTGCTCCAAGCATAAAATGGGGAGTTCTCTGAGGTCAAGATGGATTAGAAATTAAACTCAAGCCCTGCACAACTGCACTCTAACCAGTATGGGAATCCCTGCATGCATATTCACCTCTTAAGTTAGCTTTCACTGTAATTAATTTCCTTTCATAATCTCCATTTCACGTGTACCAGCATCAGATTCTGAGCTGATGCAGATCAGCAGTGATCCATTGCCACTAAGTGAGTGGCATTCTTTTATAGCTGTTGAGGGGATGGCCCCTGGCTATTCATTTTGCCTTTCTCCTCTCTCTTGACAGGAATAATCTCTTTTAGAATTTGAGACTAAATAAAAAATCACTCCTTGGATAGCTGAATCCTGTAATTCCCTCCTGGCCTCCACTCCTGCTTGCTGCAAGTGGAAAGGAAGAGCACTGAGCACCTGGCAGGATCAGGCCCTCGGGTGGCTCAGTGGCTGTGCCAGGCCTCTAATTCTGGGGCAATGATAATAATTGGGCTTGCACCAAGTGTTGACACATATTTATTAATTGCAAGGTGCGGCTGCTCTGCACTTTGCTAAGACAAACACTTGCAGAACAATGTGCTCAGAGGATGCTGGAAGCCATCCAGCCATGTGTCAGCAGCAGCTGAGAGGGGAGGAAATTGCTAACTGTCCCACACATGGAGGCAGGCAGCTCAAAATCTGTCTGGAGATGGAAGGATCTCCTTTCCTCGGGTTCAGCTTTCCTTTTGGAGAAACCTTTCCTGTTCCACCGCAAAGGCCCTGACCTCGCCGCGGCCCCAGCGGCTTATGACACAAGACCAGGATGACACAATTGGAGCCAGGCTCCGTGCCAGGGCTGGCAGTGATTTAGTGGTGTTCCTAGAGAGCAGGGGGAGGGAGGCCCTGGCCCACAAGCTCAAGGTTATTTGAGCAGAGGTAAGGCGGGAATCACATGAATCCCAGAGTGGTAGAAAGGGAAGGGAGCTTGCCTGCCTGCCTGCCTGTAGAGTGGCTTATCCTACAGAGATAAAATGCTGCATGCTCAAGGGAGAAACCAGCAATGAGGCTGGGACAGAGAAGAGCTTTCATTCTTACTTTTAGTACTAATATAACAAGTAACAAGTGACTGCACTGAATTTGTTTACTGCCCTGTAAATGGGGCCCAGTGACTCACTCCTTTTAGTGCTTTCCTTTATCAGTGGTGAAGTTACTCTCTCTTGTGAGCAACCACTTCCCTTCCTTTTCCTTCACCTTGAGGATTTACATAAAGCAGCAATACCAGATAAGCAAAGACAGTGCAAGACAGCTCACTGAGTTTACACCTCAGCTTTGGTTGAGTTATGCCTGGCAAAACTGCAGCTAGATTGAATGTCTCTGTGGGCTCTTCCTCACTATGCCTCTGCCTGCTTTCCCACACAGCTGAGAGCACTTTGAATCTGTGCTTACTCGTGTCACTTAGAGCAATTTTCAAAGTCCACTTAACTTATCTGCCCTGTCATAGCTGTGACCAGCCTGGCACTAATCCGGATGTTCAAGAAATATCAGCCAGTTACTCACAGCTGTCTGAATCAGCAAAGAGGAGAAACTTCCTTTCTCATTTTAAGTAGTTTCTATATGTCTAGAGACATGTTACAGAAACAGAAACTATACCTGATAAAGTGCCAGCATTAATCCATTTGATGTATTTAAGTGCGGCTGTTTAACAGCAACATATCAAGTTAATGTGATACTGATGGAATAAGAAATGGCATCAGAGGGTTTCAAAAGATTTCTTATCACAAGGAAAAAAAATGGATTTTGACTTCCCATTTCATTTCTCAGTGAATGAGAACACCTTTGCTATTTACATTATTTACTGTTTATCGTAGTCGAGTCACTGCTGAAAATCAAAGTGATTTGCAGAGCCCTGCCAGTTCTTTTTATATCTCCTTTGCTGACTCAATAAACATCTGACACTCCAGTATTGTAACTAAGTGTACTGATTCTGCCCTCATTGAAAACATCTTTTTAAGAGAAAGGAATTGTTCTTCTTCTGCTTAAAAATGTGATTTGTCTGGCGAAGCATTTGTAAAAGCTTTTCTCCCTAGTGTTGCTGTGGCAATTGTAAGCAGTTAGGCATGTACAGTAACTTGAGAAGCTCTGTGAAATCTTCTGATATGCAAATACACTGCTGTATACATGGCAAAGAAGAGTTTTGGGTGCATTTACATGAAACAGAGTTGCAACAACAAACTATTCCCTTTTAGGCTACTTTGAAATAAAATTTGATCCTAAAAAATGATGCAAAGTAAATATTCCAAAAATCCTGTGGTAGTAAGGAAATGGTTCTGAGTTCAGACCAGTTTTCCCCAGGCTAATTCTGTTTCTCCTGATAGAACCATCTTTAAACAAAATAGAGCAGGATTGAAGCCAAGGAGCCTGAACAAGGTGCAGCAAGGGAAGATACTCTGGCAGCAGCTGGCAAGGAAAGGACCTTTCATGTCTCACCGATCACTTGGCAGAATCAAACTGGATGGATGTCCCAGTGGGAAAAGGCGGCCTTCCAGTCTGCAGAGGACACATTGCATCTGGTCTCTTGCTTACAGATTCAGGCAGGGACAAGAAAATGGGAAACCAGAAAGAATAGTCTAATGCAGCACCACTGTGGTGTTCTTGGATGGCAGCCATTGGCGAGTCTTCCAGGTAAGAATGGAACACAAAGGAATTTATAAGCACATAAATCATAGGAGTGAGGACGGGAAAGACCACCAGAGGACTAGTCAATGCAGGCCTGTTTTCTACTGGGAATTTCCCAATTGACAGTTTTAAGAATTTCAAACAATAGGGCTTTAATTTTCCTTTGGAAGCAGTTCAAGGTGGCTAGGGACCTAGCTGAACCTTTCATCATCTCCGTGTGTTTCATGAGACTAACACTATATAGATTCCTAGCATCTCTTCCTGCAGGCTTTTAGATTCAGATTTCTTTTTTTGCTGCTTATTCCAGGTTTATTCTATAATGAAGCAAACCCAGCAGTGGAGGTAGTCACTTCAGGCTTGCCTACACTGCAGGTTTCTCCATATTTCCTCACAGGTAAACTGAGTCAACAGGAAGCAGTGTTGTGAAAGGTCCCTGGGTGAACAACCTGGGTTACAGTGAACTGGGGAAATGTATTAAAATAATGGAACAAGAAAGCCTACATGTAGCATTGCTGTGGGATGGCTGCAATGTGTTGCAGTTACCCTCTACCATAATGTAGGATGTGCAGCAGGTCCCTAAGATTTGAGCCACTTCTACAAATTGCTCCTAGAAGCTAGGCTGAGTTTCAATAAGGCAGATCACATCTTCAAAAGGCTTTGCTGGTCTGCACTAGGCAGGCTGTTCATCATAAGCTACTCCACAATAGATTCCCAAAGAAGAAGGAAAGGGCATGCAGAAAGATTGAGGAAACCATCTCTGCCCCTTGCATCTGACAGTAAGACTGTTAGAACAGGAACAGAGACCTGCCTGCACTTAAATTCCACTTTGTGTTCTCTGTAGAGATGAATAGAGTCTGTTGGCATTTTGCAATGACTGTGAAGAATTTTAGTGGTTAATTATATCCTCTGTTTCTTGCCTTGCTATCTCTATCCACATTCACACAAGTCCTAAAAGGAGTTTACTGTTCAAGTGCCTAGGCTCTGGGCCAGGAGCAGTGCCTAGATAGAATACTGTGAAACATCTCCTCATGTGTGTGACAAAATGCTTGGGGACATACTATAAAGAGCTATGAGTATGCCTGCAGAGTCATGAAATGTTATGTCATGGGTCCTGCCAGCGCCACAAGGTTGTGATCTCAGAGCAGGCTCTCAGCCAGAGTGGGAGAGTAACACATCTAGACAGCACTGAGCATTCAAGGATTGTGTCACCATTAGATGGTTGTACATTTCAGCTGGCTGGGCCCAGGCTGGGACAGAGGTGGTTGGCCAAAATGTGCAGGTTAGTGCAGTAACATAGTGGGTGAGAGGAAGGAAAGGGTGAAAAGCAGATGAGAGCAGTGCTGGCAGGACAGGGAGAGGCTGACAGAAGATTTCCACGGCAGTGATGTGCTTAACTATTTCTTCTTACCTGGGTTGGTCACTTGCTATTAGTGTGTGAAAGGGAGGGCAGTGGTGTGCCATGGGGTTGTGCCAGGTGAGAGTCAGGAAGGGGGGGAGGAAGGGATTTGGGGTGTGATATTCAGGCCGTGACTGGAGGAAGAGGGGTTGTGTTATCTTATGGTTTGTTTGAATTGATCATCACTCTTCACCTTCACATCAGTCTCACCACCATTAAATTAAAATGCTAATGAAATGTAAAGAAGGACAGACTTTCTACTGAGGTTCCTTACCCTGGACTGGCAGTCTGCACATCCAGGCTTGTGCACAATCTGCCCTCTCCACAGGTCTCTCCCTCCTGTGATACAGGGAGATTCTTGCCTACAAGCAGGGATGCCCTTGGGGCCCAGCAATTGAGGCTGTTCCCTGAAACTCTGGCAAGGTGTGGGGAGAAGGACAGTACAATCAGCTAAGATAGAAAGCAGTAAACACATCCAGTGCTGAAATGGAAGAAGAGACTTACCCCCTAGCTTTCCTCAGGATGCTACAATTCTCTGGCTACGTCTCACCAGATACCCTGCCAGTCCCAAAATATTTAGCAATCCTGACTAATCTGAAGCAATCATAGTGTAATATACTTTAGTAGAAATGATCCATGACAAAGCCCCCTCTCACCCATCAGAATTTGGCAGGTAGCAGAAACCCTGCCAGAATCTGACTTCTTTCTTTACAAAGCACTTCACCTCCAAGGCCCTGATTGAGAGTTACAAGGTGCCCTGGCATGTTCTTGCTCCAGCAGTTCATTATCTGTGTCTTTCCACAGTGATTGCTGTATTGCAGCATTTCTTCAGGGCTTCCTGGCTCTCCCCAGGAGAGGAGGAGATGCAGGATCAGCGGTGGGGCGGTGCATGAGCAGCGCAGCCGTGTCCTCAGTGGAGCTCTGCTGCTGACTCCAGCACACTGCAGTCATGAGAGAGCTGCACTTGAGTGCAAGCCTGCACGCTGAAACACAGCCTTGGCCGTCTGGCCCACGTGACTGCAAATGGATGTGCAGGTACTGATGCATTTTGGCATGACTCAAAAGAGAGCGGGAGGGCGGCTGGAGGCCAGTCAAACCAGCTGAGAAGCGTGAATCCTCACTCACTCACAGAGCAGAGCACAGACTCCAGTGTTCCTCCCCACTGGAAACTGCACTGGGTGGGTGCAGGGAATTTCAGTGAGGATAGAGCTGGGCTTGCTGGGAATCTTGTGCCAATAGGCTCTGTCAGTAATAGCAAGTGTGGGAGATATGAAGCATGCTGTTGATTTCTGTGGGTTTCCTGAGACCAGGTCCTTCCTCTTGGCTTTTTGCCCTCCTCCCTGATACTGGGTCATAGTGACTCCTTTGGAGCAAGCTCTGTCCCTCCAAATGGGTGTGAACGCAGCAGCTTGAAGATCTGGTTTGGATAAATTCATCTGCACACTAGGAAGCACAAATATCCACAGGGAGGTCCTTCCTTGCTTAACTATCAACCTGCATTAACCCCTCTGCCCGTGCATCTGTGTCACAGTGACACAGAAATATGTGCCAGAAAAGGGTTAACTTGTTGGGGGGCGGTTTGCAGGCAGAAGGGAGGAGCAGGGTAGTATTTCTGTATTAACATGCAGCTGGTTAATGCAGCTGAATAGCCCTGGCTCAGCTGTTACCTTTCTCAAAGCCAATGGCAAATGATGAAAAACCGTGGTAATATCTATTAAAAGTTTGTGGAAGGGGTCTGCTCAGTGGGAGCTTTTCTATCTCACATACAAGTGATGATTTAGAACAGAGAAAGATCCCCTCGAGGGGATTTTGTGAACCATGCAATGCTAATTAACTCCATTGTTGTATTTTGTTTTGAACATAAGAGTCCCTCTGGGATTGCAGCACTCTTTCCTCCTGCAATAGATTTCCATTTTGCACCACTGTATAAAATCTTCTCCACATCCCATCAGCAAAAGGGATTAACAATAGGGAGAAGCATATGTGCATAGTTTTATGGAGTTCTAGGGAGGAATGCCTCTCCCTTCACCTCCCAGATGCATTCTCAATGGGGGTCATTTTGTACATCCTTGTTTTTGCTGTTTCTTTAACCTTGAATTAAGAACAAGTGTACATCAGGCCCTGGTAGCATCTCCCTTTGATCTTTAGCATATTCAAACCACTTCCAAACATGCTGTGCTTGAGTTTGTTTTAGTGCTTGGGCTGTTTGGGCAGAAATGCAAAACAAAAAAAAAAAAAAAAGAAACCCAAAACACAGCTCCACCAAAAGAATCCACAAAAGCCATCAACACCAAGAGTGAAAGCACTGATGAATGAGTGATTTGCTCATATACAGTACATTCTGGAAGGAAAGTAAGAGAATAAAAGCTCTCATCTGTTTGAAGCTGTTACTGGTTTGTGCCAACAATGTTCAGAAGAAATTTGACTCCCTCTGTGCTGGATCAGCTCTTCATTTTCTGGACTTCTGGTATACCACTTCAGTTTGCCCCAGTTTGCCCCAGCTCTCTTCTCTGTGCTCACTCCTTTTGTATTGAACAAAGTGGATCCTGACTGGGCCTGGTGCTCTGGTTATTAAAATTTAGCAGCAACTTCAGTGAAGTCAGAACAAGAGCAAGAACAAGATCTTTCAAGTGAATCAAATGGCTTCTTAATTTGTCAGCTTCAGTCTCTGGTGTCCCTCCACTCTGAGAAAGCCCAGATCTTCCTAGGGTATCTTGGATAGTCTCCTCTCTCCACTGCCTTAAGTTTCAGCTCTGTACAGCCCAAAATTTAGTGTGTTGATTCCTGCTTTAAGCAATTCTGTTGTTTCATGGTAAGAAATACTTAGCAAGCTGTCCCAAGGGAGTGGCTATTATGTACTGGAGTCTCACTTATGTCTTCTGGATGGTACTGGAACTGCACTGGGAGCTACCTGCCACCAGCTGTAATGGAAATTTTGCACAAATTTGACTAAGAGAAGCAGAGATTTGCAAGTAAGAGACTTCTTTGTGCACCTTATAACACTGTAAATTCTTAAGTCTCGATTCTTAATTCATCCTGGAATATCTTTAATTATAATCAGGGCAATTTTTGAGTCCTCTGAATGAACAACTGGACAGATATTTAACAGCATCTTCAAGGGTGTAAACAACACAAGTCATGGAGGAGCCCAAGCACTACTGCTCTTGCATTCCCCTGAGGGCATGACTGCTGCCTGCTGACCCGGGCTGCAGGTCCATCAGAGACTCAGCAGAGACCCTTCCCTCCCATCACATCCTCAGTCAGCCAAGCACAATCCTGTGTACATTAAACAGCTTTATCAGGGATCCTGTGGGGATGCTCATTGAGGCAACAGCCTCTGTGGCATTGGTACTAGACTGATAAAGTAAAAATTTTTCATGTGAAACTTCCCGTTCTCTATGTAACATCCCTCGCTTCACTGCCAACTCCTTTTAGGCTTTCCAAAAGGAGGGGAATAAATTAAAAATATTTATATTGCCTATACCCCAAAACTTCCAGCAGCACATAGCTGGATGTGTTTTCTCTTGGAGTAGTGCATTCAGTGAACCCTGTAGAAGCTGCTCCTGACACCCTTTTTGTTCAAATGTTATGACACTGTCAGATGCTGCAGGCTCTTGGGGGCTATTACTGCATCAGTTGTAGTTGTCTGTCACTGTAGTGGTCTGCAGAGCCTGCTAGTGTGTGTGAAGCAACATACTGAAAGAACACTGAGAGTCAGCCTTTCTGGAAATACTGCCCAGTCTTTTCTGCTTGACTGTTACAGGTCCATCTAAAACATATTCTTCTCCTTTTCTTTGCAGTCCCTTTATACAAATTGACAGAATCAAAAGGCAAAATTCAAGGGGAAGGTCCTGCCATTCTAAAATCCTTAGTTTACTTCAAGCACACGTAGTGCTTTAATGACCTCAACTTCTTCTTACTCACATCTGTGTAAAAGGTTTACCCCACTCAACATCCAGAGAAGGAATGGAAAGAGCCATCCCATTTTTGAGAAGCATTTCCATTGCAGTGTTCTCATTAGGATCCAATTTGTCAAACCCTGCTGCTTTTTTTTTACCTCCTAGTTTATGTAGCTACAAGAGGAAATTTCTGTGAACAGAAAACAATCCCACAAATAATTTTTTTCTAATCCACTCTCTAAGTTGGTCTTTACCACTTTCTGATGGCTGGCTTGTTAATGAACAGGAGGGGAGAGCAGTGAAGGCTCTACCAGCACGGTCCTCATCACACCAGCCTGACAAGTGTGCAATGGGAACACCAAATGCCATGGGAGAAACAGAGCCCTTTGCTGATTTCTGAGACCACAGTAAGACCCAGAGCAGTGAAGGTTTTCACAGATATAGAGAGTGAATTTTGGCTGGAGCTACTCTTGCTCTTGGCACTATGGAGGCATCACAGCCCTCACCCTTTCTCTCCCAGGGTAAGTACAGCAGACACTTGAACTCCCAGAAGTTTCATTGCCTCTTGGAGTTTAGCAGCACAGCCCTCAATGAGTAATTGCATCAGCCCAGGGAGGTCCCCCCATCTTCTCTGGGGCTCTGCAAGAGGCTGCACATTCCCAGTGTGCAACCCACAGCTGGGCCTGCCCACCTTTGGTTTCCTTCTTTCAGCAGCAACATGGAAATATTTTTGTCTTTTCCAGGGTATGGATGCATAATGCCAATGTCCATTTGTCCTCTGTAATATGATTTTCCACACTCCCCTAGAATGGGTAAGAAGCAACTCTACTGCTACTTGAGCAGCTTTTGCATACTGTTAGGAAGAAGTTGGATACAGAGAAGGGAGCACAAGGAAGGTTGGAGCTTTTTTCACAGCCCCTGAGCTTTCTTCCAGGTAGTTTCTGAGCTCTGCATTTCCATGTGAACATTTTTCCCTGTCAGACAGAAATGAGTGGAAGGGTAACTCACCCTGCACATCACACTGAGCACAGGGTACTTGCAAATATTATTTTAACTTGTCCCTGCTCGTCCCTGTCTTGCCCTAATATTTGCAGTAGATAATTTTTAAGCCCGAATAACATAGGCTTGTGATTGAACATGCTTTTTCTGAGCTACACTCCACCCTGTCCCTGAGTAATTCCTTGTTTCTGTTGCCCTTGTTAAATCCTCAGGAGAACAGGACAGAGGTTCAGCCTCCAATCTCACAGCCAAGACACAAAGCCCAGTGGTCGCCCCCATGTGTCTGGGGGCTCCAGGGTCTCCTGTATCACACCTGAATACAGCCCTCTGCCTTTCTCTAGCCCAGATTTTAAATTTTTTATTCCAGGAGAATAGCAGTGCCCTGCCTGGTGCTGGCAGCCCCACAGAACTCCTCCAGGCCATGTCCCCCAAGTGCCCAAAGTCTCCCACTCAGCTGCCAGCCAAGTGACAGGAGGCAGAGGCGGGTGTCACGCCAGGATGCATTTCAAAGCAAAAGAACCCTTGTTCTAAGTCTGTGCAACAACCTTTCTCCCAGAAGACTGGCAAAAAAAGCTTTTAAAATTAATTTGCATAATTGGATCTTTAATTCTCTTTAAATGAAAACCAAAATGGCACTGTTCTCAACAAAAAAGACTTTCACAAAAGCCAAAGGATTGGTTGCAAGGTGGAGATGTGTTACTGAGCTGAAACTAAGCCCAGATAAAAGATAATTAGGCAGACTGAACAAAATTCTGCTTACAGAGAGAGGGGAAAGTCTGAGGCAACAGCACAGACTTTGGTAAAATGACTTCACATTCATGTCACCATAACTGAGCCTTGGTCTGCAGTAACTACTTTAAATTTTCAGCTCCATGGTTAATTAGCAACCCTTTTCATTAATGTGGGGTTTTAAACTCTAGAATTTATTAGATTAATAAACACTGCAGATATTTTTGTAACAGTGGGGCAGAAGTTCTGTTTGTGCAAAATACCAAGCCACTATTGAGTCAATCTGACTGTGATCACTTAATTCAGTGGAAATTTTGGCCCACTGAGATACTATTAGGAGAGCTGTGTGTAGAAAACCAGAAAGAGTTCAGCTAATAAAAAGCTATTTTCATGTGTTTGTATATGAAAAGCAACCTTTCTAACAAAGAGCAACGTGTTTTATCTCTCATCCCTCCCTGAATTACATGTGCAGTTTTATAGGATGTTTTTACCTTAAAATAATTTTTAAAAAGAGGCAATTTTAGTACGTATTATCCACCACACTTGTTCCTGAAGAGCAGTTTTATAGTTAAAAATATCCAAATGGCAAGGTGCAAACCTGTTCTGCAAGAGAGCTGGGTTTTCTCCCCTTGCTTGCAACAATTCATTCTTTAATCAAATACAAAGAAGCTCCATTGGTGTCCTCACCAGGGCTTTTAGTCACCCAAAGCCCGAGCACCAGCTGAAGGCATATGGCCATAGCCTCCTTAGCCTTTGCTTTAAAACAATAGTGAAATAGAAAGAGAGGAGCTGGGGCAAGCTGGCAGAATACAAATGGAAGGTCTCTGTGACTTGCCAGCCCTCCTGGGTGCTCCATCACTGCCTGTGCCATGGAAACGCAGCAGGAGCACACGGAAGCTCACAGCTAAATTCTGCTCATGGGGAGCCCAGTGTAAATCCAGAAAAACACCACCAGAGCCACTGGACTTAACTGGGATTTTCATCTGGGCAACCACAATGCCTGAAGAAGTAAGACATAGCTGGGCTGCTGCAGACACTGCCAGGAGTAAAGCTGAGCTGTCAAGGTTAGTTGCAACTAAGTACTGCTGCTTTGATCAATTTTAAATAGTTTACAGCTTCCACAGATATCAGTATTGCCTTTTATTTTTTTTGGGGGGGGGAGTGTGTACTTAAAAGAAAAAGCATTGTAAGAATAAAAACTGTGCTGCTATAAATTAGAAAATCCTCATGAAATACAGTGGGAGCAACACATACCACACTGTGGCACCAGGGATGTGATCTGTTTTAAGAAACACATGGCTTTATGTTTAATGAAGGGAGCCTGTTGAAGGATTGCAGACCAGGAGGGCACACTAGATTTGTTGCTTTTTTAGGTTCTGGGTTATGTACTTCTCCTTTTTCTGCATATCTGACAATGTATGCCATTCCATTAAAAACTGAATGGGCTGGGGGAAGTAGGGCAGAAAAAAATCATTTATGAAGGACTGGAGCACTTTAATTTCTACTTTTTGATAAAAGTGTTAAAGAAAAAAAAATGTTGTCATTTTGTCTAAACTAGAAACAGAAACAGATGGAAAGAAAAAGGAATTTAATCAGAGAAGAACAATTACTCTCCACAAGGAAGGAATTGTTAGAAATACTTCAGTACACTCACCAGTTCATTGAAATAATACCCTTTAGATGTAGCAAAAGTCCTCCATTATATCAGGGCCAGATCCTGAAAACACTTCCTGCTCCATCTCTGGAACTGCCTGGAGCTAGAGAGTAAGAGGCACTGCTGGGGCTGGCATTTGCTGCCCCTCCTCATCCATGGTAGGACACTGCCAGAAGGGTCAATCCTGAATTCCTCTCTATCGCTGGCTGCCTGTGGGGAGGTGTTCTCACCACATTATTTTGGATTTTGTGATCTGGCAACCAGTGCTGCTCCATTTCAAGTTTGCCCAGGTTCCCTGTGTCAGAAAACTGCTCTTTCCAGACATGTTCCAGAAACCTCTGGACATCAGGCTAGTAAGTTGTGCTGGTTTGTCTACAGACATGCAGGGGTGAGATTTGAGGCAAAAAAGTGATGAACTGAAAACTGGAGCTACGGAACAGGAAGGGCTGGATCATCCCTTCCAGCAACAGCTCACATAGGTGTAACATGAGGCTATATGTCTAAAATGTGATTCAAAACACCCCTCAAGACATCCAGGCCCCCTGCCTGTACACTAAGGAGCTGCCAGAATGATCCCCCAGAAAATAAAAAACAACGAACTGGGCTCCAAAGTCCTTTCCTAACTCCAAACTTTAGCATTGGAGGATGACTGCAGGAAGGTTCACTTCTGCTTATCTGAGCTTCAAAATCCCAGGCTGACTCCTGAAAGATGTAGAAACATCCTGCAGCCTTTAACATGATAACCTTGCACTTAAGACATTGATTTGGGATGCGTAGGCACTTGGGCTCATCTCCCTTCAAACTCAGAAAGGAGTTTGACCCTTGTCTCCTAGAAACTGAAAGAATAGGTGGGAGTGAGGAGAGGGTATCCTCCTCTGGATAGCCTAGCACTGAACACAAACTCATAGAGTTGGTTGCAGCTAAGCAGAAAGGAGCATTAATCTCCTCTCCTAGGTCACTGATTAGGTCAATGAGTGTGAATACAAATAGCTCTTCAGCTCTTCTCCTCAACCCCTGTCCCCACCTGAGCCTGTTCATCTCTTCAGAGTATCACAGATTTCCTGCCTTTGGTGGTTTGGTGTAGCAAGGCACTTAACACTGGCAGGACTTTGCTGAGTAATGGCTGTGGTTGGAGTGCTTTAAGCCTGTTGCACAATTATGGCACTCTGGTTCCACAACATCACCACCTCAGCTGGCAATGCCTCATGCTTCCTGCTCTCTCCTTGAGCCCCTTGGAGAACACCTTTTAAACTGTTTGGTAAGAATATTCTACACAGGCTCCAAGATATTAACAGTTGGATTTTCTCACTCCCCCACAGCGCAAATATCCTTTTATTAGCTGCTAGAGCTACTGGATATGCTGATGACAATGTCATAACAAAGCTCCAGTACTAGCTCAAATAACAGAACCCATATTTACAGCCCTTAGTCTTGGATATATAAATAGACTAAGGCTGTGGAAATCAAAGATTTCCCCCTCACTATTGCTGCCAAGGAATAATCAGTGAGGGAGTTGGCCAGGCAGAAGTGTGGGGGTCCCCTCTCTGGTGCCCCAGGCTTCTCTCTGGCAGGGAATGTGTGCATCTTTCTGCTAGAGAGCTGCATGCAGCAGCACTGCAGACATGGGTGTCCATCCCCTGGGGTCACCCCTGGGGTGAAGGATCACATCCTTCGCTTTTAATGGTAGAGGCAGATTTCAGTTTTAAACCCATGCCACTTTTTTTCTCATGAGCTCAGAATAATAACCTGTGACTCTTCAGTGAGAAAACCCAAGACATTTTAACATTTCTCTGAAGACATTCAAAGTCCCAAGCCCATGGAGTCTTCTTTATAATTGCTTCCAGGCTGATAAATCCTGGCAACAGAGGCATCTACAGTAGCACAGGAAAACTGTGCAATACCAAGCTATCATCACCTTCTGATAGACAAAACATTTATAGTTTATTGTCAGGAGGACTCTGGCTACAAAGCCTTTCCCTGAGCCAGAGTGGACTGACCTTTTGCAGCATGCACAATAAGACAGCAAACATGGCTGGGCTGTCAGAACTTCTGCAATAACCCCAAATCCCTTTTGATAAGGGGAATCAAAAGCACACAGCTCTCCACCACCTCCTAATCATGCCCATGACCTCAACAATGCCTTACAAATCTGCTGCACAGTTTGAGAGCTAGGTGCAACACCTGCTTCCAGGCAGCAGCCATTTGGTTTCCTCTGGATAGGTTCTTGGGAATCTCACATCTAGTTCTCCAAGCATCAAGTAAGAGAGTTTTCATTTCCTACCATGCCATCCTAATGCAAGCTGTCCAAGAAGCCTCATCCATATGACAGCAGTGAAGAGCTCGACAACTTCCTCCTAAATAACTCCCTCCCACTCTGCTTTGTGATCTGTGGCTCATTCCTCACTGCGTATTTTAGGAATTCTGTACATGTAGTTGAAAGTATGGAGTCTGTAAGAGTCAAGGTGTATGGCCCTTACTCCTACCACCTTTTGAGGCACTGCTTAATAAAGAAACAACTTGGAGAAGGCTCCCAACAAACCTGAAATGGGTACAATTGCATTGCTTTTCCCTCTGTAGCATGCATATATATATATATATATATATATATATATATATATATATAAAAAAATATATATAAAAATATATATATACACATAACAGAAATATTTAGGTTGGAAAAGACCTTTAAGATCATTGAGTTGAACCATTATCCCAGCACCATGTGAACACAATGTGTTCACCACTAACCATGTCCCCAAGTGTCATATTCACATGCTTTTTGGACACTTCCAGGCTTTGTGGTTCCACCACTTTCCTGGGCAGCCTGTTTCAATGCCTGACCACACAACCTAACATACCATAAAAGCAGCAATCCATTCAAATCTCTTGCTTGATTTCCATCAAAAGGAGATTGTTGTTTTTTTAATTTCACAGAAGTTCACTAATAGGGAGAGTGAAAAAAAAAAAAAAAAAAGAGAACTGTAAGAAAAAATGAGAACAAGACAGATAATGAATCATGTTGGGAAGTCACCAGCCTTGGGTGGTGGACCTGAAATGCAAGTCTACATTTAGAACCAGGGTACCACTGCCTAAGCCACAGCACATGGGTTCAGCTGTCACCTCTAGGAGAGTTTAAAATCAAAAGGGACTTTAGGCTTTTTGGGTTTAATTGCTATTTAAATTGATTTAAACTGTTATTTAGATATTTGAGTTCCACAGACCCCTAAAAGTCCCTAAGTGCTCACTACATCAGTTTGCTCAGTGTCTTCCTTACACCCAAACCCCTTTCTGTGCTTCAGTCATTCCTCTGCCTGTGTGGGGGGTCCTTTGCAAAATCATCCTGAGCTCAAATAATTTTGTTAAATAACTGGCTATGACTTCTCTCCTTAGAAAATAAATGCAAACTCAATTCAAAGAGGGTAGGAGTTCTTCCATGTGTCTTTGATTCAGGCAGTGAAATCCTAAGTAGAAGGCAGGCTTCTCTGTTTCACATTTTTTGTTGGCAAAGTAGAAAATTCTCCATTCAGCACGCAGATTTGCTGCAGTTTGCTTAGACACCAAGTCTCCATCTGCTCTACCAGGGTTGTAAACCTCTTGGCTTGGGTTCTGCAACTCCTTTACTTGCCTCGCCTTCTTCCCTTTTCTGAGGGTAAGAAACAAACCATGGAATAATTTTGGTTGGAAAAGACCTCTAAGACCATCAAGCCCAACTGTAAACTCATCACTGTCAAGTCCACCACTAAACCATGTCTGCAAAAATGCATATTAAGTATTTGGTTCCTGTCTGCAAAAGGAATTTCAATTAAAATAAACAAATTGCTGAACATAAGTGAGGAAAACAGTATTTTATTGCTGCACAGCAGGGCTGTGAAGGTAAGTAAAGGTTCTGAGGCTGGAGTAAAGGGAGATGTATATGTTGCCTAGATAGATGAACTAATTTTCATTTAAAAATGTAAACCCAAAATATGACTGTGACTGTACATGTTTCCCTCCTCCACCCCGGACAATTGAATCCGTTTACCTAGAGTTTGATCAAGTTACAGCACAAAAAATCCTATTTAAAAACAAGGCACTCCTCTTCCCCTTTTTACTCACGTCTTAATGCTTTACAAAGCAAAACTCCAGACACTTTGTGAGTCACATATCACTACCAAATAAGTTGCAGTCATTGAATGGTGCCTCATAAACGAGGCAGGAAACAGGAAAAGCTCAAAATAAAGCTGTTTGTAAATTAAAGAACTGAGGGAAAGAATGGATAGGAAATGAGTCCCTTATTTCTTCTTCAAAATTATTCTGATTAATGAGGAGAAAGATCAATAGCCTATCTGCAGCTGCCATGGGGAAGACAGGGTGAAGAGTGAATCCAGATCCAAGTATCCCCGTGGTGCCAACACATCACATTCTGCAAAAGCCTGATATAATGAGCTGCAGGGTGAGATCTCATGCGACTGCACTGCTTTACCTGCCTGTCCACGCAGTTCCTCATTATAGCTGAATGTGCTCAGTTACAGGGTACCAAAAGGAGAAATGTATGGCATAGATTTGTGAGTAGTCAGAGAAAGGATTGCTTTCATTCCTGCAGCACTGCTTTCCTCCTGCTGTAACCAGAGCCCCAGACACACCAGGCTTGCTCCTGCACTGCTGCTGCATGCAGCTCGGAAGTCATGAGCACAGAGTTTCCACAACATGGTGCAGCATCCAGGCCCACAGCACACTGAACACAGCAAAACATTCCCACTCACATTTCTGGATTTTGTTTTTTAAACCAACTCCTAAATGAAGCACCTCGGATATCGCTGCTTCTTTTATTAATGTTTGGTTTGGGGACTCGGTAATTATGTTTAGCAGCTTTTGTGGGCCAACAGATTCCAAGGCAACATGACCTGGCAGGATGCTGAAGCCATTTCCACTGTTTTTGGAGTGCTGTGTAAGGACAAAATGACTGTTTTTTGGATGGAGACCCTGGGTGAAACAAGGCAAGGCATCACGCTCCCATCCACTTTGGCTTGCCCCAGAGACGGGGAGAAAGTACCCAGCACTATTTCATTAAGGTTTTGGCATGTCCCTTAATGGCATTTGTGGCAGTTACAGGCACAAAGGAAGCATTTATCCCCGCTTGTTTTTCCCATCTGCAGCCATTCATTTGCAGATTTGCCCAGAGACCAATTCACGCTGGCAACAGAGATAAGAGGGACCTCTGACGCTGGGCTAGAGAGATTACAGCAGCCAGGCGTCTCCCAGGGCAATTACAGAGCCGCAGAAGGGTGCTGTGTTTTTGAGCACCCCTAACACCGCTGTCCCCTGGCCAGGCACCCCAGGAGTGCTATCACAGCTGACCTGCTTGCTCCAGGCTCTGCAGAGAGCTGATGGACACCAGCCCTCAGGGGCACCTAGGGAGGGATTCCTCCTTTCTACAGCAACTGGGTACAGAAAAAACAAAACACACCGAAAGGCTAGTGCCAAAAATTATTACCGATCCACATTTGTAAGGCAAAACTCGGTTTCCCGTCCCGGCTCTCCAGAAGACACAGTCTCCTCTTTGGCACAAACGGGGAGGCAATCAAAGGGCTTTTAGCAGAAACCTCTTAGCAAGGGCACTGCTCCCGCAGTCACAGGAGTGACTAGCAGTCAATGGGACACAGCTCTTAAAGAGCTGCTATAAATACTTTCAACATTTAAAAATGCTTAATGTGAGTGTTTGTGAAAGCAAGGAACACAGTTATACAACGCTCATATTTAGATTTACTGAAGAAAATATTTTAATTTGGTACTTAACTGTATCCTTACACTTGGGTTTAAGCCACCCCTAAAATTGGCTCAGGCTGCCACAAAACAACAGCTTAAACCAATTTAATTGCTGTCTGCTGCGATCCCACCCGACTTCCCAGCCCTGGTTGCACATTCCCCATCTGCTTTCCTACGCCAGCTCTCGTGCTTGTCCAGCCCTGCTCTGAGCCATTTGGGCATGCAGGCCAGACACAAACCCTCGACACCCTAAAACTCGCCCTTTTCCTATGGATTTAGCACGCTGGGGTGACTCAACACCTGGTCAGATGCACACTAGAGCCGGGGGAAAGAAAGGCGGGGAATTGCTCAGTCGAGGCTGGGTGGGATCACGATGTTCAGAGCTATGACAGCTCATCCCTGTAGTCCTGCTCCCTCCACCTCTGCTAGGCCGTTTAATCCCATCCCGTGCTAAATCACCCAAAACTTAACCTGGCCCTCCTCTCTAGACACAGACAGACACACAGACAGACAGACACACAGACAGACACACTTCCTGCAAGGTCAGTAAATTCACTCAGCTCAGCAAGTTCTCACCAGTATGGAAATGCATGGCTGGAGGTGAGGAGGGCCTCTCCCTTTCAACACCGGGGAGCCATTAGATCATCTAAGCGCTGCTGTCAAGCCATATCCTCAGGCTTCTGCATGCATTTGAATCCCTGATACCTTAAAATCCAGGCTAGAGCATTAGAGACAAAGCTTTAAACTGAAGAGAATCGAGGAGCTGAGCAATAACCTCCTAGGGAAGGCTCTGGCAACCCTGGCCTTGTAGCAGGCATTCTACCTGGTTGTTCTAATAGCCAGGTTTTAGTATAAGGATACCAGGGACTAAGTCAGATCTTTCTGGAGAAGAGGTAAGTCAATTTACAGGAAATTCAAATACACTGAAGTAGCCAGAACCTAATAAAAATAAATTCAAAGGGAAAAAAGAAAAAGAAAAAAAGAGATGAGAAAGAGAAGAGAAAGAGAAGAGAAGGGCAACTAAAAGCAAAGCTCTACAGCAAGAGGAGATTCAGCCCTACAGCTGAGATTTCTGACGGGATACCCTTCTCCCAGTCTGGATTTACCAGTGTTTTGTGACATAGACAGAGTCTTAAATACAAAGATAATTGCTCATCTGTAAAGAAATTTTCTCATACATTATGCAGCACTGTCTCTTCCACACTTCATATACATCTGTCTGTATCTATAAATAGAAATCATCTCTCATGTGCATTATCATATATTACAACCTCTGATGATGTGGTAAAGGAAAGGAAATAAGCAAAGGAAGTAGTGTGCTTCACCAGGTCATGCAAGCTCCTCAGAGCCTTGGTTAGTCAGCTATGAGCAAACCAGTGCTGGAAATTGTACAAAAACATGTGGAAAAGCAAAAGGATGAGAAAAAATGACAGTAAACCAATGGGTTTGTTGCATAACAAACAAAAGTCCAAGTAATCTTGTGGAGAGGCT
Source organism: Ammospiza caudacuta (assembly GCF_027887145.1). NCBI lineage: Eukaryota > Metazoa > Chordata > Aves > Passeriformes > Passerellidae > Ammospiza > Ammospiza caudacuta. The sequence continues at coordinate 38,943,652 of NC_080593.1, read as the reverse complement.
AGAAGACCAAAAAGAATCCTTGCATGCTTGAAACTGGAGTATTGCACAAAGTGGCCCAGCACAAGTGGGAGAACAGGCCAGAGCAGGTCTGCTGGGCAGCACTGGGAGGAACAAGACAGGATCCCTGCAATGCTGAGGCCAAATCCAGAGTCAAACCCCAACTCTCAGCCTGAAAGACAGGGGCCTGAACTGCTGATTGCTTTTGTTTTTCAGAATGCATCACCTCTGCATTGCTGGAGGGTTTTTGTCCCTCCAAAAAAGAAAAAAAAATCTTCACCCTCATGCATTTTATGAACTGATGAAATATCTTCACAACTTGTTCTCATCAGTGTTTACTTGTTTAGTATTTCAGCTTGACCACGGTGCCTACGGGGCTGATGAGCCATGACTGGCAATACAATTAAAGACAGATTTGATGGCATCCTGGCAGACAAAAGTGTTTTAATTAAACTGAATGAAAATTGTTGTTTGTGGGCCAGGAGCCCATACTGAATAGACAAGAGTAAGCCTTTTGATAGGAAAAATCAGTGCCACATCTAAGGGATGGAGAAACTGAGTTTTAATTCTCGGCTTTAGCAGACTTCCAGCAGAGCCCATTACTTTGGGCCAAGGGCATGTTTTGATTTGTCTTTTGGAAAGTTCAGTCTCAGCCTCCCTGAAACTTTCTGGCTGTTTTCACAAGGGAGGGCTGAGCAGAGCCCAAAGGAAGCTCCACACTGGTTAGCAGCAGCACCACTTCCTACTTCTCCCCACAACTTCATTTAACAGTAAAACTCAGAGCTCAGTTTTTTAAAGGCCAAGCTAAATCTGAACCAACCAGGGTTACACTGAAAACCACAAGATTTATAAAAGGCAGTTTCCTCTCTCACCCTGTTAGGGCTCAAACAAATAGCAAAACTTGTTTTAACTTTCCTAAAAGTAAAGTTAAAGCCTCCAAGTTTGCTCTTTTAATTAACTTCAGTTACTTCACACTGCCTTTGAAAACAGTATAGTTCTGAGCATTGCTTGATTCATTGTGGAGGGAGATGGAAGGAAATTTTGGAGAGAGAAAGAATGGGAATGTATCAATTTCTCTAAGGAAGAATTATCACATATAGGCATTTTAAGGCCGGGTAGGCAGCTTCCCCTATTGAAATTGGGCAATACTTTGCACTTAAATACTACGTTATCACTTGCTTCTCTTTGTCAGCTTTTACTACCTAGTCTGAAAGCTCTCACTAGATGCCGCAAATTAATTACACATTTTTGTAGTTTTATCTAAAGAGTTTTTTATTTTTAGCCTTGCCGGAGAAAAAAAGAACCAAAACCAAACCAAACAAAAAACAACCAAACAAACAATTAAAAAAAAGGGGAAAAATAAACAGGGAAAAAATGTTTAATATTAACAGTGTATATACCTCCACAGGTGTAATGGTACACATGACGTCTGGAGTCTGACAAAACAATGACCTGTGAAGTCTATCAAAGACACGAGAAAAGGAAAGTTACAAGACTGACAGTGTAGCCCATCTGACTTCACCCATGAGTGAGTGAGAAGTGAAAACTCTTCATTTACACAAGAACTGAAGTTGATTCAAGGCAACTATTACCTCCAGTGAGCATCTCTCTTTCAATTCAGATTTAAAAGCTACGGTGCTTTGCAGGTCTCTCATACTTTCCGTGGGTGTCGTTTAAGTTGCAGGTAAATCCCTCCCTTTTACAGTAAGCTTTCACCTGAAACAGAAAATACATCCTATGGTTTTATCACCTGTCTTCTAAGAACTGAGGCACCTCCTGTGGCTTCAGTTGCTGAAACAAAAGAGTTTTATTTTGCAAAAAGGATCATACGTAGAAATACTCATAATATTTTTTTTTCCCCCTCATGTGACACTAAAGGTCAGAAGGTACCTACAGTCCACAACCTCAGATGACACTGTTGCCTAAATACACATCCAGGATACACGGTTTTAGTTGGACTCAACTCAGGAAGAGCAGGAACACATTTAAGCTCAGAGAACCAGTCTAAAAAAACCAAAAAGGAAACTAAAAACCATTGCAGCCAAATTTCAATAAACAGAAATAGAATCATGCCACTAGGCATCTCTCTTTAACCTCAAGTAAAAGTCCTACTTACCCTGGCTCAGCAGCCACCTTTTTTCATAGTCTATGCTTGACCTGGTCAGCACGGAAAGTCTTCACCCCTTACCCACTCCCCATCCAGCTTCCACCTTTGGTTTTTGTTTTGTTTGGTTTTGGTTCTTTTTTTTTCCTGGCAAGGCTAAAAATAAGAAACTCTGTGTGGCCATCAGACCCCGAGGATGGGCCACAGAAAATGTCTGGAGCTCTCTCCTCCGCTTCCAGATTGCTTCCTCCTGGCAGAGCACAGCTGCTCAGAGCACCAGAGCCAGGCTGAGCACAACAAGCAGTAAATCAACACCTCTCTTTGCTTATGCTACTAATGACACCCCAGATCACTGGCACTTAATTGAATTTACTTTTCAGTGTTTTTTACATTTTGCTTTTCTATCAGCTGGGACAATAAAAATCAATTCCTGTAGGGCAATTTAATTTAGGTTTACATGGTGTTTTATATTCATATTTTCAGTGCCGCAACATTTGTGTGGCAAATCTGTGCAGGACTGTTTTTAAGTATTTCTGTGAAATGAAAGTAAACCCATACTGAAGGTAGGTACTTTAACAAGGAAAATACTTTAAAAAAGCCAAATTAATATGTAGGAAAAACAATATAATGGATAAAAGTTATTTGGCCAACTGAAGTAGATTGGTTAGAGAGATCTCACACACATGCAAGAAATACAGTTACCTGTATAAATATTTGGAGGACTGGTGACACAGATAAATAGTTAATAACTTTTTTCCTGATGAGTTTTATTACAAAATACTGTTGAAGTCTTCCCTCCTGGGCAAATCTACCTACCATACAAAAGGTCTTGTTTGTGAAAAACATCTTCACATGCTGAGCTTTGTGGATCAAGGATGGCTGTGCAGATCCACAGGCTGTCTGTAAATCACAGTGCATGAATTTAACCATGGACCAGGTTGGTAGAGACTGTGCATGGGTCTTGTGGTCTGTCCCTCCTGCCCAGGAAGGGTGGAGCACTGTAGTGGCTGCTGTAGGGAAAAGGGAAGTAATTTCAGCCACTATTTAGCGCCCTACCACTTCCCCAGAGAACTAATATATTTTGCTTTTCCCAAATGGTTTAATAGACACATGGAGATATTTGTCATTTTCTCCTAGCTGATGGGCTTTGTCTGGGAGCAGCAATGTTTATTTGGAGGAACAGGTCTTTAAAAGACAAATCTTTAGTGTTAGGAAGTTCAGCCTGAGGACTGAACTTCAGCAGATTTAAATATTTCTAATAACTTTAATCATTCTTATTCAACCGTGCAACAGCACGTACAGATTAGGCAACTAATATTTCAATATGTTTCTCACTGGACAAGGCAAGTGTGTAAATTTCAGGGCTATGTAGTAGGTGTCTAGTGGAAGTGTCTTATTCCTGTTTTACCATGGTGTGGGGCAATACTAGACAGGGAAAAGCTGATGTGTACTTTGGGATAATAATTTATGACTGGAAGATGACATTTTGATCCTTAATTCACCTATTCAGACAAGTTTACTTCTGCTAGACCTAAAGAAGGTTTCTACTGACATTTCCCCCTTTTTGAATTCCTAAGTGCCTCACAATTAGTTCCTGTTAGCATTATTTTTTTAATTTCACCTTCTGCATTGGTGGAACCACCCTTGTGGGCAGCACTGGAGGTGGTTGTGCTTTCACCCAACACCACATCACTGGGGGCACTTGGGAGGTTTAACCAAACCCTCTTTGGTCTTGGAGGTGCCAGCAGGTGTCCAGAGCAGGGATATGTATATTTAAAATGCAACAAAACACACACTTATCTGCTCCTGGGGGCTCCACAGGGGAGAGGCAGAGGGGAGAGGAAAGGAAATGATGTATATACATTGCTGTTTATTTCTCTAATTATTTTTGTTTCTTCTTGGCATTTGACTGCTCTCTTGTTCTTCTGCCTCCAGAGTTTCAGTGCCTCCTCTGAAAATTAGACAGAGTGGTTACACCTAAAAGCTCCAACCAGCACATTAGCAGGGCTTGAGTGACTGCTGGCATTTTTTGTTTGCAGATCTCACTCAATCTTTTATTCAAATTGAAAGGAAGAAGTTACAAATAGGATTATGTTTTTACGACAAGTAAGTCTGCATGTGCTACGCTGCAAAAGAAATAGTCGTCTTCTTCCACTAGAAAGTACTTGATCAAAGTTATTCCAATCTGCATTTCTTTTAAGTAGATAAAATGGAAAATGTACATGGTAATGAAATATAGTATTTCATGATGTATATTATGAAATAGAACAGAATGAAATTATTTCTTTAAGACTATAAATTATTAAATTACCATTAAAATGTATGTATATAAATAATTCTATGAGACTTTCTGATTAGATTACCTTGATATGAAAGAACACATTGTGATTATTCTTTGATGCTTTGCAATAAGGATTTAAATTCTAAGTAGATTTCAGGAAGATTTTCTTTTGATTCAGCAGCAAGACGTAATGGGTGGACAATACTTAATGAAGCACAACAGGAAACAAGAGCGACTTTTTAATTTACTCAGTTAGTTTCCTGTGTAAAAGATTATGAGGTTACCACCACACAGAATTTTTGGGGGAAGTTTCACTTGGTTTATTAGATATTCAACATTCAGGGCATTTAATATAAACTGTTTTGCTACTGCTTGCAATACTGGAAGACCAAAGGAGAGGGCTGTTGTGAACCTTGAGATCGGGAGATCTGCAGAGAGAGGATTTGTACCTTAGTGAAAGTGCTGAGCGCCAGGAAGATTACATTCTCTTCTACATAAAGGAGAATTAAATAGGTTTTCATCTCTCTTTTTGCAAAGATGGCAGCAATCTCTAGTGGAGTGGACTTTTCCCTTCTTCAGTGAGACGTTGGAGCACCACACAGACAGCACTGGGCTGCGAGCAGCCTGGAGCAGAGGTGACTCGTGTTTGCTGGGCTAAAGAAGGCCTGAAGCCTGCGAGAAAAAATAGATTTAGGAAATGGGAAGCAGCAGAGGAGTAAGGATGAAGGTTGCATGAGGGCCAAGGGACAAAGGAAGCAGGATTTTTGCAGATCCCTGGCGCAGAGCCATGATTACTGGAGAAATGTTCATATAATTGAGAGGTGTCCAATAAATGTAAAAGGAAGAGTTTGAAGGTGGGCAAGCACACAGCTCAGCTGTGCTCTCAGCAAGGTGTTTCCAAAGCTGATGAGCAAAGCACTTCCTTGCCCTGTTTATGACAAGTGAAGAAAGGGGCAGGGCTGTATTGAAATATGTGTGGTAGGAGCCCCGTTCATGTGAAGAGGCTCCATTCAGGGCCTTACAAAGGCTATGAGTCAACTGCAAAGAAAGGAGGCATTTCACAGAAGCTGAAGTGTGACCCTTTGTTTTGCCTGACCCCAAGGTCCTCGGTGACACAAAAGGGGACCCCAGCACTGATTCTGCAGCAACAAATGCCTGTTGTGAGTGAGTGTATTTGAGGAGCAGTGACAAAAAGGAATGACCCGAGGTTCTTGTTTCCAGCTCTTGTTTCCCAAGGGACTGTCAAGGAGGGCAGCCTGACTGAGGTGGGGAGATGAAGGTGCTGGAAAGCTCTTCCTAGTGGATGCATTTCCCTCGAAAACCTCTCCTGAAATGCATGATCTGATCATCCACATGTACTATTAGGACACCTGGATAATGAGGTTCTTGGACTTTGCTCTGCAAAGTCTATAGAAATTAATACATCTTTTACTCAGCTGTTACGTGAAGTGGGTTTTTTCTAATTTAGGACTGGCAAGGGATCAGAGTGTCTTAGTAGCCCTGCCTTTGTTTTAACCTTCCATTAGTCCATGACTACTTTCTTTCACAATCAAAGAAGACATGAAAGGGATGTTTTGCTTTGCTCTTTTCATTATTCCAGAGAGTCATAAGTCCCTATTAAAGTTCACGATGGAATCAGGGTGCAGAATGATGGATTTAAAGGTATCATAAAACTCTTCCTGGTAAGTAGTAGTCCCAAATATATTCCAGTTGTGACCTGAGAGAGGCTGCTGGAGGCATCCCAAGCAGCCATGCACTGGCTCTGCAGATCCTTTGAGCTGAGGAAATTCATTTGCATATGGATGCCATGCTAAGGAGGCCAGCCTGGATTTCATTACTGCTAATGATGTGTGTGGGAGAAGTGATTTAGTTTATAGCCAGTGCCAGGCATGCCACAATGAGGAAGTACTTAATTCATACAAACCTCTTTCTTGCTTCTAAGACCTAAAAATCGGGGGACTTCAAGCAGCTCCAGTGTTACAGAGGTGGTGTTTTCGTGACCATGAACAGAGCTGTGACTGAGGCAAGGGAATGAGAGAGAAGAAAACATCAAGATGTAGTATTGATGTCATGGAGGAAAGGATAGGAGGAGAAAGGAAAGGGAATGAAAAGCAGAAGAGAAGAAAGACCAACAGGGGATGAAAAAAACCAGCGGGGAGAATTGGCTCTGTAGGAACTGTGGCTGCCAAGGCTGGATGTTGGGACTTTGGAGGTGACAGAATTTTCACTGGGTCTTTGCTATTGTTTTCACAACTCAAAATACAAGCCTGCAGTAAGATGTCCATCTTCAGAGACAAATTTCTGAGAACTGGAAAGGAGAAAAGGGACCTCAGGATAACACTGGAGTTGGAGTAGTTGGGAGCTGCTGCACTGCCTGAAGGCGTCTTCCTACTCCACTGGAGCCACCTCTGCTTTCCTGTTCTAATAGACATTGCCTCAGACAAGAGGAAAAGGAGAGGGGCCTGGGGGCAGGTTCCTGGCATCTGCTTCAGGGTAAGCTACTATGCTCAGGCAACTTCAGGAAGAGCTATTTGAACTGGGATGAGTGTCTTGGGTGGCCTCTCAGCTGTGTGTGATAAATTTGTCAAGCAGAAGAAAGGATCCAGAAAGAAGGAATGGGTGAGTAAGGGGAGTAAGTTGGAGGATTTTAAGGCACACCGTACCAGCATGCTGAAAGTGTCTAGAGCATGCACTGACCTCAGGACAGAATTTAAAGCATTGAGAAGGCTCGGAGGAGGAACGCAATTCTGGTGTTTATGGGTCACAATCCCCCTGGTGTTTTATACTCCCCTGCTATCATTTCACAGGGCAGCAGGGAAGAAGGGCTGTGAGCTGCTATCCATTGCTTGGGCACAGGGCCTGACCCTCCATCTGCAGCCAACAGTATGAAAACCTGAACAAAGATCTTTCAAGAGGAATGACTCCTGCCTCATTCATGGCACAGCAGCTGGTTGTAATGAATTTTAACTGTTTGGCTGCAATCACCCACAATGCATGCAATCAAAAGGGTTATGGCCCTGCTCACTCCTGCAGCAGCCTGGAAATGCTACCTCTGAAAATACAGGGCGGTTTTGGGAACCTTGATTTAAGCATTGTTGTTCTGCAATTTTCTGAAGAGGGAAATCAGCTGGACAGTTGGACAAGGGGATGTGAACACCACTTCAGTAATCTGTGAATGGGAAATGCAGTTTGGAGAGTTCCCTGATTTCTGCTTCATTCAGTTGAACTCAAAGGGTATGGAACAGTGACATTTAGCTGGGGTTACTGGAAATTAAAAATTGTTTACTTGATATTGCAATTGAATTCAGAACAGCTGTAGGATGTCTTTAAAGAAAAAGTCTCAGCTTTAGAATTTTTGTGTCACTGAGAAAATACTGAGATTTGCTGAACCGATGGCCTTTGCATGTGGTTTTAGGCCAACTGTCGCCTCTTGAATGTTTTAGTACGTGCAAGTCATTTGAATATCTTCATACCCAGCTGCCTGGAAACAGCACACAGACTTCACCAACTAGAAGAAATGAGAAAGATGATTTATCATAAAATAAGAAGGAGGAATCAGCTAAATTTAGAATCAGAATCAGATAAATTTAGAATCATTCAGAGGTGATATGAAGAGCAAAGGTGAGACAAAATAAAGTGCAATTATTTCCCAGACCAAGGGAAAAAAAAAAGGAGAAAAAGAGATTATGCCAATGCATAATTTTTACCAGGCCTCTATTGGCAGACTGAATTGTGTTGGGAATGACTCATTTCTCCTCAGCAACAACAGCAGGTTTTAAATAATGCTTCATATTTCCCAGGTTTAGCAGATGAAGAAAAGTAATTACTTGGGAGGCAAATAGAGCTGATTTGCAAACAGAGGAGAATGTTTTATGGCCAGACTTGCAAAAATTTGGCTCCTGCAGATGCCAGAAGCCTCTGCATCTGCTTTAATCAATGTGGGTTGGTCCTTGTTGATTATTTCTTTGAGATCCTCATGGTTCTTAAGACAGTAATTTTATATTATCCAAGACAATGTGACTGTGCAGCTTCAGAGAGAGGGCAACTTACCTGCAAATTCAAAGTGCACAGCTTTTGAACTGTAAGAACTTCTGGTTCAGAGAAGTCTGAGTTTTGTGTTTTGCTTTGTTTTTGAAAGGTCATTGTTCTTTCATGTCTGTATTTAGGTAGGACCCATTGGCCTTGAAATGTTACATGGCTGGGCTTGCAAACACTTGGCTTCTACAGACAGCAGAAGACTCTCTGTTTGCTTTGATCAAGAGAGTCTGATTATTTCTTTGAGATCCCCATGGTTCTTGGGGTGGTAGTTATAGACCATCTACAGCTACATCAATGTTCAGCTTTTCTTCACGCAGAGGGCAACCCACCAGCAGAGTGAGTTGAAGCTGAATGTCTGCTCAGTTTGTTAGCAAATGACCAAGACAAAAACAAAAGAGGCTGGAAATGCAGAGCAATGCAGTGGTGGGTGTAGAGACACCGTGTGGTGTCACCTTGACTGCTTTAGTTTTCATGATGGTTGAATTGGGTTGGAGCGTGATGGGATTTGGTCTCCCTGCCTCTCTGTTTACAGCGACCCTGCTGTAATGTATCTTCTTTAAGATAAGATTATCTTTAAACATAAGAGGCAAGGAGAGAGGGGAGAGGGCAAGCAAGCACTGTATATAGCATCTGTAACATTTAATTATATGAGACAGGGATTTTCCAATAGGCCTTGAAACAAAAGAACATTCAGCTATCAGCATCACAGTATATATTTTCTAAATCACAACACTCACACATTTCCTTAGCCAAGTAGAAGTTTTCCCTCCATGGCTGCATATCTAAAATTAGCCTGAAGGTCAATTCTGAATAGAAATACCCTTATCATTGAATGTGCTGGGAATGATTGGTGCAGTGGGCTCAATTTTCCCATCGAAAACCTTCATTTATTTTTTTTAAATAACAGTTGCTTTTACAGTCAAAGAGCTTGGAGAAAGGCAAAATGAGGCCTGCTGTATAAAATCAACATCAATATTCTGCTTTCACTGCAAGGCTATTTTTATTGCCAACTATTTTAAATGTAACAAGATGGATATAGTGAAGCCACAGCGTAAAAGATGCAGCAAGAGGCTTCTGAAGAGCAAGGCTGGGCAGAGACGGATGAAAGAAAGGCCTTGGAACTTGGAAGATGTTTGTATATGGAGAAAGACACAATGAAGAATTCTAAGTTAAGAAATGCATTGCTGAGAAGAAGTGAATAGTTAGGTCTAAAAATAGTTTTTTAACCTGCAGTTGTATGATGTGAGGACTAAGCAGCCTATGCTGCATAAACGCAAAAGCACCGTCCTGCAAGAAGTGCATTTATCAGCCACAGTGTTTTATTGAGTGCTTTAATAATACAAGTGTACATCAACTGATCCACAGTCAAAAGTGGCAGGTCCCTAAGAAATTTACAAGCACTTTTTTTTTTGTTTTTTAAGTAAATCAAAATACATATTAATTTATTCAATGCAATAGCCTTTTGTGTGGGAAACAGAAGGCTAGTGATAAACACAGTCTTAGTAATGCACAGTGATTCTTGATTTTAAGCTTTTATACAAAACTTGTTCCCAGTAGCATGCACCCACCATTAAAGACTTCAGTACAAAAAAATAACCCTAAACACTACATTTAAGTAGAAATGAGATATAATTCTGAATTTGTTTGTTTTCCCCAAAACCACATGAAAGAAAAAAAAAAAACCAACCCCACACATTAATACAAAGCTTTCTGATAAAGCTCTATACTATTACAGATCCAACATTCTTTGCACTGATAACCAAAATTCCCTGTCTACATTTGAGGGAAACAACTTTCAAGTTAACAGAACAAAAAAACCCAGAACAAATAAAAATAAAAAATAAACAAAAAATGAAACAAAACAAAAAAAAAAAAAGGAAGTAAGGACAACCTTTTGCCACAAAATGGTTCAAGATTTAATAAAAAATAAGAATGAAGGGAAGGGCTATTGATGCACTTAGTGAATGTGCTTGCACAGGTCCAGCAAATCCTAGAGGAGGTTCCTATGTGGCGTATCGCTTGGTCCACTGTCTGGCCATTCTGTCGTGCTCTGCTCTGTTAGTCATGTACTGAGTGGCAATGCTTCCAACCAGGGGGTCCGCTGAAAAGGAAACACAAACCGTGAAATGCACGTCAGCCCCTTTTTAGATCCACATTCCTTCAGTTCTCTTAGGTTCAACAAGGTGCCCACATATACCAGCCTTGTTTTCAAAGCAGGGAAGGAAAGAGATGAAGGTGAAATGGATGGCAATTAGCTATACATGTCTCGTAAACATATCACTGAAACAATTTTCTGAAGTTCTACCTCACAAAAAAAATGTTCTGATAATTTTGTTTTGAGCTAAAACTCACCTTCAGGTGATGCAATTTATTTATTGTATTAGAACTCACACAACTATTCATATTCTCACCTAAGAAGAGCATGAGCTCTAATTCTATTATCAGGTTGAATGTTGCTTTTTTTCTTTAAAATACTTTTAGTTTCAAAGCATAAAGAAATGTAAGGAATTAGGGCAGCAAGTACTGTTTTCAAAACAACAGAAGTTAATTCCAAATAATGGGATTTTAAAATTTAATTTATGAGATCTTTCTAAGCATTCCTATGGCCAGAATGCTGCATGATATGGTCTGGATCTATGAATTACTTCACAAATAATTAATCAAAAGCAATCAGTCCCCTAAATAAAACAACCCAAGACAGGACATTCCCACAAATGACTGTGTTTCATCAACTTCTTTCTTTTTCAGGAAAATTTTTTTCTCATTTTAAGAAAACAAAATTTATATTTTCCCTCCTTTTTTGAGGGGAACACATGCACTTGATACTTCTGCTGTGACAGTAAACGTTCTGAGATTGTACCATGCATGTCCAGAGGCACTTTTCCCTGACTTAGGACAGATGAAGATGACTTCTTGTGAAAGCCAGGTATTAATCAGCTTTGCTGTTGTCTGAAGATGGTGCCACTGAACAATCTGAGCATTGGCTTTCTCTGTACAGTTGCAATCTGAGTGTGGTGCTTGCACTGTTAACCACGGAAATTCCCGGGACAAGATGTCAGGCCATCTGTCAAGCAGAGAAATCTGAGATTTTTTGTTTGGTTGTTGATGATAAGAGTTTGTGATAGGGGAAACATGTTGGCTTAGCCAAAAATTGCTTCATTGGCTGACTGCCAATCTCACCGAATATTAGTGAGTAATAAGTGAATATTAGTGAGTACTATCTACTAAAACAAATTCTTTTGCTTTCCCGCATAACCCGCACTTTCAGGAAGACCCTAATTTGAATGTTAAGTTTGTACCTTCTAAATTAGCAAGACAAGTTACCACTGTGACTGCAGTATACTAAGTCCCTGCAGTCTCAGTCCTGCACTTTACTGCCTGTGCTTACCTTTAATATCTTAATATATCCAGAGGAGGTCACTGAGGCCTGGACTGGATTATTTTTACATGCATGTGTGTAAAAGAAGTGTATCTGATCTAAGATAAAATTTAAAAGTTGTAGACTGGAAGGTATATCACCTTTAACTCCACAGCCAGGAAGAGTAACTGTATAGGGGATTATCTGAGGGATTTTGTCCTGTGCAAACAGGAGGTTAACAGTCTACAGGCTCTTAAGTAGCAAAAAGTTATTTGTGGCTGGAATGAGGTTTGAGAAGCACTGCAGGGTAAATGGGGAACCTGAGCTATAGGAAAGGGCAATATTTCTCTTTGAAAAAGACTTCCCTAAGTAGCAACAGTGAAACCTTGTCATAGTGTAATAGCAGCTTTGGGATGAGTGTGAGAGCACTGCTGAAAATTCCCACATCCTCCTCGGACGCAAGGTTCCTGTGCAAAGAAACACTTCCACAGGCTTGTGGAGAAATGGAGACTAAAGGTTGAACTTGAAAGGAATCTTTGAAGCAAAATTTGAGGCATATCCTGGTTTTCATGCTTGTAGGGGAAGGTGGGGTTTGGCCTCTGAGGCATCTGGCTGGGAAGGGTTGCAGGAATATCTCAGCATTACCATCTGGAATGCGGCAAGCTCTTATCGAGGTTTAGTGTATATTCAAAGTGATGCCTCTGAGATCTTTATAAAACCTTGTATGAGTCAGTGAACAGTGATGTGCTGTAGTAAAGGTTTATCTAGTTCAAATCTGGAAGGTTTTTCATGTGCAGGATGAATGTTTCTGTGAAAGCATGAATTTCACATTGGGAGCTGTAAATTGATTTCCTTGATATACTGCAAGGCTACTGAGGAGCACATCATCATCCCCAAACCTTGATGATAATTAGAATGTCTGGTTTCCTAGTGTGGGGTTTCTTCTATATCTCCTTTTAGGAGCAAGAAAGTATTTCAAAACCATACATCTTTACAAGGCTTGGGAAGGTACAGGCTCTTCCCCCAATCTCCTTCCAGCATGGGACAGTGTTGCCTTTCCTTTGGGGTGAGAGAATCAGTGAGAGGCATTCTTGGTAAGGTGTGGAAATGTGTTCAAGTCGAGGAATGTAAAGAACTGGGCTGTTTATTTATCCATGTGTTCAAGCCTTTGTCTCTGCAGTGTTTTGTTTGGCAGCTGAAAGAGTGGAGGTGACGGCCTCTAATATGTCTGAGGTCTACAAAGCTTTGGTTGTGGGTGTGTAAATTCCTGCTGAGTGACCTGAGAATCAACTATCAATCATCTCAGGTGCTTCCCCCAAGCCAGTGAAGCAGGACTTGGAAGCAAAGAGAAGTCCTTGCTTCCTGTAGCATGAGCAGGACCAGCTGCACCCAGCCAGCTGCAAAGCGAACACTACTAAAAGGTACTTTCAGTAATTACAGCAATGACATTGGTTTTTTTCAGTTTGGCTGTGTATCTTGTTGGTTATAACAATATTGAATAAAAAAACCAAACCCACAGTTTGGGAAAGACACTTGTTCATTTGAGAGCAAGGAATTTATTTCAGGAATAGAAAAATAGTTATTGACAGCAAGGCTCAGCTATTTCACATCTCTCTCAGAGGGTCTGGAGCTGTGTCACATGTAAATATGTATGAGGGCTTAAAAAAGGGCACTTTAATAGGTGCTTGAAGAACTGGCTTATTTTAGCAGTTGCTGTGAAGCCATAAAGCCATCAGGAGGCACAACTCCTTTGTTTGGGAAGCCAGGACAGCTGGCGAGGAGGGAAATGTAAACTTCAGACCAGAGCCACCCAAGCAGGGGCGCAGCGGCCAATTTGAAGCTGCATTTGTGCCACAGGATGCAAAGACAGTGTGTGAGCTCCAGAAATGCCATTGGTCTCTCCCTGCAGCTGTGTGGGCAGCTCCAGCCAGCAGGTATGAGGACACACATCTCTCAACACTTCATGAGTCACGAGTCACCACTGCTGCGTAATTCACCATGATGGGAACAACATCGAGATTACAAGATAAATTGAAGCATCTTAATTAAAACAATTAAAAGATTTAACTCCCAACATGAACAAGCCTTTGCTATAGTGCCCAAGTCTTACAAAATATCAAGTATGAGGAAGAAATCCTACAAAATATCAAGTATGAGGAAGAAACAATGGTCCCCATTTACCCCACTATGCTATGAAGCACATGGCTGAGCACCACCTGGTGCTCAGCTGGGCTGCACTGCTTAAGGGTTATTGTGAAATATCCATTAGTAGGGCCAAATATGTATTTATAAAACAACCACAGCATAAGCTATCTAATTAGGAGATGAAAAGGAAAATTGGATCTCAAAATTCATAACAACATTTTTCTTTTGTTTCCATTTCCCACTACCAGAAAGCTTTCTTATTTTCCATTTGTATATATCTGTGGTTTTAATCTTGATGCTAGACATTTGTTTCTATAACTAGTCAACTGCTCTAGTTTTTAATGGTTTTTTTCCTTAAAGAAGTAGCATGATTCATCAATGAATCAGGGTTGATTTCAGAATTTTACTCTAAACAGGACTGTGTCCAAATGACAACAATTACCAGGGGATAGGAGTATAAAGCTATGCCAGGAATGTGTTGCTGAAACAATCTTGTGAAAGAAATTAAAATAAGCCTACAATAAATAAATAAAAAAGCATATCTATGCAACTCATGGCCTGGCAGGAGATCACCAGATGTGTGGTGGCTGGCTTGAGGGCTGGGATGTGCACCCTCTGTGGGCAGGAATGGACTTCCCAGCCTTTGGGGTGCTGGTGGCTGTGCCAGCCTGGAGGACCTGCTGCAACTCTGGGCCCAGAAATCTTTAGGCCTTGTAATTTACTATTTCTTCTAAAACCCCACCCTAGGATGCCCCCATGACCTTTAACTTGTGTGAAGGAAATTTTTTATCCTGTACTGTGATTAACTCCATGCAAAATATTAACACACTAGGAATTACAGGATCAAATTTCACATCAGAGAAGGAGTAAGGAAAACGAGTAAGGAAAACGTATAAAAAAGGCACCATATTATACAGGCAAGGACAGAAGCTATGGTTCAGCAATGTAGTTTACAAGGAAAATGTCAATCTAAAGAACTAGACTATGAAAAAAATCTTCTGGATGATTTACAGGAAGACTGCAGCTGCTAAATCCCTCCTCACCTCACCATATGTAATCCTCATGTTATATTAGAATTCATGAAATTGCCCTGTATTAATGTGATTTTGAAAGCTGGGTGAGCTGGAGCTTGTCCCTAGCTTAAAAAGGTTGGATGCACTGCTCCACAATACCTTGTCATCTTCTTTTGCAGCCACTGAATATGACTGTATAAGGAAGAACATTTGTGTCTCATGTCTATTGTAAGGCTAATCAAATTTACAGTTCAATTCTAGGGAGTTAATGCTATTGGGGATTTGGATGAGCTGAGGTTGGGTCATTACAAAATTTCAGCTGTGTTTAATGCTAGTTAAACTGCTTTATCATTCAGAAGGCAGACTATAATTCTTCCTTAAAAACTACTTTCCCCCCAAATAAATGAAAATATATTGCTACACTGTATTTTTCTCAGCTTGTATTTTTACAGCTATTTCTATGTCAGCAAATAGCAATTTCAGAGCAGAATTCATCTCCTGGGCTTTGCAATGCTCTTTTAAAAATACAGCAAACATACTCTAGTGAAATAAAAAACAGAGATGGTGTGTTTAACAGCTTGATTTCAGTGTGCCTTCCCTATCAACCACACAATATGCAATGAAATTCCAATCGGTAATGCCAACATGGTTAAAGAGACACACATTTAGACTTTAAACGTACATTATGGTGTTTGTATGCATTTTATATATTTTTATGAGCTTTTATAAAGTAGAATTTTATTTCCATTGCAGTATTTTGCTGTTTTAATAGAGAACAGCTGATGGAGCCAGTTATTACATCACCACAAGTGGGTTCTCTGAAGATTTCTGGAATACCTTAAAATCTAAAAAACCCACAGCCCTATAAAAATCTCACAGTTTCTTCAGCCAAATATTCATAATGTACTTTTTTTCTTGGTCCAGGTTTGGATTCAGCTCTGTATCAGGCTGTAAAGAGTTGGGCTCCAGTTGAAGAACAGAATTAATGTGGAAGAATTTCCAAAGGTTAGATGTAATTTGAAAGGTCATATTCCTTCTCCTGAACTAAATGACTCCATGCTCACAGGCGTGAGAGCACCCTGTTGAGAGGCTCTACAGATCTACCTGCACTGAAACAGCAGTCAGCAAAAATTAAACATTTCCTATTCTTTGGGCAGGATGTGTGACATGAAACAAGTAATTTTCTAGTTATTTTAACTTCAGGTACACATTTAGAAGTTTTTTGTTTAGGGAATACTACTTTTTTTTGTTTCTTTCTTTTAGGACAGCCTCTCTTACCAGATATTATGCTGTATTTATTTTTCAATGAAAAAAATGTGGAGTGCTTGAGCTCTTTTTTTAAAGGAAAAGTCGATGTGCTCTCTATGTTATCTACAGGATACCTGCATTGGAGTTATCTTTGTACATCAGTACAGGCAGGATTGGTTACCCCAAAACCAAACCTCCCCAGAATAAAAGTGCATATTTTCAGTAGCTACATTTTGTTTAGTGCTTTCCTTGCAAATAGCAGTGCAGGACAGAATATATTCCTATATTGGTTTGCAGCGAAAGCCAAGACTTCTGAGTCCAATTTTGTTGGTTTTAATATTGTACCAATCTTTAAGACCCAAAAGGGAAACTAAAAAAGAAAATAAAAAAATTAAATTTAGGACTGGGACAAGCACAGAAAGGTCTTATTCTAACACGTCAGCGAAACACCAGTTTTCTTAACAGCAAATGGTGAGAGTTTGATTCACACCAAAACCACCCTGAATTTAAAAATTATTTAATATGTAATTATACTTTCTTGCGGTGTTTTCAGTGGTGTCCAGGTTAGTGTTATAAAAAGACTAGTCAGTGAAAACTGCAAAGGCAGTGTGAGGCATGCTATACCAAATATGTCACAGAACAATTTAGTACTCCAAGAGGAAGGGATTAAGAGAAGATGAATTGTTTGTGAGTAATTTTATTTATTGTGTCGTTTTGCCTCGGGAAGTTTTCACAGTTAGCCACATATCACCTGTTTCAAACTCAGTGAACTCCTAGAAGACCATGTCAAGGATACTGTGAGTCTTGATGTAGAAAATGAAATATCTGAAAGGCATCACAGCATCCTTCAGTGATCTTAGAGCAGCAGCGCTGCTCTCTTTTGCTGTCATTAATAATAATGCACAGACTAAGTAATTCTCTGGGGGCAGAGACAGGTGAAGTGGCCCACTGAATTACTCCACTAACCTTTCACCTTTGAGAAGAGCGCTGAAACCCAGGGCACGAGTGAAAAGGAGCACGGCAGCGCTAATCCCTGTTTGTGCAGCAATAAAACGAGCTCGCGGTCGGGAGCCTGATCAACACACGCGCACGAACTGGAACAACAGCGTGATTCAGGGCAGAACAAAGGGGGGTACCAGGGCTCTGAATTGCTTTACACAGCCTACAAGCTGCACTACAATTTATTCCTGACTTTCACAAAATCACAATTTCAACTGTCCACATAGAACGTATTTAACCGTCTGCGGGGCTCGTTGAAAGCAATACAGAAGAATGATAAAGGGATCAATGAACACTGTATTACAAAAAGAGAACAAATAGAATTAGTTTTTTCAGTAAAAATAAAAAATGGTCATCACTAGAGGAGAAAGGAGCACATTCTAGAAAGATCAAATGTCTACTAGGAAAAAGTCAGTGAAGCTAATATCAATTTTAGAAATTACAGTTCAAAGTAGAAACCATATAATATGACATATAATGAAGTCTCATTATATTATTCTCATTTCAGAAACTAGTTTTACAGATTTGTCTGCTCACTTCTCAACATTCAATAGAAACATTCTAATATATATAGAAAGAAAGTTAAGTGTTCTTACAGTGGTGCCTTAGCTTCCCAACTGTGAAGCTGGACTAAAGCTTTTCCATCACCCAGGCAAGGTATCTAGATACCTTCATAAGTGTGGCTGTACAGATGTATGTCACATAAAAGGCTGCCACCCATGACTTGACTCTAAGTTTTGAGCTCTGTAGAATTGCCAGAAATGCATTTGACTTCTGTTAAGTTTGCACAATGACTGCAGTTACACAAATATTAAGGCATACGTGACTTGATTACAATGTCCAAACTGCTGTCTGGAGAAAAAAATGTTACCTATCTTCAAAAATAAAAGAGCTCTGCAAATCTAGGCTAGGAAACATCAGTTTACTAAAATACCCATTTTGTAAGCATGGAGGGAGAAATTAATTCCTCTCTCTAGACTTGTGTTTGATTGCTGTCAGGCTACCTACCACAGACCTGTGTGAAATATGAGGCTGCCTAAGAAAAAGATGTTTCAGAAATGAGGAGTATTATCTGGCCCAATTTTATTAACGCAGCTCTTAAAGGAAAGTGTTGGCAGTGATTCATCTCTGTATCTTGCCAAGGGAAATCATTCTTGTTTAAAGAGAAAGATTTTTTTTCAGTCTTCAGTTTTTAGCAGGATTTCTATAAACTTTACTGGCTG
Source organism: Ammospiza caudacuta (assembly GCF_027887145.1). Taxonomy (NCBI): domain Eukaryota; kingdom Metazoa; phylum Chordata; class Aves; order Passeriformes; family Passerellidae; genus Ammospiza; species Ammospiza caudacuta. The sequence continues at coordinate 38,925,246 of NC_080593.1, read as the reverse complement.
ACTGGGAGTTAGCTGAGGCAATCATGGATCAGCGAGGCACAGTGTACTGATCTTGAAGAGTTGTCTTTAATTAAGGAAGAACATGCACCTATTAGATGTGCCAGTATGCTGGAACAATTAAAATTCTAAAATAACACACTTCACTTTGATGCTTGGATGCGTCTCAATATTAAAAGCACAGATACATTAGCAATGTGTCTGCTTATAATAACTTACTCAATTGGGAAGCAGTTGTTGCTATTAGAAAAAAAATTAATAAAATGGTGTTAGTAACTGTAGAACTTAATTTGAAAGATATTACATGGCATGTGGTTTGATAAAATTTGAAGAAGTTACAGCAATATGCATTTACCTTGTGGAAGATGGCTCTGAGTGGATAATAAGAAAATCACAGCCCTTGGATCTCAACGTGTTGTCAAGCAACCAAAATGCTAAGACCCATAACTAAACTGGCTTTTATCCATAGGGTCATAAGTGTATTTTCAGAAAAGCACTGTGGATGTGATTCTTTTCATGTGTCTGAAGACTCACTAAGAGAGGGATAGCTAGGGATAGGGAGGGATAGCATTCTGTAGGAATGCTCGTGTGTTTGGCATTTCTTCTGTCTAAAAATAATAGAACCAGTTTTCCTCTGGATTTGTCTCTCCTTATTTCCCACTAATCACCTCCTCCAGGCAAAGGATTGACCTATGGGTCTTACACATCCTGAGCAAACAGTTTAACCCCTAAGCAACTGAGGGTAAAGCTATTCTCTGTGACCACGCTTTGTGAGGGGTTGGATATCCTATAATCACATGTACCAAAGGCAGATTGCTCTGCAAGAAAACCAGGAGGTCCGCTAGGATCCACTTGCCATGTGGACTCCCAGAGGACAGGAAGGGAGCAGGTGCTACTGCATGGTCTGTAGCAGGCATTTAGACACTGAGAGAAAAATGAGTCCTAAAGCCATTTTCACTCTTAGAAGAGTGTTTGAATGTGAGCAATATAAAAAATCTTCTACTTAAACATACTCATTTTAGGTCAGATGCAGGAGTCATCTGAATCCTGCACCTGAATCTGTCCCTTTATATTTTTATTGCAATTCATCCTTAGAAAACAGAAAAGCCTATATGTGCTATGAATGCTGCTTATTTTGGTTTAATCTGATTTTCCCCTTCTTGTCCGATTAAATCTCATCATTAATTTGTCAAATTTAAATCCAAACCTCATTATTAATTTGTCAAATTTAATTCCAAAACTGCTATTAAGAATCCCATAAAAATGTCAAAAGAATACAAGAGGCCTTTATTTACAAAAGGTGGGGTTAGTGAAGATTTTTATCCCTTCTAAAGGCCTACTAAATGAAACTGTTTCATAGCCCAAGGCCTGAAATCCCTTGGCAGGTTGAACATCCATTGGAACAGGAATAGGAACTCAGGTGTGCCTTGCATGAGCACACCTCCTACGGTTACCCAACAACACAAAAAGCAGTCAGGCCTCTCCATTCCCTATCCATATAGGTAATGGCTGGGGAATCAGCAGATGAGTGAAAAAATGACCCCATTTTAGCAACCAACTGGACTATCCACTTCTAGATTAATTTCAGAACATGAATATAATTATGCCTAATTATGAACAGGCTCTAATAGGACTAGAAGGAAAAAACAGGTTAAACAAAATAAGTAGCACTCATCGTGTAGGCAAGTTTTACTCCTGGATTAGTTGCAACCAAGTTACATGGCAACACTGAAAAAAGATTGAATTTGTGATATTTTACAGCAATAATTTCTTGTTCAGTAACAGTTAAAATAACTTTATTTGGAAATCTTATCTTTCCTACCTGAGAGGTCACATTGACTCCAGTGGCATGCCTGACTAAATGATAATCACTTTGCAAAATGATTTCAGGCATTGGCATAAAGAGTTCTGAGACTGAGCCGTGGAAAAAAGCTAAGCAAGATAGAGGTGAAAAAGACACAGAAGGTCATTAAGGAATTCCTTCTGCTAGTATAATATTATGTCTTACAGTAAGTTCTACTTTCATGCCACTTTATACAGTCACTTTATCTAATCAATATTATAAAAACCCAAGCAACGAGGATTCCAGCCCCAGAGAATTTTCTGAAATCAAATTCATCTTGGAGCTGTAAATGCTCCACTCCATAGAAGGGCGTTTTTCTAAGCCTTGTACAGATGGAAAATTCTACAAACAATTTACTAATCAAAGCTCTATTTCTGAATCCCACATGAATATGAAATCTTACAGTACAGCCCATCCTTAAATTTGGGACAATTGCATCATATATTTTGCTATTTAAGTAGTTGTCTACAACTCCAACTAACGCACCTGAACTTAATTTGCTGGGAAAATAGGGATTCTGAAACCCACACTGCATATAATTTGCTTTATTTGTTGCCTTTGATAGATCTGCAAAACTGTAAAAAACAAACAACCGTCTCCTCCTCCCCTGCTGAATAAAGTAGAAAATTAGCCATGCAAAATATGAGAGACATGTCTTGCAGCAGTGTAAATCATCTCTGAAGGTAGGATCTGAATGACTCAGGAATACTAATTTCTGAAATCTTATGCAAGAAAGTGAGAGACTAAATGATTTAATAGCTAACATATCCAGGCTTATAAATTTTGCTTTTCAGGACTGACTCTACATTCTTATTGAGAATCTGTTAGCCAAATGTAGCAGGCTTCCTTTCAGGAGCTTAAAAAATGTGAAGCAGTGTGATTTCTATGGTGAAACAAAAATAATTGTATTTTAGGAACAGGAAAAATCAGTCTTAAAAATAGTTGTGGTAATTAGGGTCCTGAGGGTGGTTCTTAGGCAATCGGAAATGTATGGCAAGAAATTTGAAAATCTGTCCTTGCCTTCACATTAAAAAAGGTACACAGGGAAAAAGAAAATCAACAAACACGCAAAACAAACCCCCACTTAGAAAAATGGAACAAAGTCTAAATGAAAAATCTGGAGTATAAAAGCTCAGCAGGACTGATGCCAGTTTACTCCATCTGAGATTTGAGCTATTTTTACTGACTGGGAATAATGAATATTAGATTAAAGTATTGTAAAATTAGAATGTGATGTCTAAATTTATTGATTTTCTAGTTTTATGTAATTTTCCTTTAAATATATACAGTTATATTAGTGATAAAAATATATTCAGTAGAATGGGTTAAGCCTGCAAGTGATGTATCTACTTCATAAAAAAAAAAAAAAAAAGATTCCAATGTGATTAAAGACATGTGTGTATTGGCAGACAAAACCTGCATGAAACATAGAAAAAAATATTTAATGACTGTAAAATATTAGAGTCTATTTTAAAAGGCAGTTTACTTTTTACCTTGGAACTCATTGAAATTAAGCTAGAAATCTGTATTTTATATATGAGAAATAACAAAGAGCTTTATTTAAATACTTCACATTGTTAAACATTTAATGTTTGTGACTTATTTTGGTCTTGGGTCACAGAGAGATTTATTATACATATGCTCTAGAGTACCTGTCTTCTCTCTGAGCTAATGGGCATAGGAAACCTCCACTGGTAGTATTTTAAATTACACATGTTTATTGGAAAGGAAATGAATTGTAACCTTTTGTATTTGTAGCATCCATCACTCATGCATTTTCCCAAGGATGTTTAATTTAATGATGGTTGAGCCTAAGCTTAAAAAAATTCTGTGGAGAAACTTCTTGAGCAGAAATCAACCAACTTTTAAAAGCCCAGTATGTATATTTATCTTATAGCTTTTATAAGTTTCATGTGAAAAAAACCAAACCCAAAAGTGAGGTGTATATTTTTCCAGCTTTACTTCCATTTTGTGATAAGACCATATTTTAGATGTTCTAGAAACCCTTTCTGAGGAATAATAGAAATGAGGAACAGTTAAGTGTTGTGACAAGACTCTTTTTTCTTATGAGTGCCAGTTACATCCCTTTACATTTATTTCTAGTCACAGATGTACAAAGCCTCTTCACTGATTTGGATTTTAGTCAATCTCTGATTTAATCAGATGACATTTAATAAACTGATGGTTAGGTATTATTATGTCTGAAGTTCAATTTTTCTCACATCTCCTTAAACAAAAACAATTAGGAGCAGAAACATTATTGAAAAGGACAAGAAATCATTAACAGCATGGTCAAAGCTTTTCCATTTAAGGAATGGTTGAAATCCAAGGTGATTTCTTCGAGATGGAGAAAATCCACAAAATAAGATGTGACAGGTAATTTGGTAAAGAAGATTAAAAAAAGAAAAAAAAATGGTCTTGTTTATCTTTTCCATGGCAAGAAAGGAACACAAACAAAACCCCACACACATTTAGCAAAAGTTAAAAGAAGGAGAAGCTTCATACATCAAATTGTTAAGCACACACAAAAAGTAAAGTGCAGGAATACTAGAAGGTGATTTAGGAAACTCAAATATAATTGGAAACTTGGTGGCCACGCAGCACCTGTGCTACCATTGTAAAAGCATGAAGGTCATGCTTCAGCACATAATCTGTTAGCTGTGGCTAAGAGGGAATTTCCTCTCCTGTGTGTTACTGTGTGAGTAAAGTGCTTTGAGGGATTTTTACACTTGTCTCCGAACCACTGAGGGATGAGCAGCTGCAGGCAATGTACCTGACCCAGTGAGTAGCACTGGTCTTCTGCTAGAGAGGGACTGTACTCCTTCTACTCATTATTCTTTGCAGAGCTCCAGATACATTAAAAAAAAAAAAAAAGAAACGGGGTAAGTGTGTCTGTGACTGGCATCTGGAGCTATAGCTAATGACTGCATCATGCCTTGGATACCACAAAATCCAGATTTTATTTTTAAAACTAATAGCTACCATTCGCTTTCTAAATTACATAAACCTACCAATTTTCTCATGTAAATATTTCCAGACACTTTTCACAAAAAAAATTATTTAAACAGACTGTAGACTTCTGAAACCATAATGGGGGGTTTAAAACAAAGTATTTCCAAACAATCTTATTTCTATAGTTGCGTTAATCTTTTTAATGAAATCTTGTGAGCTTTGAATAGCCTAAATCTAAACACACTAAAAGCCTCTATGCTCACAAATAATGGTCTTCTACCAATAAGGTGTTGTCAAAGTGTAACTGAAAAGAGCAATGATTTAGGCCAACATCAATAGTAATCCTGATCCAAGCCTCCTCCCCCTGCACACATAATTAGGAGATATTCCAAGACATATTTTCCTGAGAACTACTAAAGGGATGACAGTTCACAAATGTTTTCCCTGCTGTTATAATAATCCCCACAGTTATGAGTTCATGTTGAGGGGACTTAGTCAACTGATAAGAACAAATCTTGTAACAGTTTCATCAGCTTTTCATGGCAAAGGAAATGAATTCTATTTCAATGCATATCTATATGCAATTTTCATAACGTGCTGTTGCATTTCTTGCATTTACATCTGTTTAATACCATGTTTATAGATCATGTCCACAGAGTTGAAGATATATAGGTGTATGTGTCTGCAAATATTTAAAGACCAGATGTATAGCAAGTCTCTTCCTGGCAGTGCTGAGAGGCTCCTAGTGAGACTTCAGATGTGTAAATCCCATGGGAAGTACTGAAAACCCTACCAGCTGTCAGCCAGCAGCTTTAGGTGCCTAAATGCCTTTAACATATTGGTACTGTGTGCTCGGCTCAGAATATGAGAAGCTGTAGGTGATTCAAACTATAGAATAGAAGTTAGTATTGTGTGCACACTACAACATAAGTGGTGTAGCACAGTATCTTTTAAACGGAATAGAAAGAGAAAGCACTGATGAGCTACCACAAATCTGTAAAAATCAGCTCTAGATTCTGTGATATGATCAGTCCAAATATGTAAATTTACCTATGTAGCAGGTTCTGCAGAACAGGGAGGGGAACATACAGTATTTATAGATACACAAGTACTTTCTTGCCAAAAGAACTTTGTCACAGTTGATGGGATCTCTTTGCTCATGTTTTTCTCAAGACCACCCCACCTTTGACAAAGTCATTCTGCACTCACTGAGAGAAGAACAAACCCCATCAGTTTCATGCTGCATTTTTCTTTCATGCTCCCTTAGGGCAACTTCTTAGGATGGTCTTTATGCCAAACTCCCATTTGCTCTGCTCCCCATCCAGCAGCACCGAGGCACCAGAGCAACCCCACACTGCACTTTGTCTTTGCTGAGCCAGAGCCTCCTGAGTGAGCTCAGCTCATCTGGAGACAACCCATGTCAGAAATGTAACAGGGAACAGGCAGGTTGTGTTGCAACTCAGAACAACCCAAAAACCATTACTCCCTGAACTGACTCCTGGCTGCTGTAACTTTCATTTACTCTGTGTTACTTGTTGCCATGCTTGAGTGACATGGCATAGAGTATTTTCCTGCTTCAGATACAAGGAAAGCATTTTCCCTTGTGCTGAAACAGCCCAGAAACCTGCCCACTTCCTGACAGAGTACAGTATACAAACTCTGAAGAAAAGGGAAAAAAACAGCTCCAAGCTAAAGAATATAAATAATCTCAGACAACAGAGCAATTTCATTGTTTACATGACCCTCTGCTGCTTACAAAAAGGATATATGGGAAAATGAGATTGTTTTGTTGTATGTCTGATAGTACTGTGTTGTGACATTGCACCTGGTAGCCTGTGGGTGCCAGGAAAGAATCAAAGTAGCAGGGCTTAGCCAGCCTCATAAAATGGGACAAATTAATACTGTTTTACCAACTTAAAAGTATTTCAGTCATTTTCCAGAATATTCATCACATTTGACAAATCTACTCAAATATGGATTGTTAAAGAATGAGCATTTATAAGGAGTAGTTATAGTTTTCCTGTCTTCTATATATGTTCAAAAAGGAAACAAATTTTCACTAGAACCACAACAGCATGTACTTGGGCAGAGGAAAGTCCAAGAGCCCTTTTTGATAAACTGAACAAAGCTGATAAGATGTTAAATGAAAAAGAAAAAAATTCAGATTGGATTCTGAAGCAGTTTCTGATAGTAGCAAAACATGCAGATTATGTCTTTAAGAAAAAAATTACAAGAATGAGGAGAATGAGAAGTGGCTCATCCCTTGAACTTGCTGTCATCCAGAGTTTCTAAATTCACTTCACAACTGGGGGTGAGGGGAAAAGAAGGAATGATAATTGGGAAGTCTAAAAAAATTGCAGAAGGAACACCTGATGTGAACCAGCACTGACAGAAAGCAGCCTCTGCCATGGGGAAGCACCAAATGAGGAGGAACAGGGTACATGCTTCCTGCTAGATTGAGATATATGGAATAATGGAGAGAAATGAAGATACATCCAGGCTGCTGAGTGGTGAGGAGCACAGACCTGCTCTTCATTACCTAGGGCTGGGTAGCTATTTTAAAGTTGGAACATGGAAGCCAAATAGCAGAGCTGTGACCACAAGTCAGCCAAATTCCCACTCAAAGCCAAATGCTCCAGCATGGAACAGATTTTATTATTACAGCTATGTTACATTTTCCTTTATTAAGCTGCCTTGGATTTATTTAAAACTTTTTTTTTTTTTTTTTGGATGGGCAAGTGTTTTCAAGTATCACAGTAATTCTGAAAATAGATCTTTTTTATTGATACAGTGGACATCTATTAGTGTATTAAAATGCACGCCGGTATGGCTGGGGCTTTGCTGGCTGAAGAAGCAGAGCTATTCCTGTGGAACCTGATGCATTGACATGCACTTGGTTTTTAAGTGGCTGTGGCAGTTCTGGCTCTTGGTGCCCCTGTGCCAGAGATGATCAGCCCAAAGCAGTGTCAGGAGTGTGGAGTGTGTCAGTGGGCACCAAAGCCTGGCAGCCCCACTCCAACTCCTGGTGGGAGACGCATTTTCCTGAGAGGGTTTAAGTGAACCTACTCCCCTTTGTCTGGGGTGTGCAGAAGACAGTTCCATGGGCATTGTATATTGGGCATCCAGGTATTTCTGTCAATACCTTTTGCAAATTTGTAGAGATTGTGGAATTGCTATGAACAAATATTCAGATGAAGCTCAAGTTTCCCAAACAGCAACACAAACTCAAAATGTGGAGGTGCTCAAAGCTTTCTAGACAGCAGATCTATCCATGTTGCACTTGGAGATAGGAACCCTGTCTGGAGCAATTCCAACAGCTGGATTTGGGATGGCTGCTGAAGGCAAACCTGCCTTGGGACAGGGCGGTGGCATTGCAGCAGGACACCAACTTCCCTCCAAGAATGTATACTGCTGTCTGAAAGGGAAATGGGCTGAGAAAGCCCTAATTCAGTTCCCTCCCTTGCACGTTGTCTGACTTAAATCTCCCCACCTACTCGTGTTCTGCAGAGGTTCTGGTAACAGCAGCAATTCCAGCAGCTTTGTAGCAGGGCAAATACCATTCAGGCTTTTAGGGCTTTTAAGATTATGTTGAAAAATCACTCTCCAAAGTGCTGTTTTAGATCCCATTGAGGATCAAAGATATGCATTAAATTACACTATTGAATCCTTTTCTGCAAAAGATGACAGAACTGGGATTTTATACCCTCAGCAACAAGAGTACAGAACCTTGCACACCCTTAGGAAAATGATAAAGGGAATAAAAAAGAAAAAAAAAAAAAGAAAAAAAGGAAAAAGAATAATGTAATAACTGAATCCCACCTCCAAATTTTCTTAAATACCAGAACCTTCATGCAGGTGTATGTAAGGGTGTTAATGTCTTTTAGCAGACCTAAATCATGCCAAACTACATGGATAACTTGTAATTGCCACAGAAAAAGAACAACAGCATGTTATCCAAAATTGCCTGTTACACCTACACTGCGATAAAAACCAAGAGTTTTCTAGGGAAGATAAAGGCAAAATGTAAGGATGACTCATATGAATAAAACTTAAAAGCATGTCTTGTGTCCCTTAGTGAGACACATAAAGATCCCCATAACCTTAGGATCTTTGACTTTGCTTATCTATGCTGAGATAAATGTAAGTCATTAAAATGCACAGCCACATTACTTCATGTGGGTTAACAAAGTATGAAACCACCCAGTAAATTCATGATTCATGGCAGTACTTGTAAAAAACAGCACATCTACTTGTAACCAGGGTACAATATATTTGAAAGCCACAATGTACATTGCAGAGTTTTTTAACATAAATAGTCTACTTTTCAGATGTGCTGTGAAACTGTAACTACTATAAAAATTGATGGGTCTCACACTGAAGTAATGTAGTGCTACTTGTCCAAAGTAATGCAGTGCTACTCATTTACTCTCCCAAGTACACTTATTGTGAGGATATGCATGCTTCAAACTATGTTCACAGCAAACTTCACAGGTAACACTAAACAAACTGCCTCACACTTTCTGGTGAGTTTAAAAGGTGACCAGACAAGCATCTTTACACTGATAATATGTCACTGAAGCATCTGAGAGCAGAGCAACCAACTCGACTAGTGCTGACCCCAGTGAAGTGGGTACTGCAGGCAGGTTTTTGAGCACATCCTTTGCCAGAGGTTAATGCAGAGGTTTCATCCTTTCTAGCAAAAGCCTTTTCTTTCTTCTGCTCTTCCTTTCTTTTTTTTTCTCCTTTTTCCTCTTTCTTTTTCCTCTTTTTTCCTTTCTCCACCATTTCACTCAATTGGGTAAAAGCAGACAAACAGTGAAAATGACAGGGCTAAGACAGAAATAACCTTCAGTGGGGCTGCCAAGTGAGATAGGCACATCCAACAGGGAGCAGTAAATATTTCCACCTGGATGACGGTGATGATGAGCAGGTTAGTCTGCCTAGCTGTGCCTTATGCCCCAGTGAACTCCAAGAGTCAGGAGCATTTAGGAGGGATGAGTGCAGTGAGGATGAGCAGGGGAACAGAAAGCCTCTCTTACAGAAGGAGGCTCATAGACACATGTCTGGTAGTGTCCATCAAATAAAGACAACAAGGGAAGAGGATGGTTCTTAGTACACCAAGTGTGAAAAACAGAAAAATGGTCACTTAAGGTATAGGACAAGACTTGCTTAAAAACAAGTGGGTATAAAATCCCTGTGAGTCAGTTCAGGTTAGGAATCAGGCAGAGGTTTCTAAATAGCAAAGCAAGTGAGGCTCTGTAGAGCTCTTCAGCAGTTACTTTGGCTACAGCTGCCATCCAAACGCTCAGCCTAATGTTTGTGGGAAAGCAATATCGTGGCTGGCCACATCTCAGTCTGCCACTCCTCCTCTGTGCGCACCCCCTGGCACATCCCCATGGCAGGAGCTTGCAGTGAAAAGGGCCAGGAGCAGCAGCAAAGCATTTGCTTCCAGAATGCCAACTGAGGGAAAAAATCACCGCTGACCATGGAACTTGCATGTGGGGAAAATGGTAAGGAGCCAGAGCCAGAGGATGACACCAGAAAGGAAGAGGCTCGTGTGAGGGAGAGGTAGGCTTTGTTCTGATGTTCTAATCAAGGCTTAGCTGGGTGTTATTAAGCAGACATGATTTGATGTTAAAACTGTTCAGACATGGTGGATAATCAGGCCAGCCAAGTTCGGATTTTGATTGTGAAGGAGGAAGCCATGCAAAGAAAAGTGTTGCAATGTTACAATTAATTTTCTCTGAAGCATTTGCAAATGATATTTTTCCTGGGGCTCAGGAACCTTTGGCAGGGCCAGGATGGCAATGATCAGCTGAGAAAAATAAACATTCTAACCCAGATCAGCATCACCAGCTCTGTAACTATAAAAAATAATTAATTTGCTTAGCACTTCAAACTCAGTAAAACACAAAACCTCAATGGCCATCTGCACTTGAAAGGTCTTTGGATTAAGGCAGTGTGGAAATTTACACTCCCCAGGCTCTGCTTGAATACTTAAAGTGTAGTTGACTTTTAGTCCAAGCAAAAAGGGTTTTTGTAACTTAACACATTTTCAAAGTGGGGAGTGTCCACATGGAGTTACTCTGCAGTAACTAACTGCCCACACAGGCCAGCCCTAGCAGCTAACACTGGAAGCAGGCATTTTCAGCACTCAGTACTCACTCACTCACTCACTCACTCACTCACTCACTCACTCACTCACTCTGTTTCAGGCAGGTGAAGGTATCCATCAGGTTTTGTGGGGTTGCTCGTGTACATGCCAAATATTTACAGGACTGGAGCCCTGATTTGTAGAAAGGGACGCGTGCTGTGGCCTCGAGTACCACCTCAAAGGAAAATACAAATGCCTGGACTGGGCTAGTGCATCCCACCATCTCTCCCATCCCTCTGATACATTTGGCTCTCTCACACTCCCAGAAAATGCACATGTGCTCAGTCATACACAAACCCTACGGCACCCGTTCCCCCCATGGAAAAGTCAGCCAGCTGTTACAAAATTCAGACCTTTCATTAAGGCAGTTTAGTGGCTGATAGTGCCAAGCAAAACAGAGACAATTAATAATAATCAGGACTGAAGGGTCTGAGACAGCTTATGAGTAAAGGATTGTATGAGCTGTTTAAAAAGGACAAACTTGCTGCTGCCTGGAGTGATAGGGAACAAAGGGCGGTGATGTATAACCAGGGAGGGAAGAGACTCTCTCGTGGCTTTTGTAGATTACTGTGTGAATGACAGGAGCGGCAGGAGCAAACACCTCTTTTCATTTGCTCAGGCTGCTGGAGAAGAATAGCAGCGCTTGCCAATGAAGCTGCAGCTGTGCTTCAGCGCCACTTAATCACTGTGTATGACTGGGCCTAAATTAGCTGCCATTCTCACTCCTATTTGTTGTTCTAATGAAGATTTGCATAAATGTAAGAGTAGGGTAACTGATACTTGATTCTTCGTTTCAGAGGCCAGGGTGGAAGACTTGCCCATCCTGCGTGTTTGTGTTTGTGGGAGATTCAATGTTGCCTTTCCATTTGACCTGATCTGCTTCTGGCTGATGAATGGTGGAGAAAAAGAGTTCAAAGTTGCTTATCAAATCGAGACCCCTGTTGTGTTTCTGCCTTTAGAAAAGGGCAGACTAGTTAGATGAAGAGAGGACTGAGGGATTAGAAAATTACTCCTAGCTGTAAAAAATAAATATGCATGTTTCTGCAGCTACTTATGTGTATATATATGTGATATGCTTCAATGGCATATGTATCAGTGACATATCTTTCCATCCATCCATCCATCCATCCATCCATCCATCCATCCATCCATCCGTCCGTCCGTCCGTCCATCCATCCATCCATCCATCCATCCATCCATCCATCCATCCCTCCATCTGATGGTAAGTGACCAATATTTTTTTAATGATAAAATATCAAAAAAAATCCTCTTAGGCAATAGGATGAAAAGTAAGGACTTGTAAATTTCTGCAAGCCTTCTGTTGTTCATCACTAACATTCAAAGTTTACTTTTAAATGAAAGAATATCTAACACGAAACAGGCAATTACCAAGGAAGGCGAAAATGACTCAGCACTTCAAAAATATGTGCCACCAGTGCCTTGTGAGACTGGGATTCAAATTAAGAAATTGTGCTAATTCATCAAAAAAAGGGGAAAATTTTACCGTGAAGCAGTGAAAAAATCCAAAACTACTTCATAATTAAAGAGAAGATTTGAAAATGAAATGTCATAAGATTGCTTTATTTACTGTGATCAAGACAATGCCTATGGCTGCTAACTGAAAGAGGCTAAATGGAAGAACTTCCCATTTTTTGTGTGTTAACTTGCTGTACATGGTAATACGGTATGGATAATTGCTTTCAGTATTCCTCTTACACACTTGATATGCTAAAACTGTTGTTTGACAGCGTCTGTAAGGATTTAAGATTGAGAAGCCATAAGTAGTGAATTTCTAAATTTCAAATCACTGCTGGAAACTGTCCAGCTTTAAAGATGACTGTATCCCTCCAAAGTGAGTATCTGTATCCCTACGGGACAGCATGCATTCACTGCCCATTCCTCAATCCCTACACAGCTTAGCAGTGTCTCTACTCTTCAGCTGGTCTCTAAGACACATGAGCAAATATTAATTTGGTTGCTGTACACTTCTGTCATCTATCTGCCTGTCTACCAACAGACACTTCTGCATATTTTTGGCCAAACACTAACAGAAATCAATCTTTCAGAGACGTTAGCAGAGAGCATTCAATCCACCTGAAATAAATGTGCCAAAAATGGTAACACTCTATAACTCCACCTCTGAGCTGAAAGGAACACCACAGGTTTCAATGTTCTATACAGCAACAAACCCACATGAAAATAAAAGTAGTCAATCACATCTTTGCTTGTTCTCACCTTATTTTGAGTTTTGAAATATTTCAATACTCTATTACAGCTTTTTATTCAGCCCCTGATTATGCCAGAATCTCAAAATTGCTTTCAAAACAATTTTAGACCTTTTTTAATTTGCCCCTTTAGGGCAAATTAAAAATAACATTGAAGTGTATAACAAAAAGCAAACCAGCAACAACCCTCATGACATATAAACAGATCACATATTTTTTCTTCAATGATTCTTTAGTAATTTCTATATATTATGGTTTTCCAAGGCTACAGTCAGAATTATGTGTTTGTAAATAGGGTAAGAGAAAGTGGAAATTACAGACCTAGTGGTCAATGGCATAAAACAAATCTAAAAGAGCTGAGGGGAGAGGTTAAGTGCTATGCTAGTTAATAAGAATGACAGCTTGCTTTGAATACTCATGCTGGCTGTCCAAGATATTGAATAAACCTCATTTAAACTAATTTTCATTATTTGTAGAGTCTGTGTTAGGCATCTATCATTGTCTGTGCTATTAATATTCTTTTCAGAGACCACATTATCAGCATATTTAAATGAAAGCTTTCCTTTTCAATATTTATTAACTCATTAATATTTCTGTGTGGTAATATCCTGGTTGTAATATCCAAATTATGCATACTAAGGTATTTTCTACTGATCAAACTTTCTGAATTAATTTTTTTTTCCTCCAGTACCAAAACTGCACTTGAGCTTCTGAAATTCTGCTTTCTTTCTATACTATTTATATGAATGGCATCTAAAATTTACATTTTTGTGGGTTTTTTTTCAGTAGGTACCAGTAAAACAGAGCACCGACCAGACATTACTGAGGTGACCAAATGTGAATGACGAATGAATGGAGATATGAAAGTTAATTCATCTTACCGGGGTTACAGTCTGTGAGGAGGGAGCAGATGGAGAGGAGAACTTTAGAAATGGTTAACGCTGGACTCCAGTTGTCCTTTAAAATGTCCAGGCAGATGACGCCTTGGCTGTTAATGTTGCAGTGGTAGATCCTTGTCCGGAACGTTACCTGGAAAGGACAGCGTGTCTCAGTACAACAGCGTTCAAGCCAGTAACTGCACAATTATTAAGCAATGAAGAACCATAGGAACAAACATTCTGCTTTCCAGGCTGCTACTGATGGTTAAAGACTGGGCAAGACAAAATAAAGGAAATAAACTCTGCCTCTTGCAGCTGTGGCCCACAGTGAAACTGGTTTGTGCAGGCTGAGAATGGGACGCATTTCCTGAGCTTCCTCCTGCCTTGGTCTTATCAATCTCATTATTTTGTAAATGGCAAAAAAAGCCCCCAACAATTCCAGCCCCTAATCTGGACAATGTTCATAACTCAGGTCCACAGCTCTTTCACACTTTGAAGGAAGTCAGAACAAGACAGATTCTTTTACTGTCTTCATCTGTTCATCATTTGACACAATAGATTAAGCTGTAAAAAAAAGCAGAGGCATTACAGCAGAAAAAACTGAAGTGAAATATTTTGAAGAAAGGCTGCTCAAATAAAATCCTTTTATTTCCAAATTTTAGGTTATATTTTTATCAGTGGAATTGTTTGCAAACACCTTTGGGGGTTTTTTTCAGTAGTTTATTTTGATGATTTATGTATCTGTTTCATATGGTCTTCCAGGTGATCCCATAGGTAACAAACCAAGGAAATTATTTTAGCCCAGAATAATGTCCTCTTTTTTCAAGGTGAAGACACAGGCTTTTTATTTTAAAAGAAGCTCAGTTAGGAATGTTGACTTCATAGCTCAGAATGAATACTGGGGCTACTGGATAAGAAGGGACAACGTGAAAAAAAAAACCACAGGAGGTCATCAAGGACTAATTTCTTCATCAGTTCTATGCAAATGACAAGCCACACCCAAATGGTTTCAAGGACATGTTCATAAAATCCAAAATTAAGATGTAGAAGTTCAGGCACCTATCTCAGCAGCAAGAGCCCAGCCAGAAGAGGGGCTGGGCAGGCAGGAGACAAGAGCATTCCCTGACTCAGGGAAGATGTGCTCTTCCCTCCTCTGGGATAGTGCTAATGTGAGTGGGAGTGCCTGCAAACCCACCCCTGCCCTTCCACAGACAAACCCCTGTCTGGAGAGTAATGCAAACTGGAGACAGGCAGGCTCCTCTCCTGATTTTCTTCAGTATCAGAGATATCAGTGATCTGAAAGGGATTATCAGGCCACTCAGCAAGCAGGAGAGAGAATACAAGTGAAATAATACAGTACCTGGTTTGCTTCTACAAAAAATAATTATAGAAATCATTCTCTAGCACCCTGAAAAATTCTGCCCTTTGTATTAAATCAAGACGCTTTGACAAAATAATGGAAAGAAAAGATAGTAGATTTATAGTATTAAAACATTGCCTTCAACAATAAATACTTTTTCTCATAAGTACTTTTCCACATAGATCTGGAAAAATGCTTTGGAGCCCATTGTCATGCACCAGTGAGTTCTGCACCAAAGAACCCTACAAAGCAAGTTCATCAGCTTTTAAATGCTTCTATGTTTAAAGGTATTGACAATTAATTGGATAATTTGACAGTTTGCTACTCCATACCCTACATATTTATAGGTTCTTTCATTTTTCCTGTTCACTTGTGGTTTTGCTTATTGTTTTCCAGCCTAAGTGCTTCACTTCTCTGAAAATTTAAAATATTTCTTGTGCAATGATCTCAATTAATCCAAAAGCTTTAGCTGGATGATCTATTTTCTCCCCCTCATTAGAAGCCCAAGCACATTCAGCATTTGGAGGGAAGGAAGTCTTCTGTGAGATCAAAATGTTATTTATTTAAATAATTATAATTTGGTGATAAAATTAAATGTCTGTGTACAAAGGGAAGCTATTTTGAACAAGGAAGGTTGCTAATGCACAAAAGCCATAAACTACTTTACACAAAGTGCCCAGAAAGAGAGATGGTGTGGAGGACCATCCTAGGAATTGTAGGTACTCATTTATTCCCTAGGTAGATTAACTCCAGGAACTCTTAGACTCCACTTAGAAGTGAATCAGTGACTGCTCCCTAGCAGGATGTCCCAGGACTCAGTAAAAACACCTGCCTAATTTTAAGTATTGTATGCTAACTTTTCAGTACACCATTGGAATAAAGCCTATGCTCAAGTATTTTACTTCAATTAAGGTGCTTCCCTATACTTCCACAATGAAAAATTGGAGGACTTCATTCAGTGGCATCTAAATACACTGAGTAATAAGATATGTGTGGTTTCACTGAATGTGGGGGAAGCACTGAATCCACTGCACAGATTAAATTATACCCTCTAAAATATTTACAGACAGGTCAGTCTGAGCTTGCGACCTGCTTCAGAGAGGTCATCGATTTGAGCCTGTATTTTAAGTGTAAGTGTTTTGCCTCCAGCAGAGAGGACAGACACTGCCACACGTTTGTTCCCCTGCCTCAGCTGCTTCTGAAGCACTGAAACAAGGACACTGGGAATTTGGCAGGATTCAGAGCCACTGAGATGAATGGAGGTAGTTCATGTCATTCATGAGCTGTTCAACACTCCATTGCCATCACCTGGTGGATAATTGTACATGAGACTCCACCTGTTTGCAGTTGGAAGGCTGTTTTTAGAAAATGCTTAGACCAGAAATATAGCATTTTTTCACTGTTGAGTACATATTAAACCTGTGAGATTGGGAAAGGCAAGATAAGGCTTGCTGCTTAGCGCTGACAATGTCACCAATGTCACCTAAGACAGGCAGGCATTTAAACATGTAAATAATCAATGTATTAGTTAGTTTATAATGACAATATGTTATATTCTATTAATTAATTTTAATACTAAAAAAACAATTCAATCAATTAATGTAAATAATCACAGTGTTTAGAATTGCAGAAGAAGCTGTATTTAATGACAGCCTTAATATGCTGGAAACTGTGGCCTGAAGGCTGCAGGTAACAGAGTTCTCACCCCGAGGCAGCAGAGTACAAATGCGATAACACATTGCTTTCCTCATCCATGTGTTGCTTCAAATTGCTGATAATGTGGGAAGTGCTGAGATGGAACTTTCTGCATGTTGTGCTTACCATACCTACATTATAAGGTTATGCAGGGTTCTCCTATTCTATCATGTGTTAATACCTTTCCAGGGGAACTGCATTTTCTTTATTATGGTCATATTTTTACCTTTGATGTCACTTAAATGTTTCCTTTAAATGCTGGACTCTAATTCCATTTATCCCCTAATGAAAACACCTAAACAACCTCATGCAGGGGCTCTAAGGAGGGTGTGGGTGTGCAGGCAAAGTCACCTTCAGACAATTAAATGGTAGAGGAGAAATTTATGGATTTTCTTGAACCATAAGTGCTCTCTATGGATTTATTCTCTTTCATTCTGGAATTTAAAAAGCATACCTAATTTTTGTTGCATAAAAGTATAGGTCAGGAAAATGCAAGTTATGGGGAATAGGGAAAAATGGGACTACCTTCTGAAAACTGTGAGCACTACAAACTTCCAAAGGGTAATGATATGGAATTTATTTTCAATCAAATTTTATTCAATCAGTGTTGGAAGTAAACAATAATAAACTCATCTGTCATCTACTGCTGAGTGCCAAACGTGCAAAGCTGTGTCTGGCTGTTCACTGAGTAGGTTTTAGGACTGAAAAAAGACTGTTTATAAAACCTGGGAAGAGGAAACTAAGATAGATTTGAGTTGAGGAAACAACTAGTTGAAGGCAAGATAAGTAATTTCTGGATCTCTGAGTGATTTTTAAGACCATTTTCCCAGCATTATGTAGTTTTAAAATAACTTAATATCTTTCTTTTGCACGGAGGTCTAAACACAACAGTCACTATGATGCCTGGTACACCACCTCACACACTTTCAGACTTCACTGAATTCAGTTGCAATCTTCTTCAAAAACGTATCAGGAGGATGAAATGATTCCCTAGTTTTACAAATAACATGCAAGGGCTTACAGTGTGCCCTGAGGGTTTGCTTTCATCAGCCTGTTTGGGTTCAAACCCTCACCTCCTGCTTCTCAGTCACTGGAGCCTGGTGACTGTGTAGGGAGAGAGGAAAAATTCCCACAGCCAGTCTGAAAATAAACAAAACCAACCTCCTTTTGCTCAGGTAACGCTGCAAGCAGAGTTGAGATCCCAGGGCTCTCATTCCCACAATTTTGGGAAGTTCCTTTCAAGAACTTTCATTTCTTGCAAGGATGGAATCCTGCATGCCTGCTTGAGATGAAATTTCTGTCTTCCTCAAATATTCCCCAGGAGTTCTGCTTTAATAAAACTGCAGTGGCACTACCTGAAGTGGAAGAAGTTGTACTGCATACAGAAAATGTTTTATATATATATATATATATAAAATATGATGCCATTTATGATGATGTTCATAGAGCTCAGGAGAGAGTAAGTTGTTCCCATCTCAGTTTGTCAGACTTTATGAGCAATACATTTGTCCACGCAGAGAAAATAAAAACGAGATCAGGCCTACACTCTTCAGTCATGTGAGAAAAATAAAACAGTCTAAATGAAAAGTGTATATAGCTCTGAATGACACAACACTCATGCAATAACCTTTATATTAATTAGCACCCTTTAATTTCTTACAAAGTGCACTTCATTTATCTATGAGGACTGAAGCTGCCTTTCTAAGACAGGGTGGACTATTTCCAGTTTGTTAGTACATATTTGTAGCATGAACAATTGTTGAGATACTTAATGATTCATCACAAAGAGTGTACAAAAAATGACTGGCCATATGATGCTCACTACTTAAGAGTACATTTTAAGTTTACAGCAAGAAATGTACTTCATCTAGTTCTCAAAACACTTGATTACATCTAATTTTACTTGGTAAAAAACAGATATAAATAACTTTATTGAAGGAAAATACATGGTATCTGCATTAGCAGGAAATAATAAACTGTAATTACGTTTGCTTGACCTGCAGAGAAGTCTGATACGCAAACTGTGCTCTGCTTCTTTGGCGAAATGCACCATGCAAGACATCAGCAGCCAAAAGTGGTAACAATTTAAATGGATATAATAGCATCCACATGAGTTCACCTTTAATACTACTGAAAATGAATCAGTATGCAATGTGAGTAATTATTCATTATATTCATTGTAATTATGAAGCTGAGTAACTACTCACTATCTCATTGAACAGTGTTGCAGGGGAAAAAAATTGAATAAGCACAGTAGCACTACATTATATAAATAAATATCTATATTATATAAATGCACTCATTTTGCACCCAGATTTAACAGCAGGATAAGTAAAAAGGGACCTTGATAATCTTTGATGTATCCAAGAGAGAGAAGAAAAGTCCTAAACAGTACAAAGTTTTCTGAAAACAAAGGGAGAGAAGGAGAGGACAAGGGAAATGGATTACTGTTTGGGTTAGGGATGTTCAGAATAGAAACAAGATGGTAATTTGCCAAGCATCAAAAGCTTTCTCTGGCAAAGTCACTATGAGTTTTTTATAAAATGATTTTCATACAATCAGCATAATCTTTCTTACAATTAGCAGCTCCTTATGGAAAGTCAGCAAAAAAGTTCTCTTACAAGAGAGCAAGTTTTTTTTTAAAGATTTACTGACCATTTAACTTTTATAAAATAAAACCTCCCTTTTGAAGTTCAAAGCATGCAGGCTGTACTGTCCTACGCAAACACCTCTCTCAGTCCACTACAGTGCTCATGCATGGTGCTCCTGGTACAAGTTTTTATTCCTAGACTTTATTCTAAGAAACAGGGGCCCCTTCTTCCTCACCCAATTCCAACAGGCACTGGCTATTTAGGTACTCCATACATAAGAAGTCCTAGGCAGACTGACTTCAAAACTAGTAGTTTTCTGTCCTGATCAGTCCATCTGCTCTCATTTCATAGTAATGATGTACAAGAAGTTCTTTCTCTCACATTTGTGTATATTTATCTGTGTATGTGTAAAAGAGGACAAGAAACAACACTTATATATTATGTATTTTTAGATCACATGGATTTTATGAAGTGAAAAACAGGCTTGATACAGCCGAATTATGTAGCTTCTGAAATTTCCAACAGACAAATTGTCTTCCCAAAATATATTTGACAAGCAACATGGAAACCAAGGCTGTGAGGCAGAAGATATTCCCCATACAATGCCTCTACAAGACCTCTCAAAGAGCTTTGTGTACTGGGTATTCTCAGGAAATTGGAAGAAATGATAAACCACCTAAGTCTTGGTAAGGAAAACAGGAGGAGCTTAGTTAGATAGAGCTGTTTGCATCAAGATTAAATAAATCAATAGAAGCTACTGATATAAATTAGTACATTGTAAACAAAGTGAATAAGGAGGCTATTCATTAGAAGAGTCGTTGGCAATTCAATTTACCAATTACTAGAAGAATTATCAGATAAATGAATTGAAAGGAAATCTCAGAGATTTCCATGATGTTGCCTTATCAAATACGTATTTTGCATTTAATCACAATAAAACATAGTTATTAATTCTCTCCTCAGTCTAACATATTTCTGCTCACATCTATGCCCTCCACTTTAAAACTCTCATTCTGTCATTTTGGGAGACATTACACTTACTTAAGCAGTCACCTGTGTTTGAGCTGTCCAGAGCCCTGTACCACTGCAAACTGGTTCAGCACCACCTGAAGACATCACAGACTCACAGAATGGTTTGGGTTGGAAGGGACCATGAAGATCATCCAGTGTCAAAATCCCTCTGCCATGGGCAGGGACACCTCCCCCTAGATCGGGCTGCTCTAAGTTCCATCCAACCTGGCCTTCAACACTTCCAGGGCTGGAACATCCCAGGGATGAGATCTATGGAACAAACTGTTTCACTGCAGGTGTGCAAGCATGGGAACTGCAGTCTGCAGCTCACACTCCTGGAAAGAGCTGTTCTGAGAAGGGCAGGATTGGGGCTGCTCCTGCTGCCTCTGACAATGGCCTGCTGCTGGTCGGTTGTCCATTTCTCCCTCTCAAAGACGCCCCCGCATCTGATTGCTGCCTGCAAACACCCAAAGACTTCACTTGCTGGGAAAACCTGCCAGCTCCATTTACTGTCACGGATGAAGGGTTCCTGGGCTGCTCTCAGTGAGGAGATGCAAATGGAAAGGCTGGGCGAGGAGAACAAGGGAGCGCGGGGGCACAGCCGAGGGGCCGCGGAGGCAGCGCTGTGGGAACGCGCCGCACCGTCAGCACCAGGAGCAGCACGGGGAGGGCAGCAGGCAGCTGGAAAGAGCTGTGAGCAGCACAGCACGGCACTGAGAGCTAATAGGATGTGACAGAGGCTATGAGAGAGGTATGACGAGGCAAATGAATGTAAAGGATAAGACTGACAGGAGAGCACTGCGTTTGAAGGCTGCCCTTATGACGGCAATATCTGGGAAGGGGGGCTAGAGGAGGCTCAATGAAGCCCTGCCTGCATCAGGGTTCCAAAGATAGTGGAAAGGGATCAGTCAAATGGGCTTGTACTTAGGGAGTTTTAGACCTTCAAGAGTAAATTGTGTTAGCAGTGATAAATGCAATTTAAAGCGCATGTCTGCCTAGTAAGGTTCATTTTAACAACGTAGGTTAGAAATACCAAGGAGTGTTTATTTTTTTGCATCTACTCTTGTAAGCACTGTTTTTCTATTACACTGCAGAGAAAAGTGTCCTTAACAGCCAATCACATATAAAAAGAGTATGAACATGTAGAATAGAAGCCAGGAACAAAAAGAATTGCCCCCTCAGACATGAGGCTGAACTTACAAAATAGGTTGAAAGTGTCTATCACAGAAGAAGAATTCCACAAAAGGTTATTGAGTGCATTGAGACTATAGTGCTATATTACAATTATGTATGAAAAAACTTGAAGAGATGTTTAATATTGCCATTAAGATCAGACTCTATACACTGTGTATTATATTTAAAAAGGAAAAGGGCCTCCCTTGTAGTCCAAGAGCTGATTTAAACCATCTAGGCTATCAAGTGCTGAGAACAGTTTTTCAGTTAGTTGTTAGGCATAGGAGACTTACATAGGAGACCTACATAGGACTTAACAGAAAACAGAGCTTTCTGTTATTTTAATTTTGATTTAGAGGTGATTTAGCATATTGCAGCTTTCAAGTCCTATGAGCCATTTTTCAGTCAGCTGAGATTAAAGTCCCTAGCAAGATTAATTGTAGAACTGGGATTAAGAGATTCTATAAATCACTCAAATCCAAAAATACAGCTAGCAGTATACTAGGATAATGATAGATACATCCATATTGTATACGCCACAGCTAAATTGAATTGACACTGTAATAGACTGAACATAGTCAAATATGAGAGTAGAAGTAATTAATAAAGATTATTCTTGAGGAAAGGCAGACTCCAGTGCAGTGACAATTCCTGGGAGGAAAGTTCTTTTGAACAGCATGCATTTTTCTACAAACACCTGTACAAAAGACTGGTATGGCTTCCTGATTTGTCAAAGCTTCCTGCTCCAGAGGGACAGCATGCAGGATAGTGAAATTATTGCCTTTCCTTCAGTTGCGTAGTGTACCTAAAGCTGCAGTGTTTGTACTGATGGCTAAATTTCAAAGAATCTCAGATCAAAACCTTGCATACTTGGGGAATTCACTGATTTCTTATGTGGACTGAGGACAGAAATTGAGGTGAAATTCTTTCTGTCAGACCAGGCTAAAATACATGATACCTCCTACTCAAATACACATGGACATATAATCATAGATGTACACCCACACATACAAACACACGTCCTCCCACAAGAGACATCTATGCATGGCTAGATCCCATTCAATCCCCCAAAGAAAGAGCTTTGGGGTATTGAATGGGATAGAGAGAGAGAGAGAGAGAGAGAGACCTTTCCTCTGTTAAAGCCAAGGGGTGAACTGTCTGAATCCATTAAGGATGAAAGGAAGATAGTTGGCAGGAAAAAGAAATCTCAAAGGTATTTCTAAAAAAGGTTGAGGGGGTCATTAAGCCACTGAAAAAATGTAAGGTTATTTCCTTGGCAGGTCATCTAAGCATATTTATTCATTTCTACTCTGAACAGGGCACAGCTTTGTCTATTTTTCAGTCCCTTATGCTACATGCTGTATTTTTGGGCTGAAGTGAAACGTCACCTTGTGACCAAAATTGAAGCCTCAGCATCATCTGGCCTTTGGCAGAAAGTGAGCTCATCACCACATCCATGCCTCACTTTGTGTGTTCCATGCCTTCCTTCAACCAGGCATCTCATGAAACCAACGTGACACTGAGGATGAAGCTGAGGGGAGAGCGGTGATCGTGCAGCCTGCCGCTTCCTTGCTGACTCAGCCCTCAAGGTGCTGAGCTCATTGCTGCAGTGCCACAGCAGCTTCCTCACAGCAGAGGCAAGGAAATATTTTTAATTGATTAGAGCCTCCCAGAAATCCAAAGCTAATTTGTTAGTTCTCAGATGAGCTGTTCTAAAGATCTTGTTTTCTGGCTGTATAGCTAAATCAGAGTTAGGCTGGGCTGGCCCTCCATCACTCCTATCAGCTGCATTGGTCACACAGACGTAAACTTTTTTGGGGAAGAACAACTCCCTCCTCTTCATGAGTGTGCTGCAGTTGTGAGTGAAGCCAAATGCCACTGATTTATAAGGAAAGCAGAGCTGAAAAGGTCAGTGACCTCTGGCTCAAAAAATTTGGAGTCCAGTTTCAAGGCATGTGACAAAGCTGAAATACTGAAACAGACTGACTTCAAAGGGGAAGAAATTAACAGTGTGAGAGCAAATTACACTCCATCTTACCACATGGTTTATTCTGTGATGGTAAAGAGTAACTTAACTTGATTCTATGGTTATGGTTTAACTTTGGAAAAACACTGACAGGCAAGGACAGACAAAATGAAAACTACGGATCCATAGGGGATCTGTAGTCTGTTGGTGCAGACTGGAAGGGAAACCTGATGACAGTGACACGTTGCTATACAAAACCTGAAATGTGAACTGGATCACACAGGAGAATTAATGTGGAAAATGGAGATAAAACTTGAAAATCTTGAGAATGTTGGAGGCCACAAAAACTGAAGAAATACCTGAAAGTGAAAACTTGTATAGATACTTATTCTTTGTTAAACAAAACCTGAATGAAAGAGTGATTCTTTTATGTGCTAAAGGGAAAGTAGAGAAGCAGATTAACTATCTGGAACAGCAAATGAAAATTACTTTGTACATTTGTTAAAAAGAAAAACCAAAATATAGGACATCTTTACTTGTACAAATGTGGTCTCTGTTGTTTATTTAATTAATGTTTTCCAATGTGCAACAGGGTGCCCAACGATCAGATCAGGCATCAACAGTGTTTATAGAAGCAATCTGGACCCCTCAAAAAATATCAAGAACTTTGTATATTACAAATTGAACAGTGTTTACACCACAAATATATTTTAATGATGGCAATAAAAATAAAAGACATATATCCAAAATAAACTTTCAATGCATTTTTCTTACTTAAAAAATTATTTTACCATCCTCAAGATCCATGTGTGACATACACATGTATGGATGTGATAATGGAGTGCACAACATCTGAGAAGAGATAAGGAAAAGGGATCTTTCTGCAGATTTTAACACACTGTGGATTAGGCCCCTTAACAGTGAATATGTTATGTGACATGGGAATTTGCCTTTGGAACCCCAGGCTGGGTCCAAGTAATTGCATCTGGGAAATACAGTTTCTGTTTCTTCCCAGGTTTTTTGTGGTCACATTTTAGGAAGATCAATTTTGACAGTACTTGTTTAAATATTTCCTTACTTCATAGTGAATGAGGGACGAAAATGGCCCACAGAAATCTCAGGAGCAATTTATGAACTCAATCATAGTGAAAAATGTGAATTAGACCCTTTCTGCTATGTTCTTACAGGGAGGTAATCTTGCCAACACTCAGGATACATTTTATGTCTTTCTCAGTACATTTCACAGTCTTGTACTTTATCCCTAGGTTTTTTAAGACGATAGAGCCATAAGGAGTTAGAAAAAATTGGAATATAACTACAAAGAAATCTAAAATGATCTATGCCCATAACCCTATAATCCACGATTCTGAGAACAGCACAAAATATCACAAATCTTGTGGAGAAGTAGAAGAGATGCCAGCACACAGACAGCACTGTACCACGAGGCCATGTGTTATATTCCATGTACTCAGTACCTTTCTTTTGCTAGAGATCAGCTTGGGGAGGACATATCTAACTACCCTTTCCCAGCAGTGCTGACAGGCAGCTACCTTATGATAAGCAGTGGTCTTCCCATGCTGCTCAATTAAAGGGATTTCCCTAACTACTTTACCTATGAATGAGTTTCATAAGGTCTGGAAAATAGGTGTAATGAAATAGCAACAGTTTGTGAGGTCATACAGCAGGACTGAAAAGAGGGGTCATTTAGAACTGTGGCTGAAGTGAATTGAGTAAGAATCCAAGTGTTCAACACACGCTTATGACACAGTTATATCTGACATTAGTCCCCTGTGCACACACACAAATTACTTTCTTACAGATGACAATTCCCCTCAACATAAAACTGGCTGTTTACTAAGACAATATGGCATCATCAATTCTCTTATCCTTTATCAAGCAGTACATTTTCATACAGATGCATACATTTAGATGCATACATTTAGATGATTTAGATGCATACATTTCTTACAGTGACAACTGGCATCAAAATAAAGGCAGACAATCAAATCTATTACGGAGCAGGACAAGAACCGCCTCTTTGCTTGACATTTCATTAATAAGCAATGTACAGCTGCATTACTCATGTCTCAAAATAACACAGTTGCTGAGCACAACTGAGTGCAGACTGAAAAAGACTTTACCTTGTGGTGAAATAGCAAACTGGACCTTCAACTTCTATTTTAAAAGGGTGTCTGTTGCATACACTGCCTCAAGACTCAACAGATTCAACAGAGAGAATGACAAAAGACCTCCCTGTAACTTGTCTTTCAGAGCTAGTTCTTATGTATTAGCTCTTGAGAGAGAGAACTTCAAGCTCTATTTTATACACCATAAAGTCATTTTATCCCCTAAAATTATAATTTTAACTTTTTGGGGGGACTGAATATAACCCTTGCATGGCAGCTAGCACAAAGAGATCAAGACCAAGAAAGAAGTAAATAAGTAGGGCTTGTTAAAACACACCTTGTCCAGATGGTGGGCTGGACTGGGGGGAGGCAGGAAAAACAGGACAGGAGAAGAACAGCACAGAACTGACCCAGTTCAGCATGCTTAGAGCTTTAATAAACTGAAGAAGACATCATAAATTTTCAAATTCTTTCTTCACCATGTGACAACAGCTGCCTAAATCTGAAACTGTGCAGTCAGCAAGGTGTACAACTCCTCTAAGACCTCTCAGCGACTTCAAGACTTCTCTAAACTGGAACACCAAAAGTAGGAAACAAAGTTAGACCATCTCTAATACTGCTATACTCACCCATCTTTAGGTTACTGGCTGGGAAAGTTCAATTTACAAAATGACAAGTGCTTTGCATTCACATCTCTCATTTGTTTTACAAAATCTTTCCTGGTAATATCAATGTTATCTACTACTGTAATCATTACTACTGTCGCATTAAAATTCTATGTATAGCACTTATATTTCAATAATCTACTCAAAGTAATCAAACAGGAACTGGCTTGTCCCTCTTTTAATGCAATATCCTTTCTATTACAGACCAACATGGCACACCCATCCTTTCATAAATGTGTCATAAACAAGGTAAGTATTTTTAATCTCATCGCTCCTTCCATGCAGGTCTTCCAGACACACTCTCCAGAGTGGCAAGGTGAACAATGCACCTCTTTTCCCTTTCTTTCATGAAGACAGCCCCATCAATTTATTTGATTCTATTAACAGCTCTGCAGGATAAATTTTCCTGGATTCTGTTCGTATTATCGAACATGTGTGTAAAGATTTGCACTCAGTCTTCCAGATAAGGACTTCTAAGCATCATGTACCTGACACGGCAATTACTTCACTCTGTAGGCCAAAGGATGCATTTTAGGAGGATGTTGGCCTTTTTTATAAATACATTATGCAGGTGGTTAGCAATAATCCTGTGAACAAGAATAAAGTCTCATTCTGAGATCCTCCCAGCAGTTATTACCTCTGCTTAGAGATGATGCTCTGTATTGACACATTACACCTTTTTTTTTTTTTTTGCAGTCTTCCTAACCACTAGATTTTCCATGTTTGACATTTCAAGTTAATCATGGTAATGATCTGTCACCTTTATGTTATTGATACAGTTCTCTGTTTCTGTCTGGAATCATTATAGACAGCATTATAAAAAGAATTACTAAGGATTTTTGTAAATCTCTGTCACTTCAGTTTCTGGACTTTGGTACCATATTTCCACATTCTTCCAGAAAACTGATATAAAGCAATTATTTATAATATCTTGCACCTGCAGATACTATATGGGGTAATGAAATAGGTGCATACTTTTGTCCAGACAGCCATACAAGCTTGGTGAATTATATGGGTCAACAGTAAAGATTAAGTATCTTCAGCTACTTATAAAGGGTGCAACTCAAATGCAAGCACCTTCATATTAGAAACAAATCCAAATTAAAAAAAAAATAGCTACTGGAAATTATGCAACCTTTTTTAAAATAAATCCATATGCATTCAGCTATACTGGCAGCATGCAAGCAAACTGTAGCCAGTTATTTAAATTCTTTCTATCAAAAGAGTCAAGTTTAAAAATTCATTATTGCTTTGAAAGTTTTATGTTTTATCCTAAAATGATATACCAACATACACATTAAAAAATATCAGCAGGAGAAGACTCCTATCAGACTTTGAATATCCTTCTACTAACCTTGGGTGGTTTAAAAGGATAGTCCGGTGAAAAGGTTATGTCAAGGAAGAAAACTCCACCTTCATATACAGACCCTGGAGGCCCCAGTATAGTCGACCTCCATTCATAAATGTTGTCTCCTTTGGGTCCAGCACTAAAATAGAAAACAAAAATATAATAACCACATAGAATCAAGGATATACGGCATCAGTTATACTCTATCAGTAGTGCTGCTGGTTCTGCTGTAACACCAGAAACTAAAATTGTGTATCACATTCATTAAGTTAGATAGAACATGCATCTGATGTCCTAAGCTCTGTCAGAGAAGTGATATATTCAGCCAGGAGGAAGTATTAAAATCACATCATAAATTATTCAAATAAGCACAGAAAAATTCCCAACTGTCTTATTTCAAATATTTTAGTGGGCAGATGTGAAGTATTTACAGTGCAAGGATACAGAGACTTTGCTGAGATGTCTTGTCACTGTCTTGCTTCACAAGCCATCCTGTTTTCACCTACCTGCTCAGTCAGCAGCAGTGTAATTACACACATTACACAGCACAGACTGTACTAAAGACTGAGCAGGGTACAACCAACCTTGCAGCTGCACGTGTTCCTAACCTAAGGCCTCCAGTCACTACCACAGAAGGCTGCTTCACTCTGCAATCACTGTCCTATCTTAAAAATAATATAAGGAGGAAGTGTTGGATTATTTTAATTCAAAGTCCTTGGTTTAAAACACAGTACTGAAATAATATTCAAAATGTACAAAACATAATCCTGTATGAGCAAGAAAAGTCTCTCACCCGTATGGTGAATTCCTGAAAAAGATGAAATAAAATATGAACTAATAAAAGTTCCTGGGCATGACTCTTCTAAAAGCTAACCCAGCCTCCTTTCATACAACATAATACCTGTCCATATAAATATGTATTTTACTCAGGATGGCCTCTTAAAGCATATGAAGACTTTTCCATTCACAGGCTGCTGATTACAGGACCTGAATTTTATTTACGATCAATTGGAACAGTGACTTCCAGATATCTGATTAATATTTTTTAGAGGAAGGCAGTGCTGGTAGATATCTCAGAAAAGTGATGTGGTATTGTCTTAAGGCATTTCTTGTGAAATAATTCTTGTTATGTTAGCAGTGAAGGTTTCTGCAGCGTACAGGGGTTTGTGGAATCACTCAGTGTGTAGAACAGCTGAAAGCTCTTGGCTATGCTCCATGCCTCACAATGTACCCAAGGCACACAATTATTATACGACATCATGTCATGTTCGCTGCTCAACTATTCGTTTTGTTCACTGGAAGTTAATAAAACCCGCTTTCACCTGCAATTCCTTGGGCTCCCTTCATTAAAACTTCTGACTGCACGATTCCCTGAATACAGCTGCACGACTCAGCCCTGTGCAGAGCACTTCATTAGTCATGGTACCTACATCCATTTTCTATAATAGCTGTTAATGCTTCTTGGCTTTCTAAACCACCTTGCTTTCTCAACAATAATGGGTTACAGAGACTATAACATTATGGAACATTCATTTTCTATCAGCCATAGTAACAAAACTAGCAATTGTTTTAAAGATGAAATCTGGCTTTTTAAGTGGCACAATAGCAGAAGTGTTGCCATCCATATTTCACAGTGTCGATAATACATCAGGTTGCTAGCTGCCAAACAAATTTAATTTACCCAGTTCTCAGTTTGCATTAACCTTTGAATAATAAAGCACAGCTGAGACTGCTGTAAGAAACAAACCAGAGAATGAATAATTAAAACCACCTCCACTGCCTTTAGAAAGACCAATCCTGAGTCAACAGGGAAGGTTTAATTGTGACTGAACTAGGCATTAAGGGGCTAATTGAACTCTTTATAAGCCCAAACAAATGGAGTCCTACATCAGTGGTATGGTATACAATGTTCACAGAAAATAAAACTCCTAAAAAAATGCAGGCAATTATTTCAAATAGAAAAGACAAGAAGCAAGGCAAGTCTAAATCTTACACCAAAAAAAGCCCATAATATGTGAAAGGAATCCCTTCTCATTTTCTGCAGGAAAATGTTCTAACACCTAAAGAAGCAATTCTGCAGTCGATGCCAGGAGGTTAAAATGGAAGTGATATAAATGTCATTTCCAGAGAAATGGTTGGAAATAAGTAACAAAAGCTAGCCCTAGCTCTTTCAGAACTTATTTAGCCAGGAGGGGATGGTTTGGCCCTTTCTGCATTTGACTGAGGCTGACATTTTTGGTCTGAAATCTCTCTGACAGTGGCAATTTCATACTGTATATTATTTTTATTTGTTTTACCTATTTATTTAATTGCATTAACATTTGAAATGAGCAGTCATTAATTAGAATAGTTGGAAAACGCTCCATCTGCCAGTTGAACTGTTTCGGCACGTCCAGCTACAAGCCCAGCCTGATCACATTCTGAGCATGCTGATTAACATTAATTGATGGTTTTCTTTGCAAATGAGAGATGAAGCTTTATTAAGTATTATTATTAATTTGAAGAATAGCTTAAATTGTATGGAGTGTGGGAAGACTGCTGTTATTGATGCTGCCTGTTTGAGTGCTTGCTGGCAGCAGGGCTGTTCAGCCATGTGAAATACCAGCCCATGTGCACAGGCAACAGCTGGTATTAAGGGCAACAGCATGCACAAGCATCACGGTTTTTCATTTGTGCATTAATAATACAAAAAGTTTGACAGGTGTATTATCTTTGTTTTCCTTCTTTCTTAATTGTTAAGTTTTTTATTTATCCACAATACTGGCAACCAGAACAGACTTCACCAGAGAAAATTCCCACATGTGCAAGATGTCAGCCTGAGCCTTATTCTGTGAGGTTTAAAATGCAAGAGGATTTAATTACCCTCCTCACTACATGAATATCTGCCCGACACACTGAAGCCCAAATGTTTTACATTCAGTATGATTTATATCCCAGCTCTATTAAAGTTACTGGTGACCAAACCCCAGATCTCAAAGAAAGTGCACCAAACAGCTTAGTGCCTGAAGTTCTGCAATCTTTGGAAGAACAGATTTAGATGTGCACCCTCTCAGCAAAGGGCAGACTAAATCTGTCCTGAACCAGGGCCAGAGCACACACAGGCTGCCTGTGATTTACCTGCTGCTACACGGTCAGCTCCAAGGGAGAGACAACGGTGGCTGGGCAGCTCCAGGAGGAAGTGGATGAACCCTAAGGTAGCTGGATGGACTCTTAGGAGGACAGGTCTGCTGTGAGACCAGCAGTGCAGCCTCCCAGGGTGAGCCCAGATGCTGACCAGGCAGTGACTCTGCAGGGTGGGACAATCGAGGAACCAGCAGAGGTTGTAGTGTGGCTCTGAACTGGTGCTCCCTACTTCTCCAGTGTTACCTCCCAAGTGGAATACGTAACATAAGACCAAGGAGGCGCAGCTGAGCTCCTGGAGACTTGAAGTTATTAATGACTTGCCAAGAGCCAGCTGTCTGCTGCTGTTATTCCCATGCAGCTGATGAGACCCTCCACAGAATACTGTACTTCACCTCTGCAGAGGTTTGCTCAGTGGAAGAGCTGGAATAGGTGGACATGGAGCCAGTTTTCTTCCAGAACAACACCCATATGAGTGTATGAAATTCAGGACAAAGGAGTGAAAACATGTAAAATGGTCTTTTTATTTCCACTCTCCTTTGCCTCTCCTATATTTCAGTTCTGCCATGGCTTTTCATAGATACTTGCAGGTGAAATGTATGGACATCAGTTACAGTTCTTAGCAAAATACTTCAAATGCTACTAGAACTGAATTAACTTTGCTTTAAATATGCTTACCACATGGAGTATTTTCTATTCCCTCAATGTGTTTTAGGCAGGCAGCCACTTGAAAGCAGTGCTGTTAAAAACTGCTTGTCCAGTGCAATGCATTATAAACACCAAGCTTTCCCTGCATTTAAAGTATCCTAAAATATTAAATGCAAAATAATGTATTAGGGGACTTGTATGAAAACAACAGCATTCATGAGATATACCAGATGAAAACCTATCTGGAGATGTTATTAAAGTACAGTTGATTTTTAGCTGTCATTTGTATACAAATATACGTAATTTCCAGAGAGTAATTTTAAAAAGTCAAAATACAGAAGGTCAAGAAAATAACTATGTTTACCTTGATTATCAAGTAGTCATACAAAACAGATTGGTCAAAATAATGTTATAATTTTTAATCTACCTTATATTTCTTGATGAGAGGGGTCACATTCTTTCCCAGCATCTATGACTGGAGGTAACCTAAACTTGTAATGTGTTTCTGGCAAGGTGGAAAATGAGGACTATTTCAGTATCTTCCCTTCTGTTCTTAGTCTCTGAATCCTGCAGGTATCCACCATTAAAATGGATACTCTTTAACACAAGGGAAAGGCAAGCCTGTAGCACAAAACATGTAGGATTTTAACTTCAATGGTTTTCTAGATCTGATACATGAACAGTGCATAGCAGGGAACTGATCAGGCCAAATAAAACAGGAAAGCATGTTGGTTGGAGGCCTTCCTATTCCTCAGGACTCAGAAAGAAATGGAGAGATTCTTGTGGAGAGAGTGGGTTTTTATAACAGTGAAGAATAAAGCAGAAGAAGGATATCTTACTAACGCCCATAAACTCACTTTCCATGGCATTGTCTATGGCAACTCACTCCTAGTATTGCATTATGTAATCTGAATTGCTTTAGCACACAGAAACACACATCAGAGCCAGGCTGCAGTCCCTCTCAACTATCTCTGGTAACTTGCAACAGTAGGAAAAAAGACACATGGAAGGCCATTTCTCTTCCTGGTCTTTTATTGTGCAGAGTCTTGGCTTCAATTTTTAGGAGCTTTCCCTCTGAGGAGAGAAGCTCATTACAGAATGATCTTCATTTCTAAGTACTACAACAGTTTCTTGCAATCCCACTTCTTGCAGATCTAACAGATACACAGGAACAAATCCTGCCTGTAGCTGCTTTCTCTGAATGCTTCTGGGAAGCCATTTGCCTAGAGGGCAAAGCGGATACAAAAGCACAATAAGATTGGCAAAATAATTTAAGAGCACAGCTGGTGAGGTGAGAAGATGGATGTGGCAAACCGGAAGACTGCAGATTCAGCTTTCAATGAGATATATCTCTTGAGAAGCAGATATGAAGCTTCATTAAAATAAACTTAGTATACTCTCTGCTCTATATTTTAAACATGATACCAATAATGAAACTAAGGTGCTAATAATGAAACTAACTTCTAAGCAGAAGTGCTGCTTTGGTCTGCACCACAGCTCAAGGTTGACTCTGTGCTTGGGGACAACCATGAGAGGAGCAATGGGGCTGTGCTGGGCAAGTGGCTGCTGGATAATCTCAGTCTGGGAAGAAGCGAATCAGCAGCAGCTATGCTGATACATCGCCAGCTGTTTCACACCCACCTCCCCAACCCCCTGTTCAACAAAGTGCAAAAACGTGCCATTGAGAAGCAGTGGCATCACAGTCCTGTAAGGCACTGCCATATTTCTGTAACTTTGGAATGGATACAGGCAGTGTTAGGATACAGACAGTGCCAGCAGTACAGATTATCTCCTGAATTTCTTCTGCTCTTGTCCCAGTCTTGTCTTCTGCTCCCTGCAACCTGGAAGCCCACCTGATCCACCACCTCTTGAGCCTTATTACTCTCTTGTTACTGGCTATTACTCTTTGTATGCATGTATTTTCTAGTTTCTGCCTGAGGGTAGCTTCTCTCCCACTGTCTCTCTGTGTGCTGACAATTCATTGCTCCTTCATCATGGTGGATCCTTCCCCACTTCAGGTACATGCAGATCCCACTGCTCCTAACACCCTGCTTCCTTTCCCTCATCAAAAGCCATCAACAAATCCTACTATTTTTGCACCTTTTTCCAGAAGTGAGGAGGGGGTGAAAAATGCTAATGGGCTGGTTTATTACAGTAGAGTAATTTTGTTTCCTTCCTTCCCTAGAAAATGAAGAGCAAGCAGAGTGGGAGCCGCAGCAACAGTGGAGTAGGGAAGGGAAAGGGAGTCACAGCTGCCTACCCAGATGCTACAGTGATATCAGGAGGTACTTTGGTAAATGTATGTAATAAACAGTTGCCACAGCAGCCAAAAGAATACACTTCTACAAAACAAAAACAAAGAGATAGCAGCTAGCACTGAGACTGCCTGTGGCAATGGGCGCTGTTGTGTGGTTAATAATACCTCTGCAATGAATAAAATTAGCAGGCTGGTCTCCAGGCAGTAAAATCAAAGAACAATTAAAGAAATAAACCCTTTCAGAATTAGAGATAAGTGCTTACTTGGGCTATAATATTGATGACTTAATTTTTCCTCAATAAATAAAGCCCCCAATTTTAGAATGCACAGTATTTTTAATGTCTTTTTTCTCCCGCTGAAAATCCTCAAAATCTTCCTTTTCAAATAATAAATTAAATAAGTTATTGAAGTTATCATCCCCTCAATTCCTTTATCTAGACAATGCAAAGAAGTGTCATTATTAAAATGTCGGAAGATGCTCATTGTTCTTACTAGTTATAATCTACACCAAACCTAGAAATTTTTCAGCATTGAATTTGAGGCCCAAGAGATCTACTCTAAGTTCTCTAAGTAAATTAACTCTTTACTCTAAGTAAATTGCAATATACATTCCAATTTTTAAAGAGTTCTTCATTTTACTTTAAATAGACTCAGCAGTTAGTGAAAAATCATGCCTTACCATGACCTAACACTTGAATTTGGGTCTATGCTAGATCCAGTATTTTTAATCACCCTACAATATAAATGGGAATTTATACCTTGCATATGTTGGAATACCAATATTATTAGGTGAGATAAGTATGAATTTTGAGTCTGTATCTTTCACTAGACTTAATTATTCATAATGGAAACAGAGGCTGAAGTGATTGGGCCACTTGTCACCCACAAAGGCTTTGGCAGAGAGAGACATCAGACAAATCATTTACACCACTTAGTTTCCATTGCAGTGAGAGAATTCAGCCGAAAATTTTGATTCAGATTTTCTTTCAGCTCTTTCAGTTTTCTGACTGCATTAAGGACCATCTTTATTTTTTTAAAAGTACTTTTAGGCAAGCAGCAAGAGAAGGAGGATATTAAGACACTTTTCTAAGTCAGGCTGCAATTCTTTCCAAGTGGTTATATCCTGCTCTTATTATGTGCTTTTTATTGAAGCCAGTTACTGTTTTCATGTGCACTTTGGAATCAATATGTTTGTGGTATACCTGACTGGAAGAACATATAGGAAAACTGATCCCAGTGAGCTGCCAAAGGAGCAATAATGCATTACAGCGTATTGCTTGACATTGCCTCATATGCTTATTGAAACCACTGAATTCAGTATGGTACAGCATTTTTTAATTGTCAGTCTTCTGTAGTTTTAGCAAGGTATTTCTAAAGGTGTATTTATCCTCCAAAGTGAGAATGTGGTTTACTTTAGGGCTTCCTGCCTCTTTCTTGCTTGCAACAAACCTGCAGCACACCTGATCAATGTGCCCAAAGTCTCTATGAAGCAAATCCTTTTTTCTTAAAAATTATTGGCCAAAGCTGTGAAGCTGTGCTGTCTTTAAAATTAGTAAGTCTGGGCCACATTATTAATATCAAATAGATTAAGACCAAGGTAAGTATCACTTAGCTGATTTTGTTATTTGCTTCTAAATAATATTGCCAAAAATTATTAAAAATATCCTATTGCTTTAGCAGACTGGTGTTATTCAAAGAGTACTTTGATGCTTTTATTCTCCAAAGCCCTGTCCTCAGAGCATTCCTGAGATAGAAACCATCATGAAGAGAACTGCTTCTTAATGCACAAAATAGTTATTTATATTATACTATCTACAGCAATTTATTCACTGCAAACACCATTACACAGTGTATGATCACAGCATGCTGAGTATTCACAATGAGATTTTAAAAATGGCAATTTTGTTAAGTATTCCCAGCTTTGTTCAGCTGAAGAAAATGACATAAAACCCTGCACAGAAGGCTTGCCTTGCTCAGAGTAGGAAACAATCATTCGCCTCCTATTACACACCCATGGGCTCAATTCCCTTTTGCCACATCTTTTGTTTCTTTTTCTTTTAAAGTAATACCAGTATCTGAAGTTCCAGCTATTTTAAACTACCAGAAATTGACTGTATAGTTTAAAAAAGATAAAATATTTTTCAGCCTGATTTGTGTCTATGGGAAATTATATCAAGCATGATTTGTAGCCCTATTTTAGTAAAAGAGAAAACCACAAGTACCCAGGAATGAGAAACACTACAGAAGAATGAATAGGCTGGGACCTTCTAACATGACCCCTAACCTTGCAAGTTGTCAAGTGATATTATTTCCATGTTACTGCTAATTTGCTTTTCCTTGAGTTTTTTTTCTTTCCCAGGATTGTAATTTATTTTTCAAAATATAACTACTTTTTAATTTCACAACATTTTCCTTTGCTGACAACAGCTGTAATTCACCATTATCTCTTCTCTAAGTTAATCAGAATCCATGACATGCAACAGTGGGGTGGCACCACCAGGCACTGTATTTTTAAATTTTAAATCTAATTTAAAAGGATGAGGTGACTAAGTGCAGACAGATAACACACAAACCCCAGAGCAGCTGGAAGATTTAAGAGGTGTAGTAGGGAAGAAAGCATTCTTTAAAACAGCACTGACTTTTTAGTTTCTGTGGAAACCTTAGAGGCAATGCAGGAGAGAGAGGCCGACAGGACTAAAGCAGACCAGCTCAAACATACTAGAAAGGCTTCTCATGAATGCGTGGAACACACTGAAAGCTTTGGATTTGAAATGCATTTGATATGTTGATTTGATCACTATTTAAAAAAATGATGGCAAATTCTTGCTTTTTATCAGACATGATGAAAAATGACAAAAAAGCCACACACGATGTATTAGTGATGAATGGATCAACTGAACTTCAACTAACATGTCCTTCACTTTGAGATAATGGACTGCTGATTCCATGTCAGAAATTTTTTCAAGTCATATCCAAAAAAGATCTTTACACGACTTTAAAAAAATATTAGTGTAAAATATTCTGCAGTAGTCAGACAGTTCAGTAACTGAGAATGTTTTAGACAGGGTTATTTCTAATATATGTATACCCACACTTTCTGATTATTATGAACACTACAAGGCAAGGCAGGAGAATTGTTCAGTGTCTGCACATTCGCTGTTCCTCAGAAAGCTGGGCTTCTAGCTGGTCCACTAGTTATTGAATCTTTCCCCAGCTCACAAATGATTTATCCAGTGGCCTCTAAGAAGTTTGATTTGTTCAAGACTATATTCTTTGAGAGTCCTCAGGCAGTTGTGTAAATAACAGCCTAGAAATTTTGAAACCTTATGAGACAAGATAATTTTGCAACTTCTACTCTGAGTGGCCCGATTCTGAGATTTCTGTTTTGTGACACTTTATATAGACTTTCAGTTTTATGCACAAAACAGTTTCTAGTAAAACTGTTCCAAAATATTAATGAGGGGAAGTAATGAGAAGTAAATTTAAAGAACTATTTACAGTTTATCTCAAGCATATAATACAGCTGTGTAGCCAACAAGTCCGCTTGTGTCCATTTTTCAAACAGGGGAACAGGCTTAGATACAGACCCCCTCCTCATTTCAGTGGGAGATTCACACATGCTTACACATGAAATGCTTGCTTACACAAGGAAACAACTCTTTATTATGGCACAGATTAACTAACATGATGTTAAACACATTATAAAACAAGTCATTTCCTCCTGAGCAAACAAGCCTATAAAGCCAACAGGCACAGAAAAAGGAAATTTGATTCTGAAATCCATATACTTCAAAAGCAGAATCCTTTTATTTAGTCAATTTAGTTGAGAGGCTGTCTTATTTCTCCAGATCTCTGGTAAACAGAAGAAAACATGCTTGGAAATTACTGGCAAATGGACACATTTTCACAACCTTTTCCCCTTAATTTGAAATTATCCTCTTACTTCAAATATGGAGACCAGCCACAGGTCCACAGTGAAAAGAACCTTAAAATGTCTCAACCCTTGGTTGAGACTGACTGCCCCCACTGCAGCCCACATTATGACTTCTTCTGTGAGAAAAAAACACCATTTACAGGCAATTTTCTTAGCAGTGTCTGAGGTTTGAACTTTACACCACTTGCCTTGCCAGCCAAAATGAATGGTGATGTGCCAGAGTCAGACTGGGACCAGTAACGTGGCTTCTTCTAAGTCAAGAATATTGCTGAGACTTTTTACTGTCTCTGGGGTGAGGAGACTTATCTGGATACATGGCAGGGTAAACTGAAAATTAAATATAAAGGAATTTCTTGTTTTTTCATCAGCATCATTTTATCCCAGGATCTTTTAGGAGAGTCTTTAGAGCTAAAGTTAGGAAGGGGCTTATGAAGGAAGCCTTCTATTCTGAAGTGGCTGGAATCCTCTCAAAATCAGACCTGGAGTTATCAGCTGTTGCTGGAGTTACCAACTGCTGCTACAATAGGCCCAAAAATGGTGATGCCACAGACCTCACTATAAGAACAGGACTGTTCCAATGTGTTTTTCAGGAAAGGGCAGCTCACCTGGGACAACTACATGAGGCTACATTCTTCTCAGTACACACACCTCCATGGTGCCCCATGGATCAGAACTGATTATAAAACCATTCCTATAAATGGCTTTGTTTCATCTTTGCCTGTATTTAAAAGCAGGATTGAAACATACAAAGTGGTTCTGGGAAGAATGATGGCAAAATTGGTTTAAGAAAAGGACGCTTGTTTGTCACATAAAGGTCACAATGAAAGGGTATGGCTGGGAGGAGAAGCGCTCTGCCTCTGCTCTCAGGATGGGAAGGCAAACAGCCAGTGTGCAGGTACCTGCTGGTGAAAGCAGTCTTCACCTCAGAGATGGAGCTGAGGAACTCAGAGCTCTGTAAAATTCCTCTCAAGATTTCAGGTGACACTTTCACTACTTTCAGGGCCTCACACATGATCCACATGAGAAATGACACTTTATCTAATGAAGAATCGACATTTCTAATTAGTAAGAGGGAAACAGCCTTCTAATCTGTAAGTCATAATCAATGACTGTCATAGAAGAATTAAGGATCACATTTTTAAGGCAGGTTTTTTTATAACCACTGTGTATGTTCCCTACATCAAGATAAAATACCAACAACAGTTGAAATTTTCATTATAATTTCCTTGGCAACAACAAGTTGGAATCTTCACTCACACAGATGTTTTTTGCATGATGAAAATTACATTTGTGTTGTTTTCTTTCCCATTTTCAGTTCCAGCTCATCTCCTTGGCTCAGCTGCTGGTGATACCTGCTCTCATCATTGTTTATTTACTCGTAATATTACTGATTGTCTGCACTAAGTGACAAACAGCTGGTTTTTGAGTCAGAGCTACCACCACGAGGAGAATCCCACAACATTGCACTAGTCATGCAGAAATTCACAATGCAAAAAACCATGTGGCATAACCTATAAACACTAGAGCTGCACTGCTTACCTTTATCATATGCTACTGCTTATCTTTATTATCCTAATCAAGCTTGCTTAAATCTTGTGTATTCAAAGAAAACAGCTGAAGTAAATGGCTATGAGCTACAGAAGTGTTCATCCTGTGGTCTGGTTCAGTTCTAGC
The DNA here is from genome assembly GCF_027887145.1 of Ammospiza caudacuta. NCBI lineage: Eukaryota > Metazoa > Chordata > Aves > Passeriformes > Passerellidae > Ammospiza > Ammospiza caudacuta. The sequence goes on along the minus strand of NC_080593.1, from coordinate 38,885,629 downwards.
CTAGATGGCTCCTGTCCAAGTTGTTTATACTTGGAGACCCTTTCTTGGGCTGCTTTGAATTAATAGGATTTTATACAAATCCATCTCTCAGTGCAAAAACATCCCAACTCCTAAGATTATCACTGCTCATTCCAGCCCTGCTGGCAATGGATGGAGGAGGAAATACACTGGCTGTATGTGCCAGGTCTTGGTGGATGCGCAGAGAATGCCATGGGAACAGATGCCAGACAGCTGCCTGCCTTCACTGGTTATTCACCCATTAATTAGGGGTCTATCTCTACTAATTGCTGTAACCATTGGTCAGCAAATGGTCAGCAAACTCTTCAAAACCACCACATTTGGTGTAAGAGCTTTAACAGAAAAATGGCCTGGTCTCTATTTTCTAATGAAAAGAGAAGGCATGGTGGAGAAAATTCAAGACATATTACTATTTATATAACTTGGATATGATCAAATTCACCAGTGGTTCACCTGTACTGCTTGTGATAATTTAGTAGAAACCCAGCTGCCTGAGAAAAAAAAAGCCTTAGAATTTACTAGTTTATGTATTAAGAGGAAAATGTGTTCCTCTGTCAGATCATACTGAATCACAACAATGTGCATATGTATTCATATCACAGTTTCTGCACTTTTACTGTTTTTTGATGCCTTCAAAATAATCTTTTTTAAAATTAATGTACTTCCCAATTGTGCATTCTGGAAGGGAGAGCAGCTGTTTCCTCACAACTGTATGCATGGCCCTTTGAAGAAAATTTTGTTTATTAATAGCAATCTGTTTTCCATAGCTTCGCAATTTCTTAGATAATAGAGCAAAACACAATCTTCCTTTCATGTTCTCTGCAGAGTGAAGAGACAGATGCAATTGCAACAGACTACTTATGCTGAGGGCAAAACTTAGTACTGCTTAATGTGACTTAATGACTAAAAAATGTGTATCATTTATAGATGACATCTAGTACTCTGCTAAGTTGTTATTATTATGGTCAATGAGTCTTCTTCCCTGCTGGTTAGTAAAAGGATTTGGAATTAAATCTGTTTTTATTTTACTTGTTCAAGTAGACACACTGAAAGCTACCCACAGAAGTAATGCAAATGGGATTTAGTCTTTATTCCCAATCTTTTTCTAAACAGAAGCTCGCATATAACAATATATATATTAACTTGAAACACTGGGAGAAAGGGAAAAAAATTCAGGACTGAAGAAAGGCTATTTTACGGCTACATAGACATGTAAACACCTCCAGGAACTTTGCTTAATAAGGCCAGCTACTTTCAGCTATCACTTCACCGCCCGTGACAATCTTTGCATGAAAGAATTTCTTTCTCCCTGAGGCAACACTAGCAAGTTAGTGCAGCTCCCTTGAAATACATAAATGCTGTATTTAAAATTAAATGTATAGCATATGGAGGACTGGAGCTGTGCTCTGGAAAGCAACCCCCTCACCCACCCAGAGGCACTCGGGTACGCAAACATACATCCCTGTGAAACGTGGTAGATGTTACTGGGAAAATGTCAGAATACAGAAATTTCCTGTAGATTTAACTCGTATCCTGCGTAAAAGATACCACAGGGTACACAACTGATCTTGAAAAATCTCAGCACATGATGTACACAATGAAGAAGTCAATTCAGCAGCATTCAATACATGAGCACTATTCCCCTTATGGAATACATTACTCGGCTTTTCCTAATGATACTGGACTGATTCCACACAGAATCCCTGGGTTGGAAGAGACCTTCAAGATCATTGAGTCCAACCCAACCCCAACCCCTCGACTAAACCATGGCACCAAGTGCTACATCCAGTCTTTTTTAAACACATCCAGGGATGGTGACTCCACCATCACCCTGGGCAGGCAATTCCAGTCCTTTGTCACCTTTCCAGCCCCAAAACAGAGAAGCTGTGAGTGACACACAACTTTCCTGGGAAATGAAGGCTCAGTTCTGTGTACTCAAGTGTAGATCTGGATTTCAGTGACACCAGGGATAAAACTCTCACTGACTTCAATACAGTGCACAAAAGAGAGCATTTACAAACCACTTATAACAACATAAAATGTGCAATTTTAAAATCACCTATTTTTAACAAGTCTTGTGGAAAAAAAAAAGTCTTGTGTGTATAATTGTAGATTCAAATTTAAACCAGTTGACCTACTTTAAATTGTTTTCAGTTTATCATGTTAGGAAAAATATTCTAAAACTGTAACCTCAGATGAGCAAAAAACCTGACCCCAAACCTTCAAAATAAAAAAGCAGGGTATGGTGGTTTGGTCCCTGAAACCACCAAGCTTTGATCAAGGGTTTGTTTTTTTTTTCAGCAGTATTTCAGAATCACATGAAAATATGAACCACACTTGTTGGTTGACTTCCATTCCTGTCGCTTTCAAGGGAGTCTGTGTTTGTGCAGAATGATTTAAATACAATTCTCTGACATTCAAAACTGAAATGTCTGTTCCTGTGTGAAATACGAGAACTCATTAACTTGGGAAGTCTATCAACTTGTTTGACAAATCTAGATTTATTACATTTTGGTGTACATTTCTTCATAAATTAATACTCCCTATTTAAAGCATATTTCTCTTTTCATTTGCATTTTTATACTCACTTTTAAGTAATTTTATCATTGGTAGGGATTTTTGTTGGATTCAGGACTCAAATCCTACTACAATATAAAAAAAAGAAGCACTTTTACATGAATACTTTCTCTGCAGAGGTAAAAGGTCAAACAGAGTAGCACTAGACAGGAGAAAATGAATTAGTAAACTGAAGGAAAGATAATCAGTCTGGTTTCAAGGCTAACTTTCTGTTCTTTATTGCAGTGAGGGTTTTTTTTCCTTCTGTTTTTGAACTTCTAAGAGCGTGCCAATTCCATGTTCCAGCTTGTTGTGCTACTGCAGCAGAAACTACACAAATAGACAAAGTCTCTAAGAATCACATCACCTTACAAAACTGCCCCCTGCCTCTCAGTCACTCCCTCTGAAAAAATTTAGAGCAAAGAAATACGCTTTGTGCTCTAAATCAGGAAACGGAGGTCCTGGCAAACTGACAGGTAAAGTCTATTTATCTTCCCCAAAAACATGACTGTGTGAATCAGAAGTCCTCCCAAGTGTGAGCAGTCAGCTGCCTCCCAGGATGTGACTGTAAATACTGTGTTTAAATACAGAATCATAATATTTACAAATAGAAATTACACACAGCACGTCCTTCAAAATCCCTCTGCCATTGTCTACAGGCTTTTGTGGTAAACAAACTAGCCTAAACAGTGGGTAGTAAAAGTGGTTTAAAAATATTTTTTTTTTTTTTTTGCAAATGAAGCAGTATTAGCAACATCCATTACTCTTGTGTTGAGACTGCTGTCTTATTTCATTCCTTACTTTGACTTCATAAACCAAATAAATACATTTTATTTCAGAGAAGGAGGAAAATCTGCAAATACCAACTTTTTTTTTTTTTCCCACTTTTCAAGCTTTGGAGAGCTTATCTAAAATGTCCCTACGCCTTATTGTATGAACAACTTTATCTCTGAGCTTTCACATATTTTATAAAAATGTCAGGAGAGATTTAACGTGGCAAGTTCCTCAAATACAATGTAAATATGTGTTTCTCAACTTAGGGAAATTAGGATTCCCCAACAATGTTACTCATAAGTTTTGCATTGACCTATCTCAAAAAAAAAAAGTTCTTGTTTTCATCCCTTTTCATGTCTGTTTTCCTATAATAGCCTCAAGTATTTTTCATCTGTCAGCTATAAAACATTGTAGTTATTCATTACATATGGCCTTGGCACACTTGTTATAGCTACCTGGAGTACATTTCAATACCAGAATTTCTCAGTTTAATACACTACTAATGAATCAAATAAAATCCAAGTGGTTTGGGGCTTCAGCTGACACTAACTTATTACTCCTGTAATCACACCATGAGCAGAAATGGCTCTGTACCTTTTGCTCCTTGTTCAGGAATTGCAGCGAAACTCACCACAGTATTCTTGCTCTGTGGTTTATAACTACTTCCAAATCTCAGAAAATATATTTACGTGTACATTGGGAATTATTTTTTCCGGTGAGGTCTTGTTATGCCAGCCACCACAGATGCCCAAAAATCAACATTCAAGAAAGGCCTATTCAAAGATACACCCACAATTATTTTTCAGGCATTTTAAAGACTGTAGTTTGCTTCATTAAAATACTTTACACCAATCCTCCTCACCAGAGACCAACCCAGAACCAGAAACTCCTGACTGAAGTGTGCGGGTGGGCAGCCATTCCCATGCCAAATATATTCTTAAATCCTTTAACAACCCGCACTAAAGACATTCTTCATTCATTCAATAACATTTCTTATACAGGCACATGGAAGAAAAAAGAGAAAGGTTCGGAGCCATGCCTACTCCTTTGCTGTGGATCATACAAAGAAAAAGACCTGGACTTGAGGGGTGAAAGAATAGTTTTATGAAGCTATTTCTCTGCAGTCAAACATAGCACAGCTGCAAGTCACTGCTCTACAACAGCTAAAATTTAATAAAATGTTTCTACGGGGTGATGCCAATGAAAATATTCACAGTACTGTAGAGAGGAGTCATTAATTATCTACAGGTCATTACCAAATGTTAGGACCTAGTACTAAAAATACATCTTGAGGTAAACAACAGTGTTTTGTGCACATGAAGCTACTTAAGGACATAAGATGCTCACTACCCACGCTTCCAAGGAGCAGCTTATTGTTTTTGACAGCAAAATGAAGAGTTATATTCTAGGAATTGAAATAAATTTCTTTTATAGCATTACTTTTCAGCCAGTACACTACCAGAAGGCATTAATAAGGAAGGCCTATTTAGTTCTCAATTACCCAAGGATGGTGTATTTCAGAAGAGCCTTTAGAGTTTAGTTTTGGATTTTCAGGGGCTATTTTTGCTTTTTGTGATTACAGAGCACGCAATAAGTACCCAAAGCAGGCACACAATACAAGACTTGTTATCAGCTCAGAAAAACATTATAATCAGGTTTTCATTTGTTCGGCAGAAGTTCAAAACCAGGATGTGTCGTGTTGAACATCTGTACCTGCTGTACCACACGACAGTGGGTAACAGGTTTTAGAGCTTGAGGTGAAGAGCCCCAAGCTCCTCACACAACACCTCAGTGTGCTGGTGGCTGTCTCTTGTAATTGAGTCTCTTTAACTACAGAAGTAGGTTCAGCCTCCCTGCAATGCATCCTGCAGGGAGAAGAAAATGAGAAAACCGACTGTGGTACCTCTAATGAGTGGAATACTTCAGCACATATTCAAATTCACTGTTTATAAGGAATCTATTTACTTTAAGATAGGCAAGCAAAATCTCTGTCAATGGGCAGAATAAACACTATTTAGAGTGGAGCCATTTGTAACATACTTTAATTGGCAATTTTCCCTTGATGACTAATATAACATCCTTCATATGATGATTCTGCTGCTCTGTGATTTTCTGTCCTTGTATTAACAGATATGAAAACCAATGCACAAAAGGCATTCTCCTAATAACAGAGCTTAAAATAATACATCCATTATCACAGGGAACCACACTTGTTTTCTGTAACCAGATGAATGCAACCAGAGCAAGAAAGTAAGGTAAAAAATCACCAAAAAAAATATCAGCACATTTGCCTCAGAACAGATGGCAATACAAAATTATATCTAATTTCATTCTTTTTATTTTAAAAAGGCTTTTGTAGGCTCTGTTCTTCTTCCTTAAATTGGGCAGTACCTGTCCCTTGAAGGTCTGTACTGGGACCAGTAGAGTTTGATATCTTCACTGGTGACACAGACAGTGAAACTGAGAGGTCAGTGAAACTCAGCAGGTCTGTGGATAGCACCAAGGTGAGGGGTGCAGCTGGTGTGTTTGAGGGAAGGGAAGCTATCCAGAGAGACCTTGAGAGGCCCCTTGACAGGCAACAGTTCTAAAGAGGGTAGATATAGGTAAGATATAAGGAGGAATGCTTTTAAAGAGGGTGCTGAGAATACCTTGTACAGGCTGTCCAGAAAAGTTGCCGATGCCCCATCTCTGAAGAGATGAAAGACCAGTATTCAAAGTCTGGCTGGATGGGGCATTGAGCAACCTCATCTGATGAAAGATGGCCCTGCCCAAGCACCTATTTGGTCTAGATGATCTTTAAAGATCCTTTTCAACCCAAACTATTCTGTAGTTTTATGAGTCTATCACATTAAAAAAAATACACTGGACAATCACAATACATCATACACTATTGAGGACACACACATTTCCATGATTTCATTTTCACCAGAATAAACACCCTGCTTTTCTTTATGTGCCCCAGCGTGTTCTTATCAGAAAATATATCTTTCAAGAGTTTGTCAGCACCAACTAGAGCTGCTTGCAGCAGAATGAAAAAACATCCCCCCCTTTTCCAACACATGCATACGTAAAAAACCCTCTCATAAATTAAAGTAATGGGACAAACATTGTCACGATACAATTCAGAGCTGTGCTGGCTTACTGAGGATTAAACTTGGCTGAGGAAGATCATTAGGAAAACAAAAGGCTACAGAAATAATTTTTTTAAATCATGGAAGTGGATTGTAGAAGCTCACAATGGAGTAAAAATTAAACAGCTGAATAAAGATAATTACACAAAACTCTGTCCCAAGATCAGCACTGTTAGAATGGGATCCAATGTAAAGAAACACACACTACTAGAGTAAAATAGAATAAGATAAAAATTCTCCCAGGTTCAATGCAAAAGATGTTTTCCCCTTAGAGAAAACTGCATAAAAAGCTTCCTCTCTTCAGAGAAGGTAACAGAATGGAAGGGAATGAAAAGAGGCAGGTGAAAGCTCTGCATTTCCAAACATTATTCAAGGTTAGAAAATGAAAATGTTTCATTACAAGGAAAAAGACAAATCTGATCAAAGTCAGTCAACTCGCTTATTTATATCTCAGCAAACACCTTGGGTCTGCATTTTGTCAATCTGCAGAAAGCAAAAGATTTCTCTGACCTCATAAATTGGCTAGAAATGGCTTGTGTACTGATCTATTCAGCTCAGCAGATACTTGGCACCATTTATCCTGGCTCTCACAGAACCAAATACACCTACCATAAGGGTGATTGCTCTGGAGTCTCTGAAAGTCAAGAGGAAAAATACACATTTTAAGTCCTCCTTCAAGCCACTGGTATGTCACAGAGGTGTCATGCTTACCCTGGTCTGACTGCCTGACACAGCTGAGGATGGTTCCACTGAGCACTACGAGGCTCTCAGCCCTGGACACAGCAGAGCTGGGGTACAGCAAGGCAGGACTTCAAAAAAATGTCAGCAATGTCACGCTAAAAAATTATGGGGAGATGATGCCTTGTCTACTGCCTGGGAGTTTCACTCCCAATCATTTGGTGTGCAGATGTCACTGCCAAAGAGCTGCAATATAGTGATGTATTGGCACAGAAACATCTAAAGAGAGCATGTCTGAACATACAGGAAGGACTGAATTTGATCTGTTAGTCTATATTCACATTTACCTTCCCTGGGAATAACTTACTGTATGAATAGGGAATAAAGAGTTTATTCATTAGGCTAAATGAGATTTTACAGCAGGACATTCATTCACTCAGCTAAGTACAAATGCTGGGAAGGTCTATGTATGGATTATATACTTGGACTAGACTGCAGACAGTATTTAATATTTCTTAAATTATGTCAGCTTCTTTAAAAGTATTTATCTAAAATAAACCTCTTCTAAAATTTTCATTCTAAAGTTTAAAACTGTGGAGTCTCTCTCCCACAATGGGATTGGATCACAGACACACACACACACACACACACACACACACACACACTCTGATCCTGAAGCAAACATACGCCTCAGGAGACAGCTTCTCTCACATATTGTTTCTAAAATCAGTACAACTACTTTTTATCTTCCATATGCACTACCTCTTCAGAGCACATCTAACCTCAGACTCCTTTCAAGTTGATTTTCTGCATCCTGATGCTTTCTTTTAAATAAATATTAGCACGGTCAATTGGCTCCACTACATTACTGCAACCTCTGGAGTGAGCAGGACTGGCCACTGAGCACATGGTGTGACAGCTACCCTTTAAAGCAAAAATAAAAGGCTGTAAGAGAAGATGCACCTGGTTTTTATTTAAGATTTCAAATTACCTCTTCAATTGTTTCTGCTTGCTGACAAGCAAATGCATGACCTAGGAATCAGCAGCTAGAATTACCTATTTGCTGAAAGTGTGTATTTGCTGACTTAATGTGTTTATCATTTATCATATACACAGAGGAGTTGACAAATACAATCTTCTTGTCCTTAGTAATTTTGTGGAGCAAGAAATAACTCAGTTCATTCTTCTTCCTTACTTTACTTGTTCCTAAATATGGTGCTGTGCCAAAAAACAGCTCACAGCTAATTCCCTTCTCTAACATACAAAGTCAAAGTACATTTCCAGCTGGCAAATAAAATGCAACGTTGATTAGGAATGCAATATATTTGAAGCATTTGACCTTTAAAGCACAAAAATCCTGCATCTGAAATGTAGTTTGTCACATATCCACAAAGCCATATCAAATCAGGAAATACAATTGTTACAGCTGATTAATGGTGACTTTGCATTTTCATGATTTTTGTATGTATTTGTGATAGTCCTAACTTTGTGACAAGAACACTGCAAAGTTCTTGATTTACAAAGATTTTCTACTTTGAAACCTCTTATGGAATTATGCCATATATATACCAATTATGTTTAGCTAAGATCTGGGATTTTAACTTCAAACTGATGAAGTGCATCAAAGACAACAACTGAGAGCTTGCCACTGAAATACACTTTAAATCTTTCCAGTTTCATGCTATTAATAATTGTCGTGTTGCAAGTCATCAAACTCTGAATTTCCTTCATATTATTTAGAAACTCACCCCCTGACAAGTTCTAGAATGACCTTAAAATTCTTTCCCCATGCTGAAACAAACTGATTCTGGGCCCAGATGTGTTCTATTGGGTGTCTAAAAAGAAGCACAAAAATCCCGAAACATTGGATATGAAAAACCTTTAGTTATGTACCATTCTGTGACTTAAATACAACTAATTTCCTCATTCTGCATAAGTGTGGACTCAAATTCTATCCATATGGTGAGAAAGGCTTATTCAGACCTCATGTTTCAGAGGTTCCTGCAGCAGTTAGCTCTACCCAGGACTTTGTCCGTGGTGGTCTGAAAAAGGGGATAAAGGTGTTAAGAAAGGGAAAATCTACAGATAGGCAGAAGTTCTTCAGTTCTTCCCCTTGTGTTACAGGATATATATGAAATTATGGCCATGATGGTAAAAAATAAAGCAGGCAAATTCTTCTTTCAAAGCCTATTATGCCAACAATAAGCTGAATATTACTCCCACTGAACACAGGCAAGTTGGTAGTAGAAGCTCCCAGTTAACTGTATGAGATTTGGAACATATTCTGGGATTCAGATTCTCCTCTTAGAGAATAAAAACATTTACTTTTTATCCCAATCCTGCTATAACAAGTCTGCAAAGAACTTTGTACTGATTCTAAGAAAAAATAAGCTCCTTCCAAATCTAGTTTTGTATTTTGTTTAGTCGAATGCAAAAAACCACTCGCCAGTAGAGGGGGTATAGCTCAACCATTTTTCGTGCTGAAAGGGGCTGTCACAGTACTAAGGAGAGGACAATACGAAGAACAAGAGGTTGTGCAAATTTACATGCCTTTAGAAAGAGGAGCTACAAGGGGAGAAGGGCTTCTGGAATGCACCAGGCAAAAGCAGTAGGAAAACAAATATTAATTTCAAGCTTTTAGCATTTTAATATAAGCCAACCAAAAGACAGAAAACATCACGAGTACCTTCAACTGATTTCAGACTGAAACCTCTTCCCTAAGTATTTCAGCTCAACAGTGGAAATATCCTACTTATTTTGAATGCAGAAATTCTGTGCGTCAAAAAATTCCAGGAATAGACCCGAGCATCATGTAATTCAATGACTTTCAGCATTACAGCAAAATAAGATGTTGAGGTATTCTCCTTGAGAAATTACGGGCAAAAAACTTGATACCATTATGTGAGTCCAATCTAGTTGAACTGGAACACTTGTATGACACTTTGCTATGTCCCCATTGGTAACAGCAAGTCCTGGTGAGGAAAATTCCCTCCCAAAAAAGGGAACACATCTCAAGGTCAGACAGGAGGTGTGTTTTTATGCTGCAGAATTCCTGGCTGCCACCAAACTAACTGCAACTAGCAAAAGGGAAATTTTTCAGGTTTCCAAAAATATGCCTGAAGAATGTTGACAAATACATGAGCTGTCATTGACAAGCAAGTTCAGGCTCAAACTACCAAACCAACGTCCTATTTAGAGGTCTGGGGTTTTAAGTAACTATATATTTTTATGTGAAGACCTCACAAATACCTTTGAGGCCAAGGTGTGGTTGCTCAGCACTTCCCAAATTAGACTCTTAGGTCATGATTCAAGAAACCTCTTTAATAAGTGCTCAATTACTAACCCAAATGCATTTGTGTTATTCTGAGCTTCAAAGTTGGACTCTGGAACTGGCAGCACCCAACACAGGAAACCCTTTTTGAGTTTGCTCCAGCCCAAAAGGTGAAGCATGCCTTGCAGAGCCTTTTCAGAAGGATCCTGGTCAGGTATGAATTCTGTTGAAGCTTTGTAACACTTCAGAGAAATACCCATCTTTTCTCAGACTTCAGCTGTGCAGTAGTTTAAAATAAGAGAACAACCTTCTATGATGTCCTAGAAAGTTAAAAGCCTTTGTTACAGACCAGAGCAATTCACGTTTAAATAGCAAAATATCCTGATGCCACATGTCAAACTATTCCTATATTTTAGAAGTGAAATAAATTCCAGTATTGAGTCTCATTGAGTCCCTGGCTTCAAATGGATTTAAAGGGGTGTAATTCAGGACAGCATTAGCTCTGTTGTCACCACTCAGTTTGAACAGCTAAAGCCAGTATGACACAGGCAACCATGCACATCTGCTCTATTCTGTGAGGAGCTTTATATACATACATTTTGTGTAATATAGGCATCAATCAGCTAAAAAAAGCAAAGTGTACCTGTGCTACATAGTTCACTTTATCTCTGTTAATGCTATTCAGGACAACCCCAAGAGGTGGTTCTTTGTACAGGCCACGTACACGTGTGATGACTGCCAAGATGATCCAAACATATTTAGAAATAATTTTGCCCATAGGAGAGGCTCTTTGCCCAGACTATACTGCACAACCACTACTCAACTAAAGGCTTGTAAGTCTATTCTATCCTCAGAGAACAGAGGAAGAAAAAGAGAGAAAGAAAGAAACAGGAGAAAATATTGCAGTAAAGAACAGAATTATTTATTTTCTTGTACTAGGCTTAACAGACAAAAGTTCTTCCTGGGAGTCTCTCTTAATCTCTCCAGTTGCTCCATTTTTCCCTTAATCTTTTGTAATTGCAATATTCTCAGATAGTCCTTGTCTCTAATAAATTGCACCTTGCAGCTTACATGCAACCCAGAAGAGGGGGAAGAAAGACAAAGGCAGAAGGCCCCACTTCACCCAAAAAAAGGTCACACAGTTTTCTGGACTTAAAATGTGTATTCATATTAAATTCCTCTCAAGTGCCAGGAGGCTAATTATATAATTAATAGAAAATCTGACATTAAATGAGTTAATTTTGTTCTCCTCAGTGTGGGTAACATCTACATTTGAAATTTCCTCTCAAATTGTTAATTAATTTTTCTAATACAGACCATAATTCTCCCAAGTGAGAGAAGCTGAAGGGAAATGTGTTTTGATCCCAGGAGGTCCACTGCCTAACAAATTTAAAGGGTCAACACTGAATGGAGCAAAATCTATTTCCTTTGTAATTAAAGCAACAAGGAGACCCATGGCCAGTTTGCTGAAAAAGCTTTCCATGACAGTTCCTGGAAAAAGCTGGGGGTAATCTGTTCAAAGGACATGTTGTAGCTTTAGGGTCTCTGGCTGTATTCATACCAGTCTGTATTGAAATCAGAGATCTGGGTTCAGTTCCCGACTGTCAGAGGCTCCTGGGTCATCAAACAGGGCAGAAGAGTCAATTGATTTCATTATGTCTCATTTCCAGTTGTAACATGAAGATAAAAAGCTCCTTTATGAGGGGGGGAGGAGAGGGAGAACAATCAATTACAAAATATTTAAGAATGAGTAACTGAATCCTTCCCCGTGAACAAATAAAAACAGACAGATGGAAAAAAACCCTCCCTTTAATTAATTAAGAGAAAAAAAAAAGGTATCAGTGTATGTATATATATATATATATTTATATATATATATTTATATATATATATATGCAGTAAAATAACCTGGTTTATTGGAAAAAATATTTTGAGTTAAAATGAAAAAAAAAGGAATGAATGGCAACTTTTACCCAGTTCTGCTCACTTAGGATCACTCACAAGTACAAGGGTTTGAAAGAAATAAATCTGTAATTATACTGAGACTTTGTTTCACACACAGGCTGCAGCTCCCTGAATAACTTCACCTTATTTACTGCTACTGAGAGCAGCAGTCCTGCCCTCCCTGTTGTCCATGATTGTGTGCTCCAGCTCTCTTGTTTGTGCTGGCATTGGTGCTCGGGCAGCTGCGCAGCTGGACTGAAAATTAATCTGACTACAGAAAAAAAGGTTTTTTTTTTAGCTAAAGCAGCTCTCTGAACCGCCAAGCCGTGTGCTGATACAGAGAGAGGCAGCAATGAATGGCTGGCGGATAAAGGAGAGCGAGGGACAAACTCAGTGACCCCGGGGACTTAAATAGGCTTAAATCCATCATGAAACCACTTCCTCAGCCTTATCCCCACTGGCCAGAGGATCCTTTTCTATCTGTGGTGGGGGAGAGCAGTGTAGCCTCGCACAGACAGAAGGCTGAGGAGTTACTTCCCATAGATACTGCTTGCACACACACAGGAAATACAAAGATATTCAAGACAATTTGTCCTGGAATAAAACAAAGGTAAATGACATTTTCCATGGGACAGACTCTGGCCAAGGCCAATCATCACCAGAGCATTGCATGTGCTTGCTTATGTCCCCTTTCTAATACTCATTTTTATTTAGCAGAAAATATACAATAACTCAATATAGTAAGTCCCCATATAATATCAGGAAAAGATTTATTTGACTCAAATTAACCAGTTAAAAGGGATCATACATCTGACTTAATGAGGAAAAAAAAGCAGTTTTGGTCCATAAAAAATAATTTGTCCAAGGAAAAACTCTAGAAATAACAATCTAAATATTCCTACAAGGGATCCTCAGTATTACAATTACAAAACTTGTAACATTTTCTCCTTCTGTGTGCCTTTGACTAAGTACTGATTTTAATACAAACATCATTTGGATAATCTCACACTTAAATCTGAAGAGGCTTACTTTCCTAAAATTCAATTTTGATAATAAATATTTAGTCCTAGTAAAAAAATTTACTTGTCTGTTTCTGGTGAGTAGTTTAAAAAAAGGGTCCTTAGTGACATTAGCTGCATATTCCTCGCACACTTATAAAATATTTTGCAACAGAAGGGTTTAGCAAGTAAAGCATCATTTCACTGCATGTCAAAACATAACTCAGTAATACGCTTAACTTTAATTTTTAATGATGTAAATACCACATTGATACTTCATCCTTGCCTTGATTACATTTCTAATACTCTTTTATGAACAGCTTAAAAACAACAGAGTAAGAACAATGTCTTTATGTGATTTAAAAGCACCAACAACTGAAATGAATCTTCTGTGTAGTCGTGCTTAAATCAATTAAATAGATCCAGATCTAAGTAAAGTTCTCTAATTATACTTCAATTACTACCCAAGCTTTAAAAAAAATAAAGTGAAAGAAAAAAAAGCTGGAAGTTATCAGATGCTTCATCTTCCTTGTTATTACATTGAATATGCAATTTTAAAAGGCATCGTATGTTAAAAGACACCAATAAGGAGTTCTTCATTTATGCCAAGTGAGCTGATCATTTCTTAATGATGAAAGTATTTCTCTGAGCAGGAACACTTAAATAGAAATGTTCACAATCTTCTTCTCCAGCTAATTAAAAGCACTCTGTCTGATTAAACATAAGTCTGAACAATGTTTCCATCCCTATCCTTCCCCATTCCATAATAAATCAATGCTCTCGAGTGAGCCGAGGCTCTTGCTTCAAGTACTGACCCTAAACTAATTTTATTTTTATTATTTTAAGAGTTCTTAAAAAACATTAGCTCAAGTGAAAAATGGAGGCACGAAGTCTTTGCAGAAAGGCCTAACAGATGCTGCCAGCACAACACTTTAATGAATGACCACTTCCAGAGCAGGAACAGACAACATTTTGTGCTGAGTGCTGGCGTGGGCCATTCACTAACTGGGAGGGAATGAGCTGCCCCCCTGCACCAGAGCTGTGCTCCTCCCCATCCCCGCTCTGCTCTGCTTCAGGCTGAGGTGAACGTGGTTGAATTAACATACTACATACACTTTTCCCTCTTTCATTAAATTAATTTACCTGGTTAATGTTTTTAGTTGCCCTGCCACAAAGAACAGTACTGCTATTTAAGCTGTCGATAAACAGAGCTTTTAAAACAGTTTTGTTTCAGGTAACTGAAACGTGTGTTTGTAAACATATCTGAGAGCTATGCTTCAGTCTCCTAAGGTAAAAGTAAAAATGTTTTCAAATATTTTGTCTTAATTTTTTTTTAATGTTACCACTGTAAATATTAAAGAAGCCAGAGTTAGACTCTGGTGCACCTTTTAGTACTTACAATAACATTTGCTGTTAAATTTTTAGTGCTATGAAAAACCTTTTTGTTCAAAAGCTAAGAATTATGCATGCAGTACATTTTCAAAGGAAGCCCTACTCCATAGGAACAAAACACCACACCACCAATTTAGCTCTCTGCAAAAATAGATGTCTTAAGATCACAGCCTGCTAATGAAATCTTTTCTTAATTTTGCCTGTGGAGTTCCCATTCACATTACGCAGCCTGAGAGATGATTGAGACACAAGAAATATGATAATTATTACTTTTCATAAAAGGCAGAAAGCATAGCTGTAAGATTAGCTTCTAAAATGCCTCCAGCTACCTGAATTCAGAATAGCCCCTTAAGAGGGGCAGAAGGTAACACCTCACAGCATCAGAGGCTGCGACGGAAAGACAGGAGTTTAAAGGAAAATAGCAGCTCCACTTTCTTGAATTTGCAGGCTAAAAAGTTTGAGGTAATTGTACCACTAACAGACCATGTTTAATCTTTGAAAGTACATTTGACAGATCAAACACAGAAGCTGTAAATTACCAGTAATGTCAGCAATCTTTCCATTTAACTATCAGTGTATCAAACCACAAACTCAGAGAACACAATAATAACTTGAAGATAGGAATCTAAGGAGACACAGACTGTGTATTTATTTGGTTCTCAAGAACATGTTAAAGCTGCAAAAGACAAATATGTTTGGTTTTCTCAGCAATAATAAGGGATATAAAAAGAGGTATATGTAAAAATTAGAACACTGAGTGCCAGAACAATTACATTTCCCAAACATTGCAGGTACGGAGCCAGATGCAAAAGAGCATTTTGAGCTGGAACACCCATATGAAGGGAATGACTGAAGGCTATTTCAGCACAGCTACTGGAAAAAGGGGGAGTAGCCCAAAGGCTGATCCCAATTATGCTCCAGTGAACTCTGCCTGGCTGATCATGACCTTGAGGGAAGAATGGGACCAAGGGCAGTATGGAGATGAGTAGTGCTGGAACACCTGGCTAAATCTTCTGTACTTCAGAGGGCATCCATTGGTCTATTACTGGTATTAAAACATTGGGATGTGAGCTTAATATTTTTGAAAAAGTTTTGTGGAACCATATGTAAGCCTGGGAGTCTGGCTTGGTCAAAACCTGACAAATGCAATGAATTTACTCACATGTGCATTATTTCGGTACCAAGACACTTCTACTTGGAAAAGGCTTTATAAGGCTTTAATGATAACTGTAGCAGTGTAGCTATTTCCTTTGCTAAAGCAAAAAAACCCATGAACATAAGGAACCTCTGTTTCAGAATAAATGAACTACACTATGACAACTGTTTTAAATACATGTGTGGATTTAATTAAAGTGATAACATTTTATAATGTAAATACACAAAAACAATCAAAGATAACCAGCCATAATTTAGGCTGTAACAAAAATAATAAAACAAGGCAGTAAAACCATTTGCTATTTCAATTACTATAACTTCTGGTTTCCCTGATGTTGAAGCACTTATACTGCACTTTCATACAATATAATACTGCATTTTCAGTGTTCAGTGTTGAAGTCTACACAGGAGAATCAAGACCTTAACCAGTGTATTATTATTTTTCTTTTTCTCTCCCATGAAGTGTTTCTGTGAAACAAGATTCCTTAAAATTTGTTCTTATCAATCAGAGCCCATGGTTTGCAATCCATACATCACGCCCTGTGTAAAGTTTCTCCTGTAACTTTGTTTAAATTTTTCACACCACACATCTGCAAAGTTTATACAACTATCTAACCAAACACCATATCCCTTTTTAATGGATGGGATAACATCTCTCTTGCCTGCTTTTCCTCTTACAACAGAACAGTGTCCCACACAACTTGAGGCCAGTTGACTACTGCATGACTGAGGATGTTTCCTGCAGCAGCAGGAGATAAGCATGTGTTTGGCATTATACGTATGAAGGGATGTGGGTCCAGCAATGCTGAGGGCCATTATTTCTCATCCTAAATGCCTGGAGTCCACACTGAGCCGCTCAGGACTGGGCTAGGTGCCTGAGGTCCCTGTCTGTGGGAGAATAGGATGCCCCAGAAAGGAATCCAGGGCAGACAGTAAGGTTGAGCTGGGAGCTGTTGAAACTAGCCAAGAAAAACACTAAGGGAAGGGTGTGCCTCAAATTCTTCTCCTTTTGCAGCTTAGGTATCTTTTTTTTTTTATGGCCTGTAAGGCAGTGCTTATGTCAGCTAGGGTTTCAGAGCCCCAAATCCACCCAAACTAGTTCAGGTACCACAATTCCTCCTTTTACAATCATAACACAATTGGTGCTCACTTCTAAAATACTGCTGGAGGGTCAGAATACAGACAAGATGGAATTAATTCCTGCTTTAATTCCTTCTCTAGCTTGACATAGTTTAAACCTACATTTCTCACTTCCAGCAGAATGTTCCAATCCTATTATGCTGGGGAAAACCTAGGGGTGAAAGAGAGGCAGGGGTCACTGGCCCCTTTCTGCCTAAATTGTGCCAGTGCTGCAATGAAAGCAATTTACTTAGTTACAGCAAAAGGTAAATTATACAGTAGTCTCTTGCTTTTCAGACTAAAGTTTGAAGTCTATTGCTTTTTATATTATATTACCCATTACTCTCATATTCCTATTCCCTTGCTATGTAACAGTCTCTTGGGATTCTTCACACTTCTATTTAAATTCCAGGGACACACTGCTTAGCACTGACATTCAATTAGTTCTCCACTTAATAAATAACCATATATAATTGAATATTTTTGCAAGTATTAAACATGGAACATATTCATTGTTAAAATTTAGAATCTTTAGTTATATGCTTGGAGCCAGTGAATGACATTGTTCACATTGAAATAAAATGAAAGGATTACAGCACGGAATGCTTGTGTTTAGAAATGGGTCATTTGCAATTTCAGAAAATAGGTAATTTACAAAGTTTAAAACGAAATGCATGATTGCATTGTTCTAAGCATTGAGGGACTGAACAAAAGGCTTCTGCTTTCTTATCAGCATCAATTACGGCATGAGTGTGAATAATATCAATTGTGATTGAATCATTACTAACCATTTTCGCATAATTTTCCACTTTCACTTCACCAATAAAAATTTTTTGTAAAAGATGAAATTATATTTCTTCCAAGAGCCATAAAGAAAAACCACAGAGCTTGATCTGTGACAATTATCAAGAAGATACAGATGATCTCTCCATCCCTAACAACAGTAGCTAACAGCACTCCTGTATTTTAGGAGGCATTACTCTAGCCATCTTCCCTCATGCAAAGGTTTTCACCTCAGTTTTGATGAAGGTAGAGTTTGGAAAAAGCTTTTCTTTTGCAGCCTCTTAAGGTACTCCTTCTTATGCTTTCAAGACAGAAACCTAGTCAGAATCTGGGGGCCAGGTCTGCCACACAAACTGGTTGCCAGCAATTTGTTTGCTCTTTAGCTAAGCCACAGTAGTTGTGGAAAGAGAAGCTGGCTTGCTTTTGCCCTGTGTTACAGGGCCATACTCGGTTGCACAGAAAATTGGATAGCATCTGGTGGGAGGACAGAAATTGTGGCTCTACGTGTGTGAGAGACATAAGCAGGCTGGGCTCTGCAGCCTCTTAATGTAGGGGATGGGGGAAGAGTGATCAATCCTGTGTTAATTATGGAGCCAGCAGATCATTCAGCAGCTAATATTTCTTTTGTCTGGAAGGTGACTTTAAACAGTGACAGCAAAGTATGATTACCATATAAACACTATACATTTCCATACCTTTTAAATATAAGCCTTAATTTGGACCAGGAAAAAAAGAGATTAAAAGAAACTTGTGCTTGAAGCATGTGATATTCAATCATCCAGAAAAAAAAAAAAAAGTCTGATTACATGTATTGTGTTACTTGAGTGCTCTTTGAAGGCAGATGAGATGAAACGTATGTTTGAATGTGTCAAACATGCTCAAGGAGTACTTTAAACAGCTCTTGTACAACGAGATGACTTAAGGGATGGGCTCATGGCACTGTAGACTTGGGCCCTCATTTCAGTGAGGAATGCACTGGGATGCTTTGGGTCACATACAGTGACTATAGGCCTTGCTACATTTTCAGGTGAAAATACTGTTTTTTCCAAAAGTTATTTAACACACTGAAAGAACCCACAGAATACACCAGGGAGAAATGCAACACTCTGTTTGGGATTTCCCTCAGTCTTTATATAGATATGTCTCCAAGGATCATATTTTGTGAGGTTTTCTTTAGGGGTGCCTGGATTAGTAAAAAAGCTTTTAGTTTTTTTGTCCTCTGATGTTTATATCTTGTCATGTATCAAAGGGACTACTGATGCATACAAATCATTAAAAAAATTTAATGAAGGACAATGCAGATCTTTAACTGTAAACACCTGCTACACATCTTTCAAGGAATCCTGGAAAGTAGGGGCACTGAGATTTATCAGGTTCTTATTTGTGGCAGCATCTTGATTTGAATGAAACTAAGTGAAGCATAAAGTAAATATCTGTGAGACAAACAACCCCTGTGTTATTAGTAGAAGAGTTTTTTCTATCACATAAGAAATGAGTGACAGGTGTAAGCCAGCAACAAAGAAGGAGAATGAAAGAGAAAGTTGCATAGTTACTTAATCACCTTCCAAAAGACATTTTATATGAAGGTTCCAAATTTCTTTATACCACGCAAGAGAATAAATAAAGCAGCCTAGGTGAACATTCACAGTTTTGCCACGTCTTGTAAATATTAACTGTGTTAAGATGAAACCAAAGCCCTGCCCAATGCTTTAAGATACTGCATAGTCAATTCCAACATACCAAAAGAGAAAAAAAATCAGTCTCTAAGAAACTTGCAGAAGAATTATATGTGCTCTACAGTCCTGCTTTACCACTCAACAAGGACAGTAGAAGGAATGCCTGATGATCAGATAACTGCATAAACAAGCCCACTAATTATCGGTCAAGTTTACAGATAAATTAGCATGGCTT
Source organism: Ammospiza caudacuta (assembly GCF_027887145.1). Taxonomy (NCBI): domain Eukaryota; kingdom Metazoa; phylum Chordata; class Aves; order Passeriformes; family Passerellidae; genus Ammospiza; species Ammospiza caudacuta. Next base: position 38,865,899 of record NC_080593.1, on the reverse strand, counting down.
TCCGAGGGGATTCAGTCACTTCAAAAGCTCAAATTATGGCAGATGGCTGTAGGATGCTCTCCTTTGCAGACCTGTGCTACCAAATGTGCAGTTAAAATGAACTTACATATTCTACTCCCTTCCTTTAGGTGGATCTGCCCTAGGAGTTGGACGGATTACCCTTGAACCTCCAGGGAGTGACCCAGGGTCTTACTGGCCACAGCACTACCCCCATGTATCTGGGCTCTGTGGTATTATTCAAACAAAAAAACCCCTTCCTAACCTTCCCCATATTTAGTGTTCCTGTTTAGCATTTGACTCTGAGCACAGCTTCCTGGTTGTCTTACCATACTCATGTGGCTCTGTGCAGACCTGCCCATCTGCAGTGTGGCGTTCCTGCAGAACATTTTTCATAGGCTGGGATGAATGGCTGCTACACAAACTGGAAGGCTTTTTATGGAGGACACCCCTTGGGACACTGCTTCCCACTCCTGTCTGAGCACACATCTGATACCACAGCCAAGATGTGTAATTCTGCATTCAGAAGCTACGTGAGAAACTTTTTTCAGTTGTAAGGATTCACTCATTCCTTGAAATTGTCACGGCATTTGTTTCTCTAAACAACATTTTTCCAAACAAATACTTAAGGCAGACACTTTAGCTATTGCTGTGGCCATTATTAAACCTTTGCTTGAAGATGCTGGCAAACAGCTTCATCCTACCACCAACCCCACTAGCCTGTGCAGCCAGAAATTCCTAATTTCATAAAGACACCTACCATATCAGTAGTCCATGAAGATCTCTCCCTCTCCATGGTGCCAAGTATTGCCATCACCCTCACAGGACCAGGGATGGGGAAGGCATGTATGTGCCATGACCCTTCATCCTGCATAGTGCCAAGCAGTCCATGGGAATCCAGGGAGGCACAGCACAGGGAAGTGAGTTCATGAGGTCACTTGGTTTGTTCAGCCTGGAGAAGAGGAGACTGAGGGGAGACCTCATTGCAGTTACAATTTCCTCACAAAGGGAAGAGGAAGGGCAGGCATGATCTCTTCTCTGTGGCGACCAGTGACAGGACCCGAGGAAATGGCCTGAAGCTGTGTCAGGGGAGTTTGGATTGAATATTAGGAAGGGTTTTTTCACCCAGAGGGTGGTTGGGCATTGGAACAGGCTCCCCAGGGACGTGGTCATAGCACCAAGCCTGACAGAGTTCAGGAAGCACACAGACAACACTCTCAGACACATGGTCTGATTCTTGGGATATCTGGTGCAAGGCCAGGAGTTGGATTTAATGATGCTTGTGGCTCCATTCTTGCTCAGCATCTTCTATCATTCTATGAAAGGTAGTTTAAAAAACATGCCATAAATATGTAATATTTCTTTTGGAATAGCATTTGATAACCTTAAAAACAACTGCCCAAACTTCCTCATCACTGTTTTCTTCTATGGACACCATGCCATACCAAGATGCAATGTGGGTTTTCTTGATATCCATTTATTTCCCATAAGTTTTTAACGGTAATGTTCAATAAATACTTAAGTGCCAGCATGGAGTGGATTATTGCTAACATGTTGCAAGAAAATTGCACAGTGCTAAAGCTTGCAATAAAAATAAGCAGAACGCCCACTGTTAATACACTGTAGTTAAGTGTATTAGCTGTTTTCAAAAGCATTAACTCCCACACAAATAGCAATGCTATTTTGTCCAATATATTATTATCAGACAGTGAAAATCAGTTGGGGAATACCTAAAGCCTTTATGCCCACATATATTAAAATAAAATTGCTTTATGAAATTAGAAAATTGCGTGGGGACAGCACTTTAGATTTTACCAGGTGTAAACAAAATAATAATAACAACAATAATAAAAAAAATAATAATAAATTATGAAATTACACACTACTTGTACTGATGACTCTTCCCTTTCCTCACCTGGTATACAGAATCACTGAAAGGAAAATATTTGTTTCTCCACCTCTCATTTTTTATTATATTTTCTGTCTCATCAGCTGATAAGATTTCATAATTTCTGAGCTCTTGTACTTTTCCTTCACCAGAGTGGGAAAACCAATATTGGATAATAATGATACACAAGAAGAAGCAATTGTTAATGATCCTAATGCGGCAGTGTAAGCTCTTCATGAATCTACTGATTATCCTTTTGTTTCTACTTCCTGTTCATCTGTCTCAGCAGTGACATCATGAAAATAATAATAATTTGCACCCAGAATCTCAAAGTGGTTTGCAAATATTAATTAATTGCAAACCTAATTATGCCTCTGAGACAGATTTTATGTTCCTATTGTGCTCTAGAGACCCACGTGCCTCTTTCCTTCTAGCATATTTCTTCTCCTTACAGGGCTATTCAAACCCCCCTGAAATTAAGGGGAGAAAACAGAAAAAAAAAATATTGGGCAGTAGAGGGGAGGGGGAGAAGAGGGTACTGGGGGAGGGAGAGAGAATAGAGTAAAGAGAGATGAAACAAAGCCCTCATATTTTACTCTGTGCTCTACCGTGATCTACCTACCCGAATCAGGAAAAATTCTGTATTTTCACGGCATTTTCTGTTAGCAGCAATATTAAAGACAACTATATTTTGTCCTGAGGTACTGTTATGTGGCAAAAAGTAAAAAATATTACTAAAATGCCAAAAAGCTGTGTTTCAACTTCACACATTCTTTAGAGGATGGTGGTGATCTGGCACCCAGCAAGCTCTGCTTCACATGTGGCTGTGGGTTTGGGTTTGGGCTGCAGGGCTGCACTGTCACACCATCGGGGTGCTGTCAAACAACAGGTGTAACCCTGCTGCCACATCCCCTTTCTGGGGGCCTACTGTCACAAAATCACATAACGAGCTTACAACGACAACAGAAAAACATTTAAACATTTGACAATGCATTTTGTAGGGAAGCTATTGAGACATTTTCTTCCTTTTTAGGAAGCTTACTTTGGTATAAATCTAGGATGTGTCCCCCTTGGAATAAATATTAGAAGAAATGCTTTTTTCATACCCCCTTCACTACACTGGTCCTATTTCTTTCTCAGAAAAGGATTCATCTCTTTGAGGGATAAAAATATGGAAAATACTGTGGGTTAGCTTTTACCTCACTTTAACATCATGGGTAGTCAGTCAGGTCATTCTTCCCTGCAAGCAATACTCTTTTGACTTCAAAAATTAAGGAAGAATTATGTCAGTCCTAAAAAAGCTGCCATTTAAGCAGCTCATCCCCTTAGAGTAAGAGCAAGTAGAAGAACAAGCCAATTAGAGTCAATGAAACAATTAGCTTCAAAACTCTGATTGTCACCAAATTATCTATTTGCCCTAATGAAAATATACATGCTTCCATAACACAGGTGCTTTACCAAAGGAAAAAAATACTATGCACTTCTCCAAATGCCTTACCAAAATTAAATGTTTCTCCTGTAAACAGCACACAGGCTGGTGAATGATGTTCAAATGATGTTCAGAACATTGCAGGAGTGAATCTGGGATGACAATTTAAAGATATTTTCTTTAAAATTCAAGTAAATAAAAGTGTTTGAAATCACCTGTCCTGACTAGCAGAATGCAAATACATGAATATGCTTTGAAAACCACAATCTTACTTTTTCTTTTGTTCATCCAATAGCATTAAAGTACACTGCATAGAGGTCAAGAAGATTTACAAATAATCTATTAAATTAATTATACCAGAAAGTACACTCTAAAATGAGTATCTGACTTTTAAAATGAAAGCAACATCTTGGAAACTTTGGCCAAACTTCGTACTTTGGTTTATTCATTTTGTTTCTGAGAAGAGTAATTGAGCAGATGACGGTGGTTTTGATTCTTCTAGTATTTCTACACTTTGGAATATAAGACTGTGAATGTTTAAGAGGTGAAATTAATGTAAGAGGAAATAGCTGAGTGCATTGAAGGAGTCAATAAAGCAAGAAGATAAAACAAAAGAACTTGTAGCTTTTACACCCCATCATCCCACATATCTTCAAACCAATTTTTTAAAATAAACAACAATCTACAAACTTATAAATCAGAATGCAATTCTAACAAATTGAAAGCCTGAGATTTGAAGCTGTAGGAGAGCTGCAGAGAGAGCACTGTAA